>NC_086449.1:512252901-512983526 GCF_028390025.1 Pseudophryne corroboree
TTCATGTAGACTGTGCTGCAGTTACCATATATGGCATAGATATAAATAATTCATCATGGGATTATAGTAATCCTTGGTACTTTTTTCTTCTATTATAGGTACACAAGTTATCAATGTAATACAATCAAGCACTTCTTGGGTCAACAGATAGGCAACATATGAATAAGGCACTCGGCATGCCAGCGCTGCAGTTAGTTGACATGCTGGCTTCATACCTGAAGTTTTTTCAAATGTGAACAATTGAAAGCACAGTCATACATTGTGTACAATTCAAATGTGATAGGATTTACATATCTGATATGGTATGCCAGCAGTCTTATCTTAATCGTATGGCCAGGTCTTTGAAAGAAAAGACGTCCCTTCATTTAAGAGAACTCAATATGCTAATGGCCACATTATAAATGTGCAGTTATGACTAACTGGTAACAAACAAGTAATATCATTAGTACATCCTTAGGACTAGAATTTATTACATACTGTACATTGTGACATTTCTACAAAAAAAAAGTCAGAAATTTTGGAACATATTCAATGGGGATTGTAAATGCAATAGGATATATAAACTAAAATAGTATATTTTGAAGCATTTCCCTCTTTTCAAGAAGCCAGCCTATGTCTATGAAAACAAACATGAAGCAAACCAGGGGGCCTATCTACTACACCTTTAAAAGAGATAAAGTGGACAGAGATAAAGTGCCAGCCTGTCATTTTACAGGCCATGTTTGAAAAAATGACAGCCAAAAGTTGGCTGGCTGGTTCTTTATCTCCATACACTTTATCTCTCTCCAAAGCTTAGTACATAGACCTCCGAATCTCAAAACTGCACACATGAAGGTGGTGAAATAACTCCAGCAGGAGTGCATTTATTTACAGAAAGTATGAAGCACTACATCTTAGAGTCTCAAAAGGTATTGCCACTTCATTAGGTGCTCGAAATTCAAACATTGTAGTTATGAAGAGGTATAGAGTGTTAAGCTGAATAATCGGCAGATTGAAGGTGTTGTGTCTATTACGACACAGAATAAGTGATATTTGAGCAGCATGATATTTAAAGGAAAATTGAGTAGGCAATCTTAGAGACAGTTAATGGTACTATAATTTCAGGTTCTAAGGCTAAGAAAGAATAAGTATGTTCCACATTTACAAGCATGCATTTCATTTTACATGGGATGGCAGAATGTTTCCTGAGATTAGTCATACATGTCTGGAGATGGAATCTTAGAGCGCTTTTCCCAAAGCAATTTTTAAATGCAAATGACTAGATAAAACTGAAGCACCAAGCATTGCTGGATAAGAAGGATGACATTTGTTAACATCACATATAATATTATCATGTCCCCACAGGCCAGGAACTCTCAACTGACAGAATTAAATTATAACATTGTTTGGGGGAAGTATGTTGAATCCCCTTTAACTCATAAACAATAGGTATGTAGTTTTGCATATATACATATACATTGCAGATGAATGAATTGAAGAATGCAATTATTTATACCATGAAAGATTAAAATGGGCAAACCTGACATATAAATGGAAAAATGAATCTTTGTATCCCTTCACTGCACTGAAGAGGACAATGAGAGTGAAAGAAGAAAAGCTAAATAGACACTTGAGCTAATAAAGGAAGAAGGCCAAGTGGTCTCAGTAGTCGAGAGTATTAGACAAAGTTCTGGAAGCTGTTGGAGTGCACATAAATGTGCTTTGGGTGCAAAAATTCAAAGCTTTGTTGCATTTGTGCTTGTCCAATTTGACCTCAATTAGTTGTTTTCCATATTCTCTACTTACAAATGAATAGCTTTGCATTATTCAATATAATTATTTGTCATAGCAACATTATACAGTATGCTTACAGAGTACATGAAATGAATGATGATTAAAGTATACAACTGCAAAGAAGCCACAAACACAATATTTTTATTTACGTTTATATGTTTTTATTGTATTATATGATGTTTTGTTCATATATATTTATATAGCATTTATATAGTAGCCATTTGTAGGGCTAAGTTATTGAAATAAAAGTGTACCAAAAGTAACTAATTCAATTTACAATATATGTCATAGATTTTTTTTGTTTTTGTTGATCTTTGAAAATACCATTTTATTAGCAGCAGCAATTTTTTTACAATTTTAAACAAAATGCACAATAATGCTAAGACAATATATGACGAAAGGTACTCTGTCCACATTAATGAAATTGAAGGTATACAGAATTCTGTCATTAATATTTCCCCAGCCTTTAGAATGTATATATATTATGAATAATGTATAGACTTTATTACATACTGTCTTAAATACTGACATTTGTAGGTCATGATCTAAAGCAAAACACTGGCTAACATTTTCAAAATAATGCAATTCCCTATTTCTGCTAAAGCTATGAAAGGCAGAAAAAGGGAAATAGAAGTCCTAGGAAATTAGACATTTAATTTATATGTTACATTTGAGCTACCTATGTTCTACATAACCTTTGTGAAGAGTATCTAACACTTAACTCTGTGCAGACTGCTGGCTGAATATAAACATTCTGTCAGACTTCAGTGAAGCCTGACAGAATGTTTATACATGTTTGGCCAAATTGTTTTCGGCACCAGAGATAGTACATCAATGACAGTGACTATTTGATTAGATTCCCAGATTCTTAACAACAACAACAACAACAACAACAACAACAACAGCTATTTACTTCCATGCAAAAGTGCAAACCCACAGTGCTGTTCTGTGATTAATGAAAACAGATGAAGAGCTGGAGAGAGCACATTTAAAGTAGTGGTCCCTGCAGGATAAGAAGCAGTCAAGATTTTTATTTTATTTTTCGTGGGTGGGGTGGGGGGAATGTGTGTGTGTGTGTGTGTGTGTGTGTGTGTGTGTGTGTGTATGTGTGTGTGTGTGGGGGGGGTGAAGTGTTACAAATAGTTGATCTTGGAGCAAATGTGGGGAAAAAACTATTGCAATAAGACTTCAAAGGGAACTTTTTGTAGCAAAAAAAAAATACATTCATGGACCAGCTTCTCTTCCCTTTGTCTGCGCCAGCCTTTCTGTACATAATTTGTCTGCACCAGCCTCTCTGTCCATCTTCTATATGCACCAGCCCCTCTTCCCTTCCTCTGCAGCAATCTCTCTGCCTATCCTCTTTCTGCGTGGGTCTCTCTGATCATCCTGTCTGCAACACCCTCTCTGTGCATCCTGTCTGCACCAGCCTCACTTGCCTTCCACACCAGCCTCTCTTCCCATCTTCTGTCTGCACCAGACTTTCTGCCAATCCTTTGCTTGCACCAGTCTCTCTTCCCTACCTCTGCACCAGCCTCTTTGCCCATCCTCTGTCTGTACCAGTCTCTCTTCCCTACCTCGACGCTAGCCTCTCTGCCCATCCTCTGTCTGCACCAGACTCTCATCCCTTCTTCTGTGCCATATTCTTTGGGGGTCATTCAGATCTGATTGTTCGCTAGCTGTTTTTTGCAGTCCAGCGTTCGCATAGTGTATTTTAGCTGTGCAGGTATGCGATCGCTTGTCTTTGTGCAGTTTCTGAGTTGCCCAGGACTTACTCAGCCGCTGCGAACACTTCAGCCTGTCAGGGGCTGGAATTGACGTCAGACACCCGCCCTGCAAACGCTTGGACATGCCTGCATTTTTCCAACTACTCCCTGAAAACGGTCAGTTGCCACCCACAAACGCCTTCTTGCTGTCAATCTCCTTGCAATCAGCTGTGCGAATGGATTCTTCATAAAACCCATCGCACAGCAACGATCCACTTTATACATTGTGGTGCTTATGCATGTGCAGTTCTGACCTGATTGCAGCGCTTCAAAAAATGCTAGCAAGCAATCAGGTCTGAATGACCCCCTTTGTCCATCCTCTGTCTGCAGCTGTCTCTCTACCCATCCCCTGTCTGCACCAGTCTCTCTGCCCATCATCTGTCTGCACCAGCCATTATGTACACCTTCTGTCTGCACCAGCCTTTCTGTCCATCTGTTGTTCATGCCAGTCTCTCTTCCCACTGCCTCTCCCCATCACCCTCTCTAGTGTCACCCTCTGCCTCTCCCTGTCACCCTCTCCCAATCACCCTCCCTGTGACCCACTGCCAGTAACCCTTTTCATCATCCTCTCTATCCTGTCACATCCTTCATCTTCCTATCACCTCCTGTCTCTCCATGTCACTTTATGCCTTGGCCCGTTACTCTCTGCCTCTCCCAATTAACATCTGACTCTCCCCATAACCATTTGCTTCTCCTCATTATCTATTCCCTCTCCCTGTCTCCCTTTCCATGTCACCCACTGCCTCTACCCACTGTCTTTTACTGTCAGTCACCCACTGCCTCTCCCCAGCATCACCTATTGACTGTCCCCCACTGCCTCTTCCCAGGGGCACCCACTACTTGTCACTCACTGCCTCTCCACAGTGTCCCCCACTGCCTCTGCCATTTGTAAGAGGGGTCAGATTTATAGTTTGCAGCCGGGCACCAAACATTCTAGTACCGGCCCTGTGGCCATATACCTTCAGATTATCTTTCAAACTATCCAACAGTTAGTTGATTTAAATGAAAACCTGATAATGTATGGGAACAAATGACAATCAAGCATTTTCTACTAAACACTCAAAATAGATGAAAACAGTAATTTAGACAAATTTGTTAAATCTGGTTGATTTAAACAATTTGTATGAAGAACCCGTTTTTGTCCATTTTCCAATGTTGAGGAGCATATGGTAAATATTCATTTGTTACCATATACAGTATTACCAGATATTTTTTCCAACCAGTCAACTAGCTGTATGGTTAGAAAAAAAACATTAAGGTGTATAGCAAGAGAGGGAGTGTTCTATTGTAAGCAAAGTATAGTTCAGGTGCTGCAAACATATGCAGTCCTATACTACTGAGAAAACGTAATTATTTTTTTCAATCTTGTACTGTATGTGAGATAGGGAGTTGTTTCTGCTGTATTAGAGAATTATTATTGATGCTTCATAGTAAAAACATGTGCAAAGAAAAGAAATTAGTGTATAATTCTATATCATGTTTGCCTGGCGTAAACAGAGTGTACAGTATATGCTACTGCAGTTCATGAAACCAGCTGGGAACAATTATTACAGGCAATATGGAAGTGGGAAATACAGTACCTGGTGAGAGGTATTTTCAAAAATGTATAAAGGGCCTAATTCAGTAAGGATAGCAAATTCTGCTAATTAGCAGAATTTGTTATCTTTTGGATTACATGCTGCGGGCCGCCCATTGCTGGGTAAGGCCACCCAGCATGCTGACTGGAACCTCCCTCACTTCAATAAGCAGAAATTGTGAACGATTCGCAATTTCTGCTTGTTAGCAGAAATTGTGAAAGCCTCCTGCTGGTGCAGCTTAGGAGACCCGCCGCCATCTACCTGATCGCGGTGGTTGTGTGTGATATCACGCAGCTGCTTTGATCACGCCCCTGACCCCCCCCATTTGTCTGCTTCCGCCCCCGCAATGCTCCATCTCCTCCCTGGAAATGGAGCCTTGCGGCGCCCCTCTCCTGCCTCACAACCGCCTCTGCCTGATTCTGCGGTGCCCCCGAAGAAAATGCAGGTCCATGCACAGGACAAGCGCTGCGTATGCGCCCGAATCTTTTTCTCAGAAATTGCGGTTGGATCGCATATTGTGATCCAACCTGAATTAGGCCCAAAATCCTTTTATATAAAGCATATTTAATTAAAGTGTTGCATTTTTATATAATGAACAATTACAGCTCTCTCAGTAACTTATCAAATTTTACCCAGGAAGCATTAGTGTGAATAAATTATAATGAATGAAACTGCAAAAGGTATCATTTCTCTTTTTGTATTTTTCTTAAAAAAACAATATTCATTTACTGCATTACAAAGTTTTTTTTAGCCAGTTTTTATATATACAGTAGTACAGTATTTTCTGAGCTTTTTAAATGTCTTATTTATCTGATCAGGTAGACTGATACTGGTCGCATTTGAATGTCTTTGTGAGCACTTATGCCACTTAGGCCATGCATAAGCCTTGCATTCTCTGCACTGGTTGGAATTGAAATGCTGACATTCGGGATTCCGGTTGTCAGAATACCAACTGCGGCATTCCGATGTTCAGAATCCCAACAGGGGTAGGTAAGTATACTTCCCCCAATGGCCCCCTAACTATCCATTTTTAGCATTCTAAACCTAAACCCACATCCTCACACACACAGCTTAACCCTAAATCTCCCCAGGGGTGCCTAAAACCTAATCCCCCCACTCCGCAGCCTAACCCTAACCCCCCCTGCAGCCTAAACCTAACCTCTACCCCCATGGCTTACCTGTCAGACTGTCCAGCAGACAATCGTTCAGGATCCTGGTGAACAGCTTTCTGGCACCGGGCTTGTGCCCCTTTTCAGGATGCTAAATAGTGTCAAGATTCCAGCATTGGTATTTTGACCGCCGGGATTCTGACCGGATCCCTTCTGTACATATTTAAGTTACAGTCATTACTGTAACTGGTATGTAGTCAGCATCGGTGGTCAGTATCACAATGCTCACAATACTGTCAGTGGGATCCTGTTGGGTTAAAATGACAACAACTTCAAATGGTATGTATTAGGCTTAGGGTTAGGCTGTGGCAGGGTATGGTTAGGCTGTGGGGGGTCAGGGTTACACTGATGAAGGAGATTGTTAGGGTGCAGGGGGCATATAGGGTTAGGCTGCATCAGGGGTGTGCTAGGGTTAGGGTTGGAGGTAGGGTTAGCCTTAGAATTCTTACCTAAAATTGTCAGCATTTTCACCATTGGGATACTGATGTCTTGATTCTGATCATCGGATGCAGTACCCAACCCCTGTGATCTAGTATGCTTAGAATGCAATGGCTACACACTTTACTGTACTAATTATCAATAAAGGCATGTGAGTGATGGGGAATACAATGAAGAATGGATGACAGTTTAGGTGAATTTTATAATAGGGGTCAACCAAAATCTTATACACACTTTTACTCTTGAAATGCATACCTACCAATTGTGTTGATTTTGGCAGGACAAGGCCAATTCTTAGACCTCAACAGGGGTGGAGCTTAAACAGATCATAGAGATCTGTGCAGTGCTTCTCCCAAACTCACCTGTCACAGGCAGGTGTATTCTTGTTTGGGCAGGTTTAGCAATGGTTTTCAAAACCCCTGCTTGTAAATCAGGGTTTTCTATTCTATTCTATTTCTCTGTGGTCTAAAACATCAAAGGTGATAATCATATATTTTTTTTATGTATTTAAGTGTGCTTTAACTGTGGTTTTGGAGTTGGTAAACTGGCAGGCTGCAAAAAACACCATACAAATGCTGCAAATGGCCAGGATTTAGAACCCACGGCTTAGTAAATTTAGTTCCTTGTATTTCAAGACCATGGGGTAGATTTACTAAAGCAACTAAAAATGAAAAGTGGTAGTGTTGCACATAGCAATTGATTAGATTCTTGCTATCATTTCTCAATTGCATCCTAGATATTGATAGAATCTGATTGATTGCTATGGGTAATACCACCAATTAACATTTTAGAAGCTTTAGTAAATCTATGTTTATGTATCTTTCTATCCACTTACAGTAGCTGCTTTGGCACTGTACTGTACACAGAGGTGTAGCCAGGTGTTATGGTGCCTGGAGCAGGGGTATGTTTTGATGCCCCCTCCTTGTACTGAATTGGTGGCATGTTACATTTGAAATAAAAAAATATTTCAAAATCCTAAATTGGTGACAGGGCCGGTTTTAGACCTATTGGACCTGAGGGTGACAGTTTTCTTTGGGTGCCCCATGTTTAAATAGGGACAGTGCACACAGGGTCGGACTGGCCCACAGGGGTACAGGGGAAACCACCGGTGGGCCCCACTGCCTGACAGCCCACTCCTTCCTCTAGGGGTCAGGTTCCAGACTGTGCACTTGTATTATACATGGTAGATATTTTGCATTACACTGCTCAAGACTATTGTGCATTTCAAGCCTCTGTGGAGGCTGGCCACACTCCCTTTGTAGACTGGACACACCCCTTAGTATGGGCCAATATCACTGCATTCCCCCATTGGGCCCTTCATACCCCATTCCGACACTGAGTGCACACCTTCGGCGTGCCCCAAAAATATAGGGGCGTAGCTTCATGGGCAAGGGGCAGAGAGTGGTGCAGCAGGACAGAAGTAACCCTGCTGCACAGCTAAAAGCAGACAGTGAGAGAGTATACAGTACAGTGCCTCTTTATATAAGAGGACGGCTGCACATATGCTGGCTGTCAGTGTCTCCTGCTGTCACCTCTGGCCTGCCCTGTTCCCTACCTAGTCTCCGAGTCATTGTGTGCCTTTCTGCTTTTGCGACTGACTGTACAGCGGCCTATGGTATAGCGGCCCATGAATGGGGGCTGTCAGGCGGCAGCACGCCCTCTAACTTTTACAGCACACAGAGCCAGGGGCTGGGTGGGCAGGGGGGCAGGGTGCCATCTGCCCCCCCCCCCCCCCCCGGTCCAGTGCAATTTATGTGTTCCAGGGCCACATGACTGCAGATTCCCTGAGAAAAACTGGGCCACTTGCTTGAGTCTGCCCCCCAGGCTGAAAGTTGACAGCCAGCCCCTGCACAGAGCTCATGCTCCACCAGAGCCTCCCTCGCTACACCCCTGCCTGTACATAGATGAAAGTTTCTTCTTGATTGCAAATAAAACTCTTCTTCTATACATTTTAATACCTATCTTATGATGCCCTGCATATTAGCAGTAAATGTGGAAAAGAATACATTAATGCAGTCCACACAAGACTTAACACTTACAATGTCAAAACATATTACCTAGATTATTTTATTTTTTAATATTTCTTTTCTTTAATAAGTTATCAAACAGTGAAAATGTAACACTTTTTTTTTGAAATTGTGATGATTTTGCCAAAGTTTACATTACAGCTTTTCTACTTATGTGTCTGCTTGTAAATAAACAATAAAAGAGCAGGATTATTAAAGTCAGTGATGGAAAGTGGATATTTTACTTCCCAAAAACCTACAGTATAAGACTGCAGACTTGCTAGTTTCATTTGGCAAAATTCCTAGTACTTTTCTACACAATTTTAAAGTAACCGTTAAGCCATAAAAACACAGTCAATTAAATATTAGATGACACATGTTTCAGTGCGTATAACTGGTTAATAAAATAAATTATAGCATAATCTTTTATCTCCATTATCTGTTATCTTTTCTGCTTGCCAATGTGCAAATTGGTACAGAAGTGTCAGATTCTTTAGAAAAATGTTAAGCAAACACAGAACAAAATATAAATAGAGGAAAAACAAATATTTGCTAATATAACACTGGAAAAGAAAATACATAACATTGAAAATATACATTTGTTTTCCCTTACCTAATTTTGGCAAGGAATATGCAACCTTGAAATAGTCTTCATAGAATTCCAAAAGTCTTTTTGTGATATTAAGTGCGTAGTCCCCGGATCCTCTTCTGACTGCATCAGGTCGTGCATACAATCTAACCTGAAAAGAAATGACACAGCCAGTTTAGAAAACTTTTTACTACTTGCTTGATGAGTAACAGTCTAAGGAACTAGCATGCTGAGACATTTATGTGAATGGCACAGAGGTTTGCTGCTATGAGAACCAATATGATTCCTCCCACACAACATTGAATAAAATTATTTTTTTCCTCAGTTTCAAAATGATTTATGTCATTTTACAGTTAAGAACATATTTCAAAGGAATTATTCACATGTGTTAGCAAAAGATATGATGCTACACTGGATTAGCAAAATGGATGTCAATTTTATAAGCAGGTATGGTGTACTGGAACACTCAAAATGGATGAATTTATTACCGTGCTTTTTTCCCCCTAATGCTTGAAAATAATAGTTGTCTGGAGAGAAAGCTACTGCACAACCTTTCTGATATTTTCCCTGTGCAGTTTATGCTTACAGAGCAACACTCTGCCATGAAGCAAACTGCCATCAATAAGCTTGTTTAAGTTGCTGTATTATCTCACCATAAAATGAATATACGTGCTGTGCACACTAATAAATATTATTTTTTTTACATTTGGGTTTTAACTTAAAACTTTATTACAAAATTCCTTTCCAAAAAAGTAATATTTAAATGAATAACTAATAATACAGCACTGGTATAAGATTACATATAGGCAAACACCAAAATAGAGCTTTATTTTCCAAGAGAAATACTTCTAAATAAAAGTATGTGCTTGAAGGGAGATTGTTTGAATAAATGAAGCAAGAATATGTTTTCTACTGTTATGACTACTGGCAGATATTCTGTGTGTACACAGAGCTATGGGGAACACAAATTCCTGCCCCACCCTTCAAGGCTCCTCTATCCATTCCAGACACCAAATTATCTCCATATAAGTTCCTTTCTAAAAGTCATATGTGCAGTTGGTGGGCACTGAAGTTACAAGGGTGTTGCTGAATCTCTACCCAAGTTTTGCAATAGGCCAGAAATCCATCAAGGGCTATGGCTACTAATTATTGTTACTACTGTCTTCCTATTTTGTGTACATTGGAAGGTCAAATTAAAACACATGAACTGAAATAGGGTACTAGGTTCTCTGGCAAAATAAGATAAACTATAATTTCAAAACAAAATCTATGTAATTTGTAAAACACCATCCCCATCCATATTTATGTGATAATTAATTTATACAGCTTCAATTTAATACTGATTTGTTGGGCTTTTATAAGGTTTCCCTCCTCTTATCCTCTTATAACCTACACTGAAACCAGTAAGGGTGGAAATGGAGGGAAAGCAGAAGGAATTATCACAATCCACAATCAAGAGATCATTGATAAGGTCAAGGTGTTCATGCCAATTACTGTAGCTAAGAGTAGACATTTTTGGAGGCCAGTTTAATAGGACTCGGATAGAATTATACATTGTTGAAGAAATTGTTTTATTTTTGTACATTATGCATAAATGTATTAAGCCAGTAATGTGGTACATTACGTAGCCTTATTAAAGTATCAATAAGCCTAAAATGTATGCTAGCATAACTAAAGGCACTATTATTAACATTTGCTCATAGATAAAAAATTTGACAGGACTTGAAGATGAAATGTCTGTTGTTGTTGCTTGCCACAGAGCTGACTAGAAGCTATTGTTCATTGTTATTGGTATTTCAAGAGTATTGATTTATTTTCTTTTTTTTTTAACCACAGACACCCTTTCCCAGGAAATGCTATTACTTATCCTCTATTGCTTGCAGGTCTAGAATTAAAACAAACTGACTTGTTAGCTTCTATTATATTAAGTATGAACCTGAATGTCTATTCCAAATTTTGGAACCTTTGCATCCAAATTGTACCATTCTCTACTAGTGGAATGGGTGAGAATAAAAACGAGTTTGTCTATACTAACAATACTGAAGCCTTAAAAATACAAAAAAAAATCCTCAATGTTTACTTGATATATTTATCATATTAATGGATTGTTCTAAAGTTACCAGATTCTGAAAAATGTAATCAAGAACACAAACATCTATATTTTGGGTAAAACTAGTCAGAGTTTTCTCCTTTGTGCATGTACAAAGATGCAGGACTCTGATTATTCTCCTTATATTCAGAGACAAATTTAGGGGACAGGATGCCCCTAGGCACAACTTTATGGCTGCTCCCACCCCTTCACTGGAAAATACATGAAAAAAATAATATTTTATATATATATATATATATATATATAGAAAGAATGAAGTTGTCTGCACTCGCAATTCAAGATAATTATTGCTGGGGTGTCACTCAATATTTCATTGGGTCAAAGAAGCATTCCTTTTTCCATGAATACATAGAATTCCTGTATAGAGTGCACTCACAAGACGGATTCTGTAGCCAACAGGGTTTTAATAGGAAATCATGTACAATATCATACCGACGTTTCGGTCCTTATTAGGACCTTTGTCAAGGTTCAATAGATACCCATACAGCTTATCTATATATAGCCATCACCTTAATTACAAAGTATGTAGAAAAACCCGACACAGAACATATATAACATACACACAAACAAACAAACATACACTTAGTATAGTGTTTAATCAGGCCCACTTACATTCTCAGGTATACCTCTCATCCATCCCGTGTATTAACCGGGAGGACCGTTGCTCATTGCTTCCCGCCTCACCCGTTGTCGCTGCTGAACCGCACGCTGGGGAAGGCGGAAGTGCTAGCAGCACTGTTTGGAGCGCACCCACGTGTTCCCGTCACGTGGTGCACTCAACATCCAATAACGTCTATGATGGTACTTGCACGTTACGTATGCGTCATCACGTCTAGCGTATATCTCATCGCGTCATGTGACACACTCGTCGCCCGGTGACGCCGTCACCTAGCAACCAGAATAGTATGTTTACATAATAAACTACATAGCAACCAAGAGCCGGTATACCCATCTTCGATACTTATTGCACATTGTAAGCGGGACTGAAGGCCACTAGATAAAACGATTGGAGGACATAATCCGCATTGAGATCCATATACAACACATCAATCACTAGACATAGTATGGATCATGCACAGAGATAGGTGAACACAGGCCGGAACACACCAACCATTGAATCCAAACAAAAAATAATAATAAAAAATAAAAAATGCAAAAAATAAAATAATAATAATCATAGGCTCTATTCCACAGCGGGGCATTGAGTCCAACAGAAGATGTCCACAGCCAAATTTTATAGAAAGATGCTGTAATGTACTGCATCATTGAGACCCTTTGGGTAGACAGTATCTAATCTCTGTATCCAATATGCCTCACGGCGTAGAAGAATCTTGGCACGATCACCACCCCTAGAGAGCGGTGGTATTCTGTCTATCACCATATATTGTAGAGCTGTCAATTGGTGTTGATGTTGTACAAAATGACGTGCTACTGGTTTATCCGATCCACCAGCTTTTAATGCCAATCTGATATTTGAACGATGGTTGGTAATTCGTTCGCGGAATGACCTGATCGTTTAACCCACGTATACAAGTGAGCATGGGCATATCAGAATATAAATCACATAATCAGATGTGCACGTCAATCGGTGTATTGATATCCGTCTACCATCATGGGGGTGTGGAAAGCTGTCTCCTGTTAACATACTTCTACAGGTTGTACAATTCGGGCACTTATAGCATCCCAATTTCCTACTGGGTAGCCAGTTATCTATTTCTTTGCCAACCGACTGTTCAGGGCGCATGAGCATATTCCGTAGGTTCGGTCCCCGTCTGTATGCAATCAGCGGTTGCTTAGGAAGCGCCTCCTTAAGTACACCATCAGTAGCCACAATGCCCCAATTTTTCTTAATGGCAGATCGTGTGGCAAAACTGCTAGTATCATATGTGGTAAGAAACACAAAAGGATTTTTACTGTTTTCCGGCACGGATCTCTTGCCAACCTTATGGCGATGTTCAGCCATTTTCAGGCATCATTCGATAATGTCAGGGTGATATCCCCTATCCAGGAAGCGATGTTGCATTTCTGTAAGTTGGTCTTTAAGGATCTCTGTATCCGAATTATTCCTCATCACTCTGATAAACTGGGAAATTGGTAAGCTCTCTTTAAGTGGCTTTGGGTATACCGGCTCTTGGTTGCTATGTAGTTTATTATGTAAACATACTGTTCTGGTTGCTAGGTGACGGCGTCACCGGGCGACAAGTGTGTTACATGACGCGATGAGATATACGCTAGACGTGATGACGCGTACGTAACGTGCAAATACCATCATAGACATTATTGGATGTTGAGTGCACCATGTGACGGGAACACGTGGGTGCGCTCCAAACAGTGCTGCTAGCACTTCCGCCTCCCCCAGCGTGCGGTTCAGCAGCGACAACGGGCGAGATGGGAAGCAATGAGCAACGGTCCTCCCGGTTAATACACGGGATGGATGAGAGGTATACCTGAGAATGTAAGTGGGCCTGATTAAACACTATACTAAGTGTATGTTTGTTTGTTTGTTTGTTTGTGTGTATGTTATATATGTTCTGTGTCAGGTTTTTCTACATACTTTGTAATTAAGGTGATGGCTATATATAGATAAGCTGTATGGGTATCTATTGAACCTTGACAAAGGTTCTAATAAGGACCGAAACGTCGGTATGATATTGTACATGATGTCCTATTAAAACCCTGTTGGCTACAGAATCCGTCTGGTGAGTGCACTCTATACAGGAATTCTATGTATTCATGGAAAAAGGAATGCTTCTTTGACCCAATGAAATATTGAGTGACACCCCAGCAATAATTATCTTGAATTGTGAGTGCAGACAACTTCATTTTTTCTGGATCTCTGTAAGACTGTCCTATTGGAAGCTATACAGATTTTTTGTTGTGCACCCAAGGCTTAAATTTGATTTTTTAAATATTTATATTTAATGTGGCTATTGATTAAATGAGTATGATACAAAGGTGCAGACATATGGTTGTTGGACTCTTATCCACTGTGAGAAATTGGACTTTATTCTGATTGGATTATTGTTTTTTCTTGTTTTTGATTTTTTCTTATTTTTCTTATTTTTCTTATCTTTAATCAGTACTCTTGTTAGGTGATTTTTTGTATTAGTGTTTTTTTCCCTTAATCTGTGGCGACATTGGTACATCCTATAGAATATCTGACTGGTATAGTGAAATTGAAATGGAGAATTTAGTGAATCCGGAACTCCTGTCCAATGCAGAGTATGGACAGGTGTCTTATACGGATGATGATGCTGAACGCCTTCTCTTTAATCTGACTGACTTTGGTGCTATCCCAGGAGAGAAAGCTATTGATGTATATTATAAATTACTAAATTTCAATAAGCGTGAAATTGATTTACTTTTACATGGACAGTTTCTTTCCGACTATTTTCGGAAGAAACAAATTCCACGTGGGTTCCGGGTTCGGAATATCCCCACCATCGGCCGCAATAACCCTGTGTTTTGCAGCCGATGGTGTGGGATCCTGAACAAATGTTCATTAGATCTTATGTTATTGGTAATAGAAGAGGTCGGTGTTGAACTCAAAAAAGTAAGGAATGATCTAAGCTCTAATAAGGATCAGCTTGAGAATGTACTCCAGTGTGACAAAACTGAGGATTGGCTCGCTAAACTAAACACGCAAGTAGATAAATATAAAACAGATATAATTAACTTTAAACGCAATAAACTTGAGAAAGTGGAAAGGGATTATCGTGACCACAGGGTATATGGATGGCTGGTAGGGAATGATTTCCCCCTCTGTAAATCACGTGAGTTTAGATCCAGAAAGGGCCAATATCAGTTTGATCAATACTCCACTGCCTCTAGTTCAGACAGAGACAACTTTGATCTGAGAAGTAATCAACGCCCGCCTTTTTCTCGGGTGGCCACTCGATCACAACTAGACCCGGTACAGTTAGACACCAAAGGCCCCACCCAAGGAGGGGGTCCTACAAAAAAATGCAAAAAAACCTCCAAAGAACCCACGAGTGAAATAATCAATATTTCATCCATAGCATTAAGTATTGACCAGGAAAAGGTTTTATCACGTGGTTTGTCCTTTATCCCTACTGTACACTTCAGTCCAATGAGGTGGAAAATAGACAACTATTGTTCGGCTCGTAATTTAAAGCTTAAAGAAAAATTTGGGGATAATAAACGTGATATACCGGACTCTGTGTTCAAAAAGAAAAGCACCTATGATCCTCCATCAAATAATATCAATATTAAGACCTTTACACGTATGATGGATCAATCGGTGACTGACTCTATGACTAATTCTATTAAGGGTAGACCCAATCTCAGTAAAGCAGAAAAGATTGCTCTTAAACAATTGAAAGAAAATCCAACAATTACGATACGTCCAGCAGACATGGGTGGGGCGGTTGTGCTTCAGGATACAGTAGCATATAATAAGGAAATTCTACGACAATTTGGCGATGAGTGTACCTACAGGGTCCTTGAGAGTGACCCTATGCCACTGTTCAAAAAGAAACTAGATACGGTGTTGGACATTGCATCCAATATGGGTGTCATCACTGAAACTGTGTCATCCTTTATGCATACTGATTTCCCTATATGTCCGATTTTGTATACTTTATCAAAAGTGCACAAGTGTATTGATGCTCCCCCTGGCAGACCAGTTATATCTGCCAGGGGATCATTATTCCAACCAGTTGCACGATATCTTGACACCTACCTGCAACCATGTGTGAGACAAATAGAAAGTTACATTAAGGACACTAATGACTTCATTGCTGGATTAAAATCTATTAAAGGGTATGATGAAAACTGGTTACTTGTGACTATGGACGTGTCCTCCTTGTATACGGTCATACCTCATCAAGCAGGTATGGCTGCCGTAAAGAAAGCATTAGTAAGAACTCAACAACACAACCCACCGATTGAATTTTTGCTGGAGTTACTTGATATGACACTGACGTGTAATTATTTTAAGTTTGGTGACCGATACTACCTCCAAACATCTGGGACCGCGATGGGGAGTAACATAGCCCCGGCGTATGCAAATCTGTATATGGATGAATATGAACAACATTACATATTACCGATGTTTGGGGGTAGTATCGGTTACTACAAACGCTATATTGACGATATATTTCTATTATGGTCTGGTGACAGAACTGCACTGGAGAGTATGGTATCGCACCTCAATCAACTAGATACACCGATTAGATTTACTATGGAGTGTGACTCTAAAAGCATTAACTTCTTGGATGTTACCGTGTTTGCCACAGATAGGGGTTATGGATTTAAATTGTATAGGAAGGTCACAGACCAGAACACACTGTTACATTACAGCAGTTACCATCCAAAGCCACTTAAAGAGAGCTTACCAATTTCCCAGTTTATCAGAGTGATGAGGAATAATTCGGATACAGAGATCCTTAAAGACCAACTTACAGAAATGCAACATCGCTTCCTGGATAGGGGATATCACCCTGACATTATCGAATGATGCCTGAAAATGGCTGAACATCGCCATAAGGTTGGCAAGAGATCCGTGCCGGAAAACAGTAAAAATCCTTTTGTGTTTCTTACCACATATGATACTGGCAGTTTTGCCACACGATCTGCCATTAAGAAAAATTGGGGCATTGTGGCTACTGATGGTGTACTTAAGGAGGCGCTTCCTAAGCAACCGCTGATTGCATACAGACGGTGGACTGAACCTACGGAATATGCTCATGCGCCCTGAACAGTCGGTTGGCAAAGAAATAGATAACTGGCTACCCAGTAGGAAATTGGGATGCTATAAGTGTGCGAATTGTACAACCTGTAGAAGTATGTTAACAGGAGACAGCTTTCCACACCCCCATGATGGTAGACGGATATCAATACAACACCGATTGACGTGCACATCTGATTATGTGATTTATATTCTGATATGCCCATGCTCACTTGTATACGTGGGTAAGACGATCAGGTCATTCCGCGAACGAATTACCAACCATCGTTCAAATATCAGATTGGCATTAAAAGCTGGTGGATCGGATAAACCAGTAGCACGTCATTTTGTACAACATCAACACCAATTGACAGCTCTACAATATATGGTGATAGACAGAATACCACCGCTCTCTAGGGGTGGTGATCGTGCCAAGATTCTTCTACGCCGTGAGGCATATTGGATACAGAGATTAGATACTGTCTACCCAAAGGGTCTCAATGATGCAGTACATTACAGCATCTTTCTATAAAATTTGGCTGTGGACATCTTATGTTGGACTCAAGGCCCCGCTGTGGAATAGAGCCTATGATTATTATTTTTTATTTTTTGCATTTTTTATTTTTTATTATTATTTTTTGTTTGGATTCAATGGTTGGTGTGTTCCGGCCTGTGTTCACCTATCTCTGTGCATGATCCATACTATGTCTAGTGATTGATGTGTTGTATATGGATCTCAATGCGGATTATGTCCTCCGATCGTTTTATCTAGTGGCCTTCAGTCCCGCTTACAATGTGCAATAAGTATCGAAGATGGATATACCGGCTCTTGGTTGCTATGTAGTTTATTATGTAAACATACTATTCTGGTTGCTAGGTGACGGCGTCACCGGGCGACGAGTGTGTCACATGACGCGATGAGATATACGCTAGACGTGATGACGCGTACGTAACGTGCAAGTACCATCATAGACGTTATTGGATGTTGAGTGCACCACGTGACGGGAACACGTGGGTGCGCTCCAAACAGTGCTGCTAGCACTTCCGCCTCCCCCAGCGTGCGGTTCAGCAGCGACAACGGGCGAGGCGGGAAGCAATGAGCAACGGTCCTCCCGGTTAATACACGGGATGGATGAGAGGTATACCTGAGAATGTAAGTGGATCTGATTAAACACTATACTAAGTGTATGTTTGTTTGTGTGTATGTTATATATGTTCTGTGTCAGGTTTTTCTACATACTTTGTAATTAAGGTGATGGCTATATATAGATAAGCTGTATGGGTATCTATTGAACCTTGACAAAGGTCCTAATAAGGACCGAAACGTCGGTATGATATTGTACGTGATGTCCTATTAAAACCCTGTTGGCTACAGAATCCGTCTGGTGAGTGCACTCTATACAGGATTTCTATATATATATATATATATATATATATATATATATATAAAGTCCCAATACAGAAGACATCGGCACTCAGGGATTTTCAAAACAAATGGTTGTATTCAAAGTGTACAAGAAAGCCAACGTTTCGGGGCTCACCCGCCCCTTTGTCAAGGTGTGTAACAATAGGTAAAAACAAACACATACCTTATATCTAGAAGATGCCCGCCAGTGCCCGTGCGTGGACCGGAGTCGCGGCTTCCCGCTGTACTTCCGGTCCCTCTGTGATGACCTCAGTACGGCTGCGTCTTTTGGTTGTCTAGGCAAAAAAAAAAAAAAGAGGGGGACGCCCACCCGCCGGGGCGGGCAGTGCACGCGAATTAAGAGGGCGGTCTGCCAACAAGAATCGCTAGTATACAATCTTTCCAGCAGATCATTTTCAGAGATTGAACTCAGAGTTCTAGAAAAGGGTCTTTCTTTTGTACCCACCAATCCCTTTAACGACCTAAAGTGGCAGATGGAGTTACACCGTTTTTCCACGTAAGCTGAGACTACAAGAATTCTTCCAGCTGACCAATCTGGAAGGGAACACGGACATGACCAAAGATTCCCCACATGAGAAATTTTACAATATACGGCATAAATCAATCTTCGATCCACCTTCCACCAATCCGTCCTTACAGTCTTTTACTAGATTAATGAATGATTCAGTTCTTAAATACATGGCTGCCTCGGCAACCACACACCAAAATCTATCCAGGTCTGAACGGGTGGCTCTCAAGCAACTTGGGGCATACCGAGACGTTGTGTTCCGTCCCGCGGACAAGGCGGTAGGCCTTGTTATTCTAAACCTCTCTGACTATATCAAGGAAATTGACAATCAACTAGCAGGGGCAGGTATGTACGAGGAATTGGCACAGGATCCGTCGGCTAGATACCAACAGGAATTTTTTCAGCTTCTAGATCAAGCTAAATTTAGGGGTCAGCTATCTGCCAAGTTATGTGAAGCACTTAAACAGGATCATCCTTTGGTCCCCATTCTCTTTTCAGTACCCAAGATACACAAGAATGCCAGCGCACCGCCGGGTAGGCCGATAATAGCGGCCAGAGATTCCATCTTTCAGCCGATTTCTATCTTCCTCGACTGCATTTTGCAACCTCTTATTTTGAAACATCGTAATTTCATCAAAGATACCACCAGTTTCCTGGAGCGGATCAACAAAGTGGGGTTGGTGCCGCCAGACACCTTGCTTTGCGTCATCGACGTCAATAGTTTGTATACAAGCATCCCCCACGAGGCAGGTCTATGTGCCATGAGGAAATTCTTAATTGCGGAAAAAATGGAAGTCATTAACATAGACCTCTTCATGGAGCTCTTAACCATGACTCTTGAAAGGAATTTCTTTCTTTTTAATGGCAAATTCTATCACCATAAAACGGGGTGTGCGATTGGGAGCAATGTCTCCCCATCGTTCGCCAATATTTTCATGTTCCAGGAAGAACAGTCAGTCTTTTTTAACAACAAGGCAGTAGCACAGCATATACTTATGTTCACCAGGTACATAGACCTGTTCTTACTGTGGTCTGGGCGTCGGGAGGCCTTTGAACAAATGATGGCGGATACTAACAGTAGACAGTCTACAATCAAATATACTCATCAAATCAATGGTGAGACATTAAATTATCTGGATGTTAAAGTGACCCTCACAGAAGGCAGACTGTCGACCAGTCTCTACTCTAAACCGACGGACAAAAATGTATTGCTGCGAGCCAACAGCCACCACCCTAAGCCACTTATAGACGGCCTTCCAAGGTCGCAAATGATAAGGGCCTCCAGAATAATCACCGACCGCTCCCTCCTGGACCAGGAGTTAGAACTGATGGCGAGGAAGTTTGAGCGGAGGGGCTATGATCCACATAAATTGCAACAACAAAAGGCAGAAGTCATGCTGATCCCTAGAGATACACTCCTGAGATCCACCCCCAAACCCACCAAAGCAGTGATCCCATTTGTAAATACTTTCAACACCGCTAGTCCAATAGTTCAGAGAGCGACTAGGGCTCTATGGCCGATTATTTCAACTGATAAGACGCTATCATCATTGAAGGGTAAAAGACCCATGCTGTGCTTCTCCAGGGGAAGGAACATCAAAGATATCATCATCCACACCGACATCACAGGGTTTCAAAGGGAGGTAGAGAAGAAATCTTCCTCCTTCTTGACTAAGGCACCAGGGTGCTATAAGTGCCTAGGATGTACAACATGTGCCAGCATGATAGTAGGGACTTCCTTTAAACATCCTCACAGTGAGAAGAGATACCATAGCAGACATGTGTTGTCGTGTACAACGACGCACATAGTATACCTACTCACATGCCCCTGTGGGTTATTTTATGTAGGTAAATCAATAAGGACAATGCGGGAGAGAATGGCCCTACACAGGACGGCAATTAAGCAGGCCCTGTCAGGTAAACCATCAGAACAGCAGGTGGCACGTCACTATGCAACTGCAGGACATTCCCTAAATGACATGAAACATCAGATCATTGACCATGTACCCAGGAACCCCAAAGGGGGTGACCGTGACCGCAAGCTTCTACAAATAGAATCCAAGTGGATCCATGAGTTGGGCACGGTTAGTCCGGGAGGATTAAACGAGAAATTCTCGTGGAATGTCTTCCTGTAAAGCAAGTCTGCACTAAACACCCCCAAGACGGTGACCTGTCCTTCCATGTCAATAGGAAGAAATGAGATCATGTATTCGGCCACCAGAGAATTCTAAGATATTGAAGCTACTCTAACGAATGATCGAGGACTTTGAGTCATCTTGTATCCGTCCATTGCTCCAGTGGATACTGTCTAGTGTGACTATTAGATACTTGTCGGTTTGGACTACTGTCCAATAAGAAATTTGTTTATTGCTGGCGCACCTCTCATGAACCCTTAAGGTAACCAGTAGGCTAGTTACCCGCAATTTTGTTTTTTGTTTTTTGTTTCTTTGAGGCCCCATACAATCCAGCATAACCCTTCGGTACTGTCTGCCTTAAACACTAGAACCCTCTTAGGGTTTTCTAGTCCCCCCCCCCCCAGTGTAGTCCATTCACACACCTACATTTTTGGGAAATAATTTTTTCTGGTCACATTAGCGAGGCACTCCTAACATCACCAGGCAGGAACCACAGGTTTGACCTCCTGTTGTTTGTGCACTTGGTTTTTTCCCCACATATCCATAGAGCTTTTATTGCACAGGTGTGGGTATTGGTTTTTTATTTTTTATTTTTCATTTTTATTTTTGCAGTGGTTTAGGTTTACTAGGTGTTATACACCCCACAACATCGAATATGGTCAGTGTTTCATTCATCACATTTTGATGCATTACCCGTACACTAAGCACAGGTCATAGCCGTCAAGCATCATGTGTTATTTTTGTGTACACACTGTAGACTACACGTAAGGGGGACAGCTGCTTAATTTGGGTTATTGAGCCCTATACACAACACGGCCCTTAGAGGTAGGCCTCTGTAGCCTTATAGTTTTAGGAGCTGGTATGGCAGGACGCTCTATATGTATAACACTGTCATGTATGGATCTTTATGTACATAGACCGGGTTGCCCAACAGGTGGCATGAGATGTGCGCCACAATCAGTGATAAGGTGGTGGGTTCTGTAGGCAGTGAGGATACACTTCTGTCACGATGTTTGTATCTAACAGAACGGACCTGTACATGGAGGAGCGTCAGGGTTGCCTAGACAACCAAAAGACGCAGCCGTAGTGAGGTCATCACAGAGGGACCGGAAGTACATCGGGAAGCCGCGACTCCGGTCCACGCACGGGCACTGGCGGGCTTCTTCTAGATATAAGGTATGTGTTTGTTTTTACCTATTGTTACACACCTTGACAAAGGGGCGGTTGAGCCCCGAAACGTCGGCTTTCTTGTACACTTTGAATACAACCATTTGTTTTGAAAATCCCTGAGTGCCGCTGTCTTCTGTATTGGGACAATGCAAAATTTCTTCCAGAGGGCACCAGGGTAAATTCCAGCCATTGGGAGGAGTGCCGGCCCGCACCTACTCTATATATATATATATATACATACATTTTGTACCCCTTCATAGTATAGTTTACACTGTGCCTCCCCCCTCCCTAAAGAATAGATAATAATGTGAGGTGAGGTGCAGCTGCTGTGCCCTTACACCCCCATACAATACAACCATCTGCACAGTAGGGTACCTGGAAGCCTGGGAATGACTGTTACATGGGTGGCCTAGCTACAGTGTGGGCTGAGGAGGGCAGTCATCCTGTACTAATGGGACTACAGTGATAGACATCACAGAGCACTGAGGGCTCTCATTGGCTGTCTGTGCTATGGAGGCCCAAACTCAGCATACGGTTTCTACTGCTGTTCTTTTTGCAGCCATCCTGACTTTGTGCATCCTATCTCCTCCGACCCCAAAGCATTTCCCTCCCAACACAATCCATGGATCTCCTATCTGCCCATCTGAGTGCTACAGCTGCCTCCTTCCCCAACCCCTCTTTCACATTCTGGCCAGAATCAGACAAAAGCTGCTGAAGCCACTTGGGCCTCTCTCCACTTGGTCAAACTCTCCCTGGTTGACAGTGTTCTGCTCAGCTTTCTCCAGCTTTCTCTCAGCTTTCTCCAGTATGGCAGTGGACCAGGAGGCCAGGTGCAACATCTCAAGAGCAAAGGCCTGGTGCCTTGGGCAACCACCAGCTGCTCATGGAGGTGTGCTGCTGAATGCTGTGCTGGCCCCAGCAAGTGGCCCCCTTAGGCACATGCCTAGTGGACAATCCACCACTGATTATATTGCCTCTTAAGCTGTAAGTGCTGTATATTGATCTCAAACACACTTGTTGTTATCCACAGCTGTTCTAAGAGGTTAGGACCCTCCCAGCATGGAGATGATCTTTCTTGATGGCTTCTGGCTCATAACATTAAAGCAATAGTTAGAATATTTAGATGGCAAGCTATGGTAAAATACAATTATAGTCATATTACTTGTATAGGAATATAAGGAATCAGCCTCTAATAAGAGTTTGAAGAGCACATATCCCATGATACATGGCATACCTTGAACAATAATAAAAAGCATTATCAGTCATATATTTCACAAAGCAAAACTCCATTGCTGTTCTGATGTTGCTAATAAGTTCCAATTGACAGCCATATATTGCATAATGGTAACCTCTCAGTTGCCAACCATTTGTTGCATAGAGATTACCCCAGAGTTTTTAATCTTGTATTGCACAGAGATTCACACCCTTCACACACACATTTCATCTGCTCCCAGTAGCTGCCATTATATCACATACAGTTCCCTCACAAATTGCTGGTTACACATATCATATTTCATCACATTGCCAGCCTTCCTCTTTTGTCAACCCTTTAACCATTTGCTTCATACTTACCAATTTCATGAAAATGTCCAGGACACTCACTAATTTTGGTAAGATCCCTGGTGTTCCAGGGATAGCAGCCCACCATGTACCTCCCTCTTTGAGATCTCCTGAATGACTTTAATGCATGCAAACATCCTCTCTGGCATTAAATGCTTGGGTTTCAAAGTAATTTTAGACTAATGTAGGGAATGTTGGTGTCTGGTAACTTTTGTATCTTCCCTAATTGAAGTTGAGGATAAAGTAGAGTGGGGCAGATGTATGAAGCCTGGAGAAGTGATACAGCATTGAGAAGTGGAAGGTAATAATGCACCAGTCAATCATTATGGGTTTAAAAAATTACATTTAGGAGGTGATTGGCTGGGGAGTTATCACCTTACACTTATCACCTGCTTTATCTCTTTTCCAGGCTTAATACATTGGCCCTCATTCCGAGTTGATCGGTCGCAAGGCGAATTTAGCAGAGTTACACACGCTAAGCCGCCGCCTACTGGGAGTGTATCTTAGCATCTTAAAATTGCGACCGATGTATTCGCAATATTGCGATCACAAACTACTTAGCAGTTTTAGAGTAGCTCCACACTTACTCTGCCTGTGCGATCAGTTCAGTGCTTGTCGTTCCTGGTTTGACGTCACAAACACACCCAGCGTTCGCCCAACCACTCCCCCGTTTCTCCGGCCACTCCTGCGTTTTTTCCGGAAACGGTAGCGTTTTCAGCCACACGCCCATAAAACGCCGTGTTTCCGCCCAGTAACACCCATTTCCTGTCAATCACATTACGATCGCCGGAGCGAGGAAAAAGCCGTGAGTAAAAATACTATCTTCATAGCAAAGATACTTGGCGCAGTCGCAGTGCGAATATTGCGCATGCGCACTATGCGGAATTTCACTGCGATGCGATGAAAAATACCGAGCGAACGACTCGGAATGAGGGCCATTTTTCACAATATCTTCAAACATGGTTTAAAATGCTAAAAAAATTACATCAATCCAAGCAAACATTCGAAAAAGAATGTTTAACTTTGTTGATTTGTCATGATCTTAATATTTGTGTGTTGGGAATGATCCTATTACTCAGGGTAAAAAGACTAATATAACTATAAAAACACATTTGGAAAGATATAAAGAAAGCCTTTCAGAAATTAGCAGCTGCCGTACTAGTAACAATTCTTCTGGATTGCAACACCATAAAATTATTTGAGAATTGATTAAATTGATTAAATAATTTTTTGCAATTAAGAATCTACTTACTTTATGAAAGATGCACACTTAAAATATATAAACTAACAAAAAGACAATAAGCAGAAAAAAGCATTCACTAAATGAAAATATAGGTTGTACAGAGATACACAAGTCCTCTCAGACCCAAGCAAGTAAATAATAATATGGTCACCCAAAAAGACATACAGTAACATTTTGAAAAGGAGACAAACTGCCTAAGGATATCCCTTTTGTGTACTGTTGGAAAGATAGGGTGATCTGGTCATTAGAATCCCCCCTCCCCCACCCCCATTCTCTGGACCTCCTAATGCTTTCTGTAGTATAAGGTGTTATTGTCTGGAGAAAGTAGATACTAAGGGGACAATTCAGACTTGATCGCAGCAGCAAATTTGTTAGCAGTTGGGCAAAACCATGTGCACTGCAGGTGTGGCAGATATAATATGTGTAGAGAGAGTTAGATTTTGGTGGGTTATATTGTTTCTGTGCAAATTAGATACTGGCTGTTTTATTTTTACACTGCAATTTAGATTTCAGTTTGAACACACCCCACTCAAATCTAACTCTCTCTGCACATATTATATCTTTCCCCCGCTGCAGTGCACATAGGCCCTCATTCCGAGTCGTTCGCTCGGTAATTTTCATCGCATCGCAGTGAAATTCCGCTTAGTACGCATGCGCAATAATCGCACTGCGACTGCGCCAAGTAATTTTACAATGAAGATAGTATTTTTACTCACGGCTTTTTCCTCGCTCCGGCGATTGTAGTGTGATTGACAGGAAATGGGTGTTACTGGGCGGAAACACGGCGTTTTCGGGGCGTGTGGATAAAAACGCTACCGTTTCCGGAAAAAACGCAGGAGTGGCCGGAGAAACGGGGGAGTGTCTGGGCGAACGCTGGGTGTGTTTATGATGTCAAACCAGGAACGACAAGCACTGAACTGATCGCAGATGCCGAGTAAGTCTGAACCTACTCTGAAACTGCTAAGTAGTTTGTAATCGCAATATTGCGAATACATAGGTCGCAATTTTAAGAAGCTAAGATACACTCCCAGTAGGCGTAGGCTTAGCCTGAGCAACTCTGCTAAATTCGCCTTGCGAGCGATCAACTCGGAATGAGGGCCATAGTTTTGCCCAACTGCTAACAAATTTGCTGCTGCGATCAACTCTGAATTAGGCCCAAAGTGGGCAGATTTTTTGAGAGGACTCCCACTCTTCATGATGAGGGTACCCATGAGTTTGTAAGTGCTAGGATGGTTGAGATTAGGCATTTTAGTCCTTTTAACCATCCATCAATTCAACTAATACTGTATTTCTACAAAGCAGGATAATATTGTCTGGTGCAAAGGAAAAAGCACCAAGGTATTATTCAGGTGCTGTTATGGTATGCTATATCCAGCAGCTGCCAAAAAATGGTGATAGTCAGTCCCACAAACAAATACAATCAAAAGCATAACATAGCAGCTCTAGTAATAGCATTACTGTTGGTATCAATTGCAGTAATACAAGTACATGGATAGGTAAAATCACAAGTTTAATAAAAAATATTACTAAACATCATAGCAAATTCATTATATACCAGAAGCTACAAAAAATCTTGTCAACTATTTTATTCAAAATTTAATGCAACAGAATACATAACCATTCATGAAAGTCAATATGTGTTAGCTTTATGTGTCGGTAAAGGTCAGTTGATAAGGCTGCAGTACTGATGCAGCAAACGGTGTCATGAATACTTACCTTACCCATCTAATTGAATTGCAGAACAACTGTTATTGTGCCTGAACCAGCCTCTTATTCCTTCCACCTACATCGCTCATCCAAGAATCTCCACAGCTTGCAGAAATTGAACTAGACCAAGTACCAACACTATGTTCTTTGAGGGCTCTACTATTATTATACAGCTATTACAACCAAGGAGACTATCCCTCTAGTGGTGTATATGGTAACTATACCAACCTTGGACAGTGCCATCCAATTAAGGAGCTTCTGCAGTTTATTTTGGATTGAACTTTACAGGGGTGTTAATATGAATGGACACATATTGACTTTCATGAACGCTTATTAAATTGGCTGCAGTACATTTTGAATGAAATGAGTGATAGGCTTTTTTAGTTATAGAATATAATTAATTTGCTATGGTTTTAATTAATATATTTTTTATTACATTTGTGATTTTACCTTTACATGTACTTGTATTACTGCAACTGACACAGACATTGGTGTTATTACTAGCTCTAATATTGTCTGGTCACCAATGAATAAATTCTAAGGAGTATTGTTTATTCTGTGGGTATCAAAATGGGAGAGGAAGATCAATTTGAAATGTACCTCCATTTTACTCTTGAAAATATCTGTAGTATAGCGCTTGGAGGGGTGGGGAAAATGACTTTATCACATTCCACATGACTATGTCATCAAGCCCTGCCTCTTATTAAGGGAGTTCTTTTAGCTAAGTCCACAATTTGAACCCCTCAATTACAGCCTCATATTCTAAAATCTCATCATTAGGGTTTTGTAAAATATGATACAGTATATAAGATATTTTTTAATATAAAGAGGTTTTACAATAATGACTTCCGGGTTCTGGACCTGTGGAAAGCACATGTGACACTAGAGGCCACACGTGTGACTAGCGCTTTGTACAGGCAGCAGTGAAACGCAAACAGGAAGCTTCCTGAGGAGCATTTCCATACCCCTAGCAATTACTGCAGAAACGCTTTTTGGCAAACTGTCCACAAGTTCCTGGACAACAGTAGGACAACACCATACCACCTTATGTACAGTGGCCCTCATTCCGAGTTGATCGCCCGCTAGCTACTTTTAGCAGCCGAGCTAATGCATAGTTGCCGTCCATGGGAGAGTGTATTTTCGCTATGCAGGAGTGCGAAGGCCTGTGCAGCCGAACGGCAACAAACACATTTTGTGCAGAACAAGACCAGCCCTGTAGTTACTTATTCTGTGCGATGATTGCTGCGACAAATGACATGGTAATGACGCCAGATACCCGCCCAGCAAATGCTTGGCTACGCCTGCGTTTTTCCAAACACTCCCAGAAAATGGTCAGTTGCCACCTAGAAACTCCCATTTCCTGTCAATCTCCCTGCGTTTGCCAGTGCGACCTAAAGCATCGCTAGAACATGTGCAAAACCATGATGCTCTTTCTACCTGTACGCCGCGCGTGCGCATTGCGGTGCATATGCTTGTGCAGTTTTGCCATTTTTTTAAATGATCACTATGCAGTGAACAATGGCAGCTAACAATCAACTCGGAATGAGGGCCAGTGACCAACTGTGACCCTAAAGAAGGTTGAGTCGGTCTAGAAGGCACCTGTCGCTCCAATTCATACCATATCTCTTGCAGGGGGAAAGGGGCGGTCTCCAATCACTTTTGTCCACATAGGGGGTCATTCCGAGTTGTTCGCTCGCAAGCTGCTTTTAGCAGCTTTGCACACGCTAAGCCGCCGCCTACTGGGAGTGAATCTTAGCTTAGCAAAATTGCGAACAAAAGATTAGCAAAATAGCGAATAGACACCTCTTAGCAGTTTCTGAGTAGCTCCACACTTACTCGGCATCTGCGATCAGTTCAGTGCTTGTCGTTCCTGGTTTGACGTCACAAACACACCCAGCGTTCGCCCAGACACCACTCCGTTTCTCCAGCCACTCCCGCATTTTTCCCAGAAACTGTAGCGTTTTTTCGCACACACCCATAAAACGCCCAGAAACACCCACTTCCTGTCAATCACATTACGATCACCAGAACGAAGAAAAAACCTCGTAATGCCGTGAGTAAAAAACCTAACTGCATAGCAAATTTACTTGGCGCAGTCGCACTGCAGACATTGCGCATTAGCGACTAATCGCTCCGTTGCGAGAAAAAAATACAGAGCGAACAACTCGGAATGACCCCCATAGTGTAGTTTCCATAACCAGCAATGTAATATTTCTTTGATCTGAATAAAGCTCTGAGTCACTATAAGGCATATTAGGAGTGGACAGATACATTTTATCATCTCATCTGCTATCCCCAATAATGACTGTCTTTCAAAACTTTTACATACAGTAATGCAGTAATTCAAATGCTAAGCCGGAAATTTCCATGGCTCTGAAATGTATATTGCAATGATGATGAAAATAGATAATGTTGAGATTACAAGGATATGGGTAGTATTGTTTAACCTTCTTTGGAGGAAATCTTTAAGGGATATTATGTAGGACCTCAAACTGAGAAATTGAAATTCCTCAATTTGTCAAAAATACATCAAGGGTCTCTATAATTTAAATAAACATTCTATAAATAAATTACAGAGACATAAAAGCTGCTGCCAACCTTAACTGTTCACCATTAATATTTATATTAAATTAAACTTTTCTTTCCCTAGTACTGGAGAAAGTTATCACTTTGTGTTGCTTAGGCACTCTCGTAGTAAAAAAAACAGCTCAAAGTAATTACAGTATCTTATGGATTATTTGGTTGTAATGAGGCTAAATGTTGAACACAGAGCTCGGGCATTTATTGCTGATGCTGACACTAATGAAGCTGTGGAGCAGTGGCATATTAACCATTGGTACATGGAGTGCATTGCACATGAGATCCCAACTGGGGGTCACTGCCTTTCAAGCATCATTTTCTATTGTTGTCACTGACTTGGCTGAAGCTCCACTGCCCCTACACTTCCAATGTTACAATTCGACTAGTCCATCCTCTTGCACCTGTGCAGTCTGGCCAGGACTTGAAGATTTGAGCAAACAAGCCACTCAGAGAAAGAAAGACCATCACATCACACGTTTGTTGTTTTTAAGAGAGGAGAGATAGGGGGGCCACTAGTGAGGCCTTGCTCACAAGTCCACTATTTGTTTAAAATGACCCTGCTGCGGTAACAGCAATGACAGTTGTGCTCCCTAGTCCTGCAGCTGAATTAAGATGCTGTTCCAGCAGACCATTGAATTATTCTGTAATTTCCCACTGTCTTCATACATTTTGACTTTTTTTGTGCGAGAAGATGATTATGAGGGAGGCAGATAGAGGTGATCTAAAGTGCAGCCATCTGTAACTTGGGATGAGCATATGAGCAGACTGTTATCAACAGAACTACATGTTTCATTGTACTGCTGAAATAAAGAAGCTACCATTTAAATTTATTTTTGGAAGGGTCTGTTGGACTATTTTAGTTTCCCTCAGTAACTAAGCTTTTCTACAACATGTATAACAATTATTTAAACAGAAATAGAGTTAGAGAAAAGTAGGAAAAATATATTTTGAGATCCTATTTTTTAAGAGAAATAATAAAAAAAAACAAGTGAAATCTATGTGTTTATTTCACGGTCTTCCTTTTATATCTTACAGTACATTAAGTGGATATCAGTCCCTTTGTACAGAAATATCGGAACAAACAGATGCATATAGGATGAAGAACAATAAAAAACATTTTATTGGGTCTTTAAGAGAGACTGTTTTACTATAGTTTCTTCTTTGTATATTGAGCTTTTAGTCATAATTATATTGGTGTTTTATTGAACTTTTCAGAAAATGAAAAAATGTGTATTAAAGTTTTTCAATGGTTTCACAACATCTTACAGTACTGGAAAAAAAGAAAAAAAAACTTTTGGCTAAATCATTTTGCTACTTTTCTTACCTAGGCATTAAAAAGTATTTTTTGATAAATAAGTTGCTTTATAAAAAAAAACGATATCAGATTAAGCATAATGTATTTCTTAAAATAATCATGAGAGTGAAAGACATTATAGCTGCCCTATTACACATCATAATTGTATATATTGTGTTTTTTGGCATTACATTGATCAAAATATATCTTTACATGCAGCGCAGAACCAGGGGGCAGCGCGCCCTGTGCTGTCTTGACCCATAAAACATGATGTCATGACATCATGCCTGGGGGGTGGGGATGCTATCTCTGGAAAGTAGAGCACTGACTGGAGTATTCTAAGAATGCGCTGACTACCTTTGGTGGCTCTGCAGTAATGCTACTGGCTGCAGTGTGCATTTCCAGGGACCCTGAAAACCACATCCAGGTGCTGTGCGACAGAGACAAATACCATAGAATTACCATGCATACCCCTAGTTATAACCCCATCTACGAGCGGAATGTAGTGCGCCCGAGTTCGTCCGATGTGCATGATGCTAGCCAAACTCTGATTTTTTTAAAGGGGTAATAATTTACAAGGCATGCCTTGTAAATGATTGCCCCTTTAAAAAAAGACAGAGTTTGCACGTCATCCAAACTCGAGGGCATTACATCCCAACCAACAGGTACAATATAAAGTGTTCCTAGAAGGTGGACAAAGCATCCCATTGAAAGGAAAATTCACCCCCAGTGCCTGTGCAGCAGTCTCAGCCCTCCATTTACCCCCCCCCCCCGTGCCTCTGCAGTAGTCTCACCTCAGCACGACTGTGCCTCTGTAGTAGCCCTCCATCTTCTCCACCTTCCAGTCCCTCTGCAGCAGCCCTCCACCTACCCCCATTCCCACCTCTATAGCAGCCCTCAATCCCCCTCATATATCAGTGGTGGTAGCGGAAGCAGGCTCTTCAGTCACACTCTGTTCTTTAGCTCATGGTCGTCATGACATCATGCATGCAGACAAAAAATAAAAAACCTTTACTGTGTTGTGTGACCCTGGCCTGTCTGTGTGTCAGTGTGGAGAATCTTCCTGCAGTTGCTGTCCTCCCTCTTCTTCCCTGCACCCTCCACTAGTGTCTGCCATGCTGTTGATCACTGCTGATTTGTCAGCACAGCCGGAACCTCAACCCAGTGGCTGCCAACATTAACAGCCACTGGGTTAAGGCCCCCCATTGTGTACCTGGTGGCCAGTGGTGGAAGAAGAAATATTTTCTTAGTGGTACGGAATTCCAAAAAATGGGCGTGGTCATGTGTTGTGGGGGGGCGTGACCACATGACACTAGTAGGAGTGGCTACATGACACTAGTGACATGGCCACACTACAAAGCCCCTTTTCTTTGCACTCTGGAGGCAAGGCTAGAAATATATAGTACTACCTCCAGTATTATAGAAATATATAGTATTACAGAAATATATAGTAATGCTCCCAGTATAATAAATATATATAGCAATGCCCCCAATGTAATAACAATATATAATAATGCCTCCATTATAACAGGAATATATAGTGTAGTAGTGCCCCTAGTATAATAGAAATATATAGTAGTGTACACATTACAGTAAAAATATGTAGCAATAACCCCATAATAATATACATATATAGTAGTGTCCACATTATATTAGAAAGGAATGCTCCCAGCAAGAGATGCTGCGGGAAAGTGCAATCAGGCTCCTCGCTTCACGCCAGCCGCAGCAGCCAGAGGAGGAAGTGTGATGTGGCATCATGACATCCCTGTTGCGCTCCCAGTATCCCTGACAATCGGGGAGGCACTGTCATGCTGCCAAGTACCATGTACTTGTTACTTTGTGGGGCATTATAATTGTGGTAATGGCAGTCACAGGTGCAAAGTGTGTGGCAGGTGGTACTGCATACCCACTGCCATATTCTTAAGGGTACTCGAGCATACCCACATACTTGCACCACTGCTGGTGGCTGCTCTGATAAGCAGCTGCTGAGAAAATCAACACTGCAATGGTCACAATGTTCCTGATGTTCCGGTGATTATGATCCAATCTTCCAATATTTGAAAAAAACATTTTTTTTTACAAATATTAAAAATAAATATTTTTTAATAAAATCATTTTGGATAAGTTTAAATACATGTTCTTGTCCTATTTCACTCAGAAAAAACAATGTCTGAGCCTTTTTTAGAAAAACATTTGTCAGTTAGGTGGTTAAATAACTTGAAGTCCTCCCTTTCTTCACAAGAGTTTCTTGTTAGGGAAAAAGAGATACAAATTACCTTAAGGATGTTCAACTTCCAAAGTTCTTAATTACCACTAAATCTGTATTAGTCCATTTGCATCCATGGTACAAAAGCATGCCATTATGTCCTCTCCTCAGGTAAGAGACCTGGCCCTCATGGTTTCCTGATTGCTCATTACAAAACTTTCAAAGATAGACTAATGCAAGAACTTGTTGCAGACCTTTAATGAATATCAGAAAACACCTATTTTCAGCCCAAACCTCAGCAGCTCACATATCTGTGATCCCTAAAGAAGGTAAGTACCCATCCCTGTGCTACACCTATCACCCCATCTCCTTACTCTAGATATAAAATTATTTAACAAATGTATAGTGAATCATCTCAAACTTGCTCAAGTTTGATCTACAGTGATGAGGTGGGTTTTCTATCTGAGAGGGAGTGTTCTCAGCTGCTTCTGGGGCTTTCACCATACTGTATTTGCAGTATGTCTACTAATGCCAAAAAGGATTTGATAGACTAGATTGGAATTTTATAAAGGGGTGCTGGAGGACATGGGAGTGGGCCCAGTTTACCTATATAGAATTATGTCCATCTGCAGAACATCCATGGCCAAGATAAGGATTCATGGGACACTCAATCAGTGATAATCAATAATGCCACTTGTTAAGGATACCCCTTATCCCCTTGATCATATTCCTGTGTATGGAGGGCATGGAAACAGCTATTCAGCAGAATCCCACATTTTAGGCATCACAGTTAATAGCACTGAATATCGTTTGACTTGGATAATTCCAAGTTGATCGCAGCAGGAATTTTGTTAGCAGTTGGGCAAAACCATGGGGTAATTCCAAGTTGATCGCAGCAGGAATTCTGTTAGCAATTGGGCAAAACCATGTGCACTGCAGGGGCGGCAGATATAACATGTGCAGAGAGAGTTAGATTTGGGTGTGGTGTGTTCAATCTGCAATCTAATTTGCAGTGTAAAAATAAAGCAGCCAGTATTTACCCTGCAGAGAAACAAAATAACCCACCTAAATCTAACTCTCTCTGTTATATCTGCCCCCCCCCCCTGCAGTGCACATGGTTTTGCCCAAATGCTAAAACATTTCCTGCTGCGATCAACTTGGAATTACCCCCCATGTGCACTGCATGGGAGGCAGATATAACATGTGTAGAGAGAGTTAGATTTGGGTGTGGTGTGTTCAATCTGCAATATAATTTGCAATGTAAAAATAAAGCAGCCAGTATTTACCCTGCACAGAAACAAAATAACCCACCCAAATCTATCTCTTTCTGCACATGTTATATCTGCCTCCCCTGCAGTGCACATGGTTTTGCCCAACTGCTAACAAAATTCCTGCTGCGATCAACTTGGAATTACCCCCTTAGTTGCCATTATTAGGAATCCCACCATAATAGCTATTTAGCAGAATCCAAAATTTTAAGCATCACAGATAATAGCACTGAATATCTTTTGACTTAGATGCCATTATTAGGAATCTGATCATAACACGTCCCAATCTAATGTAGGAACTTTAAAAATGTAGCGATCTGTCCAATTTCAAAATAAATTATGTTAAACTTTTTGGCATCTGACCTTGTAATGGATGCTTTCAAAACAACATTCTCCTTTAAGTGACAATCTTCCCACATATGATACACTTGGGGATTGCCCTAACATTTTCTTCAAATTGAAATATGATCCGCCTTTCTCCAATATTCACAGAACTGATTGTTTGGAACTCATAGAAATTCTCTTGGCTGGTCACAGTGAACAATATGAAAAGTAATGTGAATTTTCTTGTGATTATCATTACTCTCTACATAGTTTAAAAAAAAAAGAAGAAAAGTCAACTCCTATTATGGAAAGTATTTTTTCTTTTCCAAAATGACATTATAACTGATGAAGTTTTCAGTGCCCAGAGATCTGCTGGGACAGCACCACATGCAACATGACATGGGCACATACAGTACAACTACCCAAAAGCAAAGTGTCCTGAAAATTATACTCAGATGTTGGCAATTCCAAAAATGATAATTATACTCTTGGCAATGCTAGTTTTAAAATAAATACAATTATCATAATATGTCTATTCAAAGCAGAATAATGTAAAGCATCCAATCACACAGAAGTAGACAAACGTGTTTTAAATCATACGTTTGTCTAATAAACCTCACAGTTCTTAGTTAGATAGTCCTAGTAGAATGTTTGTCTTTGACACCCACTAATCATCTTAAAAAGGCAGGGATGACTTGAAAGCATACTGAAACTCCCCACAGCATAGCATTAATGATCCAAGAGGCCCACATTACCATAGAAACAAGTGGTATGACAGATCATTTTTATTTAAGTAAGTAACCACACAGTATCACATAGAGATGTAATTTATTGGTGCAAAATTGTTCACAGCCTTCTAACGTCTTACTGCTGTGGATACAGAAAATGCTGTTGGCTTCATTGAAAACACCCACCTAGTTTTATAATGAAATTGTATGTGATCTCCAATTGTACACAGCAGGACTGACGAATGAAACAAAACTATAATGTAATGTATTGCAAATGTGTTCTCGCTAAGGAGGTTTGCCTTTCTTTTGTGTTGAGATTTATTAAGTCATCCAAAATTGTCATAAATAATTTGGGATTACATTCAGGCAATTAACAAAATAAGGGATGCACTGAAGTAAACACAGTATAAACTTGAATAAAAAAATCCATTGATGTTATTTCCAGTTTTTCTTAAACAGGGAGAATATGGATTTCATTTGTTCCACTCTTCTACATAAAAAAATATTACATTCCAATCTGAATATAAATTATACACATTTCAGTAATAAGCAGGGACAAAGTGTGTGCAAAGCAGACAGATCTGGTGCTCCTGGCACCTCCTCTTATGGGGGTGCTATCTTGGGAGCATTAGATGTTTTTTTAGCCACAGCAATTAATAGACCATGAGGGACAGTTTCCCAATCCCCAGTGGAATGGAATAGAGACAATGAGAGCTCCAGCAGGTGTATCCCTCATTCAAAATACATAGCTGACCACTTGTTGCCTATTGCACTATAGCGGCAGTATGCAGCCTTTGTTACCATTGCAGCGTACTGTAGCTCTAATCCCTGTTCAGAACCTCAAAACAAAACCACACAGTTTTGACTGTCTAGCCACTAATGGTTTTAACTGTCAAACCTGTGTAACAATCAAGCGCACTAAAAATAACTCCTTAGATGGGTACCAATTTTAAATAATATATTTGCAGCTTCCAATAGAGTATTCTACCTTACTCCAAACAAAACACTAAAAACATGTACCATATGAAAATATATTACAAGGAAGCGCATATATATATTTGATTAAAAATTGTAGATATATCTTATTTTTTAATAATCAATTTTCTTAATAATGCATAACATAATGTAACTTTAAAACACACCAAATCTGCAGTGCAAAGAAGTCCAGAAACCGTGACTATTACCGTCCAGATAACCATATACCGCTGGAGCTCCAATATGGATATTCTTTAAGCACACAAGGTGCTATTTCTGTAACTCCCCGGAGAAGAGCTGGTTATTTTAAAATGATATATGTTGTTACTTTGTATCCACAAGCCAGAACAATATACTTTTGTAGAAACTGCAGGTGTTCACAATGTGCCTGCCGCACAGCAGCTAGTGTCCCCTTTCTCTCCCCACCGCCAATGATTATTGCTCACCACAGCCGTATGTTGCAGCCTCAGTACAGCTAGATCTTAGACGGTTAGTACCAAAGATCTCCGGCGGGAGCAGCGGTAACAGCAACGTCCACGGGGGAAGGGTACACACTTTCAAAGTTGGTTTCAAGTAATTCTTCCAAAGTGTCCTCTGGCATAGAGGGATTCTGGACAGCCTGGCGGTGTTTTAAATGGATCCTTAACGCGTTTCTCCGTGCTTCCAATCTCACGGTTTTCTGATGAAACCGTGAGATTGGAAGCACTGAGAAACGCGTTAAGGATCCATTTAAAACACCGCCAGGCTGTCCAGAATCCCTCTATGCCAGAGGACACTTTGGAAGAATTACTTGAAACCAACTTTGAAAGTGTGTACCCTTCCCCCGTGGACGTTGCTGTTACCGCTGCTCCCGCCGGAGAACTTCGGTACTAACCGTCTAAGATCTAGCTGTACTGAGGCTGCAACATACGGCTGTGGTGAGCAATAATCATTGGCGGTGGGGAGAGAAAGGGGACACTAGCTGCTGTGCGGCAGGCACATAGTGAACACCTGTAGTTTCTACAAAAGTATATTGTTCTAGCTTGTGGATACAAAGTAACAACATATATCATTTTAAAATAACCAGCTCTTCACCGGGGAGTTACAGAAATAGCACCTTGTGTGCTTAAAGAATATCCATATTGGAGCTCCAGCGGTATATGGTTATCTGGACGGTAATAGTCACGGTTTCTGGACTTCTTTGCACTGCAGATTTGGTGTGTTTTAAAGTTACATTATGTTATGCATTATTAAGAAAATCGATTATTTAAAAAATAAAAAATATCTACAATTTTTAATCAAATATATATATGCGCTTCCTTGTAATATATTTTCATATGGTACATGTTTTTACTGTTCAGAACCTGCTTGACCTCTGTTCCTCCAAACTCAGTAATCCCTTCCTGTCCTTCCTCTAGTGTCTGCTATGTACTAGTTTGGCACTTCTGCTCCTCCCGTACATACTCCATTTATCTGTGTTCATCCCCCTTACCAGTGTGTATGTTTCAACCCTCTGTGTGTTTCTGTATCACCCTTACGTGGGTCTGTCCATCCTACAACCTCATATGTCTACCTTTTGCTTCTCTTATTTTATCATTATATACGCTTTAACTTTTTCTACCATTAGCTCCCTCAGTGGCAGGAGTCTCCCTGGACCTTACCCGTCCGGCTCAGCATACAGTGTGCATTGGACCAGGAAGGAGATTGCTGCTACTGAACACCAGAAATATCTGCCATCTCTATGCCTGATATGCCAATGCATTTCTATATTGGGATGATATACAGGCCACCAAGTCAGGAAGAGGAACTGGACATGAACCTTTTGCAGGACATCACTAAAATGTCTTTAAAAGGAGAGGTAATAATTATGGGAGACTTTAATTTTCCCAATGTAAATTGGGAGGTGTTAGTTGCTAGTTCCACTAGAAGTAGGAACATTTTGAATTCCTTGCAGGTAACATCCATCCACCAATTGATGAGGGAGCCCACTCAGAAAGACACAATTATAGACTTAGGGGGTCATTCCGACCCAATCGCACGCTGCAGTTGTTCGCAGCGGTGCAATCGGGTCTGAACTGTGCATGCACCAAAACCGCAATGCGCAGGCGTGTCGCTGCCCAGCAACAGGAAAGCCGGGCAGCATGGGACCTTACAAAGAATGCAATTGCAGTGGCGATTGCAAGGTGAGTGACAGCAAGAAGGTGTTTCTGGGTGGCAACTGACTGTTTTCTAGGAGTGCTGTGGAAAATGCAGGCTTGTCCAGGCATTTGCAGGGCGGGTGACTGACGTAAATTCCAGGACCTGACAGGTAGAAGTGATTGCAGTGGCTGAGTAAGTTCAGAGCTACTCAGAAACTGCACAAAAACTTTTTGCACAGCTCCCCTGCACAAGCGATTGCACACTTGCTATGCTAAAATATACTCCCCCATAGGCAGCAAATATCTGATCGCGCGGCTGCAAAAAAAACTGCTACCGTGCAATCAACTTGGAATGAGGTCCTTAATACCTACAAATGTAGACAGAATATCTGATGTAAAAGTGGGTAAAACCCTGGGATCCAGTAATCATCAAGCAGTATGGTTCAGCATAAAGACAGAGACTGACTCATCCCATACAAAAACAAAGGTGTTAGATTTTAGGAAAGCTGATTTTGTAGGGATGTGAAAATGTGTAAGTGATTCATTGGCAGAGTGGAGGAACTTGGAAGGAGTGCAGGAGACATGTGAAACATTAAAAAGTGCAATATTAAAGGCAACAGACCTTTGTATTTAAAACACAAGAAAAAGGAAGCCAGTGTGGTTTGCGAAAGAAGTAGCAAGTATTGTGAAAGAAAAAAAAGATGGTTTTTAGGAAATATAAGCAGACACAAAATAATGAAGACAAACAGATATATCTTGTTAGACAGTAGAAGACTAGAAAGGTAAACAGATGTGCAAAGCCACAAGATGAGGGGAAAATGGCCAAGCCAGTGGGTAAAGGAGGATTTTTTTTTTAGGTATATAAGCAAAAGTAGAAAAACAAAAGACAGAATAATGAGAATAAAAACAGAGACTATGGGGTTTATTTACTAAGATTCGTAATTTCCGAAAAAAGGTCAAAGTTCAATCACGAATGACATCGGCAGTGTAAAACTGCAACTTTTTGAATTGATTACGACTAATTTACTAAGCTGTCGTATTCGTGTTTTTCTTTTCTTCCGATGTCGATGTCATTCGTGTTTTTTTACCTAATTTAACGGCAGTGATTAGCAAAACACTGCCGTTTTTTTTTACAATCAATCTCGGCCGGATTTGTGTGATCCGTGCTGGGGTTTTTTTTTTTTTTTTTTTTTAAAGTAAACAATGTAATTTTTAAAAAAAAAATGCGTGGGGTCCCCCCTCCTAAGCATAACCAGCCTCGGGCTCTTTGAGCCGATCCTGGTTGCAGAAATATGTGGAAAAAAATGACAGGGGTTCCCCCATATTTAAGCAACCAGCATCGGGCTCTGCGCCTGGTCATGGTCCCAAAAATACGGGGGACAAAAAGAGTAGGGGTCCCCCGTATTTTTAAAACCAGCACCGGGCTCCACTAGCTGGACAGATAATGCCACAGCCGGGGGTCACTTTTATACAGCACCCTGCGGCCGTGGCATCAAAAATCCAACTAGTCACCCCTGGCCGGGGTACCCTGGGGGAGTGGGAACCCCTTCAATCAAGGGGTCCCCCCCCCCAGCCACCCAAGGGCCAGGGGTGAAGCCCGAGGCTGTCCCCCCCCATCCAATGGGCTGCGGATGGGAGGGCTGATAGCCTTTGTTGTAAAATAAAAGATATTGTTTTTAGTAGCAGTACTACAAGTCCCAGCAAGCCTCCCCCGCATGCTGGTACTTGGAGAACCACAAGTACCAGCATGCGGCGGAAAAACGGGCCCGCTGGTACCTGTAGTACTACCACTAAAAAAATACCCAAAAAAACACAAGACACACACACCGTGAAAGTATAATTTTATTACATACATACACACATACATACATACATACTTACCTTATGTTCCCACGCAGGTCGGTCCTCTTCTCCAGTAGAATCCAAGGGGTACCTGTTGAATAAATTATACTCACGAGATCCAGGGGTCCAGGCTCCTCGGCAAATCCAGGGATAATCCACGTACTTGAATAAAACAAAAAAACGGTTGCCCGACCACGAACTGAAAGGTGACCCATGTTTGCACATGGGTCACCTTCCCACGAATGCCAGAAACCCACTTTGCCTTCTGGCTAAGTGGGTTTCTTCAACCAATCAGGGAGTGCCACGTTGTAGCACTCTCCTGATCAGCTGTGTGCTCCTGTCTTCACTGACAGGCGGCACACGGCAGTGTTACAATGTAGCGCCTATGCGCTACATTGTAACCAATGATGGGAACTTTCTGCCCTGCGGTTGACCTAAAGTGACGTCACCGCTGAGCAGAAAGTTCCCATCATTGGTTACAATGTAGCGCATAGGCGCTACATTGTAACACTGCCGCGTGCTGCCTGTCAGTGAGGACAGCAGCACACAGCTGATCAGGAGAGTGCTACAACGTCGCACTCCCTGATTGGCTGAAGAAACCCACTTAGCCAGAAGGCAAAGTGGGTTTCTGGCATTCGTGGGAAGGTGACCCATGTGCAAACATGGGTCACCTTTCAGTTCGTGGTCGGGCAACCGTTTTTTTTGTTTTATTCAAGTACGTGGATTATCCCTGGATTTGCCGAGGAGCCTGGACCACTGGATCTGGTGAGTAGAATTTCTTCAACAGGTACCCCTTGGATTCTACTGGAGAAGAGGACCGACCTGCGTGGGAACATAAGGTAAGTATGTATGTATGTGTGTATGTATGTAATAAAATTATACTTTCACGGTGTGTGTGTCTTGTGTTTTTTTGGGTATTTTTTTAGTGGTAGTACTACAGGTACCAGCGGGCCCGTTTTTCCGCCGCATGCTGGTACTTGTGGTTCTCCAAGTACAAGCATGCGGGGGAGGCTTGCTGGGACTTGTAGTACTGCTACTAAAAACAATATCTTTTATTTTACAACAAAGGCTATCAGCCCTCCCATCCGCAGCCCATTGGATGGGGGGGGACAGCCTCGGGCTTCACCCCTGGCCCTTGGGTGGCTGGGGGGGGGACCCCTTGATTGAAGGGGTCCCCACTCCCCCAGGGTACCCCGGCCAGGGGTGACTAGTTGGATTTTTGATGCCACGGCCGCAGGGCGCTGTATAAAAGTGACCCCCGGCTGTGGCATTATCTGTCCAGCTAGTGGAGCCCGGTGCTGGTTTTAAAAATACGGGGGACCCCTACTCTTTTTGTCCCCCGTATTTTTGGGACCAGGACCAGGCGCAGAGCCCGATGCTGGTTGCTTAAATATGGGGGAACCCCTGTCATTTTTTTCCCCATATTTCTGCAACCAGGATCGGCTCAAAGAGCCCGAGGCTGGTTATGCTTAGGAGGGGGGACCCCACGCAATTTTTTTTAACAACAAAAAACACTTTCCCACCCCTTCCCATTGATATACATGCACGGATCTCATGGATCCCTGCATGCATCTCAAATCACGAATAAAAAAAGCAGGTCTGTTTTTTTTTAGGACTTTTTTGCGAATTGTAATTTTTCACGGCAGTGTTTTGTGTTTTTTTGCTTAGTAAATGACCGAGATTCGTATCTAAACAGGCGTAATTTGACCGATGGTGTATTCATTCGTAATTTTTTACCTGAACTAGCAAAAAATTACGAATGCCCTCATCACTGCCGTGATTAGTGTTTAGTAAATGACCGAGATTGACCGAGATGACACTTTGATGAAAAAACGGCATCTCGGTCAAAATCGGGAGCTTAGTAAATATACCCCTGGGAGTTTTGTTGATGGAGACCATGTAATAGCAGATCATCTTAATAATTATTTTTGACCAGTATTCATCACTGAAAGAGAGGGAAAGGGGTCACAGTTAAGTTGCAGGGATATTCAGAAAATGAAACAAGTACACTTACAGAGAAGCTCCTAATAGAACTCTCAAAGCTGAAAGTGGATAAATCAATGGGGCTAGATGGGATACAACCAAGGATACTAAAAGAACTTAAAGGGGTGCTGGTAGCACCATTGACAGAATTATTCAACCATTTACTAGCTACAGGAGTAATTCCAGAGGACCGGAAAAGAGCAAATGTAGTCCCACTGCACTAAAGTGGAAGCAAGGAAGAGGCAAGAAACTACCGACCAGAGAGCCTTACATCGGTAGCAGGGAAATTGATAGAAACACTCCTAAATGTAAAAGTTGTAGATTATCTCAGAAATTTACAGAATCCCAAACAGCGTGGATTCACTGGGGGAGATCATGTCAAACAAACCATATTGACTATTTTGACTGTGTAACTAAAGTAATAAAGGTGGAGCTATAGATTTAGCTTATCTAGACTTTAGTAAGGCTTTTGACACTGTCCCACATTGCAGACCGCTAAATAAACTCGAACTCTTGGAATTGGACACTAAGACAGTTGAATGGATTAGATCTTGGTTTCAGGATAGAAAACAGAGTTGTAGTAAATGGATTGAATTCACAGGAGGAAAATGTTGCTAGTGGAGTACCCCAGGGATCTGTACTTGGACCAGCACTTTTTTATATCTTTATTGGTGACATTGCAAATGGCATTAAAGGCAAAGTACAGTATGTCTTTTTGCAGATGACACAAATGTATGCAATAGGGCAGACACACCTGGAGGGGTAAAACAAATTATTGAGGATCTATGTAGATTAGAGGAATGGTCAAGAGCATGGCAATTACAGTTTAATGCCAAAAAATGCAAAATCAAGCACTTGGGTCTCAAAAATCCAAAAGCTAAATACAGTATTAATGGCACTATGCTGGAAACTACTGAGGAGGAAAGGGATCTAGGAGTCACTATTTCAGGTGACTTAAAGGCAGGTAAGTAATGTAACAAAGCAATGAGGAAGGCAAGTCAGATGCTTGGTTGCATAGGGAGAGGAATCAGCGACAGAAAGAAAGAAGTAATAATGCCACTGTATAGGTCATTGGTACGGCATCATCTAGAATACTGTGTTCAATTCTGGAGGCCATATCTTCAGAAGTATATTAATATATTAGAGAATGTACAAAGAAGGGAAACTAAAATGGTACATGGCCTACATTACAAAACATACCCAAAAAGACTAAAAAATCTCAATATGCATAGTCTGGGGCAGAGAAGGGAAAGGGGGACATGATAGAAACTTTCAAATATATCAAGGATATTAACAAAGTCCATGAGGGAAATGTTCTTCAAATGAAGAGAAGTATTAGAACACGAGGACATGCACTGAGACAGGAGAGAGGTACGTTCAGAGGAAATTTGAGGAAAAATTACTACACAGAAAGGGTATTGGACACATGGAATAGCATCCCATCAGAGGTGGTAGAGGCTAAGACAGCAGAGCAATTTAAACATGCGTGGGCTAGACATAAGGATATCCTTTTAAAGAAATAAAAATCAAATAAGATTTGAGGTAAAAATATGGTAAAAAAGGGGCAGACTAGATGGGCCAAGTGGTTCTTATCTGCCATCAAATTCTATGTTTCTGTTTCTATATAGTGGCCAGCAGTAGTAAGCAGGAGAAAAGTGTTATGGTGAGGCAGACACCCCTCCCCATGGATCAGCCCCTGTCCTTCTGACACATCTGCCCTCTTAATCCCTTAACTTCTTCGTATTGTTGGTTGACAACAAGAAGTGACATGGACAAACCTGAGGATGGAAGGTAAGTGCAACAATCTTATTTATATATTCTTTTCCTAACAAAGCCAAAGAATCTTACTGCCAGTGATAATCCTGAAAGCAGCAAGAGTCACAGCTTTCCTCAGCAAAGGCTTTACCACCACAATACCTATTCTGTTAATACAGTAGAATAATAATAATAATAATAATAAGAAGAAGAAGAATTGAATAATCTTTTCAAAATTACAATATTCCTGCTATATTAAGAGAATAGAGTATTTAAATATTTCTCTATATTTTTTGTAAATAAATATTATTTGTTTTTCAACTTGTGCTTTTTTCTACTTAAGTGGAAATTAATGAAAACTGCCTGCGCTGTGCTAGTATTAGTTATAACTATTTGATAAATCAATAAATATTTATTTTTAAATGTAATCCACGTGATGAGTCTTTGTTTAGTACAGTAAGAAAGATGTGGAAAGATGTGTGTCATGAGATAACATGGAAATAATATTAACGAAAAAGTAATATCATGACCAAATTTATAATGTTTGCCTTAATCAAACCTAAACCGTATGAGTTGATGAAAGGTGCCCATACACTATGACAATATCGTGCCATTTGGCATGATATCGATGCATCAGGCCAATGTATCGCAAGTAAGTGGACCACATTGTGTGTGGTCCATTGAAGATTACGATCTGTGGCATGCTCACAGGTGTTGTAAACTGGGTTGTCAGATCTTACCTGCAGCAGGTAAGATCTGATCCTGTGATCTAACATTAGTACCTCGTGAGTGAGGTAACCTGGACTCAAGATATTGTGAGTCCAGGAGCTGCCGGTGGCTGGCAGAGAATTGAAGGGATATTGCATGCAATGGAGCGCATACAATACCTCGTTGTAGTGTATGGGCACCATAAGTTTTCTTCACACCAACTGTGTAGTACAGTGGTTAGCATTACTACATCATGGCATCATGACACTGTGGTCATGAGTTTAATCCCAAATCATGGCCCATCTGTGTGGTATTTGTATGTTATTCACACAATTGTGTGGGTTTCTTCCAGGTGCTCTGGTTTCTTCCTTTACGTAATAAACATACTGGTAGTTAATCAGTTTCTAACAAAAACAATTAGAATTAGTGTGTATCTGTGTGTATATGGGTCCATGTGATATCATAGATTGTAATCTCCACTGGACATGGACTAATGTGAATGAGTATCTGTAAAGCACTGTGAAACATGTGTTCACTATTATTATTTATTTATTAACAGTTTCTTATATAGAGCAGCAAATTCCGTTGCGATTTACAATTGGAAATAACAATGATATAACAAAACAATGATATAACAAAACTGGGTAATAACAAACAGTCATAGAGGTAGGAAGGCCCTGCTCGCAAGCTTACAATCTATAGGAAAATAGGCATGGATACACAAGGATAGGTGCTATCTATTGCATAGTTGTCCACCAGATTGCAAAGGTTCTTTGTAGGCTGTATGATATGGTCATACAGCAATGATGAACTGGGGTCGAGAGGAAGGATGAGAAGACATGTGAGGATATGTATTGACTGTGCATAGTGGATGCATTTTGATAGGAAGGTTTATGAAAGTTATGTGGGCGGTTCTGGAATTTGATACACTTGCCTGAAGAGGTGAGTTTTCAGGGAACGCTTGATGGTTTGGAGACTAGAGGAGAGTCTTTTTGTATGTGGTAGGGCATTCCACAGAGTGGGTGCAGCCCGATGAAAGTCCTGCAATCGTGAGTGGGAGTGAGTAATGAGTGTGGATGAGAGATGCAGATCTTGTGAAGAGCGAAGAGGTCGGGTTGGGAGATATTTTGAGATAAGCGAAGTGAAGTACGTAGGTGTAGTTGGTTTATGGCCTTGTGTGTGAGTAAAAGTATTCTATATTGAATACAGTAGAATACAGGTAACCAATGGAGGGACTGACAGAGTGGATCTGCAGACGATGAATGTCTAGCGAGGAAGATTAGTCTTGCAGCTGCATTCAGAATGGATTGTAGTGGTGAGAGTCTCATTTTGGGAAGACCAGTTAGGAGACTATTGCAATAATCAAAGCGGGAGATAATGAGAGAATGGATTAGAGTTTTAGCAGTGTCTTGTGTAAGGTATGGTCGGATTTGGATATGTTTTTTAGAAGCATGTAGCATGATTTTGAGACAGATTGAATGTGGGGAACAAAGGACAGATCAGAGTCAAGCATGAAACCTAGGCAGCGAGCTTGGGGGGTAGGGTAGATTGTTGAGTTTACAACAGTGATAGAGATATCAGGTTGGTACCTACTATTGGCCTGTGGAAATATAATTACCTCTGTCTTTGAAATATTAAGTTTGAGGTTCCGAGATGTCATCCAAGAGGAAATGGCAGATAGGCATTCAGTGACGCGGCCCAGTACAGATAGGGACAAATCAGAGGAGGGTAGGTAGATTTGAGTATCATCTGCATACAGATGATACTGAAATACAAAAGAGCTTATCAGTTTACCAAGAGATGAGGTATAGAATATAAACTATAGACTATATAAATAACTGTTCATAAATAATTAAATAAATTGATTATTTGTTTAGCAGATAATATATGATGATATTTAGTATTTGCAAAAACATTTGGTCCAATGGTGATCTATTCAATACAATTTATTCAGCTTTACAGTATATGCACTTAGTTGTTCATTGAAATAGAAACCAGCATCTATCGTATTAATGTTCAGACTGGTTATACTTATAACCACTTAAGTACATACTGTATGCCAGAGCATTAAATCATAAAAGCTAAATTATTTAAAAAAAAATACACATACTGTATGCCATTTTCATCTGGTTGCTATTTCGCCTTTGGGTTAATTGATATTATTTATTTTACTGTGAAAAATTTGATTGAGAGTCACCTCTCATCTTCACGTGTGCCCTGCATATGTCATATACAGTTGTGATCTAATTAAGACAAAGGTATTAAGCATTGCAATTATAAACATGTTTATTTTAGTTGAAGGCAATCCTGTTAAATGCAAGACTGTAAGATCAATAATAACTTAATTAAAACTGCATGGGACACGGACTACAGGTGTTTGTTGAACAAATTTATTTAATCCATAGTAAATTCTCAAGTAGCAAAAATATATATTGTACAAGAGGTCACCAAGACTATAGATTAATGTACACTGTTCAAACCATGATTGATTGTTTTCCTGATCACAACTTAGAACATGATTGAATTAAAGACCCTTAACTAAGTACTGATTCTTCTAGTAAGAGCAGCCAAATAAAGATCTTATTATTATTTATGATGATGATGATGATGATGATGATGATTTTGAAAATGTTGTTGAGGTCATAATTTTTTATCTTTGTGTAAATAAAAGGAGTCTTATGAAGCTATTGCACATTAACATAGGACCCTAGGGATGGCATAATTACCACCCCTGTATGTCTTCACAGCAACCACTGTCAACAAAGAGGTGCAGTTTCAGCTCAAAAGCTCTAATGAAAACAACTTGTGTTAGCCTGGTTATCAAGATTTAAGGGAAATTCATGTAGCAGGCTTTCTCAAAATTATTTAGTCCCACCAAGAATATAATGGGCATGGATAATTAATTTTGGGCAAGTCTGTTGAGGGTGTGGGATACTACCTCCTCATAGGGCCTGATTTTGAGTCAGAAGCATTCACAGCCTTCCTTGTGTTTTTGCTGCAGTTGTGTCTGCAAACTAATACAAATGTTTCTACACAGCCCTTCCCTGGTGCACATCTGTGCACCTGCATGTGCAAGGACTGAGATACCCACTTTCAGTGTCTACAGATGCAGCAATCATGCTTTGTGCATTTTTATATGCCACCGTTGGTTGCACAATTGAAACTTGCGCAAGCCCTTTGCTAGGTGCAGTTCATTTGTCGGAGTATGGCCTCCAATGTAAATGGTTCAGCAGCTATGTATGCAGCCACTTTCACCAACATGCCCATACTATGTTACATCGGCATCTGATTAGCCAACCCCTTGTAACCTTCCAGGAATGCCCTACATATTTCTAATACACTGAATATGTACTGCAGCTCTGTATGAACACCATGGGGATGTACTGTATGCACAGTGCAACTCAAACGCATGTGCAGATAGAAAACATCAACATTGCTACTGCATCTGACTCAGAATCAGGCCCATGATGGCCCTCATTCCGAGTTGATCACTCGTTAACTGCTTTTAGCAGCATTGCAAATGCTAGGCTGCCTCCCTCTGGGAGTGTATCTTAGCTTAGCAGAATTGCGAATTAAAGATTAGCAGAACTGCTCGGAAATATTTTCCTGCACTTTCTGAGTAGCTCCAGAACTACTCCTAGATTGTGATCATCTCAGTCGTTTAGTTTCTGGTGTGACGTCACAAACATGCCCTGCGTTCGGCCAGCCACTCCCCCGTTTCTCCAGCCACTCCTGAGTTTTTTCTTGGCATGCCTGCATTTTTTAGCACACTCCCTGAAAACGCTAAGTTGCCGCCCAAAAACACCCACTTCCTGTTAATCACACTACAAACAGTCGAGCGACTGAAAATCGTCGCTCGAGCTTGTGTAAAAGTACAAAGTTTTGTGTGAAAGTTCTTAGCACATGCGCACTGCGTACCATGTGCATGTGCAGAATTTCCAAATTTTCACCTGATCTCTGCGCTTCGAAAAATGGCAGCGAGCGATCAACTCGGAATGAGAGCCAATGTTGTATACTGTGCCATAGTGGTGCTTGCTGTATAAAATAACTACAAAAGGTACATGCATATTTAAATTATGTTACTCCCTTTCTATCTGCTGCAGCATCCTATATCATGTACGGTAAATACATGTATCATTTTCTTAAATATATGTAGATAGACTACTGTATAAAAGAAAATGATACATAGAAATAAGATGTACACATTTGTGCTGTGATTTTTGTTTTGTGACATATATATATATATATATATATAAACACGTGTGTGTGTGTGTGTGTGTGTGTGTGTGTGTGTGTGTGTGTGACAAAACAAAAAGCACAGTGCCAACTGCCAATGTGTCTTACTGCATAATTATTAGAGATGAGCGGCGGGCATGTTTTGTATTTTGGTTTTTGTTCTGGTTCCATGCTCATGTTTTGGATCTGGATTGGTTTTGCCATAACCACCCTTTCACGTTTTAGTTTTGGATCTGGATGAATTTTGAAAAAAACATAAAAACAGCTAAAATTACATATTTTGGGGGTAATTTTGAGACTATGGTATTATTAACCTCAATAACATTAATTTCCACTAATTTCCAGTCTATTCTAAACACCTCACACCTCACAATATAGGGGGTAATTCCAAGTTGATCGCAGCAGGAAATTTTTTAGCAGTTGGGCAAAACCATGTGCACTGCAGGGGGGCAGATATAACATTTGTAGAGAGAGTTAGATTTGGGTGGGTTATTTTGTTTCTGTGCAGGGTAAATACTGGCTGCTTTATTTTTATACTGCAATTTAGATTGCAGATTGAACTCACCACACCCAAATCTAACTCTCTCTGCACATGTTATATCTGCCTCCCCTGCAGTGCACATGGTTTTGCTTAACTGCTATCAAAAATCCTGCTGTGATCAACTCAGAATTACCCCCATTGTTTTTAGGCCAAAATGTTGCACCGAGGTGGCTGGATGACTAAGCTAAGTGACACAAGTGTGCGGCACAAACACCTGGCCCATCTAGGAGTGGCACTGCAGTGTCAGACAGGATGGCACTTTTAAAAAATAGGCCCCAAAGAGCACATCATGCAAAGAAGAAAAATAGGTGCAATGAGGTAGCTGTATGACTAAGCTAAGTGACACAAGTGTGCGGCACAAACCACATGGGACATGCTGGAATTTGCCCAGATGTAATACATGCACAATATTGGTGGCACAGAAGAGCGTACTCCTAAACCACACACACACACACACACACACACACACACACACACACACACACACACACACACACAGCAAAGCCTGGAATATTAGTTTGGATAATAATAACCCTTTTATTTGGAGCTATTATAATAAAATGTAGCACAGGCGAGCGTACCCCTACACCACATCGGGCAAACCCTGTAAAAATTATTTGGATAATAATATAAGTAATTTATATAACCCTTTTATTTGGAGTAAATAATATACAGCACAGGATACCACCACTGGACTTATGGCAGCACAAGTCACCACCACTGGACAGGACTTATACGGCAGTACCCGTGGACTTATACAGCAGTACCCCTGGAGTTGTATGGCAGTGTCAGACAGGATGGCACTTTAAAAAAACTAGTCCCCAAACAGCACATGATGCAAAGATGAAAAAGAGGTGCAAACTGTAATTGTCCTTGGGCCCTCCCACTCACCCATAAGTTGTATAAACAGGACATGCACACTTTAACAAACCAGTCATTTCAGCGACAGGGTCTGCCACACGACTGTGGCTGAAATTACAGGTTTGTTTGGGCCCCCACCAAAAAAGAAGCAATCAATCTCTCCTTGCACGAACTGGCTCTACAGAGAGAAGATGTCGACCTCATCCTTCGATTCCTCACCCCTTTCATTGTGTACATCCTCATCCTCACAGAGTATTAATTCGTCCCCACTGTAATCCACCATCACAGGTCCCTGTGTACTTTCTGTAGGCAACTGCTGGTAAAGGTCTTCCCAGATAAATGTATAATTCATTTTGATGAACATCATCTTCTCCACAATTTGTGGAAGTAACCTCCTATGCTGATCACTGACAGGTTACCGGCTGCACTAAACACTCTTTCGGAGTACACACTGGAGGGAGGGGGGGGGGGCAACTTAGGTAAAATAAAGCCAGTTTGTGCAAGGGCATCCAAATTGCCTCTTTTTCCTGCTAGTATACATATGGACTGTCTGACATGCCTACTTGGAAGCTGTCACTCATATAATCCTCCACCATTCTTTCAATGGTGACAGAATCATATACAGTGACAGTAGACATGTCAGTAATCATTGGCAGGTCCTTCATTGTGGACCAGATGTCAGCACCCGCTCCTGACTGCCCTGCATCACTGCCAGTGAGTGGGCTAAGAAATGTTATCCTTTTCCTTGCAGCCCCAGGTGGGGGCAAAAGTGAAGGAGTAGCTGTTGATGGGTCACGTTCTGTTTGAGTTGACATTTTTCTCACCAGCAGGTCTTTGAACCTCTGCAGACTTGTGTCTGCTGGAAAGAGAGATACAAAGTAGGCTTTAAACATAGGATCGAGCACGGTGGCCAAAATGTGGTGCTCTGATTTCAACAGATTGACCACCCTTGAATCCTGGCAAAGTGAATGAAGGGCTCCATCCACAAGTCCCACATACTTTGTGGAATCACTCCGACTTAGCTCCTCCTTTAATTTCTCCAGCTGCTTCTGCAAAAGCCTGATGAGGGGAATGACCTGACTCAAGCTGGCAGTGTCTGAACTGACTTCATGTGTGGCAAGTTCAAAGGGTTGCAGAACCTTGCACAAGACTGAAATCATTCTCCACTGTGCTTGAGTCAGGTGCATTCCCTCTCCTTTGCTGCTTTGAAGCATATAGAATGTTGAATTCCACCTCGTTACCACTCTTGCTTCAGTTGATGGCAGGGCAGGTTCAGGAGTGTTTGCTAGTGCTCCAGTCTTTGGCACGCAGTGGCTGTCGAAAGTGGGCCACCAACAACATCTCCTGCACCCCCCTGTCATTTTTTCAAAAAAATCTGCACCACCAAAATAATTGTATGTGCAAAACATGGGACATGCTGGAATTTGCCCAGATATAAAGCATGGACAATATTGGTGGCATTGTCCGATATCACAAATCCCCAGGAGAGTCTAACTGGGGTAAGCTATTGTGTAATGATGTCCCTCAGTTTCCATAAGAGGTTGTCAGCGGTGTGCCTCTAACAGAAAGTGGTGATACATAGCATAGCCTGCCTAGGAACAAGTTGGTGTTTGCGAGATGCTGCTACTGGTGCCGCTGCTGCTGTTGTTGCTGCGGGAGGCAGTACATGTACCCAGTGGGCTGTCACAGTCATATAGTCCTTAGTCTTCCCTGTTCCACTTGTCCACATGTCCATGGTTAAGTGGACAGTGGGTACAACTGCATTTTTCAGGACATTGAAAACACTTCTTTCTGATGTCTCTGTACATTCTCGGTATCGCCTGCCTAGTGAAATGGAACCTAGATGGTATTTGGTACCGGGGACACAGTACCTCAAACAATTGTCTAAGTCCCACTGAACTAATGGCGGATACCGGACACACGTCTAACACCAACATAGCTGTCAAGGATTCAGTTATTCGCTTTGCAACAGGATGACTGCTGTCATATTTCATCTTCCTCACAAAGGACTGTTGGACAGTCAATTGCTTAGTTAAAGCAGTACAAGTGGTCTTATGACTTCCCCTCTGGGATGATGATCAACTTCCAGTGGCAGCAACAGCAGCAGTAGGCATACCACTCAAGGATCCTCTGGAGGAATCCCAGTTAGGAGAGGACTCCTCAGTCCTGCAAGTGACATGGCCTGCAGGACTACTGACATTCCTGACTGAGGAGGATATTGACATTGAGGGAGTTGGTGGGGTGGCTTGCAGGAGCTTGGGTACAAGAGGAAGAAGGGATTTAGGTGTTAGTGGACTGCTTATGCTCTTTCCCAAAGTTTCACAACTTGACACTGACTTCTGTTGAATGTGCAGCAGGTGAAGTATAAGGGAGGATGTTCCTAGGTGGTTAACATCCTTACCCCTACTTATTACAGATTGACAGAGGCATCACAAGGCTTGACACCTGTTGTGCAGATTTGTGGAGAAATAATTCCACACCAAAGAGGTTGTATTTGCCTAGGCATCACAATGGGCTTATTCATCTGATGGACAACAGGTTTCTCCCCCAGTGCCCTATTTTAAACAAACCACATCACCATCAGAATCCTCATCATCAACTTCCTCCTCAGCGCCAGCAACACCCATATCCTCATCCTGGTGTACTTCAACAGTGACATCTTCAATTTGAATATCAGAAACTGGACTGTGGGTGCTCCTTCAAGCACTTGCAGAGGGCGTGCCAATGGTGGAAGGAGCCACCTCTTCTCATCCAGTGTTGGGAAGGTCAGGCATCGCAACCGCCAACACACTTGGACTTTGTGATACCTTCTTAGAATGCACAGTTCTTTGCTGTGCTTTTGCCAGTTTAACTCTTTTCATTTTTGTAGTAGGAGTATGAGGGCTTCCATCGTTATGTGAAGCTGAACCACTAGTCATGAACACAGGCCAGGGCCTTAGCCATTCCTTGCCACTTTGTGTCGTAAATAGCATATTGGCAAGTTTACTTTTCTCCTCAGACCATTTAAAAAAATTTTTTGGGTCTTTTAACTGGACTTTGGCTTTTTGGATTTTACATGCCATCTACTATCACATTGGGCATCGGCCTTGGCAGACAACGTTGATGGCATTTCATCATCTATGTTATGACTAGTGGCAGCAGCTTCAGTACTAGGAGGAAGTGGTTCTTGATCTTTTACTATTTTATCCTCCAAATTTTTGTTCTTCATTATTTTTCTGGAGTTTTATGACAATGGCCCTCATTCCGAGTTGGTCGGTCGCAAGGCGAATTTAGCAGAGTTGCTCACGCTAAGCCGCCGCCTACTGGGAGTGAATCTTAGCTTCTTAAAATTGCGACCGATGTATTCGCAATATTGCTATTACAAACTACTTCGCAGTTTCAGAGTAGCTCCAGACTTACTCTGCCTGTGCGATCAGTTCAGTGCTTGTCGTTCCTGGTTGACGTCACAAACACACCCAGCGTTCGCCCAGGCACTCCCACCGTTTCTCCAGCCACTCCTGCGTTTTTTCCGGAAACGGTAGCGTTTTCAGCCACACGCCCCTAAAACGCCGTGTTTCCGCCCAGTAACACCCATTTCCTGTCAATCACATTACGATCGCCGGAGCGAAGAAAAAGCCGTGAGTAAAAATACTTTCTTCATAGTAAAGTTACTTGGCGCAGTCGCAGTGCGAACTTTGCGCATGCGTACTAAGCGGATTTTCACTGCGATGCGATGAAAAAGAACGAGCGAACAACTCGGAATGAGGGCCAATATGCGGTACAGGAGAGCGTACCTTTACAACACACAGGGCAAACCCTGTGAAAATTATTTGGCTTAAATATTAATAACCCCTTTATTTGGAGTAAATAATATACAGCACAGGACAGCACCACTGAATTTATATGGCAGCACCACTGGACTGGACTTATACGGCAGTACCACTGGAATTATACAGCAGTATCACTGGAATTATACAGCAGTACCACTGGACTTATACAGCAGTACCACTGGACATATATGGCAGTATCACTGGACTAAATTTATACACCAGTACAGCTAGAATTATACGCCAGTATCACTGGAATTATACGGCAGTATCGCTGAACTTATACGGCAGTACCACTGGAATTATACGGCAGTATCCCCTCCCGCATACTATCCCTCGTTACACACAGCACCCCCATATTACATTTGCAGTATGCACAGCCTCCATTCCCCATATTATCCATCCAGTACACATGCACCCCCTTATTATGTTCAAGTATGCAAACACCCCTGTCCCATATTACCCCACAGTACATATACTGTATCACCCCCAGGGTATCTGCCTTTCTTGCTTCTTCCTGTAAAATCTTGCAGCAGGGAACCAGGGCAGTGTGCTGAGGTGAGGTGGCACAGGCAGTCCAGTAAGGAGCAACTCATCCACTTAGGTTAGATGAGGAGTAGGAAGAAAAAGGCTGGGAAATACACACAGCCAAGCCCACTCTAGTCTGAGCCCAGTGTTAGGTTGGCTGGTTCCTGGGGAGGGACCAGCCACTGTGTATAAAGTATGGCAGACAGCCCTGTTATGTGTGGTGTTCTGGCTGCTGCCAGCCTCAGGTAATTTGTTTCAGTTTACAGTCACACAGCACTCAGCAAACCAGCTGCTGCGCCACCAGTTAGTCCACCCCTGCAATGAGCTTCTGCACATGCACAGAAGCTCTGAATGCTGGGCGATCATAGCTGAGCTCCGATCATGACAGTTGTGAATAATTCTGGAGAACAGGGGGAGGTCAATGGAGCCACTGAGGGGAGCAGGGGGCCTGGCCAAGTGGGAACTGTCCCAACTTCCCGGTGGCCCAATCACCTCATTTATGACCAATTTCTTGATACACATTTACCAGAGTGGGATTGGCAGAGTGCTGAGGAAGACCCAACCTGGATTCCACCGTGGACAAGAAGGCTAGTGAGCCCACTAAATCCTTTGTGACAAGTACTGTTATATAAACCGGGGATAATTGCTTCCTTTTTGTTGAATGAAATCTACTAATATAACACAATACATTCATCTCAGGGTTAAACACACAGAGAAGCAATGGATTGCAAAGCCACCTCTTTAATATCAAATCTTCATTAGAACAATATATTTATGTCCAGGAATCTATTTGAACTAAAACCGAACCACTTTTTAAACTTATTCATTTTATTGAAAAAAATGTAACTGCATTAAGAACTGTAGATCTATTTTATTAAAGTAAGTGGCAATGAGAAAAATATTAGAACAAATTAACTGTTATAAAAATATCCAGTTTAGAGGTATACAAGGATTTGATAATTAAGCAGTCTGCCAACTCTTGATGCAGAGAACTGACTTTATAATGATACAGAAAAGCAGCCCTTTTTGTGTGGAAGCAAAATACTTAAATTAGAGTCAGTCAACGAACTAACAGATACCAAAGGTCATTATTAATCTGCAATGCCTGCCAAGTAATAAGTATTCCCTATATGTTATTATAATCTAATTTATTTAAGCAAGTATTCCTATTGTGTCTGTACCTGCAAGGAACAAAGTGAAGTGTATAGATCAATCTTTCTACGGCTGTAAATGCATTGTTTCAAGTTGAAGCATAATTACATGGAGATGTGAGTGGGTTTGAGGTATTTATTTATTGGTACGGTAACGGACAGCCACATCATTAAATTTAATTTGTAAAAAAATATATTATGATATAATACTGCCAAGAACAATAATCTTAAATTATTTTTGTGCATTTGCAAGTTTCTAAAAGTGACAAAATCTTTCTATACTAATTATACTAAACAAAAAGAAAACCTCAGATAAACAACATCTTAGTTCTTAGAAAATGTATCTTGCTTGTTTAGTGCCACTCTAGAATATTGTAGGGATACATTACTGACAGACAATTTGAAACATTAGGGTCATATTATAGGAAAATCGCATTTTGGCCAATTTACCCACCTTATCTCTTCAGAAACTGGCTGATTCTGTTTACATCTCTTGCAAGAAAGCAGTATCTTCAGGGGTTATTTAATTATGCATGGGAGAACCAGCATACTTGACTGGACTTGTAATTGCCCAAGTGTTTTCACAGATACTGAAAATGCTACATAACTGTACCTCCACTATATAACAACAGACTGTAACTGAAACCAATGAATGCATTTATGTTTTATGTCAGGAAATGTAGGGGACTAAACTACTGTACTCTTTTTTTCCAGTTCACAGTTAACGTAAACTTACAATGTTTATGTTGCAATAGCAGTATGATTCTGTTCACTGGTCTAGCACCTGCCACCTCCTGCACAAGTGTCATAATAATATCACATAACAAGTGCTGGGGGAGCTGCAGAAAAGCAGGAAAGTGCCTAATTTATGTGTGTGTGTGGGGGGGAGGTTAGCAGAGGCACCCTGCATGGTTAAACAATGTGACATGGTGCCATCAGGGTAATGGTTGTGCCCCCATGACCTTATGTCCTAGGTGGTGGCATCAGTCACACAACCCTTATTACAGTCCTGCCAACAATACTTATTTATTGGAATAGTATACTAGTGCTAATAATGCCATTTGTTTAATTACATTGTTTATATTTAGACTATGATTTTATTTTAACATAATAACATCATATTTAAAACATAGCAGAACAGAGTAAAAAATACAGCATGGCTTTATGAGTTGTAATCCCATCTACAGTATTTTATCTAATGTGATTGCAGGGGTTCTCAAGGAAAACTATTTAAAAAAATGTTAATGATATTTTAACCTCCTAAAACAGCTGAGCAAAGGGCCAGCACCTGCTCAAAAAACAATGGCCAAGCATGGCTGATTGAAAGCTTGTATATGAAAATGTTATATTTTAAGTTTGGTTGACCACAGAAAAGCTCTCCTACCCCCTTTTCCCTCTTTACATCAAGCTAGAACTTCTAAATTAATTTATAAAACCTTGCCAAGTGAAGAAGAGTGTTTTAAGAATCTGTGTAAAACATTTCGGGACTAAAAAATGACAAATAGAAAAGAGGTATTTATGGCGGACCAGACATCCAAAAACAGACTTTGAGTTTAAAAGAAAAAGATGGAACATGTTGAAAGAGAAGCTTGGAATGATTTTCAGGAAGTTGTAGAGAAGTTCCTAGGGAACTTCAAGGATAGAAATACAAAAATCATTATGTTTTTTCATGAGATTGAAAGTGCACTTTCTGAACAATCACTTGGAATATTTTCGTGAAAACCTTGAGGTCGTTAGTGATTAGCAAGATTCCACATAAAGATGAAACATTGATTCCAGGGAAGATGCACAGTAGTGTCAACATGGTGGGGACTGCTGTTAGATGCTGTACAGAGAAGGACTGTAAGCAGTGTACAGAAGAAATTATGCCAAACTTTTGCCCAATGCGCATGTACAGGACCTGTACTGCATGTGCACAGGCCAGCCAATGTTATCACATTGCATTGATGCGAACAACTCTGCCTGATTGACAGGGAAAGGCATTTGTGTGGTGGTCTGGGGTGGCAAATCAGCATTGCGAGGGCAGTGACTTGGACATTTCAGGAGCATGGCATCTGAAATGGGGACAGGTTTTGACCATCACATGCATCCGGTGCAATGAGGAAAATGGCGGTGACCCGACTGCCTTCATAGTTTCCCTTATTCATTGATGTAATCACAATTGAATAGCGATTGCATTTCTGTCTATCATTAGCATGCTGGGCGGCCTTGCCCTTTTCTGGACGGCGAAAGCATGTAATTGTCAGCAGTTGTGTTTTGCTAAATTAACAACATTCTGCAACTGAAGCCCAATATTCTGTGTCCTGCGCATGCAGTAATGCACTTGCAGACTTGGAAAAAACATTTGCTGGATTTCTTGAGCGCCTAATCAGGGTATCGTCTGGAAATACTCTGCAAACACACCTGCAGCTCCTACATCACCAGCCGGGTATGATCCACTCTATTTGTAGTTACTGCAATTTCTTTTATTCTGCAACTTTCCCCAACTTCTAAGTGGGCCATTAGACTTTGTTGCATAAAGGGGGTCATTCCGAGTTGATCGCTAGCAGCATTCGTTCACTGTGCAGTCTTGTTGAAGGAGACAATGTAATAGCAGATCATCTTAATAATTATTTTTGTGCAGTATTCACTACTGAGAGGGGAAGGGACCACAGTTAAGTTGCAGGGATATTCAGGAAAATGTTTGCAGAGGTGAAGGTCCTTACAGAACCCTCAAAGCTGAAAGTCGACAAATCTATGGGGCCAGATAGGATACATCCAATGATACTAAAAGAACTAAAAGAGGTGCTGGTAGCACCATTGACACAATTATTCAACCAGTCATCAGATACAGGAGTAATTCCAGAGGACAGGAAAAGAGCGAACGTAGTCCCACAGCACAAAAGTGGAAGCAAGGAAGGGGCAAACAACTACAGACCAGTGAGTCTTACATCAGTAGTAGGGAAATTGATATAAAACACTCTTAAAAGAAAGAGTTGTAGATTATCTTAAACCCAGCAATTTACAGGTTCCCAAACAGCATGGATTCATTCGGGGGAGATCATGTCAAACAAATCTTATTGACTTTTTTGATTGTGTGACTAAAGTGGTGGATAAAGGTGGATCCATGGACATAGCTTATCTAGCATTTTAAAAATTACAGGAGCTGATTGGTTGGTACTTTATCACTGTGCAATTTATCACTCTCCAAGGCTTGATAAATCTGGGCCTTAGTCTGTAACATGGCAGTTAGGAGCTGAGTGGCTGGTACTTTATCACGGTGCTACTTATCACTCTCCAAGGCTTGATAAATGAGCCCTTATATCTGTTTTTTCACCCTACTCAGTGCTGACTCTCTGAACAGTCTTAGAGGTGCTACCTCTGTAATTCTTAGCTATACTCTACGCCACAGGTTCTCAAACTCGGCCCTCAGGACCCCACACAGTGCATGTTTTGCAGGTCTCCTCACAGAATCACATGTGAAATAATTATCCCCACCTGTGGACCTTTTAAAATGTGTCAGTGAGTAATTAATACACCTGTGCACTTGCTAGGTTACCTGCAAAACATGCACTGTGTGGGGTCCTGAGGACCGAGTTAGAGAACCTATGCTCTACGCTATTCCCCTGAAGTGTTAACAAGTGCTGCGGCTGGAAATTAGTACTGAGCTGTGATTGGCGATTTGTTACCAGCCTCTCCAGTACTTATATAGTGGTCCACTCATTTGTCTGGCTACATTGCAAAGGGCTCTACGTCTCGGCTTTGCCCAATTTAGCACCGCCTCCTTTACACTGTCAAAGTCGAAAAATATCGTTATTCTCATGCCTTGTACTAACCCCATGCGCTTGCCCGCTGCACGTGCACATTCTTTCCCGTGCGTGCGCATATTCGCAGTTGCGTGATGGCGCCTCCACGGTTGTGCGCTCAGGCGCGTGGTATGTGCATTTACGGTAGAGTTTGTGTGCGTCTGGCGGGCGACTCGATCGTTACATAATTAATCCAAATAGTGTATTTTATAGGTTATGGTCCTCTTAATAATATCAGTGAGTTTGTTTAGTGTAACTGGTTCATGGACAGAGAGATCCCTCTTTACATGATACGAAGGGTCAGACAGGTTTTGAGCAGTTGTGTTTAGTATGCAACGGTAGAGTATATTATTAGAAACATTCCGGTATTGGTTTGAAAGAGATTAATCGCTCCTGCGAATAGTTATGTTTATAAGAAGTTTATGGACATTTACTGTATTTGCAGTTCATTATCCATGCGGCGGGAATCCTGAGATTCCCTCCCACCTGAGCAGTATGAAATAGTCACAGCCCACCTGTTCGAATCAACCTATGACCTTTTGTTATAATGTGAAGACAGATTCCTGTGTCCAATGAACAATGAGATTGTAGTGTACTGTATGTAGTGTATATAAAGCAGCCAGTCTGGGCCAGCTCAGTCTACTCTCCACAACGGTTTTCATCATTGACTAACTAGAGAGCTGGTACCAGGACTGCGCAGCGATCATTCCCCAGTGTGTAAGTTTTTCTCTGTAACCAACTTATTCTCTGTTTGTATTTGCCATACTCTCTCTCTGTTATTGTTATGCTGTTGTATATTGTATATTTTCAGTTATTCTGTGTAGGTGTTTTATGTTAGTGCTGTAGTGTATAAGCTGTAACTGTTTTCCCCTTTTACATACTAAAATCATCTAGATAAAGGTTTTGGACCCTTACAAGTTATTGTGTGTTTTATCATTACATTGCTAAGGGTAATCGGAGTGTCTCAATCGCTCAAGCAACTTTTACATAACGGAGGTTAATCAGCGTTACATTGTGTTGAATACAAGGTTTACTGTGTGTCATCCTGTGAGCGTCTGCGCCGCTCGTGTTCCTCTTGTGGGCACAGCGTCCGCTACGCTAGTAGCGTAGCATTACGGTACTCGGACCGCCTATAGCGTGCTCGATACCCAGCGTAAGCCATGAGCGAACGTACTGCTCGTGCGTCTCGACCATGGCCTAGCGTCTGCTACGCTAAGTGCGTACCCTTACGGTACCCCGTACGCCCATTGCGTACTGAGTCTCTTACCAGTATATAGTGAATGTTATAAGATAAATATTTAGCTTTATCAATTGGCGGCTCGTCCGTCCTCCACATATCCGCTCTAGCGAACACAAGCAGACTTTATCTGTCAGCAAAGGGTGGGAAGGAGTATCCCTTCGTATCCATGCTGGTGGTGAGGGATACGGTAGTGCTGACTAGATAAGCGTCTGCATCGCTACGCTGTTGGAGTGCTGGTGGAATCCGGAACCGGAAGGTAAGCACAGTACGCTATTGTCTTTTAAAACTGTTTTATTTCTGTTTGATACACATTGCGTACGCAACACACGCACACACCTGCATTTTCCATTTGTGTAACTTTCACATCTCGCCTTCCTGTTTGCCATTTATCATTGATAACGTGCTGAGAAAGATTTGTTGCTATTGGTAGTTAAAAGTAAAATTAATACGTAAGGGAGTAATTTGTAAAACACGCACACGGCTTGCCTAAGATACAAGGAAGTTCTGTGTGGTGTTCAGTAAATTATTACAGTTAAATATCATTTGCATTGATAGAAACGTGTTACTTGTGTTACTGTGGACGTGTCTGGCCTGCGTACACGTGTCTCTAACAAAGGGCGGGACTAGCGTACGCAAGGGCCGACGCACGTAGCGTATATTACGCAACGGAGCGTATGGATACGCCCACGTAATACAAATCACACGATAGTATTGTTTTAGTAGGCGATACCGAGGCAACGCGATAATAGCGCAAGTCACTCTCAGTGTCCTAAATTTTAGCGTAAATAATCCTTCTCTAGCTGTAACTCCTTTGGGACTAGACTGTGATACTGAATGAAAGGGATTTCTGCGCAGAAACAAAAGTAAAGAGTATATGAGGTGAAAGAGTGTGTGCATATATATATATATAAGTTTCTCATTTTTGGGTGGAACCACAGGAAATCGAGTTCTCGTGAGGTACATACGTGAAAGTGACAGCGCGGTGGCTTGGGAGGCATCCATTGTTAACATATTAAAATAAGAGCATTAGAGTATAGCAGACCAGGAGGTCACAGACCAGGAGGTCTAGGTACAGTGGACTAGGAAGTCCGCTATAGATAGAGTCAAGAAGCACAACCCCAGGAGGGTTGGTGCAATACCCATATAGGCCATTAAGCTCTGGCTGAAGGAATTCGCAGCCACAATTTTCGATTCCACTGGTCGTTCCGCACATAAGATTAGTTGCTTATGTGCAGTACGATTGTACCGCATGTAATTGTGTGCATTAGTTTGTAACTTGACCCAATACCATTTGCGTACGCTAGAGGGGTCATAAACGCTATTTGTACATTCTAACGTGATTTGTGTAATTTTTTTTATTTTAAGGGAGGTTCGCTGGTCACTCAGGAATTCTCCAGCAACTGATATTTACTGGGAAGGGTTAAGTGCTCTTCGGATCACACCCACACGTTCCAGTAAATATAGGTTCAGGTTGCAGGGGCCCTAGGTTGAGTACGCCAGTGCTAAGGCAGTGTGTGGGCGTATTGGTCGTCGTGGGCGAGTGAGTGGAGGTACTCGGTAAACTTTCACCGTCAGCCTACCCCGGACATCTTGGTTTTTGTAAGGGTTTGCTGAAGACCCTGATTTGAAGGTCAGAGGTAGTGAAAGCAACACCTGCAAAGATGGGGGCCAGTTGTTCAGGTAGGGGGCGATCAACCCTGGTTCAGGTTGATTTAGTAAACCGACCAAAAGGGTCGGCAAGGTATATCATGTGTGAGAAATACGGTTCACACACAGAGGTTTTGTGCGATGAATGGGAAAGAATGACTGTGCATGATGGGGAAAAGTTCCCACGGGTAGGCAGTTTTAGCCCCGAGGTGTTACAAAATCTAAGGAGAAGGATATGTCTCATTAAATCTGCAAAGAGACGGATCAAACATTATGATTATTTACAATTATGGCAACAGGAAGGTGAAATACAAAGAGGATTGGCTCAAGCGGCTGGATCTAACCCTATCAGGAAACTGATAGCCACTGCACCACCACCACCATACATAACAGGAGAGAAAGTGGTTACAGAGTATGGCACACTGGTGTATGATAAACATGCACTTAGTAACTGTATAGATGTTAAGAATAATGTAACTAAGATTGTTGATGCTAATACTAACTCGTGCAAGCTGTACCCTGTTTTAAACTTTCACCAGGATTGTGACCAAGAGGATGAGCCCACAACAATATCGGCACTCTCTCTAGCAGCCACCATAGCAGAAACAACAGTGGGCATGGCCCAACCAGTAAGAGCAGTATCAAAGGCCCCTAGTGGAGGGACAGGTGAGGTCGTATCAACCGGTAAGTACGGCACTGTACACTATGCTGAAACCATTACACCACATGTTGTAGAATCTACTCAGAATGATGTTATTGAACTTAATCCTGTTAGGGTAATTGCAGTACCAAATGGGAAAACTGACACTTCAGGAGTCACTCCTGTCAGAAACATCGCCATGCACTGCCCCTTTTCCCGAACGGAATTAAGATCAATGGTGTCTGAATTCCCTGATCCTAGGAAAGATCTAGTTGCAAGCCAGAAGTACATTAGAGAGCTAGGAAATACTGTGGAGCCCAATAACAAAGATTGGTGGATATTGCTGAGGGCATGTTTACCCTCCAATGTCGACTCAGCGAGATTTATAGCTGACTGTAGACTAGATGAAGAGGTACCCCTTACTGAGGAGTACAATCAAGATAATGTGAAAAGAATTTATTTGCAGCTGGGAGTATATTTCCCAGCTGTTGCTAAATGGAACAAAATTTTCTCCATCAAGCCAAAAGAGGGAGAAATAGCTGCTGATTATTTTCATCGGGCACTGCAGGAAATGGCTAAGTATACAGGGATAGAAGACATTAAGACAAATGTGAATCATAGAGAAGTAGCAGTATCTGTGTTAATGGATGGTTTAAAGGAAGTATTAAGGACGAGGGTACAGACCACCCAACCATGTTGGCGAGGTTTGTCGGTGGCTACTTTGAGAGAGGCCGCTATTGATCATGATCAGAACATCACCAGACACAGGGAGTCGCAGAGTGATAAGCTGATGGCCGTAAGTATACAGGCCCTTACCACAAGGCCAACTCAGCATAAGTCTCAGACCCCTGTGGGTAAGTCAAATGTGGTAACTTGTTATTACTGTCATAAAGAGGGACATTTTGCACAAAAGTGTAGATTGAAAAATGCACAAAAATCATATCAACCCCCTAGACAACGACATGACACACGAAATTGGGATCAAGGACCGCAGAGACGGAGTTATGAGCCACACGCAGGGGAAACAAAAAGGTATCCCCCAAGAAGAGACTGGCAAGTCTCTGATAGTTCCCATTTACCCCCTTCACAGGTAATAGCTGCCAGCGCAATGCAGGGAGGTCACCACATACAATAGGGGTGGGGCCACACCTGTAGTCTGCAGCCAGTGAAATTAATTGCGAGCCTTGGAAGTGAACCCGAGGTCACAATTGATGTAGCTGGTAAATCTCTAAATTTCCTTGTAGATACGGGGGCGGCCAAGTCAGTGATAAATTCGACCGTGGGCATGAGAACCACTGGTAAAACAATTCCAGGCATGGGAGTAACAGGAGTAGTACAACACTACCCTTTAAGCAAACCTGCAGAGATTACGATAGGGCCTTTGCATACCAAGCATTCTTTTCTGCTGGCTGCATCGGCTCCGACTAATCTCCTAGGGAGAGATTTACTGTGCAAAATGGGATGCGTCATATATTGTACTCCTGAAGGTGTGTTCTTGGACATACCCGAAAACCACGCTCAGGAAGAGCAGGATATGCTAGATTCCCCAACAAGATTAATGTCACACACTGTTGTAAATAGGTGTCCGCCCAAGGTAGAGGAAATGATTTCCCAGATACCGGAATCACTTTGGACCAAGGATGGACAAGACACTGGATTAATGGCAAACGTAGCCCCAGTAGTTGTACAAGTAAAAGATGGTAGGATAGCTCCAAAAATCCCACAATACCCTCTGAAGCCAGAGGTGGAGTTAGGAGTTTACCCTGTAATAGAGCGCTTGCTACAACAGGGCATTCTGGTAAGGACGTCCAGCACAGCCAATAGTCCCATCTTCCCTGTTAAAAAAAGTGGGGGGAGGGGTTACAGATTAGTGCAGGATCTAAGAGGGATCAACAAAATAGTTGAGAGTCAATTCCCTGTAGTGCCAAATCCAGCTGTCATCCTTATGCAAATCCCTCCCACTGCCAAATTTTTCACTGTGATTGACCTCTGCTCCACCTTCTTCTCGGTACCTCTGCACCCTGACAGTCAATACTTATTCGCATTTACATACAGAGGAGTTCAGTACACCTGGACTCGATTACCACAAGGTTTCATTGACAGTCCAAGTATTTTCTCGCAAGCCTTGCATGATTGTTTACAGTCTTTTCAACCTGAGAGTGGATCAATATTAATACAGTACGTAGATGACCTACTGCTGTGTTCAGATTCACTTGAATCGTCCCTGAGAGATACGAAACAACTTCTGTTTCATCTTTCAGACACCGGACACAAGGTTTCCAAAGATAAGTTACAATTATGCCAGACCAAGGTAAAATATTTGGGACACTGTCTGACACAAGGACTGAGACACCTCACCGCTGATAGAATTCAAGCAATTCGTGACATGACCCTGCCACAAACCCAGCAACAGATTAGAACGTTTTTAGGAATGTGTGGGTATTGCCGTAACTGGATCCCAGGTTTTTCCATACTGGCTTTGCCTTTACAGGAGATGGTCTCCTCAAACAAACCTGATCGGATTTCGCACACAGATGAGTCTGAGATGGCATTTGAGAGACTTAAACAGTGCCTAACGCAGGCACCAGCATTAGGCATGCCAGATTATGGAAAACCCTTTGAGCTGTACGGAACAGAGAGTGCTGGGTGCGCGGCAGGTGTCTTAACCCAGAAGCATGGTGATGCCAGCAGGCCGGTAGCCTACTATAGCGCTCAGCTAGACACGGTAGCGCGATCCCTCCCCACATGCTTGCGAGGTGTTGCAGCAATAGCATTGCTAGTAAGTAAAACCGAAGATGTAGTGCTAGGACACAACCTCACAATTCATACACCACATGCAGTGTCAGCTTTACTGAATTCTGCCCAAACCAGACACGTCTCATCAGCGCGGTTTACAAGATGGGAATTGGCATTGATGGCCTCCGTAAACATCACCATAAGGAGATGCAGCGCACTAAATCCTGCAACATATCTCCCAGGTGTGCCTGGACAGGCACAAAGGGTGGAGAATGAGAGTGATGGTGAAGGAGGAGTTAGTAAGGAAAATGACACACATGATTGTATGGAATATTTGACCCAAAATTTCACGGCAAGGCCTGACATCAGTGACAACCCACTGGAAGATGTAGATTTTACTTTCTACACTGACGGCAGTTGTCACAGACAGACGGACTCGGGAGACTTGTGTACTGGATACGCAGTCGTAGATGACCAAGGTACCATAGAAGTGGAACCCCTAGGCCCACCACACTCAGCACAAGTTGCTGAACTGGTTGCCCTAACCAGAGCATGCGAATTGGCTAAAGGCAAGTCAGCCAATATCTACACAGATTCTAGGTACGCCTTCGGAGTAGTCCATGATTTCGGGGCCCTATGGCGCCTCAGAAATTTCATGACGGCAGCTGGCACACCCGTAGCGCATGCAGCCCACATCAAAAGACTTCTAACAGCGATACAGGAACCCGACAGAGTGGCTGTTATCAAGTGTAAAGCTCACACGTATAGCCAAGACCCGGTATCACTTGGTAACAGCCGAGCAGACGAAGCTGCTAAATCAGCAGCCAGTACCCCCATACAGACAGACAGCACACAACTGATGGTATTTAATACTGTAAACACACAGAAATTGTATGAAATGCAAAATTTGTGTTCACCACAAGAAAAAGCAGTTTGGAGGTCAAAAGGATATGGCCAGGAGTCCTCAGGACTCTGGACAGATGGACAGGGTAAGCCAGTGGCACCCAGAGCATACCTTCCAAGTCTAGCGGAAGCGGCACACGGGCTGACTCATCTAGGCAAAGAAGGAATGTGTAAGTTGGTAAGAGCTTATTGGTGCGCCCCAGGATTTTCTTCCCATGCGGATAAAAGAGCGATGACATGTCTCACCTGCTTGAGGAAGAATATCGGAAAAGCAATACCAACAGAGCCATCCCATATCCCTCCTACAGATGGCCCTTTCCAGGTAATACAAATTGATTTCATACAATTGCCACCTTGTAGAAATTTAAAGTATGTATTGGTTTGTATTGACGTGTTCTCAAATTGGGTTGAAGCATTTCCCGCGGCCACAAATACCGCTGTGTTTACTGCAAAGAAAATTGTGCAGGAATTTGTGTGTAGGTACGGTATCCCTAGAATCATTGAGAGTGATAGGGGTACCCATTTTACAGGTGAAGTTTTTCAAGCAATGTGTAAGTTGATGGGAATTAATAGTAAGCTGCACACTCTGTACCGCCCCCAGGCGAGTGCGAAAGTGGAAAGAGTAAACAGCACTATTAAAAACAAATTAAGCAAGGTAATGGCTGAAACAGGATTGTTGTGGCCCGAAGCTTTGCCAATCGTATTATACAGCATCAGAACCACTCCCAGGTCCCCTCTTAATCTGTCTCCTTTTGAAATTCTGTTTGGTCGACAACCCCATGTTATGATTAACCCCCAGGATGATTTGAAATGTAACAATGAAGTAACTGTAAAGTATTTGGTTAAAATGAGTAAGCAATTGAGGAATCAGAATGATAATCTAAAGTTGGTGATTCCTAATTTGCCAGACAGTAATTGTCATGACATTAAACCTGGGGATTATGTAATGATACGGAATTTTCTACGCTCAGGTTGCCTTATTGACAGATGGGAAGGACCATATCAAGTCTTATTGACCAGCATGACAGCATTGAAGGTTGCCGAGAGAGAGACTTGGGTCCATTCGTCTCATTGTAAAAAGGTTGCTGACCCAGAGAGGTCCCGTGATAAAGAACAGACGGTAGAGGTTGTATCACTAGAGTGTCTGTTCCGGGAAGGTTGAGACGACACCTGAGCGCTGAGAATAATAAGACCGGAGGCGTTTGTCGAGCCAGATTTCTTTTTTCCCTTTTGTTATTTTCTCCAGTTCCCACCTCCCTCCTATTTTCCTCCCCCCTTCTTATTTTTCTCCTTTTCCTCCTATAAGATGGACTTGCCCCAAGAGACTGTGGTCCGGATTTTCCTGTTGGCCATGATGTTGACCAGAGCAGTCTGTTTCGGTGAGAGTACCATGGAGGTCGAGAGAGGATCTGGAATGGGTTCTGATGACCAGGATGGAGGCGTAGTTTTCCAAGAGCAACATAATCACAGAGTAAAGGCGAGTATCTGAAAACGATCTGGTAGCATTGACAATAGAGGGAATTGTGAAGGATTGTTAGCTGAAGAGAACTGCATCTGTAGGCATTGTGACAATATAGTTGAGGATGGGTGCATCAAGAAATGTCAGTCCAGTTTTAATGTCCACATGGACCGGCATCCATTGAGTGACTATCACTCCTTAGTGGGTAGAGTGTTAAACCAGACAGACTGTTGGGTATGCTCTCAAGTACCTCAAGGTCATAGCAAATCAGGACTAGTACCATTCCCTTTAACTGTAGGAGAGGTACTTGAGTTAAGTGGTGGGAGGCCGGTGGACAAGAGGTTTAATATCTCTAGTCCTCCTAGTTTGAAGCTCCACCAATATCATGTGGATAAGTCCTTAGTATGCTTTAACATTTCCAATCCCCGAAAGCCGGGAAATTGGGAAGTGTCATGGAGTAATCAAACCATGACATTTTCATATAGAGCCGATAGAATGCCCATAGACACAGAGCTTATACACCAGATAGCCAACAGTGGAAGATATTTCCGGTATAGGTACACTCTAGGAAGTAGGACCATGCGAGTTGGAGAAGTATCACCAGGATACTGTGCACATATCGTACAACCAGATACGTGTACTAGACAGATGGGAGAATTAGGGTTAGGAGATTTCACATGGAAAATTTGTAACATGGTAATGTCATACTCTGTCCCATATGTTCTCCCCGATGATGCATATTTCATATGCGGGAGAAAGGCGTATAAGTGGCTTGCCCCAAACTCAGAGGGATTGTGTTACATTGGAAAAGTACTGCCTGAAGTAATGACTGTATCCCATATCAAAATGAAAGACATTCACCGCGGTGCCCAAGCTCCTTATACTCACACTCATTACGAGCATGTCGTTAAAAGGCACCTGATAGAGAGGACAGAGCATCCGGCCTCTGATCTGATCCATGAATCCACCGGGATTCAATTCCTACTCGCGTTAGATATCACTCGTACCGCCAGAGGAGTGATAAATTATAGATATATATCTGCGCTAGCGAACTTGTTAGACAATATCACTGAAATGTATGACGACACGTTCAGGTACACTGGGAAAGAGTTACAAGCCTACAAAACAGAGCTGGTTCAGCATAGGATGATTCTCAATTATCTCACAGAAGTGACAGGCGGGTATTGTGTTACCCTAGCAACTCAATATGGTGTAAAGTGCTGCACGAATATTACAAACAGCACAGAGGACCCGGCCGAGGTCATAGACCAAAAGATGGATGACATTTTGCAATTAAAGTGGGAGTTTCGAAGGAGGCATAACCTCACTCTCGCTGCTGTGAGTAATGAGCTGACCAGTTGGGTGTCATGGTTGAACCCACGAAATTGGTTCTCTGGTTTAGGAGAATGGGCCCAAGGCATTATAATGGATGTAGGGAAATTTCTCTTGTGTATTCTGGGAGTCGTCATATTGGTTGGACTGATATTTAGATGCGTTCGGGCTTTAACGAAGTGTAAAGGTAGTACTAGAGTGATGAGTCTGAGGAGCGAGGACACTGTAATAACAACAACAACAACTAATTTGATTTATGACCCAAAGATAGAGACAATGTTGTGATGAAAATGTGATTCCACGTTCCGTTTCTTTCACCCGTTTCACCTTTGTTTTCCTCCAAGGTACAAAGACATCCGCTTGGAAGAAGAATTTGACAACCTCTTTTATACAGACCATTGATGAACTATGCCACAAGCCCCAATATCCCTAATGACTTTAACTTTTTACGAAAGCCCAATACTTTAGAGACTGTAATTTTATGGACAATGGAAAAGCTTTTGCTCGCTATTTACAACAAAAGCACCGAGAGACATCAGACAACATGTACATCAAGACCAGACATCAGACAAGACCTCAATCGGCAACTGTTTATTTAAACTCACATAGTTTACGACTGCATTTATAATGAGTGTTTCTTATCTTGATCTCTACAACCTCCAGGTAGTATCTCACATAGTCGACAGGTGATTCTCACATATTAGCACTCACATGTTCCCCCCTTCATGTATCATCAACTAAATGTGCACCCCCATTTGTTGCAACCAAAAGACGAAAAGAGCTCGGTAGAGTTTGAAAGCCCATCCACAGACCCTTGATAAGGGATAAGAAGGATTCAAATGTATACTTCGCAATACCTCGAAGCTTGATTTAAAACACGTACGGCACGATGATACATGACCCCTCAAACATGGATTTCATACACACATGCTTTTACTGTCTCACTAGGTCATATCTTTCTAACCTTCTCCTCTCTTCCCTTACCCAATCATAAAAAGGTGTTTACATGATGACATATATTTTTCTGTTTTGTTTAGGAAGTGGCAGTTATTGGTAACTGCCAAAGGGTGGACTGTCAAAGTCGAAAAATATCGTTATTCTCATGCCTTGTACTAACCCCATGCGCTTGCCCGCTGCACGTGCACATTCTCTCCCGTGCGTGCGCATATTCGCAGTTGCGTGATGGCACCTCCACGGTCGTGCGCTCAGGCGCGTGGTATGTGCATTTACGGTAGAGTTTGTGTGCGTCTGGCGGGCGACTCGATCGTTACATAATTAATCCAAATAGTGTATTTTATAGGTTATGGTCCTCTTAATAATATCAGTGAGTTTGTTTAGTGTAACTGGTTCATGGACAGAGAGATCCCTCTTTACATGATACGAAGGGTCAGACAGGTTTTGAGCAGTTGTGTTTAGTATGCAACGGTAGAGTATATTATTAGAAACATTCCGGTATTGGTTTGAAAGAGATTAATCGCTCCTGCGAATAGTTATGTTTATAAGAAGTTTATGGACATTTACTGTATTTGCAGTTCATTATCCATGCGGCGGGAATCCTGAGATTCCCTCCCACCTGAGCAGTATGAAATAGTCACAGCCCACCTGTTCGAATCAACCTATGACCTTTTGTTATAATGTGAAGACAGATTCCTGTGTCCAATGAACAATGAGATTGTAGGCCCCTTTGTAGTGTACTGTATGTAGTGCATATAAGGCAGCCAGTCTGGGCCAGCTCAGTCTACTCTCCACAACGGTTTTCATCATTGACTAACTAGAGAGCTGGTACCAGGACTGCGCAGCGATCATTCCCCAGTGTGTAAGTTTTTCTCTGTAACCAACTTATTCTCTGTTTGTATTTGCGATACTCTCTCTCTCTCTCTGTTATTGTTACGCTGTTGTATATTGTATATTTTAAGTTATTCTGTGTAGGTGTTTTATGTTAGTGCTGTAGTGTATAAGCTGTAAATGTTTTCCCCTTTTACATACTAAAATCATCTAGATAAAGGTTTTGGAACCTTAAAAGGTATTGTGTGTTTTATCATTACATTGCTAAGGGTAATCGGAGTGTCTCAATCGCTCAAGCAACTTTTACATAACGGAGGTTAATCAGCGTTACATTGTGTTGCATACAAGGTTTACTGTGTGTCATCCTGTGAGCGTCTGCGCCGCTCATGTTCCTCTTGTGGGCACAGCATCCGCTACACTAGTAGCGTAGCATTACGGTACTCGGACCGCCTATAGCGTGCTCGATACCCAGCGTAAGCCGTGAGCGAACGTACTGCTCGTGCGTCTCGACCACGGCCTAGCATCTGCTACGCTAAGTGCGTACCCTTACGGTACCCCGTACGCCCATTGCGTACTGAGTCTCTTACCAGTATATAGTGAATGTTATAAGATAAATATTTAGCTTTATCAATACATACACTGGATGATGGAGAGACACACAAGATGCGGCTCTAATGACCAGGCTGCAGTTTCACTGGAATGGGACACAGGGACCACAGAAAGCACCCTGTAAGCTCTGAGACACTTCTTTCTTCTCTCAGTCCCCAAGGTGTCTGCTCCAACAATCACCAACTGTCACACTAGCCAGCATGAGCCAGCCTCTCTCTGGAGCCACATGTGACCTCCAACCGTCACATTAGCCACCACTTTATAGTTAATATACAATGTATATAAAGCAGTATTTACAAATAAACAGTAAATGTTCTCACTAGTACTGATGCATCACACCAGATACCATGTCTTTCAGTCCTTTCAGTATTCCCTGCAGAAGCTAGGTTGTTGTTGTCTGGTACTGTAATATATAACTTTGTTATATTTGTTGTAAGCTCAGATACATTAGGAAACATCAAAAACGCAAAACAATATAATTTTACTTGTAGTCCAGTCAGCCATATTGACCATATAAAGTGGAAGCACTTGCAATTACTGTCTCTATGATAAACATATTCTGCTTCATACTTTCTGCTATACTAAATGTACCTGAAAAATGCACTGGGTATGATTCAGAGGTGGATGAATAGGCACCCACAATTGCATCTGTTTGTGGAGTCATGAGAGCTATCATATGTGAATTATAGTGTCAGCATTCCCCTAGTTTGAATGCCTGCATCTGAATGTACAAGCACTTAGATGCCCACTTCTGCACCCCTGCATGAAGTACCATCGCCAGTGGTTCTGGACACTTCACCATTGGCGCACCATCACATGCACCATCAACACTTGCACCTGCCATACTGTCCCAGAATGAAGAATGTGGAAGTGAAAGCAGCTGTGCATTTGAGAACTCAGATCCTTTCACTGGCACACCCGAAACACTCCCATAACATGTCCATCAGACAGATGTTTGTGTGTTCATTTCAGGTCACCTCCGAGTCACCAGAAAAGCCCATCACTTACCCACCACCTTTCTGATACAGTCGGACTCAAACCCAACAGCACCTTTTTTGCGTACACTCATGGTAACACATGTGCCATGGGAGTTTTTCAGGTTAATCTGCTCTTGCACAGTAGCAAATAATTACAACTACATGCATAAAGGCATTGAGTGGGGTTTGTATGCATCTCTGAATGAGACCCACTGTGTGGTGGATCCAGGTATCATCAGCATAGGATTTTTTTTATTTTATAGTTTATTAAAAATAATGTAATTCTTTTAAATATACTATTATTTTCACTAGATGGGACTGTGTGACTAAAGGCATCGGGATTCTGCTAAAGTTTTTCTTTAATAATGGGGGTCATTCCAAGTTGTTCGCTCTGTAAATTTCTTCGCATTGCAGCGATTTTCCGCTTAGTGCGCATGCGCAATGTTCGCACTGCGACTGCGCCAAGTAAATTTGCTATGCAGTTAGGAATTTTACTCACGGCTTTTTCTTCGTTCTGGTGATCGTAATGTGATTGACAGGAAGTGGGTGTTTCTGGGCGGAAACAGGCTGTTTTATGGGCGTGTGGGAAAAAACGCTACCGTTTCTGGGAAAAACGCGGGAGTGGCTGGAGAAACGGAGGAGTGTCTGGACGAACGCTGGGTGTGTTTGTGACGTCAAACCAGGAACGACAAGCACTGAACTGATCGCACTGGCAGAGTAAGTCTCGAGCTACTCAGAAACTGCACAGAGATGTCTTTTCGCAATATTGCGAATCTTTCGTTCGCAATTTTAAGAAGCTAAGATTCACTCCTAGTAGGCGGCGGCTTAGCGTGTGTAAAGCTGCTAAAAGCAGCTTGCGAGCGAACAAATCGGAATGAGGGCCAATGTTCCTAAATAATTTCAGAAATGAATCTTCAAGAAATACTATATTTGCTCCTGGAGGCTTGGTGTAGTGTAGCATATTCTTCAATTAAGTCCCCAATGTGTTTTATAGGCTTCCAAAGAGTTGTGGCATCACATACCATTATCAGAGCAATTCAGTATATCTCTGGTGCAATTCAGTATATCTCTGGTGCAGGGATAACTGAAAAATAACTGTTACTGCATACCTATCACTGTTACCTTAGTTCACGCATTTGCACAACAAAGGTAATAAGGGGGTCATTCCAAGTTGATCGCTCGCTGCCGATTTTTGCAGCACAGAGATCAGGTGAAAAAAATGGCATTTCTGCGCATGCGTATGCCCCGCAATGCGTACGCGTGACATACGGGTACAAAGCTCTTTGTGGTTGTGCTCAGGTTCTAGCAAAGTTGTCTGAAAAAATGCAGGCATAGCTGGGCATTCGCTGGGCGGGTGTATGTTGTCAAATCCGGACACGTATACACTGAAGTGATCGCAAGCGCTGAGTAGTTTCAGAGCTACTCTGAATCTGCACAAACTGTTTTTTTCAGAGCTCGGCTGCACATGCATTCCCCACTTTTGCTAAGCTAAAATACACTCCTCAGTGGGCGGCAACATAGCGTTTCCATGGCTGCTAAAACTAGCTAGCGAGCGATCAACTCGGAATGACACCCTGTGTGTGAGGGAACCTTATAGTGGACCACTCTTCGCAAACCCAGACCTCCATCCCATAGGATGTAGTGGGGCTCTGGAAAAAAAATGCCATCTAAAGATGACATTGGGTCCAGCAGTCAAACACTTAATAAATATATATGTGTGTGTGTGTGTGTGTGTGTGTGTGTGTGTGTAGTTTAGTGAATGCAGGTCCCCATACTACAGAATGGGGACTGAAGCCAGCACTGGAGCTGGAATGATATCTCCTGCATTAGCATTGTGCTAAATAGCTCAGATACCTGTATTTTACAAATATCCTCTAAGTAAAATTACTATTTTCACTTACAGTACATTTAGTGATGATGTGTATGCATCCCTGTTCGAAATGTTTATGGCAAGTAACATGGAGAACAGAATTGGATGTGTGGGAATGTGAAAAAAGTTGAGGTGAAGAAGAAGATGGCGCTAATGTGTCTAAATGAGGAATGGGTGAATGAAGGCCAAAAGGGATACTTATCCTATGGGTATGGTTCTATCTTCCCAATGTGAATCTTCTTTGATAGATGTTCTCAAATTGAGGTGGTATATGAATGATAAAATGGAGAAAGGATAATGTGTAGAAACTTTCTGATTTGATGATTCTACAAATGTATTCGTGCAAATATCTCTGCAAGAGTTGCGGAGTCGGGCTTTCTTACTCTCGACGAGAGTGTTCTGATGAATACCTATATGAACATCCTCTCATCTGTATGTTTATAAAACATACAGTAAATAATGAATTCCGCTTACATAAGCAAGATGTAAAACAAATGTTATACTTTAGCCTAGTATATTAACCTAGATGGCGTACCTCACTTACACAGTGAGGAAATGATTGACATCCAAAAAGGTTTCTTTATCAGATTTGTACAATGATATTATTAAGCACTCATTAGCGTACCTCACTTACTTAGTGAGATGCTATTTAGCACATATCACGGTTTCTTTATCCTATGGTGCAGAAATATGGCATACCGTTACTCACGATGTAATAGCTTTGGTCCCTCTCATCAAGGTTTCTTTTCATCAGCCAGACGCAGGTGATTAGTATAAAAATCACAAGAATTTATTGGTACATAAAATAGGGTAATAAAAACAAAAGCTGAAGTTTACCAGCATTGATTCATGGGGGTGTGTGATCCTAGGAGAGGGGACCCCTTAGGGGAGCAAAGTTCCGGTTCAATGCCCCACAATCAAATTGAAAACGTATGCCTCCTTAGATCCAACGCGTTTCGAGTCTTCTGAGACTTTTTCAAGGCCTTGAAAAAGAGTCTCAGAAGACTCGAAACGCGTTGGCTCTAAGGAGGCATTGGCTCTGGACTTTGTGTGTGACCCTGGAAAGGTAAGACCCCTTTTTTCTATTTTACCATACATTTTCAATTTGATTGTGGGGCATTGAACCGGAACTTTGCTCCCCTAATGGGTCCACTCTCATAGGATCACACACCCCCATGAATCAATGCTGGTAAACTTCAGCTTTTGTTTTTATTACCCTATTTTATGTACCAATAAATTCTTGTGATTTTTATACTAATTACCTGCGTCTGGCTGATGAAAAGAAACCTTGATGAGAGGGACCAAAGCTATTACATCGTGAGTAATGGTATGCCATATTTCTGCACCATAGGATAAAGAAACCGTGATATGTGCTAAATAGCATCTCACTAAGTCAGTGAGGTACGCTAATGAGTGCTTTATAATATCATTGCAAAAATCTGATAAAGAAACCTTTTTGGATGTCAATCATTTCCTCACTGTGTAAGTGAGGTACGCCATCTAGGTTAATATACTAGGCTAAAGGATAACATTTGTTTTACATCTTGCTTATGTAAGCGGAATTCATTATTTACTGTATGTTTTATAAACATACAGATGAGAGGATGTTTATATAGGTATTCATCAAAACACTCTCGTCGAGAGTAAGAAAGCCCGACTCCGCAACTCTTGCAGAGATATTTGCACGAATACATTTGTAGAATCATCAAATCAGAAAGTTTCTACACATTATCCTTTCTCCATTTTATCTTTCATATACCACCTCAATTTGAGAACATCTATCAAAGAAGATTCACATTGGGAAGATAGAACCATACCCATAGGATAAGTATCCCTTTTGGCCTTCATTCACCCATTCCTCATTTAGACACATTAGCGCCATCTTCTTCTTCACCTCACCTTTTTTCACATGTATTTGGACTGTCTGGGATAAGTCCTATAGAAGTAACGAGGCTGCCATAAAGTCTATTGAAGCGCCAAGTAAACCCCAAACAAAACCTCCTTCCAGTATCTTTTCATCCTGTGTGGGAATGTGTTGGGATCAGTATAGTCTCCAAGAGAAGTAAATTGAATGAAAAAAATAGGAATAAAACAGAGAAAATAGGAATAAAACAGAGAAACAGTATAATTCAAACACAGAGCATGAATAAATGTGCAGTTCATTATCTCTGTCATTCTCTGGAACAGAAGTAGTATGACCTTAAAAGAATGCTAATATCTTTAATGGTTAGTGTTGTCAGGGAGTGACACAAAACAGATTATGTTTCATTATTGTTTATATTGTACTTCACTCATAACACACATGTAAATGCTGTACATACTGTACTGTAATGAGAAAATAAACTATTAATAACAACAAAATCAGAAAATAATATATTTAAAAGTATGGCAAAATTATTATCATTACATAGTTAGTGTTGTTTCTAAAATTCAATAAGGACATATAAAACTTTTAGAATAGATGAGACAATAGGCAAACCAGAGAAGACAAATCATTTCAGAAGAAAGCGGATACAGCAGTAGTTTTTATTAATCTAAATGGAGATCATTGCAATGAAGTGATAAATTCCCTGCTTAGTTCTCATTCTGATCATATTAAGCCTGGTGTAACCTCCCTGAACTGCAGCTCTGGGCAGCAGTTGTAATCCAAGGCACACATTACTCTGGTCACAGAGGCACACACATCGTGTTGTTGAGGATAGAGATTAGCATTTTTCTCTTTGTACATGCTATTACTGTCATTTATTAAGATGAGAAGTTAAGAAAAAGACATGCTGTTCCACTACCTTTGACCTCCTTTATCTGGTTGATCTCTAGAATCATTTACTATTTTTTTTTCTGTTTAATTTATAGTTATATTTATAGTTACATTTTTATGTAATGTCTATTTACTTAAAATGTTGAAAAAATAAAACTGTCCCTTACCTACAGTAAAGAACAGTCATGCTCTCTTTCATTCCTCTGCAGCAGCTTGTCACACTAGGGATATAAGCCAGACCACACACACTATACATACACTGGGGGGTATCTGGATGAAAATCTACACTGTGTAGATACTGTAGACAGTCAATAATCGACACAATGTGGTTGACATACATTAGGCTGACATGGTCAAAAGGTAAACAGGCTCAACAGTTCGATATGACAATGGTCGACACACATATGGTCAACACAAGTCCATGTGGACTATGAATGGGAATAGTAACCTGCCAGAAGAGTGGCAAGTGAAGGGAGCCTGCGAGGGTCTACTTTTGTTATAAGAGGATCAATCATGAAACACAGATAATGACACAAAAAACTTAACAAACTTGTGTCAACCTGTTTTGTGTCAATATTTTGACACTGTTAACCTCTTTTAATTATTGACCTTTTCTACTGTCTACTTTTTCCATGTTGACCTTTTCACACTCTCAGCTTTTTGACCCTGTCGACCTAATGCATGTTGATATTATGGGGTCGACTCAATGACTGTCTAATTCCTGTAGGTTTTCTATACTGCACCCACACAGGAGCAGGGTCAGTGATAATTCAGTAGTCTAATTATTATTATAATTATTATTATTATTATTATTATTATTATTTTATAAATAAAATATTAGCAAGACAGCTGAGCAATACTTAATTGCCACTGTGAGTAACCGACCACTTTGATAGGCCAGTCTGATGGGACTTTAGCCTTCAGTTAAACTTAAATTTAAAGAAAATCAAAAAAGAATATCTAAAAAAAATTGTCATTCAATATTAGTTCAGTATTGAGAACACTGTTCCATTTGAAACACATTGACTGCTCACTGCAGCTTTTGAGGAGAACTGATTCTGGATCCAAAAAGATTAGTCAGTTCTATATAACTTTTACTAACATGCTAGATTTAATCTAAGCAAAAAAAGTGCCAAGTACTCCTGTACGTAAATAAATATTAAATGGCTGCCAAGACATATGATAATCTTGGGTGATAGAGGAGGCATGGTCAAACACTGGGTTGTGCCCACTATGCCTTAATCTACTCCCTATAATATTATTTTTCACAGTGGCATGCAACTAAAAGGTAGCATTCCACCTTATACTTGGCAGACCTGGGCCCCCTAAAGTCTCACCAGACAAACCCAGGCCATAGTAATTAGTATCCTCTCTACTGCATCTTTGCACCCCTAGGTGTTTTTTTTTTTCCACAATCCAAAACACAATGGATCTTAGTGTGTGTGTGCGTGCGTGCGTGCGTGCATGCGTGCATGCGTGTGTGTGTGTGTGTGTGTGTGTGTCCGTTCCTGTCCTTGTGTTAGTTTTTAAAATGATCAATGCTAGATAAATAAAGGATAACAATAGTGGTAATATTATTTGCATATGATAAAATTATACATTTATAGAAGAGAAAATAATTCTTCAGATTTCTTTTAGATCATGTGCTGTCATATTGACCATGCTTTCACATTGCTGACTTTATCAAAATACTGTAGTCTTCTCATGGACATGACTTTGATAGTGAAAATGTTGTTTCATTTTTGTGCTGTACAGTACATCTACCACCTTTCTCGCAATTACCCAAGTTTGATCTACTATAGGTAGCATGTCTCCTCCCAAAGAATTAGTGTCAAGTGTTTAAAAGCTTAAATAACATGGTTCACCCTCTTGCCATAGGCTCATATTGATCTTAATCTATCAAGCTATTTATTTTACCAACCCATTCCACATTTCTTTCCCGTATTGCACACATTTTGCATCAGATATTGAATGATAAATTATACCTATGATACTGCCATATTGATGTACAAATGCAGTGAAAATAAATCAAATTCCATTTTCTTGCTTAATGCTGCATTTTTTAAGGTATGCTGCTCACAGTTGGCATAACTGAATGGTTAAATACTTAAAGTCATACATCACTGTTGACAGGAGAAAGAGTGTGTATGTATATACACTATATATATATATATATATATATATAAAACTATATGTCAGGATATTGCCATCCCATCGTTTTTAATAGAGCATGAAGGAAGAATATAGATCACTCACCAATAACCATATAATTCTTAGAAATATGTGAGGAAAATTAAATATTTTTCATTTGTAATAGCAAGCAGACGTTAGCTTAGGTACAGCAAGTTGACTAAGACCACATGACCATCTATATTCAGTTACAGACAGCCAGATGCATCATCGCTTGGAAAGTGATAAAATGGAGAGTGAAAAAGTACCAGCCAATTAGCTCCTAACTGACATTTTTCAAACACAGCCTGTGACATGGCAGTTAGGGCCTGATTGGCTGGCACTTTTTCACTCTTCATTTTATCACTTTCCAAGTGATGATGCATATAGCCATGTATCTTAACTGGTTCTAATACATCTATGAGAAGAATCAAGCTGTTTCTGTTGAATCATATGAGTTGTAATCAAAGGGGAAAGCAAGTATCATAAGGAACTAGTAAATGTTAACTAACACAAATTATTAAGAACTACAAACTGAAGTAATGGCAGCCCCTTCGTTATAAATATTGTAAACCCAAAAGTAAGAGTCATAGGTTAAGAAAAGTGAGTGGCCTAAGGAAGACTGATGTCCAAAGATTACCTAAAGATTTACTAAACCCCTACATTTACAATTTCAGATATGACAAACAAATTAAGCACCAAAGATTCAGTGTGCTGTGTTTTAGACAAATGTAATTTTAAAATTTAAAATCATTGTAATTTCCTTTTCTTGTGTTAACATTCTGCTTGTGAATAGCAATTCATTTAGATGCTTGCTCTAAGTCACCCCACTCTCTTCTTATCAGCCATCAAACATCTACAATCTCTGCTGTAACAGCAGGCAGCACAAACAGAAAGACAGGGTGCTTAAAAGTTACAATTCATGGGGTTTTGTGTTTCTTTTGTTTAGTAGCTTATTTAAATGTGGAGAAATATGTTGACTTCTTTATTGTGTTTCTTTATTGAGTCTATTTACAATTTTTTCAGTGTAGTTTTTTAAATTGCTAATTTTTTATTGATATTAATTTAGATTTGTTTCTTTTTTTTACTATATGAATATGCTTTACATAAGTATGAGGAGGAAGCCTTCAGCTAGAAACTTCCTCATCCTCTTTTAGCAGTGTGCGCATGGAAGTAGGTCAGGCAGCATCTACTATTGCATTTGCTATGGGTGCAGTGAGCATACAGTCTCACAGCAGTGAATGGGCTCGTTAAAAAAAATATATATTTTATGCATATTTCATATGTAACATAGGATCTGATTCTAGATTGGGAGAAAAGCAAAAAACAGCAAGTAAATGCCTCTATAAATCCACAGTGGATTGTTGCAATTTCTGAATCCGCCAGTGCCAGGTCGGAGAATCAGGAATATTCAACAGGATTAAAGATCTTGATTCCTTGAATATAAACCGAAAATGGTCCTGATTCGCAAATCGGGGAGATTTAATATGAAGAATTTCTCTGATTCTCAGATGGTATGCGGTAAACATACCACCCTTTGGGATCCCGGCTGTCTCATTACCAATGCTGGGATCCCGATGGGGGTACTGATTTACCCCTCTATGGGTGTCCATGACACCCACAGAGGGAGAACCTGTGGGGAGCAAAGATCGCCCACTGAGCCCACAGCATGGTGAGTGCAGCAAGCCCGCAAGGGGCTTTGTTGCGCTCTCCCCCCTGCTGGCATTCTAGCGCCCGGGAGGCTGATGTCGATATATACAGCCATTCAGCAACATGTACGGCGGGATCACATACTGGTCCCTCTCAGATGAATCACTGATCATCAATGGCCAGCGATCGGTTGACCAGTGGTTCTGGTCAGATATGGAAATTAGGTAAACGGTTGCCTGATGTACAGGTGCATTAACTGTGCAACTAGGCAAAACCATGTTGCACTGCAGGTAAATACTGTGTGTGTGTGTGTGTGTGTGTGTGTGTATATATATATATATATATATATATATATAAAGTACTATGTACTCGGCACTCACTCATAAGTTGATAGGTGCTGCGGTGCCCTCCTGGAGGCGAAGACCTCTAGTAATATATTGATGAAGAAGGCGGCACTCAGACAGGCTTGGAAAGCAGTAAAACTTTTGTCAGTTTATTCCAACATGTTTCGGGGTAAATCCCCCGTCCTCAGGGTCACCCATGATGACCCTGAGGACGGGGGATTTACCCCGAAACATGTTGGAATAAACTGACAAAAGTTTTACTGCTTTCCAAGCCTGTCTGAGTGCCGCCTTCTTCATCAATATATATATATATATATATATATATAATGTAGAAAAGAAACTGCGGCACTCCAATGAATAAATGCATATTTAGTGAAGAATCATAACAGCAGGTACTGGGGCAACGTTTCGGTACGCGCAGGTACCGTTGTCAAGCCCTGTGCTGTCAAGCTGAACAAAGAAATAAGCATAACAATAGAAAATAACCTACCTAAGTACTAAAGCGTCTCCCGCCGCTGGAGGAGGCCGGGTTCCGGCAACCGGCCTCATGGTGTCCATCCACTGGGGTCGCTTGCCGATGACGTCAGACCACCAGCGCCGGCAGGATCCTGGGAGCGCATTGTGCGTTGCCAGGCAACCAGACGCCGAGTGAGTGCGGTGAGCAAGAGGTTAAGATCAGAAATCGGTGATTCCATGGAAGTTGGAGTATACAGCATCGAGTCAAGTGGTACAGCGGGCAAGTCGTGCTCTCTGGCCCATTGTAGCTTCCGACAAAAATTTACCATGTTTTACATCTAAAAGGCCGATGGCTTGTTATACTAGAGGCAGGAACCTTAAAGACATGGTGGTCCATACGGACATTACTGGATTTGCGAAATCCATCTCTACCCCTCATTTTTTGTCTAAACCTCCTGGTTGCTACAAATGTCCCAGATGTACCACTTGCTCACATATGATAACGGGATCTTCATTCAAACACCCTCATTCTTCAAGAACCATCTCAATCAAGCACACACTCTCGTGTCTTTCCACCTACGTGATCTATATTATCATTTGTCCATGTAAATTATATTACGTGGGCAAAACGATTCGCACAGCCCGAGAACGCATGGCGCTACACCGGTCGTCGATTGGGAAAGCCATCGCCAGTGGGAACTCTGATCAACCTGTGGCACAACACTTTCAACAAATGGGCCACCCTCTTTCCTCCCTTAGACACATGCTTATAGATCACGTCCCAGCCTCTTTACGAGGTGGGGACCGAGGTGGAAAACTCCTTAGATGTGAAATAAAATGGATACACTATCTCAATACAGTGTCTCCAGCGGGCTTGAACAAATGGTGTAATTGGAACATTTTTCTGTGATTTGCTCATCTTTTGTTAAGTACATATTTTCATTATGATTAGCGATGCAATCTCTTAACAATATCTTCTCTCCATTATAACCAGATTTGATAGTTTTTGTCATTACCACTTTATTAATACATCTCGTAACTATCGTGCCATAACCTTCTTCACTCCAGATTAGCAGTGTTAATATGCATGCTTTATTTTATAGTAGCAGTGTTAACATGTGTTTTGTCCCCTTTCCTTCGGCCGCTGTGGGGGGCCGGGGAGGCAATGCAGTCATCGGCGTCTGGTTGCCTGGCAACGCACAATGCGCTCCCGGGATCCTGCCGGCGCTGGCGGTCTAATGTCATCGGCAAGCGACCCCAGTGGACGGACACCACGAGGCCGGTTGCCGAAACCCGTCCTCCTCCAGCGGCGGGAGACGCTTTAGTACTTAGGTAAGTTATTTTCTATTGTTATGCTTATTTCTTTGTTCAGCTTGACAGCACAGGGCTTGACAACGGTATCTGCGCGTACCGAAACGTTGCCCCAGTACCTGCTGTCATGATTCTTCACTAAATATGCATTTATTCATTGGAGTGCCGCAGTTTCTTTTCTACATTGCATTTTATCACTGAGGGCACCCTATTACTAACAATTACGTTAGCACGAGTGCGGGTTCGTTTTTGGGACTATATATATATATATATATATATATATAGTGTTGGTGTGTTTTGGTAAAAAAAAATTTATAATGTTACATTACATTGTCGTTTATTTTAAATCACATATTTCTTAGCAGTCATACATAGGATTAGAACCCATGACCTGTTACACAGAAGGCAGACACCTTACTGATCAAGCTATTTACTCCTATGTAGCATGGCTGCTGATTTTAATTATATTTATTATTTATTACCAGTTATTTATATAGCGCACACATATTCCACAGCGCTTTACAGAGAATATTTGCCCATTCACATCAGTCCCTGCCCCAGTGGAGCTTACAATCTATATTCCCTATCACATGTACACACCAACACATTCACACTAGGGTTAATTTTTTTTTGTTGGGAGCCAATTAACCTACCAGTATATTTTTGGATTGTGGGAGGAAACCGGAGTACCAGGAGGAAACCCACGCAAGTACGGGGAGAATATACAAACTCCGCACATTTAGGGCCATGGTGGGTATCGAACCTATGAACTCAGTGCTGTGAGGCAGTAATGCTAACCATTGCCCCATAATTATATGAAGATTCTAATTATATATAGGCAGATCTATGTAGTATGCAGCTACAATGCTAATAACTTCTCTGACAATTATTTTACAACTGTTATACCCAGGATTAGAACCCACAACCTATTACACTGGAAGCAGGCACCATACTGATGGGGCTATTTGCTCCTGTACAGAAAGCATGCGAATCCTAACTAAATGTAGTTACTTGTAATTGTCAGAGAAGTAACATAGTTAGAATTCTCACTTTTACTGTACAGGAGCAAATCGCTTCATCAGTAAGGAGCCTGCTTCTAGTGTAATAGGTCATGGGTTCTAATCCTGGATATGACACTTTTAAAATGTTCATCTATAATAAAGAGGGTGTGACTTGTAAGGTGCAGGTGGGGGAGGGGAGTTGACTACAGTATAGAGAGATAGTGGCGGCTGTCAATTAACTTAATTGAATGGTGTCACTGAACGGGAGGAGAGGTCCCCCTTACAGAGTAGGAGCCCGGCAGCAGCTGACTCCGTTGCCTCCAACAGTTACACCTCTGAGGGCAGATGTAATGTGTGCAGAGAGATTTACATGTACGAGGGGCATATCCAAACTCAAATCTAAAATTGCAGTGTAAAAGTAAAGCTGGTCAGTATTTGTAGACTACATGCAAAAGCATCCAATATTTACCCTGCATGTAAAATAAAACAACAAATATATTTGCAACATACAGTATGGGCAGAGCCATCTTCACATACAGGCACACTGGGCAGCTGCCCAGGGCACCATGTACTAGATGCCTTTGTTCACGGGCTAACTGGGTCAGAAGCATCTGCCAGACATGCTGATTGGTGAATAGCTGAAACTCTCCACCAGTCAGAATGCTGACAGCTTATGCCCTGTATGGAAGCATGTGGAGAGATGGAGCAGGATTGCAGTAGAGGTAAGTTATGTTTTTTTTAAATGTATTCCCATGAATGGGTGGGTAGGAGCCCCAGTGCATTGCTTTGCCCATGGCTACAATGCTGCTTAGATGGCCCTTTATAGGTAGTGATTCAGAGATGGATGCAGTGCATATGCATATTTCCTGGCACCTTCAGCATGAACATCCTGGCCTGAGGGTTACTCAGATGGCTGATGTTCACACACGCATACAGAAGGGGTCTATTTACACAAGACACCTCCTGCAGCATTAGCATATCTTAGCACAGTAGCTGCATCTAAAGATGTTTTCGTAGAGTGATGGCATCCCCCATATGCACCAAGTTCTGAAAAGCAAAACTCTCCAGAGTTTGGACTAGATAAGCATCACCATCTATAGATGGTATTGCCTAATAGAAGCCTATAGACTTCTCTTCTGATTATTTCCTGAAAGGGATCCTATTGGATTCCTCCCAGTTCCCTGTGGCATACATATGTGCAGTAGGACTCCTGGATCGTAACCCTGTAAGTCCTGTTATCACAAAGGACAGCGCTTATTGGGAGAACTGTCCTTTGTCCTTTTAATCGCAGCTGTACATGCATATGGCATTACTAAACCAAACTGTTCTTGCAATCAGTGGCGGGATGTATCTCATGCAAAATGTGACGCCTGATGTATCCCACCCTATGGCCCTCAGTCCGAGTTGATCGCTCGCTAGCTACTTTTTGCAGCCATACAAACGCATAGTCGCCACCCACAGGGGAGTGTATTTTGGCTTTGCAAGTGTGCGATCGCATGTGCAGCCGAGTGGGACAAAAAAGTTTTTTGCAGTTTCAGAGTAGGTCTGAACTTAATCAGCCCTTGTGATCACTTCAGCCTGTCTGGTCCCAGAATTGACGTCAGATGCCCGCCCTGCAAATGCGTGGACACGCCTGCATTTTCCCTATCACTCCCAGAAAACAGTCAGGTGACACCCATAAATGTCCTCTTTCTGTCAATCTCCTTGCGAATACCCGTGCAAATGGATTTGTCGCTAGAAGCATTGCCCAGCAATAATGCTGTTTGTACTCATACGATGCACGTGCACATTGTGCTGCATATGCATGCGCATTAGTTACCTGATCGCTGCGCTACGAAAATCGTCAGCATGCGATCAGCTCGGAATGACCCCCTATGTGTAAACTAACCGTCTTTATCCTGCTAGCTGAGAAATCCATTTATATGTCAGTGTTATATGTAATGAGAATACTAAGTGTGACACTGGTAATTACTGTGAAAATATATAATATTTATTTGTATACAGTAGTGTAACCATATTATGCAAAGCTTTATGGAGAATATTCAATCATTCACATCAGCTCCTTAATCACTGGAGCTTACAATTAAAGTTTTCTAACCCACAAATACCATAGTTAATATTGCTAACGGAAAAGTAACGTCCAAAAATACTGGAGCACCTTCAGGAAACCCATGCAGATATGGAGAGAGCTTTTTCTCAATTCTCACATATAACAAGTTCTAGAATGATGACAAATCCTGGATGAGTGATTATTAAGTTCTATTCATCACTTATCACATTTTAAGCTATTTTGAAACACTGCAGTTTCTGTATACTGTATGCTTTTTCCTTCACCAGGCTATGTGAATGAACATGATAAACAGCATGTCAGAAAACACACAGATCTATGGCTTTTTAAAATAGCATGATTTATTTTGAATTTGACGAGCATGCAATTAAAACATACATTTAAAAAAACTGACATGTTAATATGACCAAGAAGAATTTCTCATCATTAGAAGGAAACCTCTGATATGCACTATGGGATGAATTCAGATGTGGTTGGAGGTGCTATCGCTGCTGATTACAAGGAAGCGATGCACTAGTATAATAATTCAGCAGGATGCACCTGATATAAGTACAGTGCCTTGGTGAATACTTACCTATTAGTTACATTACAACCTGAAATTTATTTATTTTTTTATCTGAATTTATGTAATGGATCTGCACAAAGTAGTCTAAGTTGGTGAAGCGAAATGAGAAAAATGTATATAAAAAAGATTTTTTTCTAAATAAAAATGTTAAAATTGGCATGTGCATATGTAGTCACCCCTTTGCTATGAAGCCCCTCAAAAGTTCTGGTGCAAGCAGTTACCTTCAGCAGTCACATAATTAGTGAAATGAAGTCCACCTGTGTGCAATCTAAGTGTAACATGATCTGTCAGTATAAACACACCTTTTCTGAGAGTGTTGCAGCCTCTGGGGCAGAGGCTGCAACACCACTAAGCAAGAGGCATCACACCATGAAAACCAAGGAGCTCTCCAAACAAGTCAGGGACAAAGTTGTTGAGAAGTACAAGTCAGGGTTGGGTTATAGGAAAATATCCAAATCTTTGATGATTCCCCGGAGCACCATCAAATCCATCATCTTCAAATGGAAAGAACATGGTACCACAACAAACCTGCCAAGAGAGGGCCGGCCACCAAAACTCAGAGACCGGGCAAGGAGGGCATTAATCAGAGAGGCAGCACAGAGGCCAAAGGTAACCCTGAAGGAACTGCAGAGTTCCACAGCAAAGACTGGTGTATCTGCGCATGTGACCACAATAAGCCGTACACTCCCTAGAGCTGGGCTTTATGGAAGAGTGGCCAGAAAAAAGCCATTACTTAGTGTTCAAAATAAGAAGGCACATTTTGAGTTTTGCCAAAAGGCATGTGGATGACTCCCCAAATGTATGGTCAGATGAGACTAAAATTAAACTTTTCGGCCACCAAGGAAAACGGTATGTCTGGCGCAAACCCAACACATCCCATCACCCCAAAAACACAATTTTTCAGCAGCAGGGACTGGTAAACTGTTTCAAGTTGAGGGAAAGATGGATGGTGCTAAATACAGGGATATTCTTGAGCAAAACCTGTTTCAGTCTGCCTGTGATTTGAGACTGGGACGGAGGTTCACCTTCCAGCAGGACAATGACCCGAAGCATACTGCTAAAGCAACACTCGAGTGGTTTAAGGGGAAACATTTAAATGTGTTGGAATGGCCTAGTCAAAGCCCAGATCTCAATCTAATTGAGAATCTGTGGTCAGACTTGAAGATTGCTGTTCACAAGTGGCAACCATCCAACATGAAGAAGCTGGAGCAGGTTTGCCTTGAGGAATTGCTGCAAAAGGTGCCTCTACAAAGTACTGACTTTAGGGGGATGAATAGTTTTGCACATTGAAGTTTTCTGTTATTTTGTCCTATTTATAGTTTGCTTTACAATAAAAAAAATAAAACATCTTCAAAGTTGTAGGCATGTTCTGTGAATGAAATGATGTGAACCTTCAAACAATCCATTTTAATTCCAGACTGTGAGGCAACAAAACATGAAAAAAGCAAAGGGGGTGAATACTTTAGCAAGGCACTGTACATGGGGGTCATTCTGATCCGATCGCACGCTAACTTTTTTTGCAGCGGTGTAATCAGGTCTGAACTGTGCATGAGTATGCTCCGCAATGCGCAGGCTCATCAGCCACCAGCGACAGGGATCGCCGGACAGTGACAGATTTAAAGAAGAAAGCGATTGCACCAGCGATCATAAGAAGATTGATAGGAAGAGGCCATTTGTGGGTTTCAACTGACTGTTTCTAGGTGTGGTCTTCAGTTTGGCAGCTATCGGGGTCCCGGCACACAGTATACTAGCGCCGGAATCCCGACAGCCAGCATGCCAACAATGTTTCTCCCTCTTGGGGGTCCACGCCCCCCCTGGAGGAAGAATAGATAGCGTGGCGCATGGCGCGAGCAGCGAGTCCGCAAGGGAATCTTTTGCGCTTGCCAGTCAGGATTCTGGCACCGGTATGCTGTGTGCCGGGACCCCGACAGATGGCATACCATACTACACCCGTTTCTAGGGAATATCCGGAAAAACACAGGCATGCCCAGCCGTTTGGAGGGAGGATTCCTGATTTCAAATCCAGGCCAGATCATCGCAGTAGCTGAGTAAGACCTGAGCTGTGCAGAGACTGCACAAACTTTTGTTTGTGCAGCTCTCTGCACAAGCATTCGCACCCCTGCACATCAACTACCACCTCCCCCTGTAGGCAGCAACTACCTGATTGCAGCACTGCAAAGAAAGCCTGTGTGCAATCAGGCCTGAATCTCCCCCCATGTCTCCTGCTTGCATTAGTGATCCATGCTGCATGCAGCATTGGATCATCTGCAACACATCAAGCTACATGACCCATGGTTCACGAGAGTTGGGTGATGCAGATCCTACAGACAGGCCAGGAAATTTCCATCTTCTGACAGAGATCCTGGTCTCAGCACTTCCCCAAAGTAGCTACGACACCCCCTGCCTGCCCCCAACTGGCTGGAGACTGTCACTCTGGTGAAGTCTGCAGCCTTAGTGCATCCAACGACACAGGACTCATAATGCACATGGACAGTATGGGTCCAGCGCATGCGCAAAATGCTCAACATCGGTACTTTGCATCATGCAACTCAGATCCAACGTTATCTGAATTAGGCCCAAAAGGTGGACATGTACCTCTACATCATTTTAATTTTAAAAGCAGTGTTTAGTTCTAAATATGAGTACATTTTCATTGGTGTGTCAGCATATTGTCCTGCAATCAATAAATTACATTTCAAATGTTTACTTTCAATATAGTGTAAATATAGTGAAGTACTGGTTATTTGGTGTTTGTAGCATCTCAATTATTCTAATTTCTGACTTTTTTTCTGCAATCTTCCTAAAACGAAAAAAACAGAATATACTGAATACTTTTGTTCACCTCTATGTAAACAGAGTGAAACAAATAGTAATGAAATATTCTCTTATTCAGCTCATATGTTAGGATGTAAGGTTTTATATTATCATTTCTAGTTATATTTTGTTTACTGGGAATAAGTAATGTACAATTATTTTATATGCAGTGCCAGAATAAAATATGTCGCTATTGTTATTACAACCTTAAGCAGCATTTTTAAAATTCTATTTATCTTTATGTCCTTGTGTGGATGGATTTATAGCACCTACCTCTTGTTCTGACAAACACAATCCATTATTTATTTGACAGTTTTATCAGAGTCAGTCCTTAGTCCATTTCCGCTTTGAAAACAAGTGCACATCTACCATGTCATCGTTGACTATAAAGGTATTCGTAAACATTAACAGAAAATATTCTATTATACTTTGCAGACTGTTCCTAGTAAACATTGTCACACAGTGTATTTGAAGTAGCATAATTCTACAAGAAACATAATTTAATCATATGATGAATCTAGAAATGAGCGGGTTCGGTTCCCTGAGAACCGAGCCCCCCCAAAGCGGAAATGGACTAAGGACTGACTCTGATAAAACTGTCAAATAAATAATGGATTGTGTTCGTCAGAACAAGAGGTAGGTGCTATAAATCCATCCAAACTTCACTACCCGAGCCCGGATCCGAGCACAGCTCGGGTTTTCCCACCTGACTCGGAAATCAGAACAAGGCAAAACGTCATCATCCCACTGTTGGATTCTCGCAGGGTTTGGACTCCATATAAGTAGTTGCGCGTTGCCGCCATTTTCACTCCAGTATTGGAGAGTGTAGCGAGAGGACGTGTCTCCATCCTCAGTGTCTGTGAGGGAGGGAAAGTGGGGAGGCGATTCGAATGCTGTCTTGTGCTGCTCAGTCCAGTGGTGGTGTCTTGTGCTGCATCAGTCCAGTCACAGTGGTGGTGTCCTCTGCTGCCATATGTCCAGTGCTGCTGTTTAAGCCCAGTCCAGCGGTGCTGTGTTGTGCTGCATCAGTCCAGTGGTGGTGTCTTGTGCTGCATCAGTCCAGTCACAGTGGTGGTGTCCTCTGCTGCCATATGTCCAGTGCTGCTGTATAAGTCCAGTACATTGTAGTGGTGCTGTGCTTGCCTGCATCAGTCCAGTGGTGGTGTCCCTGTGCTGCTGTATAAGTTCAGTGGTACTGCCGTATATGTCCAGTGGTACTGCCGTATATGTCCAGTGGTACTGCTGTATATGTCCAGTGATACTGCTGTATATGTCCAGTGATACTGCCGTATATGTCCAGTGATACTGCCGTATAATTCCAGTGGTACTGCCATATAAATCCAGTGGTACTGCCGTTAATTCAGTCCAGTGATACTGCCGTATATGTCCAGTGATACTGCCGTATAAATCCAGTGGTACTGGCATATAAATACAGTCCAGTATTACTGCCGTATATGTCCAGTGGTACTGCCATATAATTTCAGTGATACTGCCATATATGTCCAGTGGTACTGCCATATAAATCCAGTGGTACTGCCATATAAATCCATTGGTACTGGCATATGAAATAACTCCAGTCCAGTGATACTGCCGTATAAGTCCAGTGATACTGCTGTATAATTCCAGAGGTTCTGGCATATAAGTCCAGTGATAGTGCCATATAAATCAAGTACAGTGATACTGACGTATAAATCCAGTCCAGTGTTACTGCCATATAAGTCCAGTGGTACTGCCATATAAGTCCAGTGGTATTGCCGTATATGTCCAGTGATATTGCCGTATAAATCCAATGGTACTGGCGTATAAATCCATCCCAGTGAAACTGCCATATATGTTCAGTGGTACTGCCATATAATTCCAGTGATACTGCTGTATATGGCCAGTGGTACTGCCATATAATTCCAGTCCAGTAGTACTGCCATACAAGTTCAGTGGTGCTGTCCTGTGCTGTATATTATTTACTCCAAATAAAGGGGTTATTAATATTTAATCCAAGTCATTTTTACACGGTTTGCCCTGTGTGGTGTAGAGGTACACTCTCCTATGCTGCATTTTGTTATATAACTCCAGAAAAATAATGGAGAACAAAAATTTGTAGGATAAAATAGGGAAAGATCAAGAACCACTTCCTCCTACTACTGCTGTTGCTGCCGCTGCTGTTGTTGCTGCTGAGAGTCGATCATTATTCCATAGGGGAAGTCGAAAGACCACTTGTACTACTTCAACTAAGCAATTAACTGTCCAACAGTCCTTTGCGAGGAAGATGAAATATGACAGCGGTCACCCTGTTGCAAACCAGATTACTGAGGCCATAACAACTATGCTGGTGTTAGACGTGTATCCGGTATCTGCCATTTGTGCAGTGGGACTGCAGTGCCAAGCCTAGGTGGGCCATGTGTTTGTGCCACACACTTGTGTTGCTTAGCTTAGTCATACAGCTACCTCATTGCACCTCTTTAACTTCTTTGCATGATGTGCTATTTGGGGACTAGTTTTTTAAATTGCCATCCTGTCTGACACTGCTGTACAACTCCAGGGGTACTGCCGTATAAGTCCAGGGGTACTGCTGTATAAGTCCAATCCAGTGATGGTGTCTTGTGCTGTATATTATTTACTCCAAATAAAAGTGTTATATACATTACTTATATTATTATCCAAATAATTTTTACAGGGTTTGCCCTGTGTGGTGTAGGGGCACACTCCCCTGTGCTGCATATTATTATAATAGCTCCAAATAAAAGGGTTATTATTCAAATTAATTTTACAGGCTTTGCCGTGTGTGTGTGTGTGTGTGTGTGTGTGGTTTAGGGGTATGCTCTCCTGTGCCACTAATATTGTGCGTGTATTACATCTGGGCAAATTCTAGCACATCCCATGTTGTTTGTGCCGCACACTTGTGTCACTTAGCTTAGTCAGACAGCTACCTCATTGCACCTCTTTTTCTTCTTTGCATGATGTGCTGTTTGGGGCCTAGTTTTTTAATATTGCCATCCTGTGTGCCACTCCTAGATAGGCCAGGTGTTTGTGCCCCACACTTGTGTCAATGTATGTGTTTTCCCATTGTGTGACTGTTTATAGAATCTTATTCAGTGTGCCGTTAGTTGAAAACATTTGAAAATTACTGTTATATACAAATACATTTCTCTTTTGACCACTGATTGTAATAATAACTGTGTCCACCTGTCAGAGTCATTTGAAAAACTGCCCATATACGAGACACGATGTTGCAAAAAGTTCTTGTGTAAACTACAACTTACAAATTTGTTTTCCTTGTAAATAATGACATCTCTCTGAAAATCAAACAGTCCCATTCAGAGGTGGATGCAGAAGCGCACGCAACAGCAAATGCCTCCTTATACTCTGGGACTTTATGCTGCTACATATTCTTTCCCTGCTCTATATCTGTGAGACTGAATGTTAATGGACTGAGACTTTCAGCATCTGCGCATGCATTATTAACAATTGGTGTGTACTTAAACAACACCCTCGGTCACACCATAGAAACTTGCACTCTCGCTATGACAGGTGCAGTTTCTCCATTGGACCGTGGCCTTCTATGCCTACTTTGGTTTAGTACAATATAAATAAATAATTGCAATATTAGTAAAGAACCTTTTTAGAAATCACTGGGCCAAATTATGGTGCAATCACTGTACCCTAACATGATGCTATCTCTGTGGCCTAAACTTATTTCTTCACTTCCCCTTACATGCTATTATTGTGCCATGTAATAAGGTTTCAATTTTGCTCCAAATTTAATGACTGTTAGTTCTGTACAGATGTAACATGCTTGTTTTAAGTAGACAGCAATGGAAGCTGATATTGGTGCTGCCCAATAACTTATAAATGCAAGTAATGACTCATTACTATGCAAAACCAAATGAGAAGAGATGTGCCTTTCCACTCAATCACCTTCCTTTCCATTGTGTCAGCTCTGCCAGTGCTCAGTACTGGTATGGAGTCATGATTTGGGAAGTTGGGACAGCGGTGAAAAACAGACATGCTAAATTATTTAGTATTAATCATACGGCAGGCTGAAGCTGCCCTTGGGTTTTTTTGGCATATGGTTTGTTAAAACACTATAAATAAATAAAACACCCATGTTCGCCTGCTAACGGCATCACTTGAACATATATTTTATTGTGAAGTAGCATCTTATGTTTTTTTTTCACTGATCCTTTGCTTCACAGCTTTGTCTTTTAATAGCACACAGTTGAGACTTATTTTCATCCCCGTTCATTTTATCCTACAGTATACAGTACTTTTACAGATGGCTTGGCAACCTAATGTATAAATTCAGGTAAATACTTACAAAAAGTAATCATAATAAACTTACTTCACTTAGCAAAATGCAAACCAAGCAATTAATGGACCAAGGGAATCAAATTAACCTAAGGCAACATGTCACCAAAGAATACATAGCTGTGTCTGTAAATTAAAAGTAGAAATAAAATATAAAGCTTGGCAGACGTGCATCCAAATTATAATTAATGGTACAAGATTTGTTTGACTTAATAAGCATCTTGTAGATCACAAGGGTGTCAGGCAAACTACTTTAATCTTTTTTATATATGATTGTCATAATTTCTTGCTCTTTAAAATTCAGGCTAACAGCAATAGCCATTCTTTGAATTGATATAATGTAAGAAAAATCCTAATAATCTACAGTGACAGCTACAGTGTTTGAAATAATTGCCAACTGGAAATTCCTTTCTTGTTCTCTGATAATTGATCAATGGGGATGCCGTTAGTAATGTTCCTCATAACACTGATCTTGCACAGTCTTTTATGTAAAAATCTCGCTTCCATATATCTTTTTTTATTATTATTATTTTTCATGCTGGAGCTAACATTCTATTAAAATGACACTATTCTTTTTTGAAAAATCAATTTTATAAACAGTCCAACTGAGATATTTTGCACAAAAATAAGCAAGTCTAAGATCTATTCAATAGAATTTCTGAGTTCCATTAACTATTGCAAATAAAATGACATTTTCTATTATATATGAATTACACCAATTTTACGAGAAATAAACTTGTTCATGAGTAATGAAAGCTTACTTGAATGACAAAGTGCTCCCTGACCAGGAGTATTTTCCAAATCATAATCTGCACACAATACTTAATGTTACACTGGAAACTGGTTTACAAAGTAATTATATTTAAGTTTTGATGCAATTGGCCTTATACTATTTAATGTCTAGTGCTAGGATGCTTTCTGGCTTTAAATTACAGTGATGGTCTGATAGTGCCTTAAATGCGCTAGCCTTCTCAAGATTTTAACTAGCAAGGCCAAAGTATTCTATGGAAAACCATACCATACAGCAAAATATTGTGATTGCAAGTAAAAGCAGTGGAGTGTCAGGAATGGACGCTAACATTGAAAAAACTTAGGTTTTTTTTTTTACGAATGAAAAACAGCTTTGTAATAGCTATATATTGAGCAACTGATAATATACATATATATTTTCAATACTCGTAATGTTTAGAAGTTTCGGGTCTGTAGAAATATATGTATATATAATGCGTTTTCTGTGCATGTCGTGGATTAAACACCTAGGGCTTTATTAACAAAAAGTCAATGTAATACATGTGCCTCCAACCTACTGGGAAATGGCGGTTTACAAAAGGCCATCATTTCATAAAGTCCCTAGTCTGAATCTGGATATATACACTGACAAGAATTAAAATATTGTTTAGAGATGTGTTTTGATTAGAGATGTGCGGCGGGCACTTTTCATGTTTTGTGTTCTGGTTTTGGATCTGGATCACTGCTCGTGTTTTGGATCTGGATTGAATTTGCCCAAAAAAAAACCGTTCGGGTTTTGGTTTTGGATCTGGATGATTTTTTTTATAAAACACAAAAACAGCTAAAATCACAGAATTTGGGGGTAATGTTGATCCGATGGTATTATTAACATCAATAATATTCATTTCTACTCATTTCCAGTCAATTCTGAACACCTCACACCACACAATATTGTTTTTAGGCCAAAAGGTTGCACCAACGTTGCAGAATGACTAAGCTAAGTGACACAAGTGGGCGGCACAAACACCTGGCCCATCTAGGAGTGACACTGATAGTCAGACAGGATAGCACTTTTAATAACTAGGCCCCAAAGAGCACATGATGCAAAGAAGAAAAAGAGGTGCAATGAGGTAGCTGGATGACTAAGCTAAGCGACCCAAATGGGTGGCACAAACACCTGGTCCATCTAGGAGTGGCACTGCAGTGTCAGACAGGATGGAACTATTAAAAACTAGGCCCCAAAGAGCACATAATGCAAAGAAAAAAATAAGAGGTGCAAAATGGAATTGTCCTCGGGCCCTCCTACCCACCCTTATGTTGTATAAACAGGACATGAACACTTTAACAACCAATCATTTCAGAGACAGGATCTGCCACATAACTGTGGCTGAAATGATTGGTTTAATTGGGCCCTCACAAAAAAGAAGCAATTAACACCCCTACTGAGAAAGAAGCAATTAATCTCTTCTTGCACAAACTGGCTCTACAGAGGTAAAAATGTCCTCATCCTCTGATTCTTCAACCCTTTCAGTGTGTACATCCTCCTCCTCCTCCTCACAGAGTATTAATTCATCCCCACTGGAATCCACAATCACAGGTCCCTGTGTACTTTCTGGAGGCAATTGCTGGTAAAGGTCTACCTGGAGGAATATATAATTCATTTTGATGAACATCATCTTCTCCACATTTTGTGGAAGTAACCTCCTACGCCGATCGCTGACAAGGTTACCGGCTGCACTAAACACTCTTTCAGAGTACACACTGGAGGGGGGCAACTTAGGTAAAAAAAAGCCAGTTTGTGCAAGGGCCTCCAAATTGCCTCTTTATCCTGCCAGTATACATACGGACTGTCTGACATGCCTACTTGGATGCTGTGACCGATATAATCCTCCATCATTCTTTCAATGGTGACAGCATCATATGCAGTGACAGTAGACATGTCAGTAATTTTTGTCAGGTCATTCTGTCCGGACCAGATGTCAACATTTGCTCCTGACTGCCCTGCATCACCACCAGTGGGTGGGCTAGGAAATCTTATCCTTTTCCTTGCAGCCACAGTTGGAGGAGGAGCTGTTGATGGGTCACGTTCCACTTGACTTGACAATTTTCTCACCATCAGGTCTTTTCATCACTGCAGACTTGTGTCTGCCAGAAAGAGAGATACAATGTAGGCTTTAAACCTAGGATCGAGCACGGTGGCCAAAATGTAGTGCTCTGATTTCAACAGATTGACCACCCTTGAATACTGGCAAAGCGAATGAAGGTCTCCATCCACAATTCCAACATACTTAGCGGAATTACTCTGTCTTAGCTCCTCCTTAAATTTCACCAGCTGCTTCTGCAAAAGCCTGATGAGGGTAATGACCTGACTCAAACGGGCAGTGTGGCAAGTTCGAAGGGTTGGAGAACCTTGCACAAGACAGAAATCATTCTCCACTGTGCTTGAGTCAGGTGCATTCCCCCTCCTTTGCTATATCATAGGTGGCTGTATAAGCTTGAATGGCCTTTTGCTGCTCCTCCATCCTCTGAAGCATATAGAGTGGTGAATTCTACCTCATTACCACCTCTTGCTTCTGGTGATGGCAGGGCAAGTTCAGGAGTGTTTGCAGGCACTCCAGTCTTTGGCACGCAGTGGCTGAATGTCGAAAGTGGTCCGCAATTTTTTGGGCGACTGACAGCATCTCCTGCACGCCCCTGTCATTTTTAAAAATATTTTGCACCACCAAGTTAATTGTATTTGCAAAACATGAGACATGCAGGAATTGGGATATGGTCATTAGGTTGACACAGCTTAGGTCGACAGTCATTAGGTGGACCACTAAAGGTCAAAATGCATTAGGTTGACATGGTCAATAGGTCTACATGGTCATTAGGTATACATGTACTAGGTCGACAGGTGAAAAGGTCGACATGTTTTTTTTTTTATGCATTTTCTGAACTTTTTCATACTTGACGATCCATGTGAACTACAATTGGGAATGGTAACCTTGCCCGAAGCATGGCAAGCGAAGTGAGCCATGTGAGGGGACACAGTGCACTAATTGGGGTTCCCCATCCTTTACGAAGAAAACGACTCCAAAAAAGTCTAAAAACCCATGTCGACCTTTTGACCTGTCAACCTAGTACATGTTGACCTAATCACCATGTCAACCTATTGACCCTGTCGACCTAATGCATGTCAACCTTCCATGGTTGACCCAATGACTGTCGACTTAAGCTCAGTTGACCCAACGACCCATACTCCTGGAATTTGCCCAGATGTAATGCAAGCACAATATTGATGGTGTCGGCCGATATCTCAAACCCCCTGGAGAGTCTAAGTGGGGTAAGCCATTGTGCGATGATGTCCCTCAGTTTCTGTTAGAGGTTGTCAGCGGTGTGCCTCTTTTGGAAACCGGTGATACACAGCGTAGCCTGCCTAGGAATGAGCTGGCGTTTGAGAGATGATGCAACTGGTGCTGCTGCTGCTGCTGTTGTTGCTGCGGAAGTTAATACATCTACCTAGTGGGCTGTCACAGTCATGTAGTCCTTAGTTTGCCCTGCTCCACTTGTCCACATGTCCGTGGTTAAGTGGACACTGGGTACAACCGCATTTTTCAGGACACTGAGGACACCTTTCTAAATGTCCCTGTACAGTCCGGGAATCACTTTCCTAGTGAAGTGGAATCTAGATGGGATTTGGTACCGGGGACACACTACCTCCATCAATTATCGAAATCCCACTGCACTAATGGCGGATACAGGATGCATGTCTAACACCAACATAGCTGTCAAGGCCTCAGTTATCGGCTTTGTGACAGGATGACTGCTGTCATATTTCAACTTCCTCGCAAAGGACTGTTGGACAGTCAATTGCTTAGTTGGGATGACGACTCATCAGTCATGCCAGTGAAATGGCCTGCAGGACTACTGATGTTCCTGACTGAGGAGGAAATTGACATTGAGGGAGTTGGTGGTGTAGCTTGCAGGAGCTTGGGTACAAGAGGAAGAAGGGATTTAGGTGTTAGTGGACTGCTTGCACTCTTACCCAAAGTTTCTGAACTTGACAATGACTTATGATGAATGCGCTGCAGGTGACGTATAATGGAGGATGTTCCAAGGTGGTTAACGTCCTTACCCCTACTTAAAATAGATTGACAAAGGCAACACACAGCTTGACACCTGTTGTCCGGATTTGTGGAGAAATAATTCCACACCGAAGAGGTGGCTTTTTTGGTATTTTGCCCAGGCATGACAATGGGCTTATTAATCCAATGGACAACAACTGTCTCCCCCGGTGCCTGATTTAAACAAAACACATCACTATCAGAATCCTCCTCATCAACTTCCTCCTCAGTGCCAGCAACACCCATATCCTCATCCTGCTGTACTTCAACAGTGACATCTTCAATTTGTATATCAGAAACTGGACTGTAGGTGCTCCTTCCAGCACTTGCAGAGGGTGTGCAATTGGTGGAAGGAGCCACTTCTTCCAGTCCAGTGTTGGGAAGGTCAGGCATCGCAACCGCCAACACACTTGGACTCTCCTTGGTGATTTGTGATACGAGCTTAACTCATTTCATTTTTCTAGCGTGAGGAGGATGAGGGCTTCCATCATCATGCGATACTGAACCACTAGTCATGAACATAGACCAGGGCCTTACACATTCCTTGCCACTCCATGTCGTAAATGGCATATTGGCAAGTTTACGTTTCTTTTCAGACGATTTAAATATATTTTTTGGTGTCATTTAACTGAACTTTGGCTTTTTGGATTTTACATGCCCTCTACTATGATATTGGGCATCGGCCTTAGCAGACGACGTTGATGGCATTTCATTGTCTCTGTCATGACTACTGGCAGCAGCTTCAGCACTAGGAGGAAGTGGTTCTTGATCTTTCGCTATTTTTTCATCCACATTTTTGTTCTCCATTATTTTTCTGGAGTTATATAACAATATGTGGCACAGGAGAGCATACCACTACACCGCACAGGGCAAACCCTGTAAAAATTATTTGGATTAAATATTAATAACCCCTTTATTTGGAGTAAATAATATACAGCACAGGACAGCACCACTGGACTTATACGGCAGTACCGCTGGACTTATATGGCAGTGCCACTGGACTTATATGGCAGCACCACTGGACTAGACTTATATGGCAGCACCACTGGACTGGACTTATACAGCAGCACCACTAGACTTATGGCAGCACAGGACACCACCACTGGAGTGACTATTCTATTGCAGCACAAGACACCACCACTGGACTGATGCAGCACAAGACACCACCACTGGACTGGACTTATACAGCACCACTGGACTTATATGGCAGTACTGCTGAAGTTATATGGCAGTACCCCTGGACTTATATGGCAGTACCGATGGACTTATGCGGTAGTACCCTGGACTTATACGGCAGTACCGCTGGACTTATACGGCAGTACCGCTGGACTTATACGGCAGTACTGCTAGACTTATATGGCAGTGCCGCAGGACTTATACAGCAGCACCACTGGACTTATGGCAGTACAGGACACCACCACTGGAGTGACTGGACTATTGCAGCACAAGACACCACCACTGGAGTGATGCAGCACAAAAGAGCACCACTGGACTGGACTTATACATCAGCATTGGACTTATGGCAACACAAGACACCACCACTGGACTTATGGCAGTACAGGACACCACCACTGGACTGATGCAGCACAAGACAGTACTACTGGGATGATACAAAAGAGCAGGTGGCCACCCCATGCACCACGTCACTTTCCTGCACTGACACTGAGGAGACACGCCCTCTCGCAACAATCTCCAGGACTGGAGTGAAAATGGCGGTGACGCGTGGCTCCTTATAAGGAATCCAAAACCCGTGAGATTCCGACAGCGGGATGATGACATCTTTCCTCATTCTGTTTTCTGAGTCTGGCGGGAAAACCCAAGCCGGACTAGGATCCAGACTCGGAGCATGAAGTTTAGGGGGGGTTCGGTTCTCAGGGAACTGAACCCGTTCATCTCTAGTTCTGATATGGCCAGTTGTTGCTTAAGCAACTGATTGTTTGTGGGAATGTTTTGTGGGTGTAGGTTTAGTGTTATATTGATTTGCCTCTGTGTTGGGGAGTTCTTTTGTCTCTATACATTCCTGCTCTCATGCCCCTTTTATTTTGTTTTGAGTCAGCTTTGATTATAGGAAACAATGGTAGCAGTGGCTGTCTATCTATTTACCTGTAGGTTATAAGGTGCAGTCCAAGACAGTACATGGTTTAGGCTGAATATTCCCTACTGGTGTAAGCGGCACCTCCGGTTCAAGTGGTCTTTTTGTGTATCATTGAGAGGGGAGTTTGGATACCTTAAGTGTGTGTGATGGGCTGGCAGAAGGCCCCATATTTATGCTTTATTGGGATGGTGAGCTGATAACAACATTGCTGTGTGTGGCCATTCTTATTGCCAACCATTTCCTTTTGCTCCTTCTCGTATCTTGTTATTTAATAAAGCTGACCCCTTTCCACTCCAATAAGGCTCTGTGTGTTTACTTTAGATTAAGATACGTTAGATAAGTTGAAGTGTTGTTGCAAAGAGACCATATAGATAGACATCAGACATTAGGGAATTAATATGAAAAAAAGTATACATCCAATTTTGCAGTGTTACTACTTTTTGCACCTGATTAAAGTAAGTATATTATATATGTAAATGAGGGAGAGGTGCAGGGGATAGAGTGAAACGGGCTGAGAGGTGCAGGGGGTGAAAAATGGAATTGGTTTGAGAGGTGCAGAGGCTAAAAGGTTAGCAGGTAGTGGGAGGTGTAATGGATAAGTAAAGGAGAGAAGCAGGTTATTAGACAAAGAGAGCATGTGGGGAGTGAGAGAGCGTGTTACCTGGGATGAGAGATATACAATAGGATAATGTGAGACATTAAGGAAGATGAACACAGGGTGAGTAGACTTCCATCATACAGATGAGTCCCTGCTCAACATTTCTGCTAGGTACAGCAATTGCGAGTCATTTGCTGCAACTAGTGTGCCCACGTGTGTACGCATGCACTGCATATGCACCCACTATTCATAGGATCACATGGGTGTGTCTAGCCGGCAAACAGATGACACACATGTGTGACTAGTCAAAATCGCAGTGCGGACACACATTTTACTCATTCGCGGGATGAATGAGGGAGGACACTGTCATGATTGGACACCATTCTGACGTCAGAACGTGCATAACTGCAAATAATATTGTATTGATCAACGTCTGCAAATGCCCTGTGTGTGGTTATGTATAAACCCTTTGTGAAATGGTCATAGGAGACTTCTGCCTGACGTGCCACTGCTCCCATGCTGATCTTAAAGGGGGAGGTGTCATGATCCAGGCTATTTCAAGTAGGAATAGGCCTGTTAATAAGTAGTGTGATATCAATATAGATGATACCAGGATATCAGAGTGATGTATCAATGGATGTGAAGCCAACGCATCTGGGTTATATCAAAATGGGCAGGATTGAAATTTGTATTATTCCAATTGATGTATCAGTGTACCAGTATGTGATAACTGTCTTTGCATGTTAAATGGTTGAAGCTTGATTGATCTGCTGGCATTTCATTGTAGCCACAGAACTCAGACACACTGCCTGTTTAGATGTGAAATTTAGTTTAGATTAATTACCCCAGGACCAGAGCTAGGGCCAGAGAAGTGTTAAGCCCTTCCTGCTCTTTGTCCTCTCAGAACTAGCCATTTGTTTACACAAGAACCATGGCCAGAGCTTCAAAGGAGAAGAAGATAAGGCCATTCGCCCCTGAGAGAGTAGCCGGGAAGCCCAGTATGAGCTGACAATACCTTCTCTGGCTTATGGAAGGGTTAACAGTTACACTCCAGAGGGAGGGGGGTTGAAGGGGCAGCATGTTTTTTTTTAAATAGGAGACCCAGAGAGTCTAAGTTGCCAATTATCAAAGAAGCGAGTCAGGAGAACATTCTGGCTCTGTAATGTTCTGATATCCGAAGCAGCTTCACTACACCTCATCATTATACTCTGCATGCGTGCTAGGATCGGTGGGTTTATCTCTATTTTTATTTTCTTGAAGTTGTCTTTCTGCTGTGACTTTGACTTTTTATCATTATATTCTTGTAACTTTCTTTTTTCTGTAACATAAGCTTTGAAGTGTTTTACTTGAATTAAATAATCTAATTTTAGATCTGGTTTCTGTTGTGTATCCAACCCAACTCTCTGAAAGAGGCGTTACCAAAATATTAATAATTCTAGGTGCAGGCAAAAGCCATAAGTTTTCCTTGGGTCATACCTAAACGTTTGTACTTTGGCTGGTGGCAGTGATTTTGTGAAATTAACACATGCGCTCAGGTATCCAGCAGCGGTGTCACATGGCAGGGATTCGCAGATTGGCATATCTGGGGAATCGCCATGCCTAGGATCGTGACAAACTGGTGGCTAGCGGTGGGATATTTCAAAAAGTTTTGTTTTTATTTGGAACACGTAAGTGAATGCAATTCACCAGATACCAGAACTCAAAGCTTATAGTAGTAAACGTCACACAGTAAAAGCAATTTCTTTTCCCCATCCCTGTTATGTTATTTTGGAGAAGTAACTGCAGAGGAATGGCAGCTACTTATAAAGAACAGCACAAAGAGGCACGGATTGAGAGGAGATTGATCTGCGACCCAGTGCAGGATGATACAGAGCATCATGATGGCGGACTTGTACGTGACAATTTATCGGCTGTGGCTACAGAGGTAGCAGGAGGTGGATTTCGTACTGAACTTTTACTTTCTGCGGAAATTAATAGTGTAAAGTTGGATCGTGATGTGGACTCTGGTATCAGTCGTGTAGAGCTTACCAAGGAACAGATGATCCAAATGCTCAGAGATGCGGACCAGCAGCAAATTGCTGGTGTGAATCGATTGGATTCCAGGTCTGAGGTTGGGAATCAATCGGGTTCCAGAGCAGAGGAAAAGGAGCAGCAGACACAGAAGGTTGTGAGGACAGCACGTTGCGGATCAGATGCCTCCAATGCTTCCAGTGACAGCTCTGCCTTGGATCTGTATCTACAAACAGTTCTTAAGTATGTGAAGGTGCCGGACACTGCGTTGGTGCTGCAGCTGATACAGCAGTTTAACGCACGGGAGAAAGTTGCTCTGGAAAGAGAGGCGGCTGCTGCAGAAAAGGCGGCTGAACGCAAGTTCCAGTTGGAGTTAGCTGAACTCAACTGACAGCCTGTGGCCAGAAATGCAAACCTACATCGATCGCGTTGTGACCAATTCCCCGTGCTGTAAGCAGACGGAGGCCAAGTGAATTCCAGCTATGTTTCACAGAACCAGCTGACCCTGGACTTTACAACAGATGCCCGACAGAGGTCTGACACCTCTGCCAGTTCCAGGGAGATGGCCGAAAGTGCGGCAGCCAGGGAGGCTGCAGGGCACCCATCCTAGACAGCGTCATAAGAGCAATGGGGGTATGCTGACCCAGATGAAGATGACCTGTTTTCCAGGATGAGTACAGAGGAACTAACCAATGAATGTCAGCTGCAAGGTATCTCCTGTTGCAAAAATTCCTGCAGGGAGATGATCACGCAGCTCACCTATGCACAGGACGATGAAAGCAACGCCTTCAGCCAGTATCGTGCAGCATTTTGCAGCTGGGGTCCTGATGCAAGTCCTGGGATACTGCTGAGAGAACTGGCGGACTGTTTTTAATTAGCGCAGCAAGAGGCCTATAATTGGGGAAAGCTTGCTACCCCATTTTGGAAGGATCAGTGCCACCGGGTAGATGCTGAAAGGCATCGCCTACAACAGCTTCTGTTACCGGCTTTGGAAACAAAGGCCCAGCCTGCAGGGGTGCCCCACGAGGAAACGGTACCCCTTCCTGTTAATGTCGTTGTGGAGCCTGCTCCTGAGACATCACATCATGAGGCCCAGTTTAAACTGCTGGGAGAAGATGAGGAGGTGAGCAGCATGCTCCCACCAGATGCCCAAGATTTGTTGCTGGAAAAGGCTGATTTTCAGGAGGATCTGATTGTGGAAGAGACTATGTCTGAGAGAGAGGACAGACTGTCTGACATTAGTTACACAACTGTGTGTGGGACTATGTCGGAGAGAGAGGTCAGACTGACTGACATTATTTACACAAATGTGTTTGGGACTACTGACTTGGGATGTTTACTAACTCCACATGTATCTGCAAATGTTGTCACCACTGTCTCTAACCCTGTTGATCCATACGATGCACCTCAGGTAGTATGTAACGATGCTGAACATTGCAATGCTGTGATTCTGTGTGAAGCTCCTGAGCTGATCTGTGATGATGTTGCAACTGTTAAGGTGATAGAGATAGGGGAAGGTGAGAAGGAGACAGGTATCATTGTTAATTCGTGTCCCTATGTGGAGTTAAACGGAAGCCCTAATTTTGTTGGGAACGAGTTACCATCACCTAATAGTGGTAGGTGTACTGCTGGTGATGTCATTCATGTTACTGTGCTAGATGTTAACCCTGTTCTTCCATTGACGTTGGGTCATGACATGGGGCCAGGGGACACTGATTGTACAAATGGGACAGATCTGGGTGGGATGCGGGCAGAGTATGGGACTGACAATAAGGAATTTTCTGTTGCTAGGATTTCTGCTGACCTCGCTTCCCCTCAGGTACCCCAGAATGCCTGCCCAGAAAGGGGTAAACATGTGAAGGATGATAGGAATATGCCTGATGTGATAAATGCTATGTTGTCAACTTGTCAGATAACCACATTCCTTCCCAGGTAACATGGGATCCAGATTAGTGATGAGCGGGTTCGGTTTCTCGGAAACCGAACCCCCCCCCGAACTTCACCCATTTTGCACGGGTCCGAGGCATACTCGGATTCTCCCGTATGGCTCGGTTAACCCGAGCGCGCCCGAACGTCATCATCCCGCTGTCGGATTCTCGCGAGATTCGGATTCTATATAAGCAGCCGTGCGTCGCCGCCATTTTCACTTGTGCATGGGAAATGTTAGGGAGAGGACGTGGCTGGCGTCCTCTCCGTTTATTCATTGTTGAGTTGATGCAAATATTTGTGCTTGCTTATATCATTGTGGGGACTGGGGAGCAGCTTTATATTAATATAGGAGTACAGTGCAGAGTTTTACCACCAGTTTTATCCGTTCTCTGCCTGAAAAAAACGCTCCTTATCTGTGCTCAGTGTGCTGCATATATCTGTGCTCACATTGCTTAATTGTGGGGACTGGGGAGCAGCTGTATTATATAGCAGGAGTACAGTGCAGAGTTTTGCTGACAGTGACCACCACCAGTATACGTTGTCTGCCTGAAAAACACTCCATATCTGTGCTCAGTGTGCTGCTTTATTGTGGGGACTGGGGACCACCAGTACAATATTATATAGGATGAGTACAGTGCAGAGTTTTGCTGACCAGTGACCACCAGTATAATATATATATTACGGTACAGTAGACCACTGCTGTACCTACCTCTGTGTCGTCAAGTATACTATCCATCTAGATTCTATACCTGTGGTGCATTTTAGTTTTGCAGTTTGCTGACACAGTGACCACCAGTATATATAGCAGTACGGTACGGAAGGCCACTGCTGTACCTACCTCTGTGTAATCAAGTATACTATCCATCTACATTCTATACCTGTGGTGCATTTTAGTTTTGCAGTTTGCTGACACAGTGACCACCAGTATATATAGCAGTACGGTGCGGAAGGCCACTGCTGTACCTACCTCTGTGTCGTCAAGTATACTATCCATCTACAATCTATACCTGTGGTGCATTTCAGTTGTGCAGTTTGCTGACACAGTGACCACCAGTATATATAGCAGTACGGTACGGAAGGCCACTGCTGTACCTACCTCTGTGTCGTCAAGTATACTATCCATCTACATTCTATACCTGTGGTGCATTTTAGTTTTGAAGTTTGCTGACACAGTGACCACCAGTATATATAGCAGTACGGTACGGAAGGCCACTGCTGTACCTACCTCTGTGTCATCAAGTATACTATCCATCTACATTCTATACCTGTGGTGCATTTCAGTTGTGCAGTTTGCTGACACAGTGACCACCAGTATATATAGCAGTACGGTACGGAAGGCCACTGCTGTACCTACCTCTGTGTCGTCAAGTATACTATCCATCTACATTCTATACCTGTGGTGCATTTTAGTTTTGCAGTTTGCTGACACAGTGACCACCAGTATATATAGCAGTACGGTACGGAAGGCCACTGCTGTACCTACCTCTGTGTCGTCAAGTATACTATCCATCTACATTCTATACCTATGGTGCATTTTAGTTGTGCAGTTTGCTGACACAGTGACCACCAGTATATATAGCAGTACGGTATGGAAGGCCACTGCTGTACCTACCTCTGTGTCATCAAGTATACTATCCATCTACATTCTATACCTGTGGTGCATTTCAGTTTTGCAGTTTGCTGACACAGTGACCACCAGTATATATAGCAGTACGGTACGGAAGGCCACTGCTGTACCTACCTCTGTGTCGTCAAGTATACTATCCATCTACATTCTATACCTGTGGTGCATTTTAGTTTTGCAGTTTGCTGACACAGTGACCACCAGTATATATAGCAGTACGGTACGGAAGGCCACTGCTGTACCTACCTCTATGTCGTCAAGTATACTATCCATCTACATTCTATACCTGTGGTGAATTTTAGTTGTGCAGTTTGCTGACACAGTGACCACCAGTATATATAGCAGTACGGTACGGAAGGCCACTGCTGTACCTACCTCTGTGTCGTCAAGTATACTATCCATCCATACCTGTGGTGCATTTCAGTTTTGCACAGTTTGCTGACCACCAGTATATAATATATAGCATTACGGTACAGTAGACCACTGCTCTACCTACCTCTGTGTCATCAAGTATACTAGCTTAGTCACACAGCGACCTTGGTGCGCCTCTTTTTTTCTTTGCATCATGTGCTGTTTGGGGACAATTTTTTTGAAGTGCCATCCTGCCTGACACATTAGTGCCACTCCTAGATGGGCCAGGTGTTTGTGTTGGCCACTTGTGTCGCTTAGCTTAGTCACACAGCGACCTTGGTGCACCTCTTTTTTTCTTTGCATCATGTGCTGTTTGGGGACTATTTTTTTGAAGAGCCATCCTGCCTGACACTGCAGTGCCACTCCTAGATGGGCCAGGTGTTTGTGTCGGCCACTTGTGTCGCTTAGCTTAGTCACACAGCGACCTTGGTGCGCCTCTTTTGTTCTTTGCATCATGTGCTGTTTGGGGACTGTTTTTTTGAAGTGCCATCCTGCCTGACACTGCAGTGCCACTCCTAGATGGGCCAGGTGTTTGTGTCGGCCACTTGTGTCGCTTAGCGTAGTCACACAGCGACCTTGGTGCGCCTCTTTTTTTCTTTGCATCAAGTGCTGTTTGGGGACTATTTTTTTGAAGTGCCATCCTGCCTGACACTGCAGTGCCACTCCTAGATGGGCCAGGTGTTTGTGTCGGCCACTTGTGTCGCTTAGCTTAGTCACACAGCGACCTTGGTGCGCCTCTTTTTTTCTTTGCATCATGTGCTGTTTGGGGACTATTTTTTTGAAGTGCCATCCTGCCTGACACTGCAGTGCCACTTCTAGATGGGCCAGGTGTTTGTGTCGGCCACTTGTGTCGCTTAGCTTAGTCACACAGCGACCTTGGTGCATCTCTTTTTTTCTTTGCATCATGTGCTGTTTGGGGACTATTTTTTTGAAGTGCCATCCTGCCTGACACTGCAGTGCCACTCCTAGATGAGCCAGGTGTTTGTGTCGGCCACTTGTGTCGCTAAGCTTAGCCATCCTCGGTGCAAATTTTAGGACTAAAAATAATATTGTGAGGTGTGAGGTGTTCAGAATAGACTGGAAATGATTGGAAATTATGGTTATTGAGGTTAATAATACTATGGGATCAAAATGACCCCCAAATTCTATGATTTAAGCTGTTTTTTAGGGTTTTTTGAAAAAAACACCCGAATCCAAAACACACCCGAATCCGACAAAAAAATTTCGGTGAGGTTTTGTCAAAACGCGTCCGAATCCAAAACACGGCCGCGGAACCGAATCCAAAACCAAAACACAAAACCCGAAAAATGTCCGGTGCACATCACTAATCCAGATATTATGCAATTGCCTAATTGTAGGAAAGCAGCAATGATTCCATGTAGTGGGAAAAATGGTCAATTTGATGTGCAGATACCAAGAGGGAATACACCCGGTCAGGCTAATTCTGGTAATGCTGATACTGTATTGTCTTGTACCAATGTGGGAAATGTTGTACTATGTGTGGAGAATGACTCGGTGGGTCTGGTAGGCATTACTGATATGTCTGTTGGGGGTACTGCCAGGATAGGGCCTGAGGAGGGGGATGTGTGGGTGGCTGCTGTGTCTACACACTCTCAGAGTCCCAGGGAGAGCCAGGGACATGCTGCAGCTATTCCCCCTCTAGCCTTTCTCCCTGCGAACAGGCTGCACACAAACACACCACAGGTGTCCACTCCACACACTGAGGGCTCAATAAGGGATTGTGTCTTTCAAGGCAGGGTTGCTAACAGATGCCTCTCTGGAAAACCTCAGAGCTGCAGCATCACAAGTACCAGGGGGAGAGAAAAACAAAGTATTTAGAGCAATACTTGATATGATTTCTATCATACTCGTTGAGGTCAGCCTTATGCTGTTTAAGGAAACTTTGCCACATCTGATAGGTATGGCCCAAAGCTATCTTAAAGCTGCCCAAACCAGGCAGAAGCGCTGGCATGACCGGAACGCCCGGGAGCACAAATTTGAAGTGGGGCAGAAGGTTCTGGTGCTAATTCCAATGAGGCAGAACAAACTGCAAGCCACATGGGAAGGTCCGTACATGGTACTTCAGTGCGTACATGATGTGAACTATGTAATTGCCAGAGATGAGGGCAGGAAGAGACATAGGGTATATCACATCAATATGCTCAAGGCCTACCAAAGCAAGAACACCTGCGTGCTGGCAGTTTGCAACCTGCTAGTGGAGGACCAGGAATCGGACCCACTGTTGGATCTGACAGCTGTGGCTGCGTCAGGGGGTACCCTGACAGAAGCCCAGTATGGAGAGGAGCTGACAGAGGTGCAGCGGAGTCAGCTGTCTGATGCCTTGCGCCTCTACCAGACCTGCTTCACAGGTAGGCTAGGAAAACTGCACCTAGGCTGCCACCAGGTAGACCCAGGTCACCACACACACCCGAGACAGTCAGAGTACAGAGGCACATTGGGGGTGTTGCATGCAATATGGTGGGAGGTGGATGAGATGCTAAGTCTAGAGGTAATACAGAAGTCCTGGAGTTCATGGGCTAGGCCCTTAGTACTGGACCCAACATGGGAACTGCGAGGATCCGTCTCAACAGGGAGACGACAGCAGTCCATCCAGGCAAGGTACTGACAATCGTCCGGGCACAGCATAGAGACTGTGGCTTCAGGTGCCAACTGCTCTCATGCTGATTTTAGAAAGGGGAGGTGTCATGATTGGACACCATTCTGACGCCAGAACGTGCATAACTGCAAATAATATTGTATTGATCAATGTCTGCAAATGCCCTGTGTGTGGTTATGTATAAAACCTGTGTGAAAATGTCATAGAAGACTTCTGCCTGACGTGCCACTGCTCCCATGCTGATCTTAAAGGGGGAGGTGTCATGATCCAGGCTATTTAAAGTAGGAATAGGCCTGTTAATAAGTAGTGTGATATCACTATAGATAATACCAGGATATCAGAGTGATGTATCAATGGATGTGATGCCAACACATCTGGGTTATATCGAAATGGGCAGGATTGAAATTTGTATTATTCCAATTGATGTATCAATGTACCAGTATGTGATAACTGTCTTTGCATGTTAAATGGTTGAAGCTTGATTGATCTGCTGGCATTTCATTGTAGCCACAGAACTCAGACACACTGACTGTTTAGGTGTGAAATTTAGTTTAGTTTATTTACCCCAGAACTAGAGCTAGGGCCAGAGAAGTGTTAAGCCCTTCCTGCTCTTTGTCCTCTCAGAACTAGCAATTTGTTTACCCAAGAACCATGGGGGTAATTCTAAGTTGATCGCAGCAGGATTTTTGATAGCAATTGGGCAAAACCATGTGCACTGCAGGGGAGGTAGATATAACATGTGCAGAAAGAGTTAGATTTGGGTGGGTTATTTTATTTCTGTGCAGGGTAATTACTGGCTGCTTTATTTTACACTGCAAATTAGATTGCAGATTGAACACATCACACCCAAATCTAACTCTCTCTGCACATGTTATATCTGCCTCCCCTGCAGTGCACATGGTTTTGCCCAAATGCTAACAAAAATCCTGCTGCGATCAACTTGGAATTACTCCCCATGGCCAGAGCTTCAAAGGAGAAGAAGATAAGGCCATTCACCCCTGAGAGAGTAGCCGGGAAGCCAGTATGAGCTGACACTCAATACCTTCTCTGGCTTATGGAAGGGTTAACAGTTACACTCCAGAGGGAGGGGGGGTTGAAGGGGCAGGATGTTTTATTTTTAAATAGGAGACCCACAGAGTGTAAGTTGTCCATTATCAAAGAAGCGAGTCAGGAGAACATTCTGGCTCTGTAATGTTCCGATATCCGAAGTGGCTTCACTTCACCTCATCGTTCTACTCTGCATGCGTGCTAGGATTGGTGGGTTTATCTCTATTTTTATTTTCTTGAAGTTTTCTTTCTGCTGTGACTTTGACTTTTTATCATTATATTCTTGTAACTTTCTTTGTTCTGTAACATGAGCTTTGAAGTGTTTTACTTGAATTAAATAATCTAACTTTAGATCTGGTTTCTGTTGTGTATCCAACCCAACTCTCTGAAAGAGGCGTTGCCAAAATATTAATAATTCTAGGTGCAGGCAAAAGCCATAAATTTGCCTTGGGTCATACCCTAAATGTTTGTACTTTGGCTGGTGGCCGTGATTTTGTGAAATTAACACATGCGCTCAGGTATCCAGTAGCGGTGTCACGTGGCAGGGATTCGCAGATTGGCGTACCTGGGGAATCGCTGTGCCTAGGATCGTGACAGACACATTTGTATAATGTTTATATCATTCTACATAGTACTAAAAATAATCTAAAATTAATCCCATATAGTCAAAATCCTGAAAGCTACTAGGGGCTTAAGGTGGCTCCTGACCCCTGGCTGTTCTATTCAAATTTCCATACACCACTTCTACATCCCTACTTTGTGCTCTGGTATCAGCAATAAATTACTATATGTCCAAGAAACAGGTCAGTGTTTCTTGTTTGTTTGACACTGTGACATCCTAAATACCTCTTGTAAGAGTTTATGATTTCCAGTAGCAATGTTATGTTTGTGTATTTTTCTGAATATGGTTTCAGTGTGAAAGTGCAGGCACTCTATATAGGTTTATGCTTTACATGATCCATTCAATTACAGGTTTTCTAATGTTAGATCTGGTGTTCTACAGTAGCTTGGAGTTGGTTAAAATTTTGAGCATTGAGTAATCATAGGAGAGAGAATAATCATATGTAAGAGAGTTACTATGAATATAACTTGTTTGCTATAAGACTCAGTGAAAACCTTTAATGAACAACTTGAAATAAATACTTTGATGCAATTAGATTCTTGTCTGTAGGACTCCAGGGGGGATAGAATATTAATTTGACATACTCTCTAAATGAAACTTTAAAAAGTCCAATGGTGGACTCACTAACCAGAGCAATTGCTTTTTTCTTAATCTTATTTTGATCACAGTCAGGGTGTCAGAACGTTTTTTGGTTGGGGGGGCAAGATAAATCCTCTATTTGCGCCTCTAGCTTCTGGCCACCATAGATGGGTCACTTGCATCTTGCACTATGGATCAGCTGGGAGTGAGTGGCCCCTTGTACACATTACACCTGGTAGAGCCCCTTATACGCATTATGCCAGTTAGAGCCCATTACACAAATTATACCAAGTAGAGCCCATTATACACATTACGCCTGGTAGAGCCGCTTGTACACATTACACCTGGTAGAGCCCCTTATACACATTATACCAGGTAGAGCCCATTATACATATTACGCAAGATATAGCCCATTAGTTATTTATAAATGGCATAACTATTGATAAGAACACTGGGGGTGGAGACAGAAGGGAGAGAGAGTGAGAGAGAGAAAGGGGAGAGAGAGAGAGAAGGGAGAGAAGAGAGAGAAAGGAGAGTGAAAGGAGGGAGAGAGAGAGAGGAGAGAAAGGAGGGAGAGAAAGGAGGGGGAGAGAGAGAAAAAAGAGAGAAAGGAGTGAGAGAGAGAAAGGAGAGAGAGAGAGAGAGAGAGAGAGAGAGAGGGGGAGAAATGAGGGAGGGAGAAAGGAGTGAGAGAGAGAAAGGAGAAATAGGAGAGAGAGAGAGAGAGAGAGAGAGAGAGAGAGAGAGAAAGGAGAGATGGATAGAGAAAGGGGGGGAGAGAGAGAGAAAGGGGGGGGAGAAAGGAGGGGAGAGAGAGGAGAAATAGGAGAGAGAGGAAGAGGAAGAGAGAAAGGAGGGAGAGAGGGAGAGAGAGAAAGGAGGGAGAGAGCGAGAGAGAGAGAGAGAGAGAGAGAGAAAGAAGGGGGAGAGAGAAAGGAGAAATAGGAGAGAGAGAGAGAAATCGAGGGAGAGGGAGAGGGAGGGGGAGGGGGAGAGAGGAGAGCGAGAAAGGAGGGGGAGGGAGAGAGAGAAGAAATAGGAGAGAGAGAGAGAGAGAAAGAGAGAGGGAGAGAGAGATAGGACAGGATGTACTATCCTTCTCCCCCGCGTTAAGTGCCATTTTCTCTCCGTTTACACTCACTGCTCCGCTACCCGCCGCTTCCCCTTAGCTCCCACGTCTGCTTTCTCATTTCCCTCTCCCTCCTCATCACCGCCACGGCCACGGAGTTCTCCTCTCGCAGCGCTCCCCATGGCCATCTTATTTTAATATACTGATTCTGCTAACTTTAATATTGTTTAGCATGTAGGTGTATAACTGCATCATGAGTTATGTGATTATCCAAGACTCAGTAAAGATATTACTCATCATTTCTTCCTGTCAAAAGGTGCAAACATTCTAACATCCCTCTGACACCGGTATCTTTGCCCACAAATTCATTCACTGTTATGGGTAATGGCCCAAAAGTATTAAGCCTTAAAAAGTGATAGAGCGAAGACAGATAAAGAGTGATAAATGATCAGCCAATCAGTGCCTAACAGTCATGTAACGGGATGTGTGAAAAATGACAGTTAGAAGCTGGTTGGCTGGTGATTAATCACTCTTTATCCATTTCCACTTTCGCACTTTTTAACCACTTAACTGATGATTTTTTTCCCAAAAAACGTTTAGAAATTGTTACGGTTTTTTTTATGAATGAATTAGGTGAAGAATATGAATTTAACCTTATCCAAAATGATTTTAGTAAAAAAAAAAGAAGAAAACATTTTGGGGGGAATTTAAAAAAAAATATTTTTTCTCAAACATTGAAACATCAGTCGGGAAGATCTGTGACATCGGAATATCGGTAACATAGTGACCATCACATCGTTACTTTTTACACACAAGACAGCCGCCATGTACACAGGAGGGGGCTGGGGGTGGCTTGAGGGGTTGTTTTACACTTTCCCAGTGGCAGCCATTGTCTGCAGGCGCTGGGTGGGGGGTCCTGCCATGTTAACCGATGAGCAATGATCGGCAGCACGGCAACACTGAGGGGAGGGTGCAGGGAGGCAGAGGGACCTTCTGGTCCCTCTGAGAGCAGCAGCAGGGGGAAGTTTCCCTTCCCTTCCGCTGCAAACACTGTTTATCTGACTGGTCGCATCCTGTGCCAACAGGTCATATAAGACACTTGCTGGTATGGTTGCATCTGATGCGACCATGCCAGGCAAGTGGTTAAGGCTTAATACATTTGGGCCTTTGTACCTTGAATTACCTTTAATCTCTCAATTCTAACTTTGCTGCAATCTTCATTTTATTGTGTTCTGAAAGCTTTTATGAAACTTGTGTGATATATAATTTCGAAATATAACATAAAACCCATTTATCTTTTATTATTTTTTTATCTGTGGTACATTGATAGTTTTTCTTACTATTTTTTTTTTATCTTTGAACATGTAAATTGGTATTTGTTCACATTATCAATTCAGTCCTGTAGCATGACAATATTTTTTCAGGGCTAAAGCTGTATACAGTTTACAGTTTTGAATATGTGCAATAAGGGTGCTATATAAGTATATATTCAGTCTACTCATTAAAGGCAACATTGATTTATGTCTGGTGTTTCTTAATGGAATGAAATGTGACCTAGTCACACTATTAGCACTCAGTAAAAGCAGATTAAAGATGTGTCTATGATTAGAACATCTAAAAACAGACATTTAAAGATTATTATCCTCCCCTTCCTCTAGTTATTCAAATTATCACATTTTAGTTTTCCCAATTCTTCCGTATCAGAGACATTTATTTTGTTCTTTATCTAAATTGCTATCTGCCCACAAAATTTGAAAACAGCAGTTTACGAGCAATGGCATACTAAAGCTCATTAAATCGCATCTTCTCTGTTTTGAATTGAACCATCTGTAGCTTAGGAAAACACAGAATATATAAATACTTTTGGGTATGTGTTAAGGCCATACAGGAACTCATCCTTTGTTGTTTAGTTGATCTATTGCTTTTCTGACATTTTTTCAAATTTGACATAACAAATCTTTCTAGCTTTCAAAAAGGTGCAAGGATTTAATTCTTAATAACTTTGTCATTAAAATAATTGCTTTTCCAGAAATAGCACTTTTTCGCAAATAAAGCTGTTTTGTCTGCATGCAAATTAAGCAGAAACCTCCTGAAACATCTTTATAATTAAAGTCCAGTTTCAGTGACAGTTGGCTTACTTTCTTGCAAGTCAATAGCATAATGCTGGGCTGAGTTTAAATGATGAGTGCAAGCAGATTTTCTTTCCCAGCGGTACAAGCAAATTGACCTACTGTATAAATACAAATCTGTAACATTTAAAATGCTATTTTGCAAACAAATTACAGACAGTTAATTTTATAAAGCCTCTAGCTATCTGTACAATTTTCCTTTTCAAACAACTAATTTTAAGAGAATTTCTTTTATGTTTCAATAAATAATTTGAGGAGATCAGAATAGGGGTGCCCTCTCCGAGTGTAGATGGGCACCACCAAACACACAGCAGCTAGGAAACAGTACACCATTCCAGGGTTTAACTGCTACCCAGCAGTGGCTAGTTTTATTGTGCAGTACAAAACCAGTCAATAGATCACTGTGTATCATAACAGGCCTGCTACATGTTTCCCCATCTAATCAGCCCCTGAGCCAAGCCATGACACAGCTTATATCTTAAATTTATAAACATGTTGCTGAAGGCTGTTACATAGAAATTAAGTGACTGCAGAATACAATATTGTTGGAATTCCATTGGTTTAAAACTCCTTTGGTACTTTGATCATTTCTAGGTAAAGGGATGTGTAAGTATGCTCATTCCCAATATCTACTGTCAAATACCTGCTAATTCGCTACAAAATAAAACAATTATTAGTGCACGTCCAAAGCATATCTTCCCTAGTTCCCAACATATCACAATGTCTCCAACGCAATAGTGATAGATTAGTATGCATTGCAAATATACAGTTTTCCATGAATGACCACTAAAGACATACTTTGGGGATTATTCAGCGCATATTGCAGATTCTGTTAAAAAGCAGAATCTGCAATCCCTTCTGTAGTATGGTATTCACTGGTGGCCACCAACTGCAACCACAATTTACATTGCAGTCACAGCAATTGTGGACAACCCGCTGCAGCCCCAGTTAGGCTGCGTATGCAGGCGGTCAGCCGCCAGCCGCCATTTTTCCCATTGGAGCAGCTGCAATTGATGTCATGCAGCTGCCCCAAAAACACCGCCATCTCACCTCTGTTTTCACCGCTCCACCCCCACAATGGACCATTGCCACCCCTGCCCGCCCCGTGAACATCTCTACCTGTCAATCAGATGAATTGAGGCGCGATGCTGTGAATTGAGGTGCAATGCGACTTGATGAACCATTTTTGTACAGTATATTCATGCCATGAGATATAGTCTGCACATTTCAAAGCTTCTTTAAGGCCCATTTTCCATCTCCCTGAATTTTTTCAGCAGATTTGAATATCGATGGAAGGTACAGAATGAAACATTTACCTCCAGGCCATTTAGTCAAATAACCACAAACATTGTAGATTTAGGAACTAAGAGATTCATGGGTTAATGCAGAACTGCATACAAGTCCACTGTGCATTTCCCATAGCACAGAGTGTGCAACAATGAGCAAATGTGAGCAACTATGGGCAGTTCAGAATTGTATGCATCTCAGGGCATTTGTACAAAGACTAATTTGAGTGAGTGTGCATACCTCCCAACTTCTGTGGCTTAGAAGGAAGGACACATGCGCGAGCCCGTCCAAAAAGGGTGCGTGGCTTTGCGGGAGGATCGCGCGCCATGCCCCAGTTTTTGTCACTAAGGGGGCATGCCCAGTACTCTGTGAGCTGCTGGCATGCCCCCTCTCCTCCTGTCTCCACTAAATAGATGCAAGTTGTGGCCTGGTCCCGCGACTGAAGCCACAGCATCAAGTAGTGTAGTCTGCCTGATAGAGGCATATTGCAGGTGTGGAGGTTTGGGACGGAGCTCTCCTTTGCAGACTGGGTCTCAGCCACTAAGTGCAGGAGCGGAGGACAGTGTTCATCCCCTTACCTGAGAAGGAAACAGGATCTGGAGGTAAGGACACTGGCCTTTATAAATGGTCCCTGTCTTTCACCTTCCACCTTGTGTTGTGGAAGAGGGAGCCCTGCACGGCTCATGAGTGTGCCTAGCTGTGGAGGAGTAGGGCAGAGTGCTGAGCCCGGGGACACAAACAGCTGATTTTACATTTTACACCTTGCAGCCTGGTTTGATTATACCTGCAGCTTGGGCGTTGAGCCCTATTTATGCCCATGTAGTGAGCTCAAGGACTAAATTACTGCAGTCAATTGGCAATATCAGTTGGATCGACTGAGTGGTGAACCTTGACCACCTGTTGTCAGCATCCAAAGTTTTACCTCCGGTTCTGGTCCCTGCGGCCTTCTTGTCAGCTGGCTGGTGTGGCTGCGGCAGATAGGAGCTGCGGCAACATTATCCTCCGGTGCGGTTGCCGGGTGTCTGAAGGCTGGGGTCCAGGTCCTGGGGTGCTGCGCATGGCAGCCAGAGGTGTCTGTTTCCAAGTGTCCTGTTGCTGGAGTGCGGCATCTGGGAGGCTCTGTGCTAGTTCCACATGTGTCCTCTTTGAAGGGAGCCACCATGTTGGAGACTAAGCCAAGCCAATGGGTATCCCAGTTTGCATCCAGCCAATCTGGTGCAGTCTTTCCTTATAAAAAGGGGTTGATGCTTAGCTATGGTGCCAGTGCTTCAAGTTACTTGCTGCTGTAAGGTGCCCAAGCTCTGCACTCTAAGGTTAACCCCTGATATCCTAGTTCTATTGTGGCCACCCGGTGGTCAGTTCTGTTATTCCTGTCACCTGCCCTTGAGGTTTAACCACTGTGTCCCCTATCTGGTAGAGGGTCTCCATTTGCTGACTGTGCGCTCAGCGATCCATGTTCTCCAGCATTATTTATAAATTACAAGTCATCACCTCATTCCGTGTTCTTCAGCATCATTTACATATTACAAGTCATCACCTGATTCAGTGTTCTTCAGCATCGTTTACAAATCATAAGTCATCTCTTCATTCAGTATTCTTCAGCATTGTTTACAAGTCATGAACATTTCATCCTTCAGAATTCAGTCGGACTTATCTCCTAGTCATTGTGTATGATTGAGGTCTCAGTAAAACTGAATTAATCTTTCTTCAGTGTATCGTTCTCGGTCATTGTTCTCATTGCCTAACCCTTTTCATCTTTGAGCCTAAGTTTTCAATCCATGAGTAAGAACTACATTCAGCCACCTCGTTTCCTTCCTTTACCGAAAACTGCTCTCTCAGTCAATTATCAGTCCTCAGATCCTCAACTCAAGCCGAGCGTGACAGTAAGTACTGGTCACATGGATCCAATGAGTGACCAGGCTTCCGGGGGTGACGCAGCCTCAGACATCCTGTCATATCTAAATGAGCAGGAAGCTATGCAAACTCAAATCGTCCAGTTCATGCAAAGTATGTCAGCTCGTCAAGACTCTCTCCATGCACTTATAGCCATACCTCCAGTGTCAGCTCCCATTCCTGCCACTCCAGTTCTAACAGCTACTGTGCCAGTTCCACTTCCATGGTTGCAATTACCTTCACCTAGTAAGTTTGATGGTACTCCAAAGCAATGCTGTGGTTTCTTCAACCAATGTGAGATTCAGTTTGAGTTACAGCCGGTGAATTTCCCAAATGCCCGGACCAGGGTAGCTGCTATTATTTCTCTGCTGACCGGTCAGGCGTTAGAATGGGTATCTCCTCTGTTGGAGAGAGCAGATACCATACTTTCAAATCACTCCAAATTTGTATCAACTTTCCGAAGGATTTTCGATGAACCGGGCAGAATTTCTTCAGCTTCTTTGGAGATTCTGCGTTTGCAACAGGGAACTCGAACCATCAGTCAATATGTTATCCAGTTTTATACCCTCTCTTCCAAACTTGGTTGGAATGAAGAGGCTTTCATAGCAGATTTCTGGAACGATCTTTCAGACATGATTAAGGATGATCTAGCCACCCTAGACATTCCAGACAAGTTGGACAAACTAATCTCTCTGTGCAACAAGTTGTATCTGAGGTATAGAGAGCGTTGCTTGGAGAGATCAAAGTTGGACTGTCCGAGACCTTGGAAAGAAGAGGTTTTCATAGCAGATTTCTGGAACGATCTTTCAGACATGATTAAGGATGATCTAGCCACCCTAGACATTCCAGACAAGTTGGACAAACTAATCTCTCTGTGCAACAAGTTGTATCTGAGGTACAGAGAGCGTTGCTTGGAGAGATCAAAGTTGGACTGTCCGAGACCTCGGGATGCTCCTCTTCCTAGTCCATCTTCTACATCCACAGAGGAACCCATGCAGGTTAACTGGTCCTGTCTCACTGATGAAGAATGACAAAGGTGGAGACGAGGTATCCTCTGTATGTATTGCGGAGCGGCTGATCACTTTTTCAATTCCTGCAGTCATCGTCCTGGAAACTCCTGCTCCAAACTTATGCCAGAGAGGTTAAGTTAAGAGTCTCCTTGGAATTACCTTTCAGGAAAGAATCCATGCTTACCACTTGTCTAGAGCTCTATTCTTCTCTTTTTGTTTCTGTACTACTCGACTCTGGAGCAGCTGAGCGTTTTAACACTTAGGCACTAGTCAAACGAACTGAAATTCAGACGGTGAAGTTGGATCGTCCTATTTCATTCACTGCAGGTGATGGAAGTTACATCCCCGAAGGAATCATTACTCACCACACTGTTACTCTCAAATTAAAGATTGGAGCTCTTCATTCAGAAAACATCTCTTTCCTAGTAATTCCTAAAGCCTCTCAAGAATTAGTTCTCGGATTCTCTTGGCTACAATGACATAATCCCCGCATCGATTGGCAGACTATGGATGTGCTTGCTTGGGGTGAGTCTTGCTTCCATGAGTGCTTGACGTCTGTGAAATCTGTTTGTAATTTGAATCCCTCTGAACTCCCGGTAGCCTATCAGGACTTTCAAGATGTCTTTAGCAAACAGGAAGATGACACTTTGCCTCCCTATCATAGTTGGGACTGTCCCATTGATTTGATACCTGGTAAGACTACTCCAAGAGGTCGAAAATACCCATTATCCCATCCGGAGACCCAGGCCATGTCAGACTACATTTCAGAGAATCTCAGTAAAGGTTTTATTCGTCCCTCTTCCTCCCTGGCCAGGCTAGGTTTCTTTTTTGTGAAAAAGAAGGATGGAGGTTTTCGGCAATGCATAGACTACCGGGGTTTGAATGAGATCACTGTGAATAACAGATATCCTCTGCCCCTGATTCCTGAGTTATTTGATCGAGTGAAAGGGGACACCATTTTCACTAAGTTGGACCTTTGAGGGGCTTATAACCTGATATGTATTCGTTCAGGAGATGAATGGAAGACCATTTTTAACACTTGGAATGGGCATTATGAGTATCTAGTGATGACCTTTGGTCTCTGCAACACCCCAGCGGTCTTCCAGAACTTTGTGAACAAGATATTCAGAGATCTTCTTTACAGTTGTCTAGTGGTATACTGTACTTGGATGATATTCTCATTTTTTCTGAAGATTTGAAGGTCCATCGTGAGCAAGTCAAAGAGGTCTTAAGCCATTTTAGGAATATTCATCTTTTTTGCAAGTTAGAAAAGTGCACCTTTGAGCTACCCTCCATCGCCTTTCTCGGTTACGTCATCTCTGGACAGGATCTACAGATGGATTCAACCAAGGTCCAAGAGATTCGTGATTGGACTCTTCCTACCACTCTAAATGGGATCCAATGATTGCTTGGCTTTGCCAACTTTTACAGAATATTTATAAAGAACTACTCCACTATTATTGCCCCAATTATCATGTTAACTAGGAAAGGAGCCAATCCTTCAATTTGGCCACCTGAGGCTCTGAAATCCTTCACATTCTTAAGAGACCTTCATGTCCACTCCAATTCTTCACCAACCTGATCTCAATCGCCCCTTTCAGATGGAAGTAAATGGGAGTCAGGGCAGTACTTTCTCAGCTCTTCGAAGATAAGAAGAGTCATCCTTGTGCATATTTTTCTCATAGATTCTCCCAAGCAGAGCAAAATTATCCTATTGGTGAACAATAACTGTTGGCCATAAATAGGCTTTTGAAAAGTGGCGATATTTATTAGCGGGAGCGCAACATTCTATCTCTGTTATCACGGATCACAAGAATCTTCTGTACCTCCAGACAGCTTGTTGCCATGGCAAGCCAGGTGGGCTCTCTTCTTCTCTCGGTTCTCCTTTAAACTCTCTTACCGCCCAGGAACCTTAAATCGAAGAGCAGATGCACTTTCTCGTTCTTTTCAAATGGATGATTCACTCGACTCCTCTGAGAAACAATTTATACTGAATCTGGCTTCATTTGCTTCAACTCATACTGTTCCTCTTCCTCCCCCTGGAAGAACTTTTGTGGCACCAAGACTTTGCAGGAAATTGCTTATGTGGGCACATGGGTCATGCCGGTGGCCTTAAGACTCTCAAGTTCATTCAATGATTCTACTGGTGGCCTCATCTTAAAACGGATGTCTTGAATTTGTAGCAACCTGTTCCAAGTGTGCTCAATATAAAAGTCAACGAACATCTCCTTCGGGCCTTCTTCATCCACTTCCAACACCTCAAAAGCCTTCAACTCACATCTCTATTGATTTCATAACTGATTTGCCAGTCTACAGAGGGCACAACACCATTTGGGTCATTGTGGACCGATTCTCAAAGATGGCACACTTAATACCCCTCACCGGCCGTCCCTCGGCTCCTCAGCTATCCAAATTGTTTTTCTCAGAGATTTTCCATTTGCATAGTCTTCCATGGGAAATAGTTTCTGATTGGGGTCCTCAATTCATGGCCAAGTTCTGGAAAGTTCTCCATTCTGTCCTCGGAATCAAGTTGAATTTCTCTTTAGCCTATCATCCCGAGACTGATGGACAGACTAAAAGAGTCAACGAGGATCTAGAGACTTTCTTATGGTTGTTCATGTCCCCTGCTCAGGATGACTGGATAGATTACCTCCCATTTGCTGAGTTTGCAAACAATAACCTATATCATTCCTCTACCAATTCCACTCCTTTCTTCAGTAACTAAGTTTTTCATCCACATGTTCCTTCGTTCGAATCTCTACCATCTCTCTAGGTTCATCAGTTCACTAAGATTTGGGGACAAATTCATAACTTAAGACTTCCCAGAAAAATAAGACCTACGCCGATCAAAAAAGGAAGACTTTTCCTTGTCTCAAAGTGGGAGATCGTGTTTGGATATCCACCAGAAACCTCAGACTCAAAGTTACTACCAATAAGTTTGCTCCAAGATTCATCGGTCCGTATCCTATTGAAAGAGTGTTAAATCCTGTTTCTTACAAGGTGAAACTTCCTCCCTATTTGAAAATCCCCAATGCCTTTTACATTTCTCTGCTAAAGCCTCTTGTACTAAACTGTTTTTGGCAGCTTTCCCTAAACCTCCCAAGGTTCAAGCCACTCAAAATGAGGAATGCAAGGTTCAGAAGATTCTTGACTCCCACAAGAGGTATGGTCGTCTCCAGTATCTCATAGATTGGAGGGGATATGGTCAGGAGGAGAGATTTTGGGTGGCTGCAGAGAATGTTCATTCTCCAAGACTGATTCATGCCTTTCATGCCAAGAATCCCACTAAGCAGCATGGTTGTTCAGAGACCAACCTAAACAGAAGGGGTACTGTCAGCATCCAGAGTCTTATTTCCAGTTCTGGTCCCTGCGGCATTCCTGTTAGCTGGCTGGTGTGGCTGTGGCGGATAGGAGATGCACCGCCGGGCATCTGAAGGCTGGTCCTGGGGAGCTGGGCATGGCAGCCGGAGGTGTCTGTTTACAAGTGTCCTGTTGCTGAAGTGCAGCATCTGGGAGGCTGAGGCCAGAGATAATGGTTCTGTGCTGGTTCCACATGTGTCCTCTGTGAAGGGAGCCGCCATGTTGGAGACCAAGCCAAGCCAATGGGTGTCCCAGTTCACATTCAGCCAATCTGGTGCAGTCTTTCCTTATAAAAAGGGGTCAATGCTTAGCTATGGTGCCAGTGCTTCAAGTTACTTACTGCTGTAAGGTTCTTAAGCTCTGTGCTCCCAGGTTAACTCCTGGTATCCTGGTTCTGTTGTGGCCGCCCGGTGGTCAGTTCTGTTATTGCAGTAATTTGCTCTCAGTCCACCTGCCCTTGTGGTTTAAACGCTGGGTCCCCTATCTGGTAGAGGGTCTCCATTTACTGACTGTGCTCTCAGCGATCCATGTTCTTCAGCATAATTTACAAATCACAAGTCATCACCTCATTTAGTGTTCTTCAGCATTGTTTACAAATCACAAGTCATCACCTCATTCCATGTTCTTCAGCATCGTTTACAAGTCATCACCTCATTCAGTATTCTTCAGCACCATTTACAAATCCCAAGTCATCACCTCATTCAGTGTTCTTCAGCATCATTTACAAATTGTCACTGACCTAGGTTGGGGGTGTTGTGAACTCGGGGGTTCTTCCGATGGTAGGGAAGAGGAACCACAGTTGGGTCGGAACAGGGATTGCCTGATATAGGTCTTCCTCATACAGGACTCTGACAGTAAGGCTTGGTGAAAATATTGAAGAACTTTATTGCAGGAAGGGAGCAACACAATGTCACATAGCAGAGAGGGAACTTATTGGGGAATGTCCAGGCCTATAGAAGAACTTGTAAGCAATGTTAAAGATGCTAATAAATGAAGTACTTGTGAGTGATGGTGAAAGACACTGAGAACGATGTTTTAAATATGCTGATGATTGAAGAGCTTGTGAGCGATGTTAAAAGATACTGGTGACTGAAGAACTTGTGAGCGATGTTTTTAAAGACACTGATGATTTGAAGAACTTGTGAACGGTGTTTAAAGACACTGATGATTTGTAGAATTTGAGAGCAGTGTTTAAAGACACTGATGACTTGTAGAACTTGAGAGCGGTGTTTAAAGACACTGATAATTTGTAGGACTTGAGAGCGGTGTTTAAAGACACTGATGACTTGTAGAACTTGAGAGCGGTGTTTGAAGACTCTGATGATTTGTAGAACTTAAGAGCGGTGTTTTAAAGACACTGATGATTTGTAGAGCTTGAGAGTGGTGGTTAAAGACACTGATGATTTGTAGAACTTGAGAGCGGTGGTTAAAGACACTGATGACTTGTAGAACTTGAGAGCGGTGGTTAAAGACACTGATGATTTGTATAACTTGAGAGCAGTGTTTAGCCCGCAGCCCACGCTGACTCCAAGAAGCACTGGTGACTGGACCACAGAGGAACACACCAGCCGCTGGGAACGCTGGAAACTGTGCAGCAACTGGCACCTGGAAATGCCGGAGACACTGGAGTACAACTGCATAGAGACTCGCCGGGAACAAGAGCACTGGCATCCACTTCAGGGGAAAAGACGATACTCAGGCGCCGAGGCTCTGCCCAGCGTCTGACTTTGAATCTCCCGTCTCCGCTGGATTGGCGGAACAGTCTGATGATGTCACCTGCTCCCCGCCCACGTGATGCCGGGTGTCATGGCGGCGCCCCTGCTCCGGGGAACCGACGGGAGCCGCGCCAGCTAGACGCCAGAGCCCGTGGACCACCGAAGGCAGAGGCCGCAACACAGACCAGCAGGCACGCAGGGGTAAGCGCGGCGAACGCCGCCTCTGGCATGTGACAGTACCCCCTCCTCCAGGAGTGGCCCCCGGACACTTTCCAGGTTTTGTTGGATGTCTGGAATGGAAGATCCACACCAGTCGGGGAGCCACAACTTCAGTAGCCTTGACCCAGCTCCTCTCCTCAGGGCCAAAACATTTCCACTCCACCAAATACTGTAGATTCTTGTGAAGATAACGAGAGTCAAGAATAGCTTTGATTTCAAAGCCCGTTCCAGCTTCAGTCTCTGCAGAGGTTGGCGTCATGGACTTTCAATGGAACCCGTTTAAAATAAGGGGGCGAAGGACAGAGACATGGAAGGAATTTGGTATCCGGAGGTGGGAAGGCAATCCCAATTTGCAGACAACCGGGTTCAGGACTTGAAACACGGGGTAAGGACCAATAAACCTCGGAAGCGAACTTCATAGTGGGCACCCTTAACCAAAGATTGCGGGTAGAGATCCATACCCTGTCACCAACCTTGTATTGGGGAGCTGCTCGTCGCTTCCTATCCACAAAGAACTTATAGCGGCCGGAGACTCTTGAGGTTAGCATGAACTCGACTCCAAATTTGACTGAAGTGCAGGAGAGTAGAGGCTGCAGCAGGAACATCCTCCGGAGGACAAATGGGTAATTCTGGAACTTGGGGATGAAATCCATAATTAATGAAAAATGGGGACTCACAAGTCGAAGAGTGGTACAGATGATTATGGGCAAACTCGGCCCATGGCAACAGTTCCACCCAATCATCTTGCGAGGGAGAGAGATAAACACGGAGAAAAGTCTCTAAATCTTGATTGACGCGTTCAGTTTGCCCATTGGTTTGTGGATGGTAAGCGGGTGAAAACTTGAGTTTTATTTGTAAGGCCGTACAGAGAGCTCTCCAGAATCTTGCAGTGAACTGTACCCCCCGATCAGAGACGATTTCCTGAGGTAACCCGTGCAGCCGGATATGTTCCCGGATAAATAACAAAGCCAACTTGGGAGCTGATGGTAACCCGGTCAAAGGTACAAAATGTGCCATCTTAGAGAAACGGTCAATAATTACCAAGACGGTATTGTGACCCTTGGAGAGGGGCAATTAGGTGACAAAGTCCATAGAGATATGGGTCCAAGGCCTCTTAGGAATGGACAGTGGATGCAACAACCCCGCAGGAGGCAGATGAAGAATTTTGTGCTGAGCACACTGAGGACAAGAGTTGACTTAACCTTGAATATCCTTCTTCATAGTGTCCCACCAGTAAGATCTTCGTAGAAACTCCCACATCTTTTGAACTCCAGGATGACCGGAAAACTTGGAAATATGAGCCCACTGCAACAACCTTGGTCGGAATTTAGCTGGCACAGACATTCTCCCAGGAGGAGGACCCAGAGCGGTGGGAGCCGCTGACATAGAAACTGGACTGAGAATCAAAGCCTTCTCAACTGAATTCTCTTCATCCGAAGCCGTTAAGGAACGGGATAAAGCATCTGCCTTGGTGTTAAAAGTCCCAGCCCGGTACTTAATAACAAACGAGAATCGAGTAAAGAAGAGTGCCCATCTAGCTTGACGGGGATTCAAGCACTGGGCCGTCTTGAGGTACAGCAAGTTCTTGTGATCAGTGAAAATTGTAATTAGGTGTTTAGCACCTTCCAAAAGATATCTCCATTCCTCCAAGGCAGATTTTATTGCCAAAAGCTCTTTGTCTCCAATGGTGTAATTCCGTTCAGCAGGAGAGAACTTGCGGGAATGGAAACCACATGTATGTAACTTCCCGTCTGGAGCGTACTGCGAAAGCACGGCACCTATGCCTACCGTGGAAGCATCAACCTCCAAAAAGAATGGTTTTTAAAAATTTGGTTGTTGAAGTACCGGTGCGGACATAAAGGCTGCCTTCAACTGAGTGAACGCTGCTACAGCTTCAGAGGACCAATGACTTGGGTCAGAACCCTTCTTGGTTAGGGCAGTGATAGGTGCCACAATGGTAGATAATCCCTTTATGAATTTCCGGTAGTAATTTGCAAAACCCAGAAATCGTTGTACCGCTTTCAAGGAAAGAGGCTGAGTCCAGTTCCGAATGGCAGTGGGTTTCTCTGGATCCATACGAAGCTCCGTGCCCGAAATGATGTAACCAAGAAATGGAATAGAAGGGACCTCAAAGGTACATTTGGAAATCTTGCCATAAAGATGATTCTCTCACAATCGAAGAAGTACCTCTTTGACCTGTATTCTGTGCTCTGTAAGATTCTTAGAAAATATCAGAATGTCATCCAAATATACCACTATACTTAGGTATAGCATATCCCGAAAGACTTCATTAATGAATCCCTGGAAGACGGCAGGGGCGTTGCTGAGGCCAAACGGCATTACCAGATACTCGTAATGCCCATCCCTGGTATTGAAGGCCGTCTTCCATTCGTCCCCCTGTCGGATACGTATCAAATTATAAGCTTGGTGAAGACTCGGGCTCCGCGAACTCTATCAAAAAGCTCCATGATGAGCGGCAAAGGATACTTATTCTTAATGGTGACATCATTTAGACCACTATAGTCAATACATGGTCTCAGCCCTCCGTCCTTCTTCTTCACAAAAAAGAAACCCGCCCCCACCGGGGAGGAAGAGGGGCGGATGAATCCTTTCTGCAGGTTAGACTTGATATAGTCCGACATAGCTTGGGTCTCGGGTAATGATAAGGGATAAGTGCGACCCCGAGGTGGCATTTTCCCCGGAATGAGCTCAATGGGGCAGTCCCAGGGTCTATGCGGTGGTAACTGATCGGCCGCCTGTTCCGAGAATACATCTGAAAACTCCCGATAGGCCTCCGGAATGAGCCCTTCATCTGACTTGGAAGATACACGGAGCGGGTAGACAGGAGTGAGACAATTTGAATGACAAAATGGACTCCAAGATATTATTTGTGTCGAACTCCAGTCGACGTGAGGGTTGTGAAGTTTAAGCCAAGGAAGGCCAAGAACAAGATCGTGGGGCATCTCCCAAATCACTAGGAACTCCAGGTATTCTTGATGCAGAGCTCCCACTTGCAGCTTGATTGGCACTGTACAACTTGAAATCAGACCGCTAGAAATTTGGGTACCATTGATAGCAGTCAACGTAATAGGTCGTTCAACCGACCGTAACTGAAAACCCAGATTCTGGGCACAGGAAAGGGAAATAAAATTCCCCGCAGCCCCTGAGTCCAGCAGAGCCTTAACGGGTTTGGCTATTGACTCAGAAAACAGAGACATGGAAAGTAAACAGTCCACTGTCGGAGAAGGTTTAGAAGAAACCCCTAGCTCGACTCCTCCGGAACAAGCTAGGACTGCCCGTTTCCCGGGCGAGACTTGCAAAACTTGAGAAAATGATCCGCGGCTCCACAGTAGAGGCAGAGTCTACCCTCACAACGACGCTGATGTTCTTCTGGGGACAGCCGAGATCGATTGATCTGCATGGGTTCGTCAGGACTCGAAATAACCGTTTGTTTAGACGGAAGAGATCGGACCCTGGGTCGATCTGACCGACTACGTTCGCCACCTTGTTCCTGCATGCGAAGATCCACCTTTACACAGAGCGAGATCAACTGTTCTAAGGAATCTGGCAAATCTCTAGTGATCAACTCGTCCTTTAGACGATCGGAGAGCCCGTTCCAAAAGGCAGCCCGGAGGGCATCATTATTCCAGCGCAGTTCTGAGGCTATGGTCTGAAAATGAATCACATACTGTTCCACTGAACGAGAGCCTTGTCGGACACGGAGCAAGTCTACAGAGGCAGCGGTCGTCCTGCCGGGCTCATCAAAGATCCTCCGGAATGACGTAATGAAGTTGGTGTAACTAGAAACCAATGGATCAGATCGCTCCCATAATGGAGACACCCAATCCAACGCTGAACCCTCAAGCAAAGAAATAATGTATGCCACCTTGGACCGATCAGTAGGGAAGTTATGTGAAAGGAGTTCAAAATGTACCTCGCACTGATTGAGAAAACCACGGCAATTCTTTGGATTCCCGTTATAGCGAGAAGGAGTAGGGAGCTGAAGGCGTGACCTGGTTCCAGACAAGGATGGAACATTGCTAGAGACCACCACTGGAGCGGGTACTGGAACTGGGGCCGGAAATACTGAAGCCAGAGAAGCCTGAATTTGATCCAGCCGGCCAGATAATTCCTGGAGATAATGCATCACCTGGCTCTGTGCTGCTTCCTGACTTTGAACTCGGGAAACCAGGTCCTTGATGGTACTTGCCTCTGGGTTCCAATCCCCCAGGTCCATGAGGCCTGAGTATACTGTCACTGACCTAGGTTGGGGGTGTTGTGAACTCGGGGGTTCTTCCGATGGTAGGGAAGAGGAACCACAGTTGGGTCGGAACAGGGATGGCCTGATATAGGTCTTCCTCATACAGGACTCTGACAGTAAGGCTTGGTGAAAATATTGAAGAACTTTATTGCAGGAAGGGAGCAACACAATGTCACATAGCAGAGAGGGAACTTATGGGGGAATGTCCAGGCCTATAGAAGAACTTGTAAGCAATGTTAAAGATGCTAATAAATGAAGTACTTGTGAGTGATGGTGAAAGACACTGAGAACGATGTTTTAAAGATGCTGATGATTGAAAAGCTTGTGAGCGATGTTAAAAGATACTGGTGACTGAAGAACTTGTGAGCGATGTTTTTAAAGACACTGATGATTTGAAGAACTTGTGAACAGTGTTTAAAGACACTGATGACTTGTAGAACTTGAGAGCTGTGTTTAAAGACACTGATGATTTGTAGGACTTGAGAGCGGTGTTTAAAGACACTGATGACTTGTAGAACTTGAGAGCGGTGTTTGAAGACTGATGATTTGTAGAACTTGAGAGCGGTGTTTTAAAGACACTGATGATTTGTAGAGCTTGAGAGCGGTGGTTAAAGACACTGATGATTTGTAGAACTTGAGAGCGGTGGTTAAAGACACTGATGACTTGTAGAATTTGAGAGCGGTGGTTAAAGACACTGATGATTTGTATAACTTGAGAGCGGTGTTTAGCCCGCAGCCCACGCTGACTCCAAGAAGCACTGGTGACTGGACCACAGAGGAACACGCCAGACTCTGGGAATGCTAAAAACTGTGCAGCAACTGGCACCTGGAAATGCCGGAGACACTGGAGTACAACTGCAGAGAGACTCGCCAGGAACAAGAGCACTGGCATCCACTTCAGGGAAAAAGACGATACTCAGGCGCCGAGGCTCTGCCCGGCGTCTGACTTTGAATCTCCCGCCTCCGCTGGATTGGCGGAACAGTCTGATGACGTCACCTGCTCCCCGCCTATGTGATGCCGGGTGTCATGGCGGCGCCCCTGCCCCGGGGAACCGCCGGGAGCCGCGCCAGCCAGACGCCGGAGCCCGTGGACCACCGAAGGCGGAGGCCGCAACACAGACCAGCAGGCACGCAGGGGTAATCGCGGTGAACGCCGCCTCTGGCGTGTGACACAAATCACAAGTCATTTCTTCATTCAGTATTCTTCAGCATCGTTTACAAATCATAAGTCATCTCTTCATTCAGTATTCTTTAGCATCGTTTACAAGTCATGAACATTTATGTCCTTCAGAATTCACTTGGACTTATCTCCTAGTCGTTGTGTATGATTGAGGTCTTAGTAAAACTGAATTAATCTTTCTTCAGTGTATCGTTCTCGTCATTGTTCTCATTGCCTACCCCTCTTCATCTTTGAACCTAAGTCTTCAATCCATGAGTAAGAACTACATTCAGCCACCTCATTTCCTTTCTTTGCTGAAAGCTGCTCCCTCTGTAAATTATCAGTCATCAGATCCTCAACTCAAGCAGGTGTGCTGGACAGAAGGTCTTACCTGATCCCTGACACAGTGTGTGACACACTGAGACAGTTGGAGCCCTTCTTTAAAGTAGCATTTATACTGTATGGCGGCCATATTCAGCTTAATCTTATCAGCTTAGACGATTCCACTTGGCTGCTGTGATACACAGAAGTACAGTGATATTTTCAACAAACTGGACAGAAGCAAAATTTTTCACGATAATCTTCAGCACACTACCTGAGGAGCTCATTACAAGTCATTATATGTTGCCAGGTAATACTCTATTGTTTAAACAGAGTATCAGATGAGCCTACTGAGCATTGAGATGGGAGACAGCTCTCTCAACTAAATATCTGGACACCTCCCAGTGCCTTATTTACCTATGTAATGATAACTTAACCCTATTCAGACATGGAGCCACTTTTGTTATAATCCAGGTTACCTCTACACTTTGATTGCTTACAGAGAAATCACTATGCCTCCTACAAAGTACAAAGTGCAAAGCCTCGAAAACAGTTTCACTTTTTAAGCCATCACTGAAATAATGAAATACAGTGGACATGGCAAATGCCCTTCTCAAACAGGACGTTCGCTCCCATCGCCTCTCACAAACTCAGTTTTTTCACATGCCAGCAGGTTAACGTCAGTTCCAGTTGGGGATGTCGACCCCTTAACTGTGGGGGCTATGAGATTCTTACTTACCCAATTTAAGGAAAAAGTTGCTGCAGAGTTCCATGCTACATTTCAAGCATGGCAGCAGTCTAATGAGGATCTTGGTGATCGCACTGAGCACATGGAGACAAAGAAGGGGGAGTTTGCTAGCTCTCATAATGATTTGACTCATGTTGCTCTTGAGGGGGAAGTTACTACTTTTAAAGATAAAATAACTGATTTGGAGGACAGGTCTCGCTGGACTAACCTGAAGCTGCGAGGGATCCCGGAGTCCATTTCAAATAGCAGTCTTCATGACTATGCTATTTATCTGTTCAAGAAACTCTTGCCTTCTGCTTCATCCCTCGATCTTTTGATAGATCGGATCCATCGCCTTCCCAAAGCTAGGAGTGCACCTGAAGGCGCACCTAGAGATGTTCTTATGAGAATTCAGTATTTTCATATTAAAGAAGCATTAAAAAAGGCTGCCAGGTCGTCCTCTGAATCTACTGGTATACTAGGTTCTCACCAGCTGTTTGGCGACCTTTCCGCTGCTACTCTGCTCAAACGTCGTTCTTTCCATCCTTTCACCACGGCACTCAGGAAGGTGAATATTTTACATAGATGAGGCTTCCTGACTAAGCTCCTTGTTTCCCATGAAGGCTCCAATATTTCCATTTCCAACTTGGATGAGGGAATTAAACTTCTCAATAAATGGAACATTTCTGGCTCGTCAGTGTCTTCTTCTCCAGACTGTGGACTTCAGTTGGACTGGTCGACGGTGGGGAAATCATTGTGTTTTAGAATTAACTCTGATAAATTGCCACTTATTTTGTATCTAAATTTTTGATATGTACCTGATTGCCTATTTCAGGCTGTTCAAATTACTCTCTGCCAGGTACTGTACTGTTTGAACTGTTTTGTAGTTTTTTCATTGTCCTCTGTTTGTTATTAATTACTTGGGTTATACCTTATGTAGTCCCTTATGTGACATTGGGCTGATTGCTTTTTGTTAGTTGGTGCAGCGTACACATGGGTTACTCATCGAGTTTGGTGCTGGGAGGTGTCCTCTATTTAAGGTGTTCATGTTATGCCACCTTATTGTTGCCCCAATTTTGGTTTCTATCCCCTTCTATTCTCTTCCTTTCTTTTTCTTTTCTCTCTTTGTCTCTTTTTCTTCTTATCATTCTTTTTCCCTACCAGGTGCATGCTAGTATTGGGTTTTCTTTCTTGTATGTTGTTTTTCTGACTGTATAATGCATTACCCTGTAATTTTCTACCATGGATACCATAGTCTCTATCATTGCTAAATGCTTAAATTCTCGACATAAACACAAATTAGCCCTTAATTTTTTTCACAAATTGAAAGCTGGTATTGTCGCAGTTCAAGAAACTAATTTCCAATATTCTGCACCTCCTAAATTCTTTGATAACAGGTACTCCCATTGCTGTACTGCTAATAACCCTTCAAAAAAAGTGGGAGTAGCAATTCTGTTCGCCCAACCTGCCCCTTTGTGCTCTATACCCAATATTCTGATTTGGATGGACGGTTCTTGATTTTGGTAGGAAAACTAGATAATGTTTATATGCCCCAACACTAAACAACTTCAGTTTGGCAGGCAGATGTGTAGGATTCTTCAGGAACACATTAAATGGGCTATTATGATATTGGGGGGATTTCAATATGGGCTAACACATTAAATGGGCTATTATGATATTGGGGGATTTCAATATGGTCCTTGATCCGACAGTTGATAGATCCCGATCAACTGCATTAAGACATAGTACTGTAGGTGCACAGATCTATCCTTGGGTTTTCACCAATTACTAGCAGAGTACAATTTATTTGATGCATGGAGAACCAAACATCCAACAGTGAGAGACTATTCTTGCTATTCGCATGTTCATCAATTGTACTCCAGAATAGATTACTCTGTCACTGATAAGTGGTCATTAGAGTCCATTTCTAAAATAGAAATTTTACCTATGTCTTGGTCGGACCATTCACCCCTTCTTCTTTCATGTAATCTGGCTCAGCGGAAGATTGTACATGGCCCTTGGAGACTAGTGAAATATATCCTGGCACAACCATCCGCCTCCCAAAATATACATCAGTCTCTGCAACAGTATTTATCCAGTAACCAACCCAAGGGTACATCAATATTTACACATTGGTGTGCCCTTAAGGTTGTGTTATGGCGGTCGGCCATACAATCCGCTGCTAGACTTAAAAGTGAGTATACAATTAAATATGAACAAGCCGTTGCTAAATCAGCTAGTCTGGTGACTGCACATAAGACTGATCCTTCTAACAAAACATGTTATAGACTCCTTATTTTGGCTCGTGAAGAGGTTAATGCCTACTGACTTGGAGAAGTGAAACAAAATATATCACGTCTTAATCAAAAATGTTATGCTCTGGGAAATCGGGCACGCCGTCTTCTAGCACTTAATGTAAGCTAAGAGGCCGACATGCAAAAGAAAGGGTCTATAGCATACATAACCCAAAGGGTATTATATTAACGGACCCAAATGCTATTGCTAATGATTTTGCAGATTTTCACTCTAAAGTATACAATTTAAAGGATGACCCTAACACCCCACAGCCAAATCCCGAGCTTATTGAAACTTTTTTAGGTAACCTTTCACTGCCATCCTTATAACAAGAAACCTACCTGTACCTCTACTCACCCTGGTCTTTAGAGGAAGTGGAAAAAGCAATTGAGTCTCTCCCCATAGATAAAGCCCCAGGGCCAGACAGCTCCCCTCTAATTTTTATAAAACAGATTTGTCTCCGGCTCTATTGTCAGTATTTAATGCAGCTTCTGAGTCGAAAAGCTTTCCTAGGGAGATTCTTGAAGCATGGATCTTTATGATCCCTAAACCGGGAGAGCCACTACATCAGTACAAAACCCATTGCACTGCTAAATACTGATGTTAAGATATATGTTAAACTCATTGCCCAGCGCTTGGGCCCTCTATTACCCTCTCTGATTAATGCAGACCAGGTTGGGTTTGTCCCGGGCAGACAGGCCTCAGACAATACTAGGAGAGCACTGAACATTATCAAATTTTGTAATGCTAAACAAGTACCTCTATGAGTCCTCTCCCTGGATGCCGAGGAAGACTTTGATCGGCTACATTGGCAATACTTACAAGCCACTTTAAAACATTTTAGCATCAGGGGGAGGATACTGGACTCATGTTTAGCACTATATTCAGATCCCTCTTCTATGGTCGCGGTAAATGGGTGTTTATCTACTGGGTTTAATATTTCTAATGGAACGAGGCAGGGATGCTCGTTATCACCACTCATATTTGCATTAGCTATAGAGCTTCTAGCTGAGAAAATTAGATAAGCTACCAATGTCTTAGGTCCCATTATCGGTGATATCTCACATAAAATTAGCCTTTTTGCCGACGACATTTTGTTACTCTTGTTGCAACCTGCTGTATCTTTACCTCAGTTACAGGTTATATTGGATGAATATACTTAGGTTTCATTTTGCAAGCAAGATACAGTACCTCCAAAATGGAGCCTTTACCTTTTAATGTCCATGGTGATATACTTAAAGATTTGAATGACAACTCAAAATATGTGTGGCAAGCCAAATCTCTAAAATACTTGGGGGTTCAGCTGGCCAAGGATGATGACCTTGTTGATTGTAATTACATCCCCGTGTTACGTGCATTTGAAACTCTAACCAATGACTGGTTGCTACATGAAGTCTCTTGGTTGGGTCGAGCGGCTGCGGCCAAAATTATATTACTTCCCAAGCTTATGTTTCTTTTTCGGACAATCCCCAGACCATTTACTAAATCACTCTGCAAAAAATTCAATAAAATGTTAGCTGGTTATGTGTGTAAAGGGGCCTGGCCTAAAATGGCCAGGAACGTTCTGATTCTTCCCAAAAGTGAAGGGGGATTGGCCTTTCCTGACTTTGAAACCTATCATAGTGCCTGCTTATTAAGCCAATTAACAGATTGGTTTAAGATGGATAATCATAAACCATGGGTAATCATAGAATGCTCCTTTGTGGAGCCCATACCTCTACCAGAACTATTCTGGTTACCATTGAGTACTATTCCGTTGCATTCTGGCTTAGGTAAGGCAGTTCAGGCAACTCTTAAAACATAGTACAAATTTGTGTCTGCATGCGAGGGGTTTTCCCTCCCTACTCCAGAACTGTCATTGTTTGCTATTACTCACCTTATTCCTAGGCTAAATCTTGACTCTTGGACATACAGAGGTCTTTTGAAACTTAAAGATATTCTTGAGTTAAATAACTTGATTCCCTTCAACAAGTTACAATCATCACACGGTGTCCCAAAGCAAGACTTTTATAAATATTTACAAAATCGTCACTGGTTAAAAGATTTATACCAATTGGTATTATAGGCGCTGAAGTGGTTTGCTTCTACCCAGCAGCTGCTTATTGGAGATAGTCAGTCTCCGAAATACAATTGATACAGTAACCTAGAGCAGCACTTATATGTAAATAAATTTCTTGTCATAAATTTTTTACACATTGTAATAATGCTAAAAACATTACACATCATAGATTGGATATATAAAAAATGTCTTACAAAAACAAATTCTCACCCACTGGAATGTGATAACACACAATATCAGTCCATCATATTAGCCCGTTCCTATAGTGCTTCCGTTATATTTGGCAACTTTGATGTTTCCATGGTGAACTGTTTCATTAATCACCTCGTGGATTGGCACTACAGTTCCAAGAAATAGTTGATCATTTGAGGTTCATTTTATGCTCACCGCCTAAGGATGTTATTTTATTAACCAAGTCGATATTGGATGATTAGCAGTCTTCAGTTTTGTTGCGGTTTTTTAAACCTCAGCAATGAAGTCTCTGGTAACCATGTAGCAAGAGATATTCATACACAGTGCACCTTTTAATGAATCAATACCCAAGCTGGTTCAGGCTGTTTGATGGTAAACAGTCCTGTGGGTAGATGGGGTAAAATACCAATGCATTTCGCTGCTCTATGTGGCAGATTTTTCAAGGTGATCCTGCTGTGTCCATGTGGACATATACTGTATATACTCGAGTATAAGCCGACTTTTTCAGCACTTTTTTTTGTGCTGAAAAAGCCCCCTCGGCTTATACTCGAGTCAGTGCAGGGAGAGCAGTGTGACAGGGAGAGCAGTGTGAAGGAGGGACACGGAGCGCACAGCGCGCGCCTCTCCTGTGTCCCTCCTGCATCTCCGGCGGCAGCGGCGGGTCTATTAAAGGAAGTACCCATTCGTGAGCTCTGATTGGCTCACGAACCGGCACTTCCTTTAATAGACCCGCCGCGGCCACCGGAGGGACACAGGAGAGGCGCGCGCTGTGCGCTCCATGTCCCTCCTTCAGAAGACAGCGCGGGAGCGACGGAGGGTAAGTAACAGGCACTGGGGGATCATATTTGGCACTTGGGGGGATGACATATGTGGCACTGAGGGGACTTATCTGGCACTATGAGGGGGCATATCTGGCACTATGAGGGAATATCTGGCACATCTGGCACTGTGGGGCATATTTGGCAGCATGAGGGCATATCTAGCACATCAGGCACTGTGGGGCATATCTGGCACTGTGGGGGCATATCTGGCACATCTGGCACTGTGGGGCATATCTGGCAGCATGAGGGCACATCTGGCACTGTGGGGCATATCTGGCAGCATGAGGGCATATCTGGCACTGTGGGGGCATATCTGGCAGTATGAGGGCATATCTGGCACTGTGGGGCATATCTGGCAGCATGAGGGCATATCTGGCACTGTGGGGGCATATCTGGCAGTATGAGGGCATATCTGGCACTGAGGGCTGTGTACGGCTAGAGCTGCATTTCCCACCCTAGGCTTATACTCGAGTCAATAAGTTTTCCCAGGTTTTTGTGGTAAAATGAGGTGCCTCAGCTTATATTCGGGTCGATTTATACTCTAGAGATGAGCGGGTTCGGTTTCTCTGAATCCGAACCCGCCAGAACTTCATGTTTTTTTTCACGGGTCCGAGCGACTCGGATCTTCCCGCCTTGCTCGGTTAACCCGAGCGCGCCCGAACGTCATCATGACGCTGTCGGATTCTCGCGAGGCTCGGATTCTATCGCGAGACTCGGATTCTATATAAGGAGCCGCGCGTCGCCGCCATTTTCACACGTGCATTGAGATTGATAGGGAGAGGACGTGGCTGGCGTCCTCTCCGTTTAGAATAGATTAGAGAGACACTTGATTTACTAATTTTGGGGAGCATTAGGAGTACTCAGTACAGTGCAGAGTTTTGCTGATAGTGACCAGTGACCACCAGTTTTATTTATAATCCGTTCTCTGCCTGAAAAAAGCGATACACAGCACACAGTGACTCAGTCACATACCATATCTGTGTGCACTGCTCAGGCTCAGGCCAGTGTGCTGCATCATCTATTATCTATATATAATATTATATATATCTGTCTGACTGCTCAGCTCACACAGCTTATAATTGTGGGGGAGACTGGGGAGCACTACTGCAGTGCCAGTTATAGGTTATAGCAGGAGCCAGGAGTACATAATATATTATATAGTGAGTGACCACCAGACACACAGTGCAGTTTATTTAATATATCCGTTCTCTGCCTGAAAAAAGCGATACACACAGTGACTCAGTCAGTCACATACCATATCTGTGTGCACTGCTCAGGCTCTGGCCAGTGTGCTGCATCATCTATATATATTATATATCTGTCTGACTGCTCAGCTCACACAGCTTATAATTGTGGGGGAGACTGGGGAGCACTACTGCAGTGCCAGTTATAGGTTATAGCAGGAGCCAGGAGTACATAATATTATATTAAAATTAAACAGTGCACACTTTTGCTGCAGGAGTGCCACTGCCAGTGTGACTAGTGACCAGTGACCTGACCACCAGTATATATAATATTAGTAGTATACTATCTCTTTATCAACCAGTCTATATATTAGCAGCAGACACAGTACAGTGCGGTAGTTCACGGCTGTGGCTACCTCTGTGTCGGCACTCGGCAGCCCGTCCATAATTGTATATACCACCTAACCGTGGTTTTTTTTTCTTTCTTTATACATACATACTAGTTACGAGTATACTATCTCTTTATCAACCAGTCTATATTAGCAGCAGACACAGTACAGTGCGGTAGTTCACGGCTGTGGCTACCTCTGTGTCGGCACTCGGCAGCCCGTCCATAATTGTATATACCACCTAACCGTGTTTTTTTTTTCTTTCTTTATACATACATACTAGTTACGAGTATACTATCTCTTTATCAACCAGTCTATATATTAGCAGCAGACACAGTACAGTGCGGTAGTTCACGGCTGTGGCTACCTCTGTGTCGGCACTCGGCAGCCCGTCCATAATTGTATATACCACCTAACCGTGGTTTTTTTTTCTTTCTTTATACATACATACTAGTTACGAGTATACTATCTCTTTATCAACCAGTCTATATTAGCAGCAGACACAGTGCAGTGCGGTAGTTCACGGCTGTGGCTACCTCTGTGTCGGCACTCGGCAGCCCGTCCATAATTGTATATACCACCTAACCGTGGTTTTTTTATCTTTCTTTATACATACATACTAGTTACGAGTATACTATCTCTTTATCAACCAGTCTATATATTAGCAGCAGACACAGTACAGTGCGGTAGTTCACGGCTGTGGCTACCTCTGTGTCGGCACTCGGCAGCCCGTCCATAATTGTATATACCACCTAACCGTGGTTTTTTTTTCTTTCTTTATACATACATACTAGTTACGAGTATACTATCTCTTTATCAACCAGTCTATATTAGCAGCAGACACAGTACAGTGCGGTAGTTCACGGCTGTGGCTACCTCTGTGTCGGCACTCGGCAGCCCGTCCATAATTGTATATACCACCTAACCGTGGTTTTCTTTTCTTTCTTTATACATACATACTAGTTACGAGTATACTATCTCTTTATCAACCAGTCTATATATTAGCAGCAGACACAGTACAGTGCGGTAGTTCACGGCTGTGGCTACCTCTGTGTCGGCACTCGGCAGCCCGTCCATAATTGTATATACCACCTAACCGTGGTTTTTTTTTCTTTCTTTATACATACATACTAGTTACGAGTATACTATCTCTTTATCAACCAGTCTATATATTAGCAGCAGACACAGTACAGTGCGGTAGTTCACGGCTGTGGCTACCTCTGTGTCGGCACTCGGCAGCCCGTCCATAATTGTATATACCACCTAACCGTGGTTTTTTTTTCTTTCTTTATACATACATACTAGTTACGAGTATACTATCTCTTTATCAACCAGTCTATATATTAGCAGCAGACACAGTACAGTGCGGTAGTTCACGGCTGTGGCTACCTCTGTGTCGGCACTCGGCAGCCCGTCCATAATTGTATATACCACCTAACCGTGTTTTTTTTTTCTTTCTTTATACATACATACTAGTTACGAGTATACTATCTCTTTATCAACCAGTCTATATTAGCAGCAGACACAGTACAGTGCGGTAGTTCACGGCTGTGGCTACCTCTGTGTCGGCACTCGGCAGCCCGTCCATAATTGTATATACCACCTAACCGTGGTTTTTTTTTCTTTCTTTATACATACATACTAGTTACGAGTATACTATCTCTTTATCAACCAGTCTATATATTAGCAGCAGACACAGTACAGTGCGGTAGTTCACGGCTGTGGCTACCTCTGTGTCGGCACTCGGCAGCCCGTCCATAATTGTATATACCACCTAACCGTGGTTTTTTTTTCTTTCTTTATACATACATACTAGTTACGAGTATACTATCTCTTTATCAACCAGTCTATATATTAGCAGCAGACACAGTACAGTGCGGTAGTTCACGGCTGTGGCTACCTCTGTGTCGGCACTCGGCAGCCCGTCCATAATTGTATACTAGTATCCAATCCATCCATCTCCATTGTTTACCTGAGGTGCCTTTTAGTTGTGCCTATTAAAATATGGAGAACAAAAATGTTGAGGTTCCAAAATTAGGGAAAGATCAAGATCCACTTCCACCTCGTGCTGAAGCTGCTGCCACTAGTCATGGCCGAGACGATGAAATGCCAGCAACGTCGTCTGCCAAGGCCGATGCCCAATGTCATAGTACAGAGCATGTCAAATCCAAAACACCAAATATCAGTAAAAAAAGGACTCCAAAACCTAAAATAAAATTGTCGGAGGAGAAGCGTAAACTTGCCAATATGCCATTTACCACACGGAGTGGCAAGGAACGGCTGAGGCCCTGGCCTATGTTCATGGCTAGTGGTTCAGCTTCACATGAGGATGGAAGCACTCAGCCTCTCGCTAGAAAAATGAAAAGACTCAAGCTGGCAAAAGCAGCACAGCAAAGAACTGTGCATTCTTCGAAATCCCAAATCCACAAGGAGAGTCCAATTGTGTCGGTTGCGATGCCTGACCTTCCCAACACTGGACGTGAAGAGCATGCGCCTTCCACCATTTGCACGCCCCCTGCAAGTGCTGGAAGGAGCACCCGCAGTCCAGTTCCTGATAGTCAGATTGAAGATGTCAGTGTTGAAGTACACCAGGATGAGGAGGATATGGGTGTTGCTGGCGCTGGGGAGGAAATTGACCAGGAGGATTCTGATGGTGAGGTGGTTTGTTTAAGTCAGGCACCCGGGGAGACACCTGTTGTCCGTGGGAGGAATATGGCCGTTGACATGCCAGGTGAAAATACCAAAAAAATCAGCTCTTCGGTGTGGAGGTATTTCACCAGAAATGCGGACAACAGGTGTCAAGCCGTGTGTTCCCTTTGTCAAGCTGTAATAAGTAGGGGTAAGGACGTTAACCACCTCGGAACATCCTCCCTTATACGTCACTTGCAGCGCATTCATAATAAGTCAGTGACAAGTTCAAAAACTTTGGGTGACAGCGGAAGCAGTCCACTGACCAGTAAATCCCTTCCTCTTGTAACCAAGCTCACGCAAACCACCCCACCAACTCCCTCAGTGTCAATTTCCTCCTTCCCCAGGAATGCCAATAGTCCTGCAGGCCATGTCACTGGCAATTCTGACGAGTCCTCTCCTGCCTGGGATTCCTCCGATGCATCCTTGCGTGTAACGCCTACTGCTGCTGGCGCTGCTGTTGTTGCCGCTGGGAGTCGATGGTCATCCCAGAGGGGAAGTCGTAAGCCCACTTGTACTACTTCCAGTAAGCAATTGACTGTTCAACAGTCCTTTGCGAGGAAGATGAAATATCACAGCAGTCATCCTACTGCAAAGCGGATAACTGAGGCCTTGGCATCCTGGGTGGTGAGAAACGTGGTTCCGGTATCCATCATTACTGCAGAGCCAACTAGAGACTTGTTGGAGGTACTGTGTCCCCGGTACCAAATACCATCTAGGTTCCATTTCTCTAGGCAGGCGATACCGAAAATGTACACAGACCTCAGAAAAAGAGTCACCAGTGTCCTAAAAAATGCAGCTGTACCCAATGTCCACTTAACCACGGACATGTGGACAAGTGGAGCAGGGCAGGGTCAGGACTATATGACTGTGACAGCCCACTGGGTAGATGTATGGACTCCCGCCGCAAGAACAGCAGCGGCGGCACCAGTAGCAGCATCTCGCAAACGCCAACTCTTTCCTAGGCAGGCTACGCTTTGTATCACCGGTTTCCAGAATACGCACACAGCTGAAAACCTCTTACGGCAACTGAGGAAGATCATCGCGGAATGGCTTACCCCAATTGGACTCTCCTGTGGATTTGTGGCATCGGACAACGCCAGCAATATTGTGTGTGCATTAAATATGGGCAAATTCCAGCACGTCCCATGTTTTGCACATACCTTGAATTTGGTGGTGCAGAATTTTTTAAAAAACGACAGGGGCGTGCAAGAGATGCTGTCGGTGGCCAGAAGAATTGCGGGACACTTTCGGCGTACAGGCACCACGTACAGAAGACTGGAGCACCACCAAAAACTACTGAACCTGCCCTGCCATCATCTGAAGCAAGAAGTGGTAACGAGGTGGAATTCAACCCTCTATATGCTTCAGAGGTTGGAGGAGCAGCAAAAGGCCATTCAAGCCTATACAATTGAGCACGATATAGTAGGTGGAATGCACCTGTCTCAGGCGCAGTGGAGAATGATTTCAACGTTGTGCAAGGTTCTGATGCCCTTTGAACTTGCCACACGTGAAGTCAGTTCAGACACTGCCAGCCTGAGTCAGGTCATTCCCCTCATCAGGCTTTTGCAGAAGAAGCTGGATGCATTGAAGAAGGAGCTAAAAGGGAGCAATTCCGCTAGGCATGTGGGACTTGTGGATGCAGCCCTTAATTCGCTTAACAAGGATTCACGGGTGGTCAATCTGTTGAAATCAGAGCACTACATTTTGGCCACCGTGCTCGATCCTAGATTTAAAGCCTACCTTGGATCTCTCTTTCCGGCAGACACAGGTCTGCTGGGGTTGAAAGACCTGCTGGTGACAAAATTGTCAAGTCAAGCGGAACGCGACCTGTCAACATCTCCTCCTTCACATTCTCCCGCAACTGGGGGTGCGAGGAAAAGGCTCAGAATTCCGAGCCCACCCGCTGGCGGTGATGCAGGGCAGTCTGGAGCGACTGCTGATGCTGACATCTGGTCCGGACTGAAGGACCTGACAACGATTACGGACATGTCGTCTACTGTCACTGCATATGATTCTCTCAACATTGATAGAATGGTGGAGGATTATATGAGTGACCGCATCCAAGTAGGCACGTCACACAGTCCGTACTTATACTGGCAGGAAAAAGAGGCAATTTGGAGGCCCTTGCACAAACTGGCTTTATTCTACCTAAGTTGCCCTCCCACAAGTGTGTACTCCGAAAGAGTGTTTAGTGCCGCCGCTCACCTTGTCAGCAATCGGCGTACGAGGTTACATCCAGAAAATGTGGAGAAGATGATGTTCATTAAAATGAATTATAATCAATTCCTCCGCGGAGACATTGACCAGCAGCAATTGCCTCCACAAAGTACACAGGGAGCTGAGATGGTGGATTCCAGTGGGGACGAATTGATAATCTGTGAGGAGGGGGATGTACACGGTGATATATCGGAGGGTGAAGATGAGGTGGACATCTTGCCTCTGTAGAGCCAGTTTGTGCAAGGAGAGATTAATTGCTTCTTTTTTGGGGGGGGTCCAAACCAACCCGTCATATCAGTCACAGTCGTGTGGCAGACCCTGTCACTGAAATGATGGGTTGGTTAAAGTGTGCATGTCCTGTTTTGTTTATACAACATAAGGGTGGGTGGGAGGGCCCAAGGACAATTCCATCTTGCACCTCTTTTTTCTTTTCTTTTTCTTTGCATCATGTGCTGTTTGGGGAGGGTTTTTTGGAAGGGACATCCTGCGTGACACTGCAGTGCCACTCCTAGATGGGCCCGGTGTTTGTGTCGGCCACTAGGGTCGCTAATCTTACTCACACAGTCAGCTACCTCATTGCGCCTCTTTTTTTCTTTGCGTCATGTGCTGTTTGGGGAGGGTTTTTTGGAAGGGACATCCTGCGTGACACTGCAGTGCCACTCCTAGATGGGCCCGGTGTTTGTGTCGGCCACTAGGGTCGCTGATCTTACTCACACAGCTACCTCATTGCGCCTCTTTTTTTCTTTGCGTCATGTGCTGTTTGGGGAGGGTTTTTTGGAAGGGACATCCTGCGTGACACTGCAGTGCCACTCCTAGATGGGCCCGGTGTTTGTGTCGGCCACTAGGGTCGCTAATCTTACTCACACAGCTACCTCATTGCGCCTCTTTTTTTCTTTGCGTCATGTGCTGTTTGGGGAGGGTTTTTTGGAAGGGCCATCCTGCGTGACACTGCAGTGCCACTCCTAGATGGGCCCGGTGTTTGTGTCGGCCACTAGGGTCGCTAATCTTACTCACACAGCTACCTCATTGCGCCTCTTTTTTTCTTTGCGTCATGTGCTGTTTGGGGAGGGTTTTTTGGAAGGGACATCCTGCGTGACACTGCAGTGCCACTCCTAGATGGGCCCGGTGTTTGTGTCGGCCACTAGGGTCGCTTATCTTACTCACACAGCGACCTCGGTGCAAATTTTAGGACTAAAAATAATATTGTGAGGTGTGAGGTATTCAGAATAGACTGAAAATGAGTGTAAATTATGGTTTTTGAGGTTAATAATACTTTGGGATCAAAATGACCTCCAAATTCTATGATTTAAGCTGTTTTTTTGTGTTTTTTGAAAAAAACACCCGAATCCAAAACACATCCGAATCCGACAAAAAAAATTCGGTGAGGTTTTGCCAAAACGCGTTCGAACCCAAAACACGGCCGCGGAACCGAACCCAAAACCAAAACACAAAACCCGAAAAATTTCAGGCGCTCATCTCTATTATACTCGAGTATATACGGTAAATACTCCTTCTAATTGTTTGGTAATTGATTCATGAATCCAATAATTCCTTCAATTAAAGTAAAATAGCAGTAACAGTACATTTATTTATATGGAGGCAGACCTATCTGAATCTTCTTTTTAATTCATTAATAAAATCATATTAATATACATTGGAAAATATATTTAAAAAACAGTGTATTTTATAATTGGCGATTTCCGGAAATTTACAGCAGTTCTGGACATGTGATATAAACAGAAAGCATGTGACCACATATTCTTTAATTTCATTGGATGTCGTATATCACATGCTGAAGGCATCAGCCTATAGGCCGGATATAATGACCTAAATGCTTTGTGCTTGGCTAATAACGATCATGTGACCAGCACTCTTTTTCCGGTATTCCTGTGCCGATCAGATGATTGATGGTTTGGCATCTATTTCCATAATATAAACAAGGGTTTATTTTGTATTTTTGTCCCCCTTTTTTTCTTTTTATCATTTTTTGAGAGATCTATATTAAAAATTCAATAGCATGATCGGCATTTCTTGATCACTTCAAAGTTCCTCACTATGCATTATGGGAACTGTAGTTTTCAGTATGTATGTAAATCCGGTCAAGAAAATGTCAGTTCACCGATCTTTTAATAAGTATATTCTAGATAACTTATATTGTTTGTATATCCAGTCTCATGATCGGTGATATAGCTTCATTTAAACAAGTATAAATGTTGTAATTCAGAAACTATAGTATCCATTATAGAACTGTATATCAGTCTAAAAATTCTGATCATGTGACCGGCAATTCGCCAATCATTAACTCGATATATGCAATGCATGTTGGTAATTGTAGTTGTTAATATGCGATATCCCAGTCACATGACGGGTTTTCAATCATCTCTAAAGCGTAATCACACATAAATTCCATAATCTTTATAATTCATAATTAAAACAACCTTAATAATATATCCCCCATTACTGTATTCTAAAAACATATACAGTGGGGAGTTTTAATACAATTGATTCTCTCCTATCTTCCTAATCACATCATTAGGTAAGAAGGTATAATGGTATACTAAAATATTGTCACTAAATTAGAATCATTAGGGTTCCAACAATATACAAATGAAAGAAGACGTTTAAATATCATACTGTTATTACTTCCATTCACTCCATTGTCTATTCTTCTAACCGGCATTCACGTGTGCACCCATATATATATATATATATATATACACAGTACATGTGCATATGTACATGTGTGGAGGTACACATTAATACAACAAATAAACCCACTATTCTTTTTGATGGTATTCATATGACTGAATTAAGTTCTACTGCCTCATTCAGTCCTTCTTGATAAATGGAATTCATCTGGAACATCCAGAACACTTCTTGCTTACATAGCTGTCTAAAGCGGTTACCATCGCGTTTCGTGGCTTGGACATGTTCTAAGCCTATTATTGTTAAACATTTTTGGTCTCCATTATAAACTTCGTGGCAGGGTCTTGACACACTGTGTGTAAGGATTTTTTGTGTATATTTCTGCATTGTTCTAGGAATCATTTTCTAAGTAGTTCTCCCTATGTATTTGAGATTGCAAGCACAGGTAAGCATGTAAGTTACAAAAGATGTATTACAGGAGATGAAACTCTATTACATATGTTCTTTCTTCTGAACACATAAGCTGTCAACCTACAATCTTGGATAATTCCTAAATTTTAGTGAAGACGATTAACCTTCGTCTACATGCTACACATAGTAGAGGGGGAATCTCCTGGTGGTACTCATACCTACTCAGGGACACTAGAAAAGGGAAACTGACATCTCAGCTTAAATAGGAGCGTGACTTAGCTAGACCCCTTTCAGTAGAAGATTGGAATCACATTACTAGTTTATGTTTTAACATTTCTTAATGCATAAATCACTCAGAGATGTATTACAAATTGTGCCAAAGAACATATTTTACACCAGAAAGGCAGCACAAAATATGGCCTTCCGCTTCAAAATTTTGATGGAGACATTGTGGCTGCATTTTTCTCACATATTTTGGTCATGTCTAGTGTTGCAATCTTTATGGACCAATAGTTTTAAACTTATCAGTGATGTGTTAGGAGAGACTGTCCCTGCAGATCTGGTAATTGCTTTATTTCACTACCATCCTAGTTTAGTATCGGATGACGATGCCTATATATTAGGCCATATTCTAATTTCCACAAAGGCTGCCATCACCCAACTTTTGAAATCGGCATCGATTCCCACTGTTATTATCATTATCAATAAAATTCATAATCACTACCTTTATGAAACAGCTGATTGTGCATACTCCTCTTCGGCCTCATCACCTCTCATGAAATTATTAAAATGGGGTGAATTTATGTAGAAACAGGGACACTCCTTCATAAGAACACATCTATTGATTCGTCTCTATAAATGTATTTTTATGCACATTAAACTAACATGCACCTGGTTTCCTTTCCTTTCTGTTACTTTACTCTCTCGCTTTCCTATTCTCTTCTACTCTCTTGGATCCTACTTGTTTCTTTGTGTTATACTTTATCTTTTCTCCTCATTTTGTTCCCCTCTTTTCTCAGACCAGTATATCTTGCATCCTTTGCGAGTACTATGAGACACTCTCCTAAAAATTTCCTATATGTGTGCAATTATCCTAGGGTTTTGGAGGTGTTCATAAACCATAGCATGTAATGTGCAAGTTAGGAATTGATAACCCTTACGTGACATTTATATGTATTCATCATGCTGGTATTGTATACTGTTTTGTACATCTTCATGTTTGTTTGTTTCTTCTTCCTTCTAACTAATAAAAACTATTGATAAAAAAAGGTAACATGTTGGAAGGTGTTGGTGCAGATATGGCTGTACAGTAAATTAGGTAAATTGTCATTTAAGATAAGCAGGGTTATTAAAGTCTTGGAAATGTATAGAGGCACGATTAGCACAGTGAATACACAGAAACTCAGGAGTATATGTATGCCATGCATGTTAATATAGTCCAATGAAATTACAATTCAGCTTCTAAATATCATAAAAGCCAAAAGGTCATATGTGGGGGGGTGTTTGAAACAAAAACATAAAAATCTTCCAGAAGGTATGCACGGAATACATGTGAGCCAGACTGCAGAACACCCATTTAGAATCAAACAGTCTGCAGCAGGAGAAAGCTTATTAGTTGTTCAATGATTTCAGGTCTGACAATTTACACTGGTGCTTGAAAGACTTTTCTATTGAAAGGAACCCATTACAGAAAGGCTGTACAAAACAGCAAAATAATAGGAAAATGTACAGTAAAATATTATTTTGTGTAATATGCTATGACGTAAAATGGACAAAAACATTTATTTTTAACTTGGATTCCTAATTGCAAGTTTTCAAACCCATATAAATATAATATTCTGCTTGGTTTTAATAATTAATAACTTTTACTTCAGAAATGAAATGAAATTATGCTGGATATCCACTGCAAGCTCAAAGTCCACTGACACAGTTTGTGAAAACATGAATGCATTTGAAATGTGGTGGTTAACGAGCACTTGTTCTTGTGGGGAGGTCAGTGAAGGGCATGCCACTGACCTTAGCACATTTGACTTGCACTGAATAAAAAAAAGAGATGCATAAACCATCTGCAGAACTGTGCTGCTCCACTGTAAAAATGCAATGCTCTATTTACAAACACCAATAGGTATGGTGACACTGTGAACTCAGGGCTCAAAGTCCCTTACCCCCAATGACATACAATCATCCCCTGTCACACTAAGTGCACTATTGGTGTATAAGACCTGCACTGTATCGAACCTGCACTGTATCCAACCCACACTGTTTCTGACTCACTCTGTATCCCACACTGTATCCAACCTTCACTATATCCAATCCAAACAGTATCCTACCTGCACTGTATCTGATGAATCCGACAAGCACTGTATCCGGCCTCCACTGTGTGTCCTGCTTTGTAAGCTGCTCAATATTTAATTGCATGTCCCAAAGTATTCTGCATTGTACCCCGTAGGTACGGAACACTGATGTTGTGGTTGGGTAGATTTTGGGGAGCTGCTCAACAAAAAGGCTGATTGATTGGGACTTATCATGGGCACAGAGTGCCAGTCATCAGTGGCCCAGTGCCGCAGGAGGAAGGTACAGATTGGGCACTGAGAATAGACATGTGCGGGGGGTATGTGCACTTGTGAAGGGGGCATCCATCCATGTCTGCTGTCATTTTATACATGTTTTAGGGTTTTTCTTTGCTGTTTGTTAACTACTATATTTAAGCAATGATAATCCACACATGATTCTTAGTAAATTTTTGTGTTGTATTGCTTTCTTTTGATAGTACTTGTGAGTTGGCTTGATGAGTTATTGCTAAAACATTACTAATTTTTGAAACATTTTTAAACAGAAATAACTGCTGTGTGTATGTGCTGCTACTCTGCTGCTTAGTTTAGCCAGCCAGCCTTTGGCCTATCTTTGTGAACAATACTGTGAGCTGTGAGGTGGACAAAATTCACTGAAAATGACTGAAAATTTATGTTATTGAGGTTAGTAATACTGTAGAAACAAAAAAGGACCAAATGATGTGATTTTAACAATTTTTATAAATTTTTGAAGAAAAAAATATATATAGATCCAAAACCAAAACCGAAGCACTAGGGTCAGAGCACATCTCTATTAAAAAGTGAAATCAATAACTTAAACAACAGAAAACATGAAAATATTCATGCAAATTACCAGCATATTTACTGTGATACAATATCACCAACTACCAGTGATGAGGCCTAATAGTACAGAAATAAATATATGTGCACTACAAAGTACACTGCAATGAACCAGCCAAGGTTTAAGAACGGAAGATACAGTATATAGTACAGTTTCTCAAACGCGGTCCTCAAGGCACCCCAACTGTCTAGGTTTTAAGTATATTCATACTTGGCAACAGGTGACTTAATTAGTACCTCAGTCAATTTGGTTTAACCATCTGTGTTGAGCTATAGTTATACTTAAAACCTGGACCGTTGGGGTGCCTAGAAGACCGCATTTGAGATGCTTTGCTATATAGGAATAATGAAATGGGTACCACATTCAAGAAAATACTTGAAACATATAATTAAACAGAACATATTGTCCATTAATTAAATACAAGTCTTATAATATACAGTAGAAATGAGCAGTAAAGATGAGCAGTTAGTTTTTCATGAAAACCGAATACAGTACATCCAAACTTAGGGATTGCAAGCAGATCTGAGTCCCAACTTGGCTCTTCCTCCTGGGCTTGAATCTGAAAACAAAACACACAGATCCCAGTGTTGGATCTCTATGTTTTGCTCCGGACAGGTGTGTCACACTGCTGCCTGTTAGATCCAATCAGCAACCTTTTCCATGGTAACAGGCCACTGGTTGGCTGAGAATGGCTGTCTCTCAGCCAACCAGTGGCCTGTTACCATGGTAACAGGCCTCTGATTGGATCCCGACACAGAACAAAGTGCAACACTGGAGGTCTCGCTCTCTGTGTGTGGAGTAGGAAGCAGGAGATGGGGAAGAGACACCGGAGGGAGGAGTTGGGGAAACACCATCCTATCCAAAGAAACGCCAACCACAGTGTCTCCCAAGAATCAGCTGAGATAAACACAGACTATCCCTGCACTGGGTCCCCCTCTCTGTTCAAACCTCATACTGCATAAATTCCCCTTTGTGATCCTCATGCTATTTATTCCCCTACTTCTGATCCTCATACTGTATATCTCCCCTCTGTGTGAACCTCATACTATATATCCCCCCCCCTCTGTGCCCCTTACTCTCCCCTCTGTGGCCCCACTCTACACATTTGGATTTTCCTAATATTCAAATGTTTGTGCTGCACCCATAATTAACACAAATCTAGTTCAGGCACTGACAAGATTTACAACACATAATATGTATAACATGTATCAGGGGCTCTAATGTGTGGCATGTGTATAAGGAGTACTACTGTGTGTCACAACATGTATAAGGGGCACTGCTGTGTGGTGTAAAGTATATAAGGGGCTCCGCTATGCAGTATAATGTAAATAACAGAAACTACTGTGTGGTTAATGTGAATAACGGACACTACTGTGTGATGCATTATAAATAGCGAAAGCTACTGTGTGGTGCATTGTGAATAATGGACACTACTGTGTGGAAAATATGAATAACGGACACTACTGTGTGGTGCATTGTGAATAACGGACACTACTGTGTGGTGCATTATAAATAACGAAAGCTACTGTGTGGTGCATTGTGAATAATGGACACTACTGTGTGGTTAATATGAATAACGGACACTACTGTGTGGTACATTGTGAATAATGGTCACTACTGTGTGGTTAATGTGAATAACGGACACTACTGTGTGGTGCATTGTGAATAATGGACACTACTGTGTGGATAATGTGAATAACGGACACTACTGTGTGGTTAATGTGAATAACGGACACTACTGTGTGGTGCATTGTGAATAACGGACACTACTGTACAGTGTAATGTGAATAAAGGACACTACTGTAAATGTGCTATTTTCTTTGAAACTGTCTTGTGTTTGTGCCGCTGCTTTGTTGCTTTGTTTACTAAGCCAGCCTTTGCCCAATATTGGTAAATACAATATTGTGATCTGTAAGGTGGTAAAAAAGAATGACTGGAAATTACTGGAAATAAATATTATTGAAGATAAAATAACTGTAGGAACAAAAAAAAAAGGCCCAAAATCTTTGATTTTAGCTTCTGTAATCATTTTATTTTAAATACAAAACTAATAACAGTGAGATGGTTTTGACAAAACTAAAACCAAAACCCGACAATGAATTAGAAAGAAAACCAAAACCAGCAAAAATGTTCTGGCGAATATATTTCTAATCTACAGTAGTAATGACAAAGAAAACTGTAAACTATATACTGGTAGTCAAAAGGTCCAAAGAAAACAATATCCCTTTTTATCCTTAAATCTCCCCTACAGATGAAGCCACGATCATTAAGCGTGGCTGCATCACAGGCAGGGGACAGCGGCGTGCCTGCGATTCAGCCCACTGCCGAGCGTACACAGGCGCTCCCATTCAAAGTGAATGGGGCGCATGCGCATCTACGACGCACGCGTGTCAAATTCGTTTCCAGCGGTGTGCCCGGGGTGTCACACCTAGTCACAGATGGAGCCACGATTAGCATGGCTCCATCTGTATTTGTAGTTTTTTTCTGTTGAAATAGAACTTAGGCAGTTGGAGAGGATGTACAGTAGCTGGCCTCCTGATGATCAAGATGCCGACGGTCAGAAGACCAGCGCTGGAATCCTGTCAATATCAGAATCCTGATGCCGGATTCCTGACAGTCAGTATCCCAAATGTAAGCATTCATAGGAGGGTTAGGGTTAAGCTGTGGGGGGGAGATTATTGTTAGGCACTAGGAGATAGTTAGGGTTAGGCTACGGGACAGGAGGGTTAAGGTTAGGCTGATGGACTGGAGGGTTAGGCTGTGAGTAGGGAAGGTTAGGGGCAGGGTAAGGAGAGGGGTTAGCAAATTTACTAAAACATGTTGGGATTCTGAATGTCGGTATTCAGACCACCGACATCCTGACTGTCAGGATCCCATACCCAACCCAATGGGAGTGGGGTAAGCGACAAAGAATACTAATTCCCTGCTAACAGTTTGTTTATCCATTTGTTATATAGAAGCCTGAGAATACTGTATGAGTTATAGTCATTACACCAAAAATATATTTCCTACCTATTTTTAACAGTACACTGTCGATATCACTACTGTTACAAATAGCAATAGAACAAACTAGGCTGATAATCAGGTGACCTGAAATACAATATGCAGTACTTTTATTCCTGATGAGTTTCAGTAATAAAGATGAAATAACATATTTGGTTTATGTGAAGTATTCTTGCTTAGCTTGTAACCGGGTGTGTGTCTCTAAGGTACGCAGTTAAAAATGCCTTGGTCCACAAAGCCATACCTAGTCTCACATATTTGGTGAAAAATGTATATTGAATCATATATGAGTGAACATTGGGTCCTTGTGTGTACCTTGAGCTGTGTGCGGGAACTGTTGAACCACTAATCAAGTGTCCTGCAAGACAGTACCTGTCACAGTCTGTGGTGGGTGTGCAACCAAATTATACTGTCCCCACTGGATATTCCACTTTAGCCAATGAATGTGAGATGGAGTAATTCCAGTGTGTGAGTAAAAGATATAAGAAGTGAATAAGATATGATCAGAGTAACAATAATAATCTCCTGCTTCCATCTCCCACTAGTGTGTTATTGGTAGCAGTGAACTGGTGGAGAGAATGCATACAGAAAATGTTGCCAACTCTGATGGAAATGACAAATAGAGATTGAATCTGCTATTGTGGGGAAAACAACTTGTGCCTCCCCTGTTGGTAATGATCAAAGTCGGGTAGCACAGAAGTGGTCCTACAACGAAAGTCCAATATCAGATAATAGTCACTGTACATATTTACTGTGACTCAGAGAGCAATAAAAAGAATCAGAGTCAGGTGGTATATCACACACATCTGCTTCCTTTCTTTGTATTATAAATAACAGTGAATAGTTGGGTGAGAGTGTGTGGGAGTATTGGCAGCTCTGATGGAAATAGAGAAGAGATTGAATGTGTTGCTGTAAGAGTGTTTTTTCCTGAGATATCCATGTTAGCAATAACGAACAATTTGGGTAATTCAGAGTTGATTGCAGCAGCAAATTTGTTAGCAGTTGGGCAAAACCATCTGCACTGCAGGTGGAGCAGATATAACATTTGCAGAGAGTTAGATTAGGGTGGATTATATTGTTTCTGTGCAGGGTAAATACTGGCTGCTTTATTTTAACACTGCAAATTAGATTTCAGATTGCAAACACCCCATCCAAATCTAACTCTCTCTGCACATGTTATATCTGCCCCCCCAGCAGTGCACATGGTTTTGCCAAACTGCAGACATATTTGCTGCTGCGATCAACGCTGAATTACCCCCAGTACTGTATACCATTTGCTAAAACCCAATAAAAATGTATTTTAAAAAAATGAATCAATCTAAATTCTTTTTCCCCTACTTACTAAACTATTATATTTCAGCTTGAAAATCCTCGATATTTCTCTTCTTTGTTGAAAGGTTAAAACACACATCTACAGAGCTAACATGCAGCAATAGTCTTTTATTTTACATAGCAGTCTGAGCACAAAAGTAAAATGGTTTAAGTGTTTTCATTCTAACAATTTACCAAAGGGAAGCATTTATGCCATGCAAGATAAACTTTAATCAGTAGATTTCCTTAGCTAAAGTGGATGCTCAGAAAACACAATACAAACAAACTTACAGCTGCATGAACATTTAAAACAATAATGATAACCAAAGGTAGTATAAATTTCTAGCAAAAGAAAAATGCATTTAGACTTGTTTTCCAAAGTAATACATACACACACCTATCATTGCTGAAAGAGTAAAATAACAATAATATATTCACAAGCCAAAATCTATTGGGAATAAAATAAAGTAAAAAAAAAACCTCATAAAGTAAAAACTGAAATGTATTTTGAGTATTGTTAAATATTTCTATAACTGTTGTTATTTATAAAATACAATATATTCAAAAGATGCAGACTAAAATAAGCAGCTACAGTATCTTTTGTTTCACATTCCTCATAATTTAGGTAAGTATAGAGTATCATCAGGACTTTTATTGCATGTTTAGTTGCATAGTAACATATACTGTATGATACATATTGCTCAGCTCAGTGGTTCTAAAACTGTGTGCCGTGGCACTCTGGGGTGCCACGGGACACTTGCAGAGGTGCCTCAGGTTGGTGGTCCAGGACCAATTCAAACTATTTATTGTCCATGTGATAGGCAAAACTAGTGCTTGTGGCTGGCAATCATAAAATATGTGGGCAAACAGAAGCAAATATTGTCCCTCACCACATAACTGAACCTAAGGATGACATATAAAAATAATTTACTTAATTTAATATATTTTTCTACATTTCTAGATAAGAAACGTTTTGCTTAGGGGTGCCATGAAAAAAATTCTGAAACTCTAGGGCGCCATGATTTCGAAATATTTGGGCACCACTGGCTTAGTTTGTCAAGTGTTTCAACCTCTGATCTGTCTTTAGAGACTTCTCAAAGACTGCATTCAAAATTATTCATTTGGGGACATTTCAGAAACAAATTATCACTCCTTATTCCAGCTGTTCTTCACTATTGGTAAGGCAAGTCATTTAAAAAAACTTCCATTCTTCAGCCTTGCTGTCAAGGGAAGATTAACAATGGGACATATGGAGTATTAAAAGTGTATTTCTAGTTTTCTGACACAATTATGCAATTTTTCTATTTCTATGTATTTAGGTAGACAATCTAGTTGACAGTGTAGATTTGTACAAGCCCACATGTCACTGGCCACACTCACACAGTACTGGTTACAGCTCCTCCCCTTCTTTGTATAAGTCTTTGAACATTGGTGGCCCTGCTTATCGTAGCCACAAACAAACACTGTCTCCACTTTCTCAATCACAAGCTACAATTGTTGGTTAACTGCCTTATGTATCAACTGTTCCCCCAGACCTCATAGAGCAGACTGTAAGCTCATTTCGATATTCTATTTCATTTATTTGTATCATGATCCCTTAAATGTTCAGTGCTATATAACATGTTGGCCCTTTTCCAAATAAAATGTATTAATAATATTCACACCAGTCATAAAAACTACAGAACAAAGTACAACTACACATGTAATGCTCACCCAATGTAATTAGCACCCAATCCTAAATGAATATCTATTATAATAGGAAAGACAAACAATAACAAAGAAATAAGTGAGAGCAATTGGCATAATGTCTGTAATTCAATCAACAACTTTTTTTGTGAATTAGAAAGTAAGTAGCTTATGTGTCCAGTTTCAATGGGGCAAAGGTTTGCCGGGCAAAACATTTTACCCTTTTTTACCCCTTTGGAAGTCAAATTTCTAAAAATCCCTGCTTAGTGGGTGGCTGCAAATAATTGCCACAGTTTTCAGATCCCCCAGAAGGTCACATGTTCCAAGTCCCCCAGCAGGTGCACAGGGAGAGTTCATTAACTGTCACATTTTCCAAAGTGCAATGGTGAAGCATTGTAATTGGCAGGCAGATGTTTTGCCACATAACTCAGAAACAAAGCAAACAATTACAATGCTAATATTGTTCTGCAAATCGATATGTGAAGACCTTAAATTTAGTATATGATGTGCCCTGCTCACTCAGAAGATGGCATCATAGAAATATTTCACTCTCAAAAGTCATCCTTCTGCTATTAATTTATAGATATAGCAATTTGAATGAAAAGTTTTTGGTAAAGTGTCTAATTTTTGTTGCTTTGCAATATTTTACTGCTTTGTGAGTTAACTATGGGCAAGTTATAAAAGTTTAATAGTCATATTGAATGCAATACAAAGCAACTAGTGAATAGCTGCTTGTATAAACATCACTTAAATTATTATGCCTAAATTACAAAAAAGCACAATAGTTCATGTACCTGTAAAAATTGAAATCCATCAAAACTGCATAATTTCAAACAACAGAGTAGTACTGTAATAGTCTTAAATTGAAAAGTATTTTTAATGTTAAAAAACAAACTTCTTACAATTATTCTTATGCTATGTACTGTTGTTGTTGTTAATAATAATAATAATAATAATGATAATAATAATAATAATAGTAATATTTAGTGAATGGTTGTGGTTCTAATTCATCACAGGGTTTTGGTTTTGCCAAATTTGCCTCATTTATTTTAAGATTCTGATTTTTTTTTTAAATGATAAAAACAGCTAAAGTTGTATTGCTTTTTCAATCCAAACCAAATCCAAAACCCCAAACTAGGATTTAAAATCCAAATTCTGAACAGCAAGAAGATCCAAACATGGACTTAGTTTGGTTCAGATCTCCAGAGATCCGGGCAGGGTTTTGTTTCGGTTCAGATCCATAAAATTTGGGTGGTTTTGGATTTCTGGAGAACCAGACCACACATCTCTACTAATATTACAAGTAAAATATTAAAGTACTATTATACCAACATGAAATAAGACAATTTAGTCTGTTGTAGCAGTACACACTCCTATTTAATTACAAAAAAGTGCATAGCACCTATGACTACAAAGAATGTATTAATGATGAATGTTATAATAAGTACTACAATTTATGTATCATATTTTCATGTGTATAGAGAATACAAGTATTAGTGCTGCTGTAATAGAACTAATACATTTGTTTTAGTTATTACAGTGGTCTCCAATGAAGTCATAAATTCCATTCAGTAACTAGTCATCTACTTTTGCCAAGAACAGATTTTATACTTCAGTAAACAATGTTACATTACAAAGAAAATAAAAAGACAACTATAATTATAGACAAGCCAACCCTCCTTGATATTTTAGTGTCCTCAGAGCAAGTCTTCCATATATTTAAGAAGCAGCAGATTTTTTTTAGCAACCATAGAAGCAATCTGTGACATTATGAGAGCACCTTTATAAATTCTTATAGGACCAGGATTCAGAACTGTAAATTTTTTCAGCAAATGTATATTCTGTCTTGGTTTTGAAACTATATTGGAAAAAATATATCTTTGCAGACTGTCATAATGCTGAATTTCTAAGGTAAGGCAATTTTCACTTGTCTCTTCTGAAAATCATGTATACTTTACAGAACATCACTTCTGACCACCCCTGGTAACACTATCCCTGATTATCATTATTATCATTATTATTCATCATTATTGTTATTTTTAGTGCATCACAACTGGTCTGCACCACCATACAGGGTTGAAACAGTAAGAAAGTAAATTAAATAAAAGTACACAATTCAGTAAACAAATAATGATACAACTCTCAACACAGTAGCCTTGGTGGGTACGAGATCCAGGGGGTTTAATCAGTGCAAGCTGAAACCTGTGCCCATTAGCATGGGAGCAGTTAGCAGGTTCAGAGCAACTGAGATAGGTGCAAGGACACTGAAGGAGTGTAGTCAGGGGCCATAATTCCCACAGAGGAAACATGCAGAGTAGTTTATGAACAAGAGTTATAGGTAATGAGAATAGCTGGGAGGACGGTCATGGTCATTACAGCTTACAATCTAAAGGGAAGAGGTCAGACAAATGATAGACACATGGGGTAAGCCACTGTCATTGTATCTGATGAAAACAGGTGAGAGTAGGAGAGATGGAGCATATAAAATAGTGAGGTAACCTACATGGTGGCAGAGGACTGGTATGCTTTGATGAACAGGTGGGTTTTTAAATGACAGTTTGAAGCTATCCAGGCTAGGGGATAGTATTATAAAATGAGAAAGATTGTTCCAGTGGTGGGTGGAAGCAATGGGAAAATCCTTGAAGTGGGAGTGAAATGTGGTTACCAAAGGTGAGGAAAGGCGATGGTCATTGGCCAGCTACAGAGGGCAGTATGGAATATGTATGAACATAAGTTTGTAGATTAAGGTCCTGTAGCAGTGGAGTTGAATATAGTCTTGTACATGAGGGTGAGGAGTTTAAAGAGGATTCATAGGGTAAGACTTGGCAGAGAGGGTAGACAGATGTGGAGTGGCAAGAGAGGAAAATAAGTCTCACTGCAGCATTTAGTATAGATTGGAGTGGAGCTAGATGGAACCATGGAAGGCCTGTAAAGAGAAAGTTGCAATAATCAAGGCAAGAAATGATCAGTGAGTGGACAAAAGATTTGATGGCATCCTGCGAAAGAAAGGATATGATACGAGTGATGCTGATGAGCTGGAAGCATAGGAATTTGACAGAGGATTGAATGTGTGGGGCAAGTCAAGAATCACATCCAAGCATCAGAGTTGGGGAACAGAGGAGATTGTGGTGTTGTGGAGAGTGGACAGTGATAGAGAGGACAGGAGGGAAGGAAACTATGGATGTAAGATAATTAGTTTGGTTTTGGCTATGTTGAGCTTGAGATCATGTGAGAATATCCAGGAGGAGAATAGACATTGTAAATGCTATTTTGGGACATATACACCTAGTTTTATTGAGAAGCACCTTGGTTTTCTCACAATGGCAGCATTTGTGGGCTTGCATACTGTATGTTTTCATCATTTCAATAGAGGTTGTAGAATATTGGGGATACTTTACTGAATACTACTAGGCATATGAGATTCCTACTTTGGACCAAGATGGACAAAAATTAAATTTATTTATGTGGGATTGGAATATTTACAGAAGCTACTGTTCATTGATTCACAGAACAATTTTACTGGGGCATTTAATCACATTTTTATCTGTACAGGAGTTTAATTTAGCAGCATTTTTAGAAGTAAGAAATTTGGGTCTAATCCTATGCTTTTAATAGAATGCAATTTAAACCTTCCATTTGCAATTCTGCATGAAGTGTATTTCCATGCCATGCATCTTGAAACTTGCAACTTGGACAAGTAGGTGGACTTGTGTAAATAAAGAAAGTATTGGCAGTTCAGAAATTACCCTGAGTCATTTCCTTTTCAGCTGTCTGCCTAAGTCCCATTATTACGTATAGTAGAAGAGTAGCATAGTTTGCTGCAGAGCCAGTTTCTGATACAGGTGATGTTAGCAACACCAAGTACTCTAAATATTGCTGAGAGTACGGTGTATTTAATGTAAACAATAGAGATTTGGAATATGTTAATGTTTTATGGAAGGCAATTGAAAGTATTAGCACAGTCCAGATATACAGTGCTTGCAGTGTTCTATCACAAGCAGATAATTTATTGCATTGTATCCACAGTGTTCAATATAATTTCTGTAGTCTAGAGATTAAACTGATACCAATCTTTTAATTTTATCCAGCCCATCAAAAGAAGTGGTGGAGAAATCTAAATTAACCTTACAGATATAACATGCAGTTAAAGTATATAAAAGTTTGAAAAGTTTGTGATGAGTGATTCACTGGAATTATGTAGGATTATTTGTCATTACACTAACCCAGGGGAGTGGAGCTTAATGGGGTACTGGTTTACACCAGGGATTCCCACAAGGGAATTTGTGCTTCATGGCAGTATACCAACAGGTTGCAGTCCCTAAACAGAACATAGTAACAACTAGAACAAAGCTTGTCATAGGCAGACTCAAGGAGGTGGTATGGAGAACTGATGCTGGATGGAGGAATAAAGCTAACCCAGTAGATATTCACAAACATAATTAGAACAGTCAGCAGGATATTCACAGTAGGTACTAGTATAAACCAGAATGGAATCCACAAGAAAAACATTTAGAAACCAGTAAAGTATCTCCAGGAAATACTCCTTAAAATGTCTACTGGGGAGGATCTTATCTAAAATGGCTTTTAGAGGACAAAATGAAGGAAGACATCGGCAAGATGGTGGTATCCAACAAGACATTGTGAGGATAGAAGTCAGTTGAACCTGTGAACACTGAGCATCCTGTATGGCACTTCTTGGGAGAAGAAACAATGGGTGTTCTAATATGCAGTTCAGGCAAATGACCCAGACATGCTGGTAATAGCTAAACATCTCCCTTCTTTCACTTGTTGAGGAGTAATCACATAATATTTCACTAGGTCAGTAAACCCTAAAGGCTACATTGCCCACTTGTAGCAGTACCAATGATTGCCCACAGCCCACCCATGTAACTGTTAAGAAGCAGATTACTTTTTTCCCATTTGGTTGGCCATGAAGGAAGTCATAAACCAAGTAGTGAGTTAGAACTACACTTACAGTACCTTTAACTCTGACTCATGTAGTGCCTCATTGTAATTCCATACAAGTGCTGAAACCATCAGACAAGTAGACAGATTTAGAGGGAAAATAAGAGTCAGAAATGGAATGAAGTTCTGCCAGACTTTTTAATCTCTTCTGCTCCAGGTCGGCCTAGTAGCTAACCAAACTAATACATTTTCAACAAATAATCACTTTCCAAATACTGTTTACCCATGGCATATTTTTATTGCAAGTGTTGGTAGCCACGAGTGCAAAGAGGTGACTTTTCAGTGTTGTATGCTGCAACCTTAGTAACCTTGATTTCTTTGGAAGTGTTTTTTTACTGATTTTTTTTGAAGTTGCCATATATTATAATATTTTGGGTGCCAACTGACTCTAACAGCTACTTACTTTATATATCTTAGTGTATGTTGGTCAAATGGACAGTTGATACCTCACCTCCCATCCTAAGTGCAATGTTTCTTCTTGGGATTACTTGTGGAGGGTGAGATTGGTTATATCAACAGACAGAGGGTGGCTAAAGAAATAGTTTGTTATAGTCTATAAAAAAAATTACAAATTTTTAAAGAAATTCTATAATTTTTACACATTAACTTTTATTTGCAAAAAAAGAATCAAAACTTGTATTCTTAGTATTAATGAACAACTTTAATACTACTTACTATAAAATACTATTAAGTCTCAAAATAAGTAACTATAAACACTTTTGGTGATATAGATAATTAAATAATAAAGCATGTAAATTACTAAATTTCTTCTATAAATATAATTCTAAGATCATTATACTAATGTGTAGTAGTAATGCTACTACCACTACTACTACTAATAACAATAATAGTAGTAGTAGTAGTAGTAGTAGTAGTAGTAGTAGTAGTAGTAGTAGTTGTAGTAGTAATAATATTATTTCCATGATGTCATATATTTAATATATAATATAATTAATATAATTTAGATAATTCGCCATATAGGGGAGTATTCTTTTGGCAGCAGTAATTTACTACTACTAATAGGTTTGCTGGGGGCTATACAATTAGTCCCAATAACCGGCACTTATCAGTGATTATCCGCGGTAAGCAGTTTTTGGAGATGTTATAACACATAGGATTGGTAAATTATCCCAGATCTCATGTGTTATCGCATGATAGCAGGTCCTTTTAAAGCCAATAAAAACAGCCTATTATTTGATGACCATCAATCGAAAATCACGCTTTTTTATAAACATGCTGTTATTATCATCTGAAAAATGATCGTGGCTAATTGGATACAGCCCTTAGTATGATACAATGAAAATATTATTATACTATAGGAATAAAGAATACTATAAACAGAATTGCAAGATGATTCCATTCCTCATATTATAGTTCTGTAGGCTTAGATGTAAGAAGGAAAAAAAGTAATCTTTTCAACTAGTCTTCCTGCTCTGTTCCTTTTACAGTCATATTGTGCTTTCAGGTTATTGACCATTAATAAAAGTCAATTCATAATTAGAGGTCAAATCCACTGGCACTAAACTATAACATCCATTAATGATGTTACTTTGCATTGAAATACTGTAGAAATTGGCAACAAAAGAATGGTAGGTTTTTGAAACGTAAAACCATGTGAATCATTCTACATTTTTATTGGTACATTTTTTTTATAATTTATGGATCTCCTCTATTTTTGTGCAATTATTTGTAGAGCTGACATCAACAAAACATCTTGAAACTTAAAAAATATTTTATGCATCTCTACCTGAGCTACTATTAGCCACTGTGAGCTGCATTGATTGCTTTTATTTATAAATTGTAATCCTTCCTACACCATGAAATAGTTTACCTTTTTTAATGTCAATTTCTCCACTTCAGCCTTCCAGGATCTCTTTGACTTGACATGATTCCTAACATTTCCCTTTTTCATGTCTATGCTCATTTATGTAAATATATGCACTGTACATGTACAGATATAGCCTTTAATGTTGTTCCACATGACATATTGCAAATGGCAATACATTCTGTTTGTATTCCACCAGTAGCGTTACTGCACTATTGCCTGGCAGGTGGTATGTTCCCTGTTACTTTAAAGACTCTATTATTTATCTAAATCCTCCATCTTGCAATAACAGAATAAAGTCAGATGGAAATAATCCTTTTGATCAGTGCTATACTTGAGATAAAAACTGTATGTGTCACATTTTACTCAGTTGGGCACAAAGTAGTACATTCTCTTTAGCATCTCAACATTATGGCATTATGGAGGTATAATAGTTATTCTATAACAATATACTTTACTGATTCTCAGCATTGCCTTGATATACATTAGATACTACCTAACCTTTTCCCTTTTGCCCATCAACTTACACCCCCAGACTTGTCACCATTGTCCTACAGAAAAGAGCATTCAAATACCATTTTCACATGTTATAACACTTTAAATGTAAAACAAAATACATTTTGAGTTATGACATTGTATTTTTTTTTGTGCTGTAATGACAAGAAAAAATACATTTTCACATCTATTTTTTTTATATGTTATAAAAGATATAGTAACATGAATGCGCTCATATTTAAATAGCAAAAAGATTCAGGGAATGTAAAATTATAGTACAAAAGAACTTATACTGTATATGAAAATGTCTCCAGCATGGTTTGTGGAGATCTGGAGCCTCAATGTGTTGAGGAAGGTAAAAATCCACCATGGTCCCAGTGCCGCAACAAGACATTTTAGTGCTATGGGCAAAAAAATCATAAGGCCCCCCACATGTAAAACAGGGCTACTGCACGCCATAGGCGCTCAACAAAAATATAGGGACATGGCTACATGGGGAAGGGTCATGGCCACAAAATAATACCAATTCCTATTATGCTGTACAGTAGTCTCCATTATTCAAATGACGCTGCAAAGTAGCACCACTAACACACATTACACCAGGTAGAGCCCCTTTTAAACATTAGCCAGAGTCCCCTTTTACACATTACGGCAGGCAGAGTCCCTTTTTTACACATTACAGCAGAAGAGTCCCCTTTTTACACATTACACAGACAGAGTCCCTCTATTTACACATTACGGCAGGCAGAGTCCCCTTTTTACACAGTACAGCAGCAGAGTCCCCCTTTTTACACATTACACAGGCAGAGTCCCTCTTTTTACACAATATGGCAGGGAGAGTCCCTCTTTTGACCCATTATTTCAAGCAGAGTCCTCTTTTTACACATTACACTAGACATAGTCCTCTTTTTACACACTACATCAGCAGAGTCCCCCTTTTTGCACATTACACAGAGTCCCCTTATTACACATTATGGCATGCTTTTACAAAGGGATGGAGGGTAAGAGAGAGAAGGAGAGAGAGAAAGGGAGCGAGGGAGGGAGAGAGAGGGAGAAAGAAAAAGGGAGAGAGTGAGTTATAATTAAGTTTGCTTCGGGGCAGCACTAAGAGCAGTGGGCGAATGGTAGCATCTCTCCAGCAACGCCCTGCAGTCTTACACAATGTCTACTCCAATATCCTCAGCAACGATATGGAAGTGGGAGCAGTGACGTCCGAGATAGGTGTGTGACTCGCGGAACTTGGGAGAACAGCATCTCTGCCTCCACATTCTGCTCCCTGTGACCGGGCTCCGGGGTCACCCCGGCCGTGTCTTATCAGGAGCTACTCTGCGCTCCCCTTTATTGGCTGCCGGAGAACACACAGGACAGACAGCGCTGCCCGCTATACTGTATATCAGTAGCAGTGCGCCCAGGAGACAAGGAGCCAGGTACGCTGCTACTGTTATATATTGCATCAGGTGGAAGACACTCAGTGGCGCAAAAACATTTCTGTGATCGTGAGGTGAGGCGGACGGTTGCACCCACAGAGCAACTGCGCTGTGTGAAATGCACCATCCGCACTGCCCAAGTTACGGCCCAGCATGGTCCTAGCCACACACTGAAAAGTTCTGGGGCTCTTCCTAGTACTGCATGACGCTCAGTATAATGGAACAAGAACATTAAAACTACTATATATTATACAAATAACAAACCAACAACAGCATTTTTAAATACATTCTTAACTTTATAAATGTCTCTGTTGTTGTCATCCATTGTGAGAAAAAAATCAAGTAGATGTAACTGTTGGCTATGAGTACTCACAGCTGTTTGTATTACTTAAATCACTTCCTTTTATTATTTTTATATTTGCTATTATTCTCTATGTTTCCCAGTATGCATTGTCAACAACTTACTAGAAGAAAACACTGATGCTTGTGGTTCAACAAACACCAGCAACTCCTTCCAATCACTAGCTGCCAGTGCATCCTCTAACATGCAGTGCCAGAATAAATGGCAGCACTTCTTCAATAGTTGAGGCTATCAGCATGGTGGAAAATGCACTGCTTACAGCAGAATTGGAAACTCTCACGGTTATAAAAATAAGAGCAAATTATACAAAATACAGACTGTCTAATAATGTTAAGAGCAAAAATTAGATACTGTATACTTAGTGTCTGAAAAACACAATACAAGCCCCTATCATGTTGATTTTTCCATAAACTGAAGACCAGAAAACATAGTGAAACACATTTCTTAAAAACTCAATGTGTCATTTTGTCAACATCTTTCTCTAGGCTATTGAAAATGCATCGGAAATATATAAGATTGCCCTAAAGTTACAACACAATTAAATTTAGCAAACGCAAATATGCCCTGTAATTAAGACAGTGATGGCATGCCACATTCTAATCCAGTAATCTGTTAAAATTAGAATCACTTGTTAGACTCTGCATACATAAATTACATTTTATGACTAAATTAATCCCATGATATGTTGTTGATTTATTACAGTAGTTTTTAAATCTAATAAAATGGTTGATGTCCAATTGTGAGAAAATAAATTTGAAACAGTGTATATCTACTATAGTATCTGAAAATGTTTCCAAAAGGTGGTGTGCTGCACAATTACTTCTTATCATTTTATGAAATCTCAGATATGTCATCACAAAACCTTGGTGTGGTGTGACTCACTATTGATGTATTATTACTACTGGGGACCAAGTTAGGACCCACTGAGTGATGAGACCCCATGTTTGTCAGGTTACCAAGAACAGTGCCCTTATTTCCCTATCCTGTATTAAAAAAAATGAATGCATGATAAATATAGGTGAGTGATAGAAGATCTACAATGTCTAGGATCGACATGCATTAGGTTGACACTGACAAAGGGTTGACATGTATTAGGTCAACACTGACAAAGGTTGACTAGAGAAAAAGGTCGACAAGTACAAAGGATCGACACATGAAAAGTTTGACTCGGGAAATGTTCGACAAAAAAGTTTGACAATTTTTTTTCTATCATTTTCACTGTCAGGGCACTAGGAACTCCAGTTAGTATATTACTATTTCCAATCATAGTCTATTTGGGTGGTAAAGTATGAAAAATGTGTAAAAATGCAAACAAAATGAAATAGTTGTGACAACATGTGTCAACCATATATGTGTAGACCGTTGCCACATCGCCCATTTAAACCTGTAGATATTTTGCACCTGTTGACCTTTTCCAGTGTCAACCTTTTGTCAGTGTCGACCTAATGCATGTTGATAATGTGGGGATGACCTAATAAATGTCAACCTAGACATTGTTTGTCTATACATGGAACCCCGATAAAACCACATATAAAAAAAAGTTTGGAATATGCTGTTATTCAAATTCTCCTCCTACAGCTTTAGATATACATACACTCTGCCTTGATATGTGCAGTTTGAGAAAGGAACATATCGCCACCTCAGGATAGCATTATGCTTACTTACTTACCAGTCCCATCACTGTCTGAGATCGTCAGAAGAAATACTGCACATGTGCCAGATTTGGGTGGGTTATATTGTTTCTGTGCAGGGTATGTACTGGCTGAGATGTTTTTACACTGCAATTAAGATTTCACATTGAACAAACCCCACCCAAATCTAACTCTCTCTGCACATGTTACATCTGCCCACTTGCAGTGCAACATAGTTTTGTCCAGTAGCTTGATCATTTTCTTTACTTACAAACAAAAATCAGGCACATATTCATTTACATATGACCATATCAGGCCCTCTGACACACATAATGGAACTAAATAATTTGTAAGGGGAGGTAGTTACATTTGGGTAAATTTACTATGGTGGGAGTTTTTTTTAGAATTGGTGATGTTGCTCATAGCAACCAATCAGATTATAGTTAACATGCATCTACCTACCTCTAGAAGATAATAGATAAAATCACCAGTTCTCCCACCTTAGTAAATTTTAGAGATGAGCGGGTTCGGATTTAATGCCAGAATTAACGCCAGTTCGGTTTTATCTGGATTTTTTCTATTGGCTATCCAAAACACGTGATATCCGTGAGCCAATAAGATGCCGTTTTGAGAACCGAGTAAATCCGAGTAAAACCGAGTAAAACCGAACCCGCTCATCTCTAGTAAATTTACCCCATTGTTGTAAGTTGGAATGATTACAATAAAAAAGAGTACAGTATTATGTCAAATCCAGCATGCCATCATAGAAGTAATGCTGAAAAGCATTGTAACAGAGTTGGCTTTAGACCTTTAAACATGATGGTAAAGTACTGTTTCTAAATCTGACACAATTAGAATGCTTTAAATACAATTTATAACATTTTGGTATACCAAAATCGACATATGCTGTCTACCTCCATCATATTCTCCATCATATTCTGACTATCAACAAATTAACTACATCCCCATACAAAGAGTTTAGGTGCAATGTTTATGTTAGAGGGCCAGGTCTGTTTATATGTTAATGACCATATAGTGGGTGTGAGGTTTAAGATATAAATGCATGTTGGCACTACAAGTGCCAACATGCACTGAGAATTCATGAGTGTTCTTTCATGTTGGTTCTTGTAGTGCAACAAGTGCCAACATGTACATGGTTACCAGTTCACACTTGCCACAGGTTTTCACTACAAATGCGTCCCTTGCCGGAAATATTGTACATAACTTTTGTCCAATATTAAGACATATAGTTGTCATAGGTGTTACTATAAACAACTCCCTTTCTGAACAGTAACTACGTGAGAACACAGTAAAACATCTTCAGTAACAACAAAAGTGGAGATACGCCTGAGATGAGCATGACTACACATCATCCAATTAAATTGCGGACGCATTGCGGGGTGGTGACACACACATGCTGGGCGGCCCCCAGCATGCGATTAGATGGATGCAGATCTTGCTGTGAGAAGCAAGATCTGCATCCATCTCTGAATAACCACCACTATCTAGTCCATCCTGTGAGCTCCCATTTTGATCCATCTACAGTGTCTCCCATACATGGATATATATTCTTATATAGCACCTTTTCAGAGGCAGGGAGTAGGCTGAAACTGTTTATACTGTAACACCCATTTCCCGGTTTCATTATTCTTGCATTAAAAACACTTTTAGTTTTAAGCATTTGGTACAACTGCATAGCTATCTAAATCGAGGACCCTGTAATTAGTTTTGTGTTCCTAGTTCCAATCCTCTAATCAATTGAATTGATTCTGGATAATTCAGTAATTCATTAATTCTTTCAAATTCTGTCATATCGCTTTCACATAGCTAACCCGGTAAAGAACCGGCTTTTGAACACGCTTCCGACCCGGGTCTGAACACGCTATACCCCTTTCACATCGCAGTTTGGAGCCGTGTTATTACCGGGTTATTCCCGGGTTGGTGCCTTTCACACTGAACCCGGTTCTCCCTTTGAAAACATTTGTGATGTCATTATAAATGGACTTTTCTGTCTCCTATTGATGAGGTTTGAAAGGTATTACAAGGAGGGGCTGGGGAGTGCTCAGTAGTGCAGCAATCATGGCCGACACAGCACATGTCTCTATAGACTTTATGATAGTCTCAGCTGTACTGCTATTGGATTCAGCCTGTGAGAGGATATTTGAGCTTCTCACATTCTGTAGCTTGTTCAGCAGCTATGTTATGAGGAGGAGGAGGCTGCAGTATTTGAGAGACACCACCATTCGTCGCCGACAATACCTGTGCAGGAGGAGATCGTTTATATCTGCTTCTGTGACCACCATACTCAACCTTAACCTCACTACTCAACGAAGATTGTGGTCTAGAGAACGGCAGCATGGGCAAGTTTTTATGCAAAGTGTGCTGAACTTTCAGGATGTTCAGAGGAAGTGTCACTTCAGAATGTCACGTCACACATTCCACTATCTTTTGGATTTAATGTCCCCAGCACTCTCTAGACAGACCACAAACTTCAGGTCACCAATAGAGCCAAGCAGGAGGCTTGCTATAGCATTGTGGTGGTATGCCACTCCAGGTGAATATCGCACAATTGCTTGCCTGTTTGGTGTGGGGATATCTACCGTTTGCACCATTGTACATGAGGTGACCAGAGCATTGGTGGACAACCTATACCACAGATTTATTTCTCTTCCACATGGCCAGAGTTTGGATAAAACAATTAAGGGATTTGTGGAGTCTGGATATCCGCAGTGTGTAGGTGCAATTGATGGTACCCACATCCCTATAATCGCACCTTATGATAATCCTGCTGACTACTACAACAGAAAGGGATGGCATTCCATTGTTTTGCTAGCTGTGGTGGATCATAAGTATTGGTAATGTTCTTGTCAGTGTGTTTTCTTAATGCTAAATGTTTATAATTAATTTACAACTTAATATATATTTTTATATTAGCTTCACAGACGTATTCATCAGTTGGCCAGGACGGTCACATGACGCTCAAGTGCTTGCTAACTCTGATCTGTACCGGCTAGCAGAGGACAAGCAAGGGGGCTACCTTTTTCCAAGAGAGGTGATTTTGTTTAATAATTGTAATACTTTTGAAAACATGCCCAAGAAAAGATGTGTTAAAATGACGCAATGTTCATGAATCAAGCAGGTTATAGATGAATGCAATTTAATTTACATTGGGACCAATTAGTTGTCGTTACCTTCAAACATGCTTCATATGTGCCCACCAGCCTGCCGATCATGGAGGAGTCTGCTCATATTTGTATTCCAATTTCTTGTAGCTAACATACATTTTTTTATCTATATTCCTACTAGAAATCCAAATTTGTGGACAGAGTGGAGATCTCGGTACACATAATTAGTGATGCAGCCTACCCGTTACGACGATGGCTCATGAAGGGGTTCACCCAACATGTCCAGCTGAGCCCCAATCAAATTACATATACGCACACCCTGAGCTCGGCAAGAATGGTGGTCGAAAATGCCTTTGGACGATTAAAAGGACGTTGGCGCTGTCTTATGAAGCGCAATGATGTAGACATTAATATCATGCCTAACATTGTTGTAGCATGTTGTATTCTGCATAACCTATGTGAGTTTCAGAGGGAGGAATTCCTACCAGAGTGGACAGTGCAGGCCTCCGCTGCATACCCTGCACTTGATTGTGAGGCCTATCTGGGCGACCATTCTGGAAGTGCAGAACAGATGAGGTCTGCTATAATGGCCAACCTTCCCTCATTACTCCGTTAATTTTTTTCAGTTTGTATATTCTGTTAATTGTTGTTGCTACAAAAAATAAACCTGTTTAGTTGACGTTCTGCTACTGTGTTGATAACAAATGTACAACATCAATATCCAATTTTAAATGGATATATCAAGCATTTTGTTTGTAAGTAAAAATAGGACAAGTCCAAAGATTAACAAAAGGTTAGAGACCTTAGAATTTTAATTTGTATAAAACTTTGGTAAATAAAGTAGTGAAATCTTTACAGTAATAAAAGTCAAACCAGTAATAGTGTAGGAAAAACACTCCTATGATTTTAAAACCAACTTTTTTTAAAAAACAATAACCATTTAAGATAAATTACGATAAACAGGAGACTCTGTAGTTGTCTCCGTTTCAGAAGGTGATTGGGTGTGTTGAGGTTGTGTATGTCGAGGATGGGTATAGTGAGTTGGAGTTAGTGGAGGTGGGGTTTGTTAAGGTTGGTTATGTCGAGGATGGGTATGGTGTGGCGTTGGTTGAGGTGGGGTATGATCATAGTAGGGGGGGCCAGGGTAATATTGGGTATATGGTTGAGGGTAGTTTGATGTCACTGTGTGCAGCCCCTCAATGCATTGGAACATTCAGTCAAATATGGACATTTGAAATTCCTGCATTTCCCTCTGACGTTCTCTTGCATCCCTATTATAGGTTTCCTGCATAGAGATCAGCTGCGTCATAAATGTGTTGTTCATGTCTTGCTCTGCCTGCAAAAATCGCTTGAGACGTGCATCTTCTCGATCAGCCATGGCAGCGTCCATCTGCTCTAATTTCTCCACCAGGACAGTGGTCATAATTCTTGCAGCTTGCTCCGTTTTGTTTGGGCGGCGCCTCCTTGGCGGAACAGTATATACTGCAGACACAAATCAAATAATTATGTTATTGGATTTTGCAAAGAGCTTATATAAAATAGCAGTGTTCGCAAACGTGTTTGTGGCCTCCTTCCACCTACACACTGCATATACTCTGCAACATATATCATTTTTAATTGTATGCATTTATTGTTAAGATTTAATTACGTTAATGTTTAGAATTGTTAGTTTGTGTTTGGTTTACGTTAATTGTTAATGTTAGTTATTATGCTTTTAGGATTGTTGTACTTACTGTTTCCACGCAAAGGCTGTGTTTGTGCAATTGGGGCCATTTGACTTGGCCCAGCCTCTGTGTCTTCTGGCGCATCAGTGGTTTCAGTTCTGCTGGGCTCCTGTACAACTGCTTCAGGCATAGTGGTTTGCATCGGTTGTGTATCATTCAGTACGAGTGGTGGAGATGGTGGTGGTGGTGATCGGGTGTCTGGGTCCTTTACGCTGCAGATGGAAGCAGCACAGGCCTGTCTTGTTTCTGCTGCTGCTATGCTGGAGGATAAGCTAACCGGTGTTGCAAGTGCTGTGTGGCCAAATATGGTGGCACACTGCTCGTAATATTGCCACTCCATACGGGCAGCACCACTTCTATTTCTGTTGTGGTCGTGGACCTTATGGAAATTCCTTTTAAGGGCCTTTAGTTTATTGATTACCTGCTGGGAGGTACGGTGGAATCCAGAGGCTGCAAGCATCTTTGTTATGTTTTTGTATGTGATTGCATCCTTAACAGTCCCTGTCATTTGGTGGGAAATTTCAGACTCCCCTCTTATCCGTAACAGCTCCCTAGCCTCATCCTCACTCCAGTTTGCCATATTCTCCAAGCACTGTAGCACTGTGAATGTAGTATAAATAAAAACACACTGTTTAAAGCGTGCTGCCTGTTTATTTCCGGGTTCAGACAGGTGACATCATGCAGGGAGACAACCTATCACCTCCTTTTTAAGATTACCGGGTTGAATATAGCGGGTCTGAGGCTTTTCACACTGCCAAATAAACCAGTTCCGAACCGTGTAGGATCCTTCTTTTTACACGGGTTGAAATACCGGATTGTTTGACACGGTAAATTCATAATGGCGCTTTCACACTGCACCTCAAACCGGGTTGACACGGCTCAAACTCTGCAATATACCGGGTTATTTTTGCGATGTGAAAGGGGTATCATTCTTGCATTCAATTTGTAATACTCATCCACTAATTCAATCTGCAAACTACTTATCTAAACTTTCATTTAATTTGTGTTACTATACCAATCCAATAACTGTCTTGTCACTAGGTTCCCATCCATAATTGAATCATTCTTTGTTTGATTTAAGCATCTCTCTACTTCAATATATATTTTTTTGAGCATGAAATCCATAAACTCCATTGAAATTCAATGCCAAATCTCTAATCTTTGTTCAAGTAAAATACTGTGTTTCATAATCCCTAATCTATTAACTGGCACCTTTGAATAATTCACTTGTTCAATCTCTCTTCTATTCCTATCTCTTCTACAAGTTCATACATTTATGTTTCCAAGCATTCTTCCTAATCTTTCTTTGGATTATCCAGTTTCCATTGGACTCTTTTTTCTTTTCTTTTTAGCTCTACAATAAATAACTTTTTCCCTTCTTGCTTTACAAATACCACTCACTGCCCTTCCTTATTTTAGCTCAGCTTTATTATTGTGTACACTGCTCATCCTTTTATATATTATTATCCTTTGTCTATATCGCGCCATAAGGGATCCACAGCACCCAATTACAGAGTACATAAGTGAAAATTTTAAATGGGACAATTATGATTTACAGTTGAAGACAATATATTGAAAAGTACAGGGTAAATAACACTGACAGTAGTATCAGAGTGGCAGAAAACCGTGGGATTAGGTGCAGTCGAGGATGTTTAAGTAAGAGAAAGATAAGCATATGAGGGTTGAGGGCCCTGCTACTAGACAGCACTAAAGTTTAGTGCCACATTGTCTTCAATATCTCTGTTTTTCTACCCTTGTATTACATATTTGTGCTGCAGCCATTAATACGTTTATCCCATCAAGGGGCACCAAAATGTATATTTGCTTACCCGAAAAAAATAATAATAATCTTGGTTCGGCCCTGGTGCTGGGGCTGCCAAGACTACCAAAGAGCTGATCCAGCAGCTCAGCAGCTATCTTCTGTGCCTAGAACAAATATTCCAATGCACTAAACAAAGAAGCCAGAAAGGGGTTGTCAGCTCCAAAAGATGCAAGCAGATAATATATATAGAAAACCGGCGCTGAGTTGTTAACCCAATTAAGAACAAAAATTGATGCGATTATCAAAAATGTGTTAACTGTGCTTCTTCCTACATCATCTACCTCCTACCTTGCATCTTTACTATGTGTATTGAACTACGAGATCTGTACGGATACATTTTTGAGAGCATAGAAGGAATATCTTAAAGGGCATTTTGAATCATAGCATCTCAAGACATTTTCCTACAGCTCATTCTAATGATCCAAAGAGTCTAACCAACATTTAGGGGTTAGAGACACTGGATTATGAGGAAAGGATTACTAGGTTAGATATGTTCATACTAGAAAAAAGGCAGCTAAGAGGAGACACTAATATTTACAAATATACAGTATAAAGGGACAATACAAGGATCTATCAGAAGATTTGTTTATTGAAAAATCTCTACACAGGACACGTGGACACCGTCTGAGGTTAGAGGAGAGGAAATTTCATACCCGATGAAGGAAAGGGTTATTCACAGTAAGGGCAGTAAGAATTTGGAATTCACTGCCTGAGAAGGTAGTAATGGTGGACTCAATTAATATGTTAAAAATGGATTAGATAAATTCCTTACTGAAAGAAATATCCCAGGATATAGCATTTAATGTGAATGCATTTAAGAAAATCATGATTTATATTGTTAGTTAGACTTATTAACGTAACTTTATATGGGTTAGTAGAGTTAAAATAGTGTTAAACACAGATTAGTGTAAAAATTCTAAAAAAGTGTGAACTAGATGAACATTTTGTCTTTTATTCAACCTCAATAACTATGTTACTGTGTACGTTAGCTCTGGAACACATCCCTCCCACTGCTAGAGGAGGAGATACAGTAGGTATGCTAATTTATGCAAAAGATAAGTTTTCTGGATGCTGCAATTTAATTCCTTACATGCGGTGGGGCTAAATGAAAGTATCAAATTAAGTAATATGAATATGATATTAAGTATTGTTATGACCATATGTATTTGTTTGTAATATGGTTATCATTGTTTCTTGTCTTATTTTTCAATTTATTCAATGGGAGACAGACATCTTAGATACTCCCTTTGTCTTGATAATGAAACTGTAACTCTACATACCTACCCTCTTGACCTAATAATATCACAATGTTTTCTTTAGAAATGTATACATTTGTTTATTAATATGTCTCTTTCCAAAAAAAACCTCTCCACAAGAAATATAGATGCAATACTCTGTCCCTTTAAATCTTAACATAAGAATAATATGCCCCATGCAACCGGCATTTGTTGCGGGATGAATAGTAAAGAGTCCTCTAATAGAACTACATGTCCCTCCAGGGATTGGGTGATGCTCTGAGCGCCGATCATGTGCCACGACTTGCGGCATGTGGTAGCGATCCCGGGATGCTCAGGGTGCACTCCGGTGGTGTATTGCATGGGATCCTCTGGACTCCTTGTCTCTGTCCAGTAGTCAGTCCGGCACAAGCCAGAGCGCACTTTCAGATGTGGTCACAGCTACCAATTAGTGCCCGCAAAGTTGCATCCTGGGAGTCCCAACAGCTCAGAGCTTCAACCTGATCCAACATCTGGAGACTAAATTAGGAATTATGTGTTTAACCACAGCGGTCATGTGACCGAAGTTTGAAACTGACACTCCTTCTTTCCCTTTTGAAAAATGTTTTATTTGTGCCAAAGTACATTATTCTGTGCACATTTTTTGATGAAAGGATTGCATTCTTTCCCATATTTATATTTTAAATATTTTATCGCTTTTGATGGATGAGCTTATTGCAGCAGCAAACAGACGATATTAATTAGCCCCTTGGGCAGGTATAAATACACTGCCAGGTACAATGAGCATTACTTCTGATGAAGCTGGGTGACCTAGCCCAGTGAAACGCGTTAAGGACACCATTCTGCCACTGGGACCTACTGCTTATCACTGACTCAAGAATCTTGATATAGACTTTGCTGTTTATTGACTCTATGGACACATTTCTCCAGGCCTAACCAATCTGCATCAGGCACATTCATAGGGACCCAGTGAAGCTTCTCATACAGTTGGAATCCATGCTGTTACTGAAAGAGTGCTACTGAACTACTCCTTTACCAAGAATTGGGTAACACAAGCTTCATACTACTTCAATGTGCCTTTGATTGGAGATTCAGCCATCCTACAATTGCTCAGTCCTGGATCCAGTTTATGGCATATGTCCCTGGTGGCATTACAGTGGGGATTGAAAGTTTTGGCACCCCAGGCAAAAATTCATTTTAATGTGCAAAAAGAAGCCAAGGAAAGATGGAAAAATCTCCAAAAGGCATCGAATTACAGATTAGACATTCTTATAACATGTCAAAAAAAGTTTGATTTTATTTGCATCATTTATACTTTCAAAAGAACAGAAAACAAAAAATGGCGTCTACAAAAGTTTGGGCACCCTGCAGAGTTAATACCTTGTACTGCCCCTTTTGGAAAGTATCACAGCTTGTAAATGCTTTTTTTTAGCCAGCCAAGAGTCTTTCAATTCTTGTTTGAGGTATCTTCGCCCATTCTTCCTTACAAAAGTCTTCCAGTTCTTTGAGATTCCTGGGCTGTCTATGACGCACTGCTCTTTTAAGGTCTATCCATAGATTTTCAATTATGTTGAGGTCAGGAGATTGTGAAGGCCATGGCAAAACCTTCAGTTTACACCTCTTGATGTAATCCACCGTGGATTTTGAGGTGTGTTTAGGATCATTATCCATTTGTAGAAGCCAGCCTCTCTAACTTCAGCTTTTTCACAGATGGCATCAAGTTAGCGTCCAAAATTTGCTGGAATCTTATTGAATCCATTTTTCCTTCTACTCGTGAAATGTTCCCTGTGCCACTGGCTGCAATACAACCCCAAAGCATGATTGATCCACCCCCATGCTTAACAGTTGGACAGAGGTTCTTTTCATTAAATTCTGTGCCCTTCCTTCTCCAAACGTACCTTTGCTCATTCCGGCCAAAAAGTTTGAATTTAACCTCATCGGTCCACAGAACTTTATTCCAAAATGCATCAGGCTTGTCTATATGTTCATTTGCAAACTTCAAACGCTGTTTTTTGTGGTGAGGACGTAGAAGAGGTTTTCTTCTGATGACTCTTCCATGAAGACCATATTTGTACAATTATCTCTTTATAGGGGAATAGTGTACCACAACTCCAGTCTCTGCCAGATCTTCCTGGAGGGATCGTGCAGTCAAAAGTGGATTTTGACTTGTTTTTCTCACAATCCTGCGAGCTGTTCTATCTGATATTTTTCTTGGTCTTCCAGATCTTGCTTTAACTTCCACTGTTCCTGATGACTGCCATTTCTTAATTACATTCCGAACAGAGGATATGGGCATCTGATAATGCTTTGCTATCTTCTTATAGCCTTTTCCTTCTTTGTGATTGTCAACTATTCTCAGTTTCAGTGTTCTACACAACTGCTTAGATGAACCCATGGTGCTGATTGTTGGAGCAAGGTCAGATGAGTCTGGGCTTTTAAAACCTTTGAGATTGACATCACCTGGTCTTTTCAGACGATGATTGAGAACAATCCTTGACACTTCCAGGTCTCAGCTGTCCAAAGGGGGCAGTACAAAGTATTAACTCTGCAGGGTGTCCAAACTTTTGCAGATGCCATTTTTTGTTTTCTGTTCTTTTGAAAGTGTAAATGATGGAAATAAAATCAAACTTGATTTGACATGTTATAAGAATGTTTAATCTGTAATGTTCGCACTGCGACTGCGCCAAGTAAATTTGCTAAGAAGTTTGGTATTTTACTCACGCCATTACGAGGTTTTTTCTTTGTTCTGGCGATCGGAGTGTGATTGACAAGAAGTGGGTGCTTCTGGGCGGAAACTGGCCGTTTTATGGGAGTGTGTGAAAAAACGCTACCGTTTCTGGGAAAAACGCGGGAGTGGCTGGAGAAACGGGGGAGTGTCTGGGCGAACGCTGGGTGTGTTTGTGACGTCAAACCAGGAACGACAAGCACTGAACTGATCGCACTGGAAGAATAAGTCTCGAGCTACTCAGAAACTGCACAGATAAATCTTTTCGCAATATTGAGAATCTTTCGTTCGCAATTTTGCTAAGCTAAGATTCACTCCCAGTAGGCGGCGGCTTAGCGTGTGCAATGCTGCTAAAAGCAGCTTGTGAGCAAACAACTCGGAATGAGGGCCACTGAGCAGAGCTAAACAACATAGGACAAATGTATGCCAAGACAGAAAATACTGAAATGACCAATGCCTATTAATTAAAACCTATTTTAATTACCCACAAACCATGGTTAATCAATACATTTTTTTATAAAGAACATCAAAAATACAGACTAAAATAATAGTTAGCAAGCATATAGAGAGGGATCCGTTAAATGCACATACATATTTAATGGATGTTACACATTACCTACTGTTTGTGATTTAAATAGGTCCACATGTAGATACCAATATATAAGATACAAAATAGCTCATCAAAAGGGAAGCAATTAGTTTCCCGATAGATGTGATCCCGGCGGTTGATATACCAACACCGGGATCCTGAAGTAGGAGGCAATGCCAATGTTGAGATACCGACACTGCACGGAATGCCAGTGTCACATTACCAACAACCGGCATCCCGATTGTCCAGACAGCAGAGGCTGCAGGGCCGGGAAGGTTAGGATTAGGGACCGAGGAGGGAGAGTTATGGTTAGGCACGTAGAAGGGGAGGTTAAGGTGAGGCATCAAGCTGGGAGGGTTAGGTTTAGGCAGCAGGGAAGGAAGGGAGAGTTGGGGTTAGGCACCCACAAGGGAGGGTTAGAGTAGGGGCGAGAGGAGGGTTAGGGGCTTACTGAAGGGCTTCTGGGATTCTTATGGATGGGATGCCACTGTCGGTATTCTAACTGCTGGCATCCCGTCCATCAGCAAATCATACTGGTCCCCATCAAATGGCCAGTAAGTCTAGTACTTGATGTATAGGTATTTTCCTTTTGTGATGGTATAAATTCCTATTAGGAATGTCTTTATATTGCACTTGCCTGTAAAATGATGAGCTCCTTTCTTGAGTGACATGTAATAGATTCTCATCAGCAAAACAGGTGTAATGATAACCTGCCTGATCCTGATATCGATCTCCAGAGACCAGCGCTGTGTGCTGGGAATGGCTAGGCTACAATATTAGCCATGACCGCCTGGGAAAACCAGGATGGAATTGAGTGCTTAGTGGGTATTCAGCCCGTATATGATAATGTGGTCCTGGTGATGATCTCCTAGAACTAGTGGTGTGCAGCAGAAAGGTCACAGGCTACACTACCAGCCATAGACCATCCTGGAGATCCAGCCACTGCAGCAGCAGAGTGGGCTTGTTGGGTAAGTTGATCACTGGTTAAAATTGATAGACTCAGTAAGGGAAGCTATGGATGCTCTTCCGACAACTACAGTAAGGCCAAGATGTCAGTCAGAAATCCCAAATGGAGAGTGCTCACTGCAGGGGTTGGACATCCAATTCATGGCTAGTGAGCTGTATACCACCCTGAGTGTTAGCAGGTATTTTGAGCAGAGGTATTCTCAACAAGAGCCAGACAGTCCAACACACTAGCAAGGGCAGCCAAAGTGCAAAGGTGGTATCCACCATTCAGATAGGGTTAAAGGAGAAGCTTCTAATGTACTTCTTCACACCTGGTGATTTCGCCAGAGGTGTGTTCCAATGATGTTCTAAAACTCCCAAAATGTTCAACACAATTTTGTATATTAGAAAATAAATAATGTATGATTTCGGTGGAATACAAATAGCACCATTTTTAGTTTGACAAAAAGTAGGTCTATTTTTAATATTCAATACCTTCACATAGACAACTATTTACGGTATTTGGAAATGTAATTAATGTCATCTGAAATTTAATTTTATGATAATCAAGAGTAGTATCTTATATTTATTGTAGTTAAAAATAGGCATTCATGAAAAATCAATAGTTTGTACTGTAAATACTGCAACAGCTTACATTTTGCATTGTGCACTTTAAATTTAAAATAACGAAATAACAAAACATTAATAATAGTGATTACGTTTAAAATAAGACTTAATATTGTGGAAAGTTTAAAAATTCTGTCACAAAATAAGAATAAAAACAAAACAAATGTTTTGGTCTGAGATAAATAAAGCTTTACAATGTTTGCAAGATGGCACCACTTAAATTTAGAGAGAACAAATGCACTCCCATATATTTAAAATGCAAAATGGGACACCAAATGGCAAACAATTTGCTTAGGTTATTAATCCTATGTCTGCATTATTGCTCACTTACTAGAGGCAGCAGTATATTGCTGCTGTAAAAGCAGATATTCTAGCCACTGAGCATCTTCTGTACAGTATTATGGAAAGATGTCCGAGCAGGTGTTGCATCTGTGTGCCTCTGAACTGCAGCGACTGAATCACACATTGGGGTAAATTTACTAAAGTATGAGTTTTTTTAGAAGTGTAGATGTTGCTCATAGCAACCAATCAGATTCTATCTATTATCTTTAAAATGGTGCTAGATGAATGATAATTAGAATCTGATTGGTTGCTATGGGCAACATCTACACTTTAGTAAATTTACTCCATAGAGTTACAGAAGTGGAACTAGGAAAGATAGACAGTCATCAAACTCTATTTAGAGAATAAGGGGTCTATGTACTAAGCCTTGGATATAGATAAAGTGGAGAGAGATAAAGCTCCAGCCAATCAGCTCCCAACTGTCATGTTACAGGCTGTGTTTGAGAAATGACAAGAGCTGCTTGGTTGGTACTTTATTTCTCCTCACTATTTATCTCTCTATAAAGCTTAGTACATAGACCTCATAGTATTTAAAAGTGCTTGCTGGATACCTGTCAAGGGCTGGTGCATTGAGCAGTGATTTTTTTTATGATGGTACTAAACAGTATGTTGTAACAGCACCTCTTTTTTGTATCATTTTTAATTGTTAGAACTACTATATTACCAGAACTTTTTAGAAATTAATAAGATAAGTATCGGCACATTTATCCAGAGTGTAAATCTTGTATTAACCTGTAACTAGCTGAGCACATTTCCTGAGTACCATCAACTATTTTTGCATAAAAAATGCACTAGAAGAGTTAAACGCGTATGATTGACTAATGCTGTGTTTCAGTGAATGCCCATTAGGCATCATGTAGAGTTTGATATACTGTAAGTCCTCTTGTGGGGCTAAAATATAACCAATTCCATATTGTTTGTGCATGCCAGAATATGGCTGTGTTTAGATTTGAGTGTATCTTAACTTGCACTCCCTTACATCCAATAAGTTGAATAGAATAACAAATGTATACATGAGTATAGCCCACCCATTGATCAGGGCAGTTTCTAGACAATATGGCTCTCAGTGTAAAGATTCAAAATGTACTACCACAGGTGCAAGGAGTGCAGCTGTAATGAGGACCAGAGCAGAGAGGAGCCCACCTTGTCTGTCAAAGTTACATGTTTTATATACATTTTTTACCACTGGGTGGTAAATAGGGCCAGTACACATTTGCCTTGGGGCCTGCAAATCTCTAAATTTGCCACTGGACCTGTTCATTGTAATGTGGTATAAAATGAAATGGGGGCGTTACAATGTTACATAAAGGGGGTACACTGTTGCATAATGGTTACTGGCAGTCCTACAATGTGACATAATAATGTGAAAAAGAGGACTAATATGGTTAAAAAAATAAACTAGGGCACTATTATAGGATATAACATTAACTAGGACACTATTATGGTTCAGAAAATGAATTGGGAAACTATAATGGGGCATAAAATTAACTGCTGCAGAGTAATGTTTCTCTAGAAGCATTGGATCAGGAGCCCCCAAAAATGGTCTGGCTACTCCCCTGAGCACCATCACAACATCACAGAAATACATCTTCCTGCACTGCCACCGTTCCCTCTCTGTTCTGCTCCTACTACTGTACAGCCAATAGTGGTGCAATCAAACAGATTTAGGGGGTAATTCCAAGTTGATCGCAGCAGGAAATTTTTTAGCAGTTGGGCAAAACCATGTGCACTGCAGGGGGGGGGGCAGATATAACATTTGCAGAGAGAGATAGATTTGGGTGTGGTGAGTTCAATCTGCAATCTAAATTGCAGTGTAAAAATAAAGCAGCCAGTATTTACCCTGCACAGAAACAAAATAACCCACCCAAATCTAACTCTCTCTGCAAATGTTATATCTGCCCCCCTGCAGTGCACATGGTTTTGCCCAACTGCTAAAAATTTCCTGCTGCGATCAACTTGGAATTACCCCCTAAGGGGGTAATTCAGTTCTGATCGCAGCAGCAAATTTGTTAGCTAATGGGCAAAACCATGTGCACTGCAGGTGGGACAGATATAACGTGCAGAGAGAGTTAGATTTCGGTGGGTTATTCTGTTTCTGTGTAGAGTAAATACTGGTGGCTTTATTTTTACACTGCAATTTAGATTTCAGTTTGAACACACCCCACCCAAATCTAACTCTGTCTGCACATGTTATATCTGCCCCCCCTGCAGTGCACATGGGCCCTCATTCCGAGTTGATCACTCGCTAGCTACTTTTAGCAGCTGTGCAAACACATAGTCGCCACCCAAGGAGGAGTGTATTTTCGCTTTGCAAGTGTGTGAACACCTGTGCAGCCAAGCTGTGCAAAAACATTTTGTGCAGTTTCTAAGTAGGTCTGGACTTACTCAGCCCTTGTGATCACTTCAGTCTTTTTGGTGCCGGAATTGACGTCAGACACCCGCCCTGCAAACGCCTGGACACGCCTGCATTTTTCCAAACACTCCAAGAAAACGGTCTGTTGCCACCCACAAATGCCCTCTTTCTGTCAATCTCCTTGTGATCACCCATGCAAATGGATTCTTCGTTAAATCCATAGCTCAGCAACGATCTGCTGTGTACCCGTACGACGTGTATGCGCATTGCAGTGCATGCGCAGTAGAGACCTGATTGATGCGCTGCTAAAAACGTCAGCGAGCGATCAAGTCGGAATGACCTCCACGGTTTTGCCCATTAGGTAACAAATTTGCTACTGTGATCAGATCTGAATTAGGCCCTTAATTCTAAGGCTCCTAGAAAATAATTGTGCTCCATGTGACGTTAAATTTTTAAATTCCTTTTCTCTTTTTGCTGTAGACATAAATAAATGTAGGATTACGTACTATGCATTGAAATATTTGCTTTAAAGTCACAGTCTGGCTCTAGATATAGGAAAGAATATAAATTAAACAAAACTGTCTAAAATGCAACAGAAACCAGGCATTCATTGTCAGTAGACAATTAAATAACTCTGTAATTACTTTACTTTTGCTTTACAAAAAATAAAGAGTGAATTGCTTGTCTGAACATTTTGGCTTTTTCCATGATGCAATGTATTGTAACTTAAATAAACTGTGGCATATTTTACCTATGGGCTGCAGGAGTGCAGACCCCCCCCCCCCCCCAACATACACACACACACACACACACTAAAATCCACCACCCGATCAGTTTCAATGCAGACAGATGCAGTACATGACTGCACTTGCTTCACTGTGACTGGCAGGGACTTCATATTGGTAGTCCTACCTGTCAGTCACCGACACACAAGGCAGTCCCATTGGGAGGTGTTTCCTCCCTCTGGGACAGGCAGACTGGGCTGCGATTAGCAGAGAGCTGACTTCCTTTGAATAAAATACTTAACTGGAGTAGAATCTGTGTCTCAGTCTGTCTGTTAGTATACCTGTAGCAGGGAAAACACTCAGTGGCAGTCTTACCATATATATGATGACATTATTGAGACAGACATGTGCGGCCACTTAAGAAAAAAGGGAGCTTATTTTATTGGCCACTAAGCTATTTGTCACAGGCAATTCTTGCCCTAAAAAGCAATTCCCACACCTCTCGTACTGCTGGGTGCAGATAAAATAAGGTGAAGTAAAGAAAAATCTTTATAAAATTCCTATTAGGAAGGAAAAAGAAACACCACCAGGTTTGTGGTCTTGTCTGTGGCTCACCCAGTGGGCTGCGAAAATGAGGGCATAGGCCGCATGAGTTTTGTATGGATGGTTTACTGCATGCAGGTATTAATCATTTTCTGGTACATTCATAAAGATTATAAGTATATCAGTGCAAGAGAGTAATAACAATAATAATAGTAAACTTGATAATACCTGACATGATACATTTTGTTAATTGTAAGCCTTTCAGATTTTAAAAGAAAAGCTCTCAGTGCCCATTTAACAGTATGGTATAATATCTTCCCACACAAGGTGCTGATAAAGAAAAATCATTAGCAAATGCTCAACTTCTCAGTGAAAAAGTTTTGACCCACAGTGTCCAACATCTTACATATAGCTGATAATGTAAGTTACCAATGTTTGACATAATCTGATGGTATTTAACACCAATGAATAGCACATGAAATGAACTACTACTTCAGAAAATTGTCCACATGCTGTGGGTTATATCTCATATTCTATTTAATCAGCAGCTTGCACTGCCTGTTAAATTGTGATAATGAGTGCACTAAATGAAAAAAGTTATATAAAACTTTTTAGGTTCTTCCATCCTTTTGAAACTCCACAAAAGACAAGTTTAAAAAAATATATTCCTGACCATATCAATAGCAATTGAATTAATACCCTGGATTAATCACCTGAATAATTTATTGTAATTATTACTGCTGGAAAAGCAATCTCTAAAAAGATAAGTATCCAATTTACTTTTAAGGATTTAGCCATCACTACTTAATTTGTCTTATTTTTCCTACAGTGGAGAACATCTCTCTTTGTTGATGGGGAAACTTTTTCCTTCCAGATAAAAATGGAAGTCCCATTGTCATCTCTAAACCCCATATGAAAAGAGCTTTAGACAGCTAGGATTTGATCTCAGATATATTTATACATGCTAATAAGGTCCCCACTTTATTGTTTTTCATTGGTGTAAGGCCCATTATGCAAAAAAATGTTTTAATAACTTAACCATTCATCCCCTTGATTTATAAAGATTCCAGTCTCTGAAGTTCTCTAACATTTTTCTGATAGTCATGTGCTCAATACCATGTATGTCACCTGTATCCTGACTAGTAGCTTAAACAGTGGTAAAACAAGTTTGAATCAGGAACATTGATCACCTTTTATGAATTTTTGTATACACTTAAATGTTTTTCCACTGTGGTACTAGATTTTTCCCGCAACAATAAAGGCAACAACTACATGTAGGCTCCATCAAATATAATTAGCATTAGAATTGAGGTACTTTGAAATGCAGCAGTATCTCAGCTCTGCTATAGACATTACAATCTCCAATCAGAATGTGCAGTTATTGTCATGCTAATTACTTTAATGTTGCTAAAGACATTATGTCAGAAGAAGTAAGACAAGAAAAAAGTGTATCTTAGAAAAGAAACACTAATATTGCCTCAGTTAACCTTCTCCCTTAACAATAATAAACCTGAAATGACTGAAAGATATTTTAAAGGCTTCTTAAAATTATCCTGAATAAGTGTTGCTTTCATTTCAGCTTTGTTAACGTGTTACTTTGGAAACTTGAGATAATTGTAACCTTTGGAATAAGACTAATAATCATTGCCTGTCTCATCAACAGCTTTATTCTTCAGACAGCAATGGATATTATTTCCTTGCATCATCACTATGTCTTTATAAAACAGTAATTGTTTTGTTTTTTTCCTTTGCTTTCCCATGCAAAATTGCTTTTTTTTACTATTTCCTTATTTACAGTGTACAGTATAACTATATATATATATATATATATATCAGTTTGCAGTGTCCAGAGGAAGGGGGTCCGTCCCCCGAAACGTTGACCAATAAATGCACTTCTTGCTTTGATTTACTTGGGAGTGAAAGACTCTGAGTGCCGCCGTCCCTCTCCATTCTGCATATTGGGGTCGCCATACCCCTAGGAGGGCACCGGAGCGATACCCCTACGGGGACAACGGAGTGCCAGGCTGCCACCATGGACTATATATATATATATATATTTATTTATTATGCTACAGTGGGATTTTGAGACAATGCTTACAGTATGCCAATTTTTTTACAAGACTTTGTTTTCATGCAACAGTTTTTCACTGTTTTGTTGGGAACCTATGAAATGTCATCATATACTGTATACAGTATGCTGAGTTAAATAGTAAGATGTATGCAGATTATTTCAGAGCTTGACACATGCCGCTAAATGTTAAGCAATCATCAATAACATAAACCACCTACAATTAGAACAAAAATTTAAGGTCTGAAAGTATTAATTGCAGATAAGCAATTAAACAAATTTCACTTCAAAACCCAGCAATCAAAGAGCTAACCTTTTTAATTATTATTTTTTTATTGAAATGAACACATTTTTTAATAAACTTATAGGGTATCAGAAGTTCAGAGTCTTTCTCAGTAATGGCAAATATTTTTTATTGCTTTAATGTTCAAATGATCAATAGAAAAAAACAATAAAAGTAAATTATTGTATGTGTGCCTTTTCCACTAACAGAGACACCCTGTGGAGGATTTATCACAAGGCAACCAAATTGGCTGCTTAGGGCCCTGTTGGTCCCAGGGGGAACACCAAGAATGCCACCGACAAAGGGCATTCCCAGCAGACCATGAGCTTCACCAAAACTGTCCAAGAGCTGGGCTGGCTTAATATCAGGATGTCAGTGATTAGATAGCTGCTGGGTGCTGGCTCAGCACATGCCTCTGTCTCCAGTCCTGCAGTACTGTGCGTATGACCAGTCATGACACACGTCTGTACAGTATGACATCAGATGCTTAGAGATATGAGCTTGGATGTGCACAAAAAATACATGAGGTCTTCCAGTGTACTTTATTACAGTATTTTTAATAAAATGTTATATAGTATCCACCTACTGTACTAAATTCCAATCAGGTGGGAGTGGGGGATGGTGGGTGGACAGTGTTTTTTTAAATACAGTGTATAACCCTATACTTGATTTTCCATAGTTCAATTAGATCAGGTATGGTACCAAAGGATTGGGGCATAGCTGAGGCAGTGCCTTTATTTAAAAAGGGAACTAAAAATAGACCAGTTAGTTTAACTTCTTTAGTGGGTAAAATATTGGAAGGCATTTTGAAGGATAGCATAGAGGAGCACCTACAGGCTACTAAGTTTATTAGCAAAAGTCAGCATGGATTTGTAAGGGACAGATCATGTCAAACCAACTTAATTAGCTTCTACAAGGAAGTGAGTGAGAATCTTGACCAGGGAAAAGCAGTGGACTTGGGGTATTTAGACTTTGCAAAAGCCTTCGATACAGTGCCTCATAAGAGACTGATCAACAATTAAGGGAACTTGGCATAGGATATACTACAATATTTGTACATGGATAAGTATTTGGCTGGATAACAGAGTACGAGTAGTGGTCAATGAGATGTTTTCCAGCTGGGCACCAGTAGTCAGCACATGGGTCCGTACTTGGCCCACTGCTGTCACTATATTTATCAATGATCTAGGAATAGGCTTGGAAAGCACAGTGTCAATCTTTGCAAATGATACTAAACTACGTAAGGTAATAATTCAGAAGGCGATGTGGAGTCTCTACAGAATGACTTAGTTAAACTGGAAACCTGGGCGTCTAAATGAAGAATGAGGTTCAATATAGAAAAATGCAAAGTTATGCATTTTGGGACAAAAAACACACTTGCATCCTACAATCTAGATGGGGAAAATATAGGGGTAACTATGGTGGAAAAAAATTTGGGGGTGCTTATAGATAATAGGCTTAATAACAGTACACAATGTCAAATTGCAGCAAAGAAGGCAAGTAAAGTGGGCATTGAGACAACAGACATGGATGTAATCCTGCCGCTGTACAAATCATTGGTACGTCTGCACCTGGAATATTGTGTACCATTCTGGGCACCATATTATAAAAAAGATAATGGGGAACTAGAAAGAGTTCAAAGAAGAACTAATAAATTGATTAAAGGGTTAGAGTCACTGGAGTACGAGGAAAGGCATACTATGTTAAATATGTATACACTAGAAAAAAGGCGACTAAGAGGAGACATTAATAATATATTCAAATTTGTAAAGGGTCATTACAAGGAGCTAGCAGCAGATTTGTTTATTAAAAGAACTCTGTATAGGACGTGTGGACACTCGCTGAGGCTGGAGGAGAGAAAATGCCATACACAACGTAGGAAAGTGTTCTTCACGGTAAGGGCAATAAAGATTTGGAACTCCCTGCTGGAGAAGGTAATAATGGCAGACTCTGTAAATCCATTTAAAAATGGATTGGACAGATTTCTAACTGGAAAATACAGATGTATCCACATTTTTCTTGACGGTTAATAGGATTAACTGAGACTGGCCAGTCAGATTTAATCCCCTGCTGTATTGATTTAATCCCCTGCTGTATTGTTCTCTGTATTGTATTGCAGTTGAGAACAATAGATGAAGGGTTTATGTTAATAAGTCAAGTTGTGACTAGGCACAGAAAACTACTCAAGATAACGGTGGATACATCTGTATATCCATGGCTGTAGCATTTAACATATTGACATTAAATTATCTGGGAGTGGTAAGAATCATAGCTGTCAATTGGTACTAAACCATTACTTCAGCAGGTGCATTATAATATGAACAGATTAACACAGAATACAGGTTGACCCGAAGGGCATTTTGCCTCTTTTCAACCTCGCTGACTATGTAACTATGTAACATATCATGGTTGGGGAAAGGCACATACTTACTGGGGATATATCAATATGCTATAATACTCTATTTTAAGTACTACTGTGTATAAAAAATGCCTGCTACATCAGTGGGGCACTAATATATAATTAATATAGTCACACTGACTGAATGGTGTAATAATGGGTATTATAAGGGATTGGGGACCTGCTAGGCTACTACAATCAATAAGGGGGGAAGAGGCACTCATATATAATTAGTCAACACTAATTTAACTGGGGGTAATAATAAGTATTATAAGATAGTGCTGCCTGCATTATATATCAGTGCCCCCCCCCACTGATTGTAGTATGTCCCCATCTCCTATAAGCAAGTCCCCATCCCTTATAATATCCAGTATTGCAACCCTTTAGTGTGAGTCTATTATATGAGGTCTGACAATTAAGTTAGCAAACTCACTACTGTGCAGTAGCGGATTTACCACTAGGCAACCAAAGACCAAAGAAGCTGCAAGGGCCCAGCGGGTCCCAGGAGACTCGCCGACAGATCATGGAGTCATGAAGGCATATCTGATTGCCGCCAAAAATTTCTGAGTGCTGGACTGCCTGAATACTCCATGCAGGCTGTTAGTGACTAGATAGCTTCCTGGAGCCAGTTGCCTGACCTGCCTGTGTTCAGTGCCTACAGTGTGATTTTAAGTACACTAGTACCACCCTCTGCCTGTTATTATCAGGCAAGGGGCAGATTGGGGAGCATACACTGACTGGTGGGTGGCAAACTAAATGGTGGCCTATCAGCTACAATTGGTGGTGGGGGGAACACTGAGGATTGTCTGAGTAAGGGGGCCCCAAATCAGTATCTTGCTTAGGGCCCCATGAGATCTGAATCCACCTCTGGAGACACCACTCTCCCAGAACTTACATGACCAGTTTAACTATGCACTTGAGATACTGTAAAAGACATTTCACAAAGCTCAGACACAAAGGGGCATATGTAGTTTGAACTCGGACCTTATTATATTTGCCTCAAAACTATTTTCTAATTCTGCTATGAAATTTTATGTTTCATGGCAGAAATTCCCACACGATATCACAACTTCATCTGCTCTGCAATAAACCAGAATTTACACCAGAATTTACATGCACTTTGGATAATTGTGCTTATTAATGATTAGCTTCAATATAAATTGTTTTCTTTTATGGGACAATATGATATGAAAAAATACACAAATGATTAACATTGCTGTAAACGGTACACTTGCTAAGATCAGGGATTATCAAGTACATCTGTCCAACAGGTTGTGTTTTGCAGATTTTCTCAATCATGCAGAGGTGAATTATTTTATTTGTTTGGGTCAGTAATGATACCATCTGTTCCCACAGAGGAAAATGATCAACATATGACCAGGCGGGCATACTTGAGGACTGAACTTGAGAAACTTGAAGGATGTCTGTGGTTTAATCAGAAAACATACATATTTAATAATGGACTGTGAAAACAAATATGCTATTTACAATAAGTATATAATAACACACATCACTTTCAAATCTGCAAAGAATAAAGCAGCAAGGATTAAACAGCGATGCAGTATTATGCTGTATACAGTATATCACATTATGTACAGATGCACTAACGATTTGGGATACCTGTCATATACTCTGTACATATTTCTGTCTAGGCAAAACTGTATCCTTTTCATAAATAATTTACATGCATTAGCTGCTATAAATGTTTTGCCTATTACAGTCAATTTTATATGGTAGTCTCTGATCATATTAACTACCGTATAATGGGCCTAATTCAGGTTGGATTGTAAATCGCAATCCAACCGGAATTTCTGAATTTGCCCAGCGGACGTATGTGCAGGACCTGACCTGCGTATATGTCCGCATTTACAGTGGGCGCCTCGCAGTAAATGCGAATGCCTCTGTCTGATTGACAGGCAGAGGTGTTTGATGGGTGGGAGGGGGACAGCAATGCTCCGCTTCCAAAGTGGAAAAGGAGCGTTGCGGGGGCAGCGGTAGATAAATGTGGCGTGGTGGCACGAATGGGAGGGTGTGCCGTGGGCATGATCGGGGGGGCTGCATGACATCACACGCAGCAGCTCCGATCAAAAAGATGGCATCAGTCCTCCTACCATTGCAACCAGGCTGAGCCTAATTTCTGTGAGTGCGCACTAATTGTGGCACGATCGCAATTAGTGCGGGTCACTGATGGGGGAGGGGCATCCCCCCAGCATGCGAGGCAAAGGATTGCAAATTCTGCTAAATAGGGTCCAATAAACAGATGTGATTAAATAGTCTGATAACTGGACAGAATCTAATTGAACACAGTCATGTCTGTGGGCAGACAGTTACTGTTATTCTTCATGTAAAAGTTTGTTTTTGAGTATATAAATGTTGCACAATCATTTTCAAGTCACACCAGCTGTATTATTATTTGTTCAATCTATTGATGGACATTCATCTTTAAAAAAAATAAAATGTTTTTTTTTTCATAAACTTCAAAAACAGTAATTATTAATTGGAGATTATCATTATTATTTCTGTAATAAACAAATATTTGTTTACAACATTACTGTAATAGACTAATACATTAGTTTATATTAGTGATGTGCACCGGACATTTTTCGGGTTTTGTGTTTTGGTTTTGGATTCGGTTCCGCGGCCGTGTTTTGGATTCGGACGCGTTTTGGCAAAACCTCACCGAAATTTTTTTGTCGGATTCGGGTGTGTTTTGGAATCGGGTGTTTTTTTTCAAAAAAACCTAAAAAACAGCTTAAATCATAGAATTTGGGGGTCATTTTGATCCCATAGTATTATTAACCTCAATAACCATAATTTCCACTCATTTCCAGTCTATTCTGAACACCTCACACCTCACAATATTATTTTTAGTCCTAAAATTTGCACCAAGGTCGCTGGATGACTAAGCTAAGCGACACAAGTGGCCGACACAAACACCTGGCCCATCTAGGAGTGGCGCTGCAGTGTCAGGCAGGATGGCACTTCAAAAAAATAGTCCCCAAACAGCACATGATGCAAAGAAAAAAAGAGGCGCAATGAGGTAGCTGTGTGACTAAGCTAAGCGACCCAAGTGGCTGACACAAACACCTGGCCCATCTAGGAGTGGCACTGCAGTGTCAGGCAGGATGGCACTTCAAAAAAATAGTCCCCAAATAGCACATGATGCAAAGAAAAAAAGAGGCGCACCAAGGTCACTGTGTGACTAAGCTAAGCGACCCAAGTGGCCGACACAAACACCTGGCCCATCTAGGAGTGGCACTGCAGTGTCAGGCAGGATGGCACTTCAAAAAAATAGTCCCCAAACAGCACATGATGCAAAGAAAAAAAGAGGCACACCAAGGTCGCTGTGTGACTAAGCTAAGCGACCCAAGTGGCCGACACAAACACCTGGCCCATCTAGGAGTGGCACTGCAGTGTCAGGCAGGATGGCACTTCAAAAAAATAGTCCCCAAACAGCACATGATGCAAAGAAAAAAAGCGGTGCAATGAGGTAGCTGTGTGACTAAGCTAAGCGACCCAAGTGGCCGACACAAACACTTGGCCCATCTAGGAGTGGCACTGCAGTGTCAGGCAGGATGGCACTTCAAAAAAATAGTCCCCAAACAGCACATGATGCAAAGAAAAAAAGAGGCGCACCAAGGTCGCTGTGTGACTAAGCTAAGCGACACAAGTGGCTGACACAAACACCTGGCCCATCTAGGAGTGGCACTGCAGTGTCAGGCAGGATGGCACTTCAAAAAAATAGTCCCCAAACAGCACATGATGCAAAGAAAAAAAGAGGCGCAATGAGGTACCTGTGTGACTAAGCTAAGCGACCCAAGTGGCCGACACAAACACCTGGCCCATCTAGGAGTGGCACTGCAGTGTCAGGCAGGAAGGCACTTCAAAAAAATAGTCCCCAAACAGCACATGATGCAAAGAAAAAAAGAGGCGCAATGAGGTAGCTGTGTGACTAAGCTAAGCGACCCAAGTGGCCGACACAAACACCTGGCCCATCTAGGAGTGGCACTGCAGTGTCAGGCAGGATGGCACTTCAAAAAAATAGTCCCCAAACAGCACATGATGCAAAGAAAAAAAGAGGCGCAATGAGGTAGCTGTGTGACTAAGCTAAGCGACCCAAGTGGCCGACACAAACAACTGAAATGCACCACAGGTATAGAATGTAGATGGATAGTATACTTGATGACACAGAGGTAGGTACAGCAGTGGCCTTCCGTACTGTACTGCTATATATACTGGTGGTCACTGTCAGCAAACTGCAAAACTAAAATGCACCACAGGTATAGAATGTAGATGGATAGTATACTTGACGACACAGAGGTAGGTACAGCAGTGGCCTTCCGTACCGTACTGCTATATATACTGGTGGTCACTGTGTCAGCAAACTGCACAACTGAAATGCAACACAGGTACAGAATCTGGATGGATAGTATACTTGACGACACAGAGGAAGGTACAGCAGTGGCCTTCCGTACCGTACTGCTATATATATTGGTGGTCACTGTCAGCAAACTGCAAAACTAAAATGCACCACAGGTATAGAATGTAGATGGATAGTATACTTGACGACACAGAGGTAGGTACAGCAGTGGCCTTCCGTACCGTACCGCTATATACACTGGTGGTCACTGTGTCAGCAAACTGCACAACTGAAATGCACCACAGGTATAGAATCTAGATGGATAGTATACTTGACGACACAGAGGTAGGTACAGCAGTGGCTTACTGTACCGTAATGCTATATATTATATACTGGTGGTCAGCAAACTGTGCAAAACTGAAATGCACCACAGGTATGGATGGATAGTATACTTGACGACACAGAGGTAGGTACAGCAGTGGCCTACTTTACCGTAATGCTATATATTATATACTGGTGGTCAGCAAACTGTGCAAAACTTAAATGCACCACAGGTATGGATGTATAGTATACTTGACAACACAGAGGTAAGTACAGCAGTGGCCTTCTTTACCGTACTCCTATATATTATATATTGGTGGTCAGCAATATTATGCACTGTACTCCTACTATATACTACACAATGCAGCACAGATATGGAGTGTTTTTCAGGCAGACAACGTATACTGGTGGTCACTGGTCAGCAAAACTCTGCACTGTACTCCTCCTATATAATATTATACTGGGGATCCCCAGTCCCCACAATAAAGCAGTGTGAGCACAGATATATGCAGCACACTGAGCACAGATATGGAGTGTTTTTCAGGCAGACAACGTATACTGGTGGTCACTGTCAGCAAAACTCTGCACTGTACTCCTCCTATATAATACAGCTGCTCCCCAGTCCCCACAATTAAGCAGTGTGAGCACAGATATATGCAGCACACTGAGCACAGATAAGTAGCGTTTTTTTCAGGCAGAGAACGGATAAAACTGGTGGTCACTGATCAGCAAAACTCTGCACTGTACTCCTCCTATATTAATATAAAGCTGCTCCCCAGTCCCCACAATGATATAAGCAAGCACAAATATTTGCATCAACTCAACAATGAATAAACGGAGAGGACGCCAGCCACGTCCTCTCCCTAACATTTCCAATGCACGAGTGAAAATGGTGGCGACACGCGGCTGCTTATATAGAATCCGAATCTCGCAAGAATCCGACAGCGGGATGATGACGTTCGGGCGCGCTTGGGTTAACCGAGCCATACGGGAGAATCCGTGTAAAATGGGTGAAGTTCGGGGGGGTTCGGTTTCCGAGGAACCGAACCCGCTCATCACTAGTTTATATTGAAAAGAACTGATTAAATATAAGCATTTTTTAAAGCATTTTATCATATTCTATTCAATGCTATAGCTTAGAGCCTTTGGAATTAATTGAGTTGGATGCATATGCTGAAAGGGATGCCTTTTTTTCCAGTGACTGCATATGCATCTAAAGCTGAAAGTGAGGTCTGCACATGAGTCACACATTGCGCTTGCAGTAGCAAGTAGCTCCATTTATGACATATCTTGAGCAAACGAATCCTAACAACAAATAGGCTTTTCTATGCTGCAACTAATCGGTGACTTTTTGGACACATGGAACAGCTGTGTCTTGTGGGTGTCTAATGGGAATATTGTGGGATTTAGCAACAAATGGACACCTGACACACCTGTCACTAATGGATATTTTGTACCAAGCATGGGGAAGGGCACAAGTCCCAATACTAACGAAGAAGCTGCAGGTATTAAAAAAATAATGCATAAGATTAAATAATAAATAATGGGTGGAGTATATTTAGAGGACATTCCCTTTTTTGTAGGAAGACAGAGAGCAATTGATGACTTGCAAATGGCTCATGCACATTCTTTACTTTCTTTGGGATGCATTTTACAGTATATGTTCAAGCAGGAGACATCACAAAGGCAATCAAGGTAGTAAAGATGCTATAAACATAAACAAGCCACACATAAAATAATCTAAATGTCACCCCACTACTTTGAGTAATTGAAGACTGAAACTAAGCTAATTTAAAGCAGATAAAGGTAATTGTTTCCATTACTGAAAGCAGTTGTCCTAGTGTACTAGTCTGTTGAATGTTCCTTTATGTTTTTCCGGGTGTATCCACAAAGGAAGGTGCAGAATTTACAGAGGGATTTGCCAGGTTACATTAGTGGACCAGTAGGCACTTGCACTCATTAAGACGCATTGCAGGTCTGAATTTGTTATGGTTCATAAATTATTGTTGGTATTTCAGTATTATTAAAAAGTCATCAGGATTGTGTTTATTTTTACCTTGTAATACTGTAGGTTACATCCCACATTTCACAGCATGTCATTTTAATTACAAATATCATGTTTTATGATCTGATATACAATGTAATCATGGACATTAAAAGTCTGCTCACTACAAGAAGTAAACTGCCATTCTTATAAAGGTTAAAAATATGTGTATGCTGCTTTGACTTTTACTTATTTGTATATTTTTCTATCAGATCCTGTTTAATTGGTTTGTTCCATACAGTAGTAAATTTATGAACACTATAGATAATAAAGTTACTGCTAAATGTAAACTTAAACATAAACAAATTATTGAAAAAAAAATCTTCATTTATATAGAGATGAGCGGGTTCGGTTTCTCTGAATCCGAACCCGCCCGAACTTCATGGTTTTTTTCACGGGTCCGAGCAGACTCGGATCCTCCCGCCTTGCTCGGTTAACCCGAGCGCGCCCGAACGTCATCATGACGCTGTCGGATTCTCGCGAGACTCGGATTCTATATAAGGAGCCGCGCGTCGCCGCCATTTTCACACGTGCATTGAGATTGATAGTGAGAGGACGTGGCTGGCGTCCTCTCCATTTAGATTATAAGAGAGAGAGATTTACTGGAGCTTAGGACTAGGAGGAGTACTGTAGAAGTGTAGAGAGTGCAGAGAGTTTACTAGTGAGTGACCACCAGACAGTGCAGTTTATTTAATATATCCGTTCTCTGCCTGAAAAAAGCGATACACACAGTGACTCAGTCACATACCATATCTGTGTGCACTGCTCAGGCTCAGCCCAGTGTGCTGCATCATCTATATATATTATATATCTGTCTGACTGCTCAGCTCACACAGCTTATAATTGAGGGGGAGACTGGGGAGCACTGCAGTGCCAGTTATAGGTTATAGCAGGAGCCAGGAGTACATAATATTATATAGTGAGTGACCACCAGACAGTGCAGTTTATTTAATATATCCGTTCTCTGCCTGAAAAAAGCGATACACACAGTGACTCAGTCACATACCATATCTGTGTGCACTGCTCAGGCTCAGCCCAGTGTGCTGCATCATCTATATATATTATATATCTGTCTGACTGCTCAGCTCACACAGCTTATAATTGTGGGGGAGACAGGGGAGCACTGCAGTGCCAGTTATAGGTTATAGCAGGAGCCAGGAGTACATAATATTATATTAAAATTAAACAGTGCACACTTTTGCTGCAGGAGTGCCACTGCCAGTGTGACTGACCAGTGACCTGACCACACTGACCACCAGTATAGTTAGTAGTATACTTATATTGTGATTGCCTGAAAAAGTTAAACACTCGTCGTGTGACTTCACTTGTGTGTTGTTTTTTTTTTTATTCTATAAAAATAAAACTCATTCTGCTGACAGACAGTGTCCAGCAGGTCCGTCATTATATAATATATAATATATACCTGTCCGGCTGCAGTAGTGATATATATATATTTTTTATATCATTTATCATCCAGTCGCAGCAGACACAGTACGGTAGTTCACGGCTGTGGCTACCTCTGTGTCTGCACTCGGCAGGCAGTCCGTCCATAATTGTATACCACCTAACCGTGGTTTTTTTTTCTTCTTTATACATACATACTACTACGACATCTCTTTATCAACCAGTCTATATTAGCAGCAGACACAGTACAGTACGGTAGTTCACGGCTGTGGCTACCTCTGTGTCTGCACTCGGCAGGCAGTCCGTCCATAATTGTATACCACCTAACCGTGGTTTTTTTTTCTTTCTTCTTTATACATACATAGTTACATAGACATCTCTTTATCAACCAGTCTATATTAGCAGCAGACACAGTACAGTACGGTAGTTCACGGCTGTGGCTACCTCTGTGTCTGCACTCGGCAGGCAGTCCGTCCATAATTGTATACCACCTAACCGTGGTTTTTTTTTCTTTCTTCTTTATACATACATAGTTACATAGACATCTCTTTATCAACCAGTCTATATTAGCAGCAGACACAGTACAGTACGGTAGTTCACGGCTGTGGCTACCTCTGTGTCTGCACTCGGCAGGCAGTCCGTCCATAATTGTATACCACCTAACCGTGGTTTTTTTTTCTTTCTTCTTTATACATACATAGTTACATAGACATCTCTTTATCAACCAGTCTATATTAGCAGCAGACACAGTACAGTACGGTAGTTCACGGCTGTGGCTACCTCTGTGTCTGCACTCGGCAGGCAGTCCGTCCATAATTGTATACCACCTAACCATGTTTTTTTTTTCTTTCTTCTTTATACATACATACTACTACGACATCTCTTTATCAACCAGTCTATATTATTAGCAGCAGACACAGTACAGTACGGTAGTTCACGGCTGTGGCTACCTCTGTGTCTGCACTCGGCAGGCAGTCCGTCCATAATTGTATACCACCTAACCGTGGTTTTTTTTTCTTTCTTCTTTATACATACATAGTTACATAGACATCTCTTTATCAACCAGTCTATATTAGCAGCAGACACAGTACAGTACGGTAGTTCACGGCTGTGGCTACCTCTGTGTCTGCACTCGGCAGGCAGTCCATAATTGTATACTAGTATCCATCTCCATTGTTTACCTGAGGTGCCTTTTAGTTGTGCCTATTAAAATATGGAGAACAAAAATGTTGAGGTTCCAAAATTAGGGAAAGATCAAGATCCACTTCCACCTCGTGCTGAAGCTGCTGCCACTAGTCATGGCCGAGACGATGAAATGCCAGCAACGTCGTCTGCCAAGGCCGATGCCCAATGTCATAGTACAGAGCATGTCAAATCCAAAACACCAAATATCAGAAAAAAAAGGACTCCAAAACCTAAAATAAAATTGTCGGAGGAGAAGCGTAAACTTGCCAATATGCCATTTACGACACGGAGTGGCAAGGAACGGCTGAGGCCCTGGCCTATGTTCATGGCTAGTGGTTCAGCTTCACATGAGGATGGAAGCACTCAGCCTCTCGCTAGAAAAATGAAAAGACTCAAGCTGGCAAAAGCAGCACAGCAAAGAACTGTGCATTCTTCGAAATCCCAAATCCACAAGGAGAGTCCAATTGTGTCGGTTGCGATGCCTGACCTTCCCAACACTGGACGTGAAGAGCATGCGCCTTCCACCATTTGCACGCCCCCTGCAAGTGCTGGAAGGAGCACCCGCAGTCCAGTTCCTGATAGTCAGATTGAAGATGTCAGTGTTGAAGTACACCAGGATGAGGAGGATATGGGTGTTGCTGGCGCTGGGGAGGAAATTGACCAGGAGGATTCTGATGGTGAGGTGGTTTGTTTAAGTCAGGCACCCGGGGAGACACCTGTTGTCCGTGGGAGGAATATGGCCGTTGACATGCCAGGTGAAAATACCAAAAAAATCAGCTCTTCGGTGTGGAGGTATTTCACCAGAAATGCGGACAACAGGTGTCAAGCCGTGTGTTCCCTTTGTCAAGCTGTAATAAGTAGGGGTAAGGACGTTAACCACCTCGGAACATCCTCCCTTATACGTCACCTGCAGCGCATTCATAATAAGTCAGTGACAAGTTCAAAAACTTTGGGTGACAGCGGAAGCAGTCCACTGACCAGTAAATCCCTTCCTCTTGTAACCAAGCTCACGCAAACCACCCCACCAACTCCCTCAGTGTCAATTTCCTCCTTCCCCAGGAATGCCAATAGTCCTGCAGGCCATGTCACTGGCAATTCTGACGATTCCTCTCCTGCCTGGGATTCCTCCGATGCATCCTTGCGTGTAACGCCTACTGCTGCTGGCGCTGCTGTTGTTGCTGCTGGGAGTCGATGGTAATCCCAGAGGGGAAGTCGTAAGACCACTTTTACTACTTCCACCAAGCAATTGACTGTCCAACAGTCCTTTGCGAGGAAGATGAAATATCACAGCAGTCATCCTACTGCAAAGCGGATAACTGAGGCCTTGGCATCCTGGGTGGTGAGAAACGTGGTTCCGGTATCCATCATTACTGCAGAGCCAACTAGAGACTTGTTGGAGGTACTGTGTCCGCGGTACCAAATACCATCTAGGTTCCATTTCTCTAGGCAGGCGATACTGAAAATGTACACAGACCTCAGAAAAAGAGTCACCAGTGTCCTAAAAAATGCAGCTGTACCCAATGTCCACTTAACCACGGACATGTGGACAAGTGGAGCAGGGCAGGGTCAGGACTATATGACTGTGACAGCCCACTGGGTAGATGTATGGACTCCCGCCGCAAGAACAGCAGCGGCGGCACCAGTAGCAGCATCTCGCAAACGCCAACTCTTTCCTAGGCAGGCTACGCTTTGTATCACCGCTTTCCAGAATACGCACACAGCTGAAAACCTCTTACGGCAACTGAGGAAGATCATCGCGGAATGGCTTACCCCAATTGGACTCTCCTGTGGATTTGTGGCATCGGACAACGCCAGCAATATTGTGTGTGCATTAAATATGGGCAAATTCCAGCACGTCCCATGTTTTGCACATACCTTGAATTTGGTGGTGCAGAATTTTTTAAAAAACGACAGGGGCGTGCAAGAGATGCTGTCGGTGGCCAGAAGAATTGCGGGACACTTTCGGCGTACAGGCACCACGTACAGAAGACTGGAGCACCACCAAAAACTACTGAACCTGCCCTGCCATCATCTGAAGCAAGAAGTGGTAACGAGGTGGAATTCAACCCTCTATATGCTTCAGAGGTTGGAGGAGCAGCAAAAGGCCATTCAAGCCTATACAATTGAGCACGATATAGTAGGTGGAATGCACCTGTCTCAAGCGCAGTGGAGAATGATTTCAACGTTGTGCAAGGTTCTGATGCCCTTTGAACTTGCCACACGTGAAGTCAGTTCAGACACTGCCAGCCTGAGTCAGGTCATTCCCCTCATCAGGCTTTTGCAGAAGAAGCTGGAGACATTGAAGGAGGAGCTAACACGGAGCGATTCCGCTAGGCATGTGGGACTTGTGGATGGAGCCCTTAATTCGCTTAACAAGGATTCACGGGTGGTCAATCTGTTGAAATCAGAGCACTACATTTTGGCCACCGTGCTCGATCCTAGATTTAAAGCCTACCTTGGATCTCTCTTTCCGGCAGACACAAGTCTGCTGGGGTTGAAAGACCTGCTGGTGACAAAATTGTCAAGTCAAGCGGAACGCGACCTGTCAACATCTCCTCCTTCACATTCTCCCGCAACTGGGGGTGCAAGGAAAAGGCTCAGAATTCCGAGCCCACCCGCTGGCGGTGATGCAGGGCAGTCTGGAGCGACTGCTGATGCTGACATCTGGTCCGGACTGAAGGACCTGACAACGATTACGGACATGTCGTCTACAGTCACTGCATATGATTCTCTCAACATTGATAGAATGGTGGAGGATTATATGAGTGACCGCATCCAAGTAGGCACGTCACACAGTCCGTACTTATACTGGCTGGAAAAAGAGGCAATTTGGAGGCCCTTGCACAAACTGGCTTTATTCTACCTAAGTTGCCCTCCCACAAGTGTGTACTCCGAAAGAGTGTTTAGTGCCGCCGCTCACCTTGTCAGCAATCGGCGTACGAGGTTACATCCAGAAAATGTGGAGAAGATGATGTTCATTAAAATGAATTATAATCAATTCCTCCGCGGAGACATTGACCAGCAGCAATTGCCTCCACAAAGTACACAGGGAGCTGAGATGGTGGATTCCAGTGGGGACGAATTGATAATCTGTGAGGAGGGGGATGTACACGGTGATATATCGGAGGGTGATGATGAGGTGGACATCTTGCCTCTGTAGAGCCAGTTTGTGCAAGGAGAGATTAATTGCTTCTTTTTTGGGGGGGGTCCAAACCAACCCGTCATATCAGTCACAGTCGTGTGGCAGACCCTGTCACTGAAATGATGGGTTGGTTAAAGTGTGCATGTCCTGTTTTGTTTATACAACATAAGGGTGGGTGGGAGGGCCCAAGGACAATTCCATCTTGCACCTCTTTTTTCTTTTCTTTTTCTTTGCATCATGTGCTGATTGGGGAGGGTTTTTTGGAAGGGACATCCTGCGTGACACTGCAGTGCCACTCCTAAATGGGCCCGGTGTTTGTGTCGGCCACTAGGGTCGCTAATCTTACTCACACAGTCAGCTACCTCATTGCGCCTCTTTTTTTCTTTGCGTCATGTGCTGTTTGGGGAGGTTTTTTTGGAAGGGACATCCTGCGTGACACTGCAGTGCCACTCCTAGATGGGCCCGGTGTTTGTGTCGGCCACTAGGGTCGCTAATCTTACTCACACAGCTACCTCATTGCGCCTCTTTTTTTCTTTGCGTCATGTGCTGTTTGGGGAGGGTTTTTTGGAAGGGCCATCCTGCGTGACACTGCAGTGCCACTCCTAGATGGGCCCGGTGTTTGTGTCGGCCACTAGGGTCGCTAATCTTACTCACACAGCTTCCTCATTGCGCCTCTTTTTTTCTTTGCGTCATGTGCTGTTTGGGGAGGGTTTTTTGGAAGGGACATCCTGCGTGACACTGCAGTGCCACTCCTAGATGGGCCCGGTGTTTGTGTCGGCCACTAGGGTCGCTTATCTTACTCACACAGCGACCTCGGTGCAAATTTTAGGACTAAAAATAATATTGTGAGGTGTGAGGTATTCAGAATAGACTGAAAATGAGTGTAAATTATGGTTTTTGAGGTTAATAATACTTTGGGATCAAAATGACCCCCAAATTCTATGATTTAAGCTGTTTTTTAGTGTTTTTTGAAAAAAACACCCGAATCCAAAACACACCCGAATCCGACAAAAAAAATTCGGTGAGGTTTTGCCAAAACGCATTCGAACCCAAAACACGGCCGCGGAACCGATCCCAAAACCAAAACACAAAACCCGAAAAATTTCAGGCGCTCATCTCTACATTTATACATATTTTACTAAATGGGCACAGGAGAGCTGCCAGGGATTTGACTGGGTTGTCATTACATGCAGAGCCGGATTAAGGGGGGGGTCCTGGGGATACGTACCCCCGGGCCCCCCTTCCCAAAAGGGCCCCCTGCCACATTACCAGCGGCGGAACTTGCGCCAGGGCAGCCAGTGCAATGCACAGAGGCCCAGCGCTATGAAGGGGCCCACAGCCGGCAGCAATGTAATGAGTCAGCCTGACTCATTACACGCTGCCTGCCGCTGCGCCATGGGCCCTGACAAAGAAGGTAGTCTGCACACAGGAGTCAGGACACGGCGCCAGTGAGTGAGAAGGGTGATCTCATCATCCTTCAACTCTGCACCGCTCTGCTGCAGCAGCTATCAGTTTCCTGTGTTGTCCACTGTCTGTGACTGCATGCTGGGAGAAGAGGGAGGAGGGAGAGTCACTGACAGGGCAGCCGTGTGTGCACTGGAGATGTCAGCACTCAGCCCCTGCAGTGAAGAGCCTTGCCGGAACCAGGGAGCCAGAGCCAGGAGGTGCAGCAAAGTAAGTTGTGGATAAAGAAAACACATGTACTGTAAATACAAGGGTGTGTGTGTTTTGCTGGCTGTGTGTGTATGTTTAGCTGTTTGTGTGTTTGTTTTGCTATGGGTATGTATGTGTATATCTGTTTTCCTATGGGTGTGTGTGTATGTGTTTTGCTATTGGTATTTAGTGTGTGTATGTGTTTTCCTATGGGTGTGTGTTTGTGTGTATATATGTGTTTTGCTATGTGTTTTTAGCTGTAGGTGTGGGTGTTTTTTCTCTATGGGTGTGTGTGTATATATGTATTCTAATGTGTGTGTTTTACTATGTGTGTGTATACAGTACATATATCAATATCTACAGATATAGCCATGCTCATGACTAGTGTGCCCGTGTCTGAGGCATAGGGGGATATTCAATTAGTGCCGAGTTTTCCAACAGTCAGAAAATTGGCACTAATTCGACCGTTTGGTAGCCAATAGCGGGAGTTTTCGACAGTGTTTTGCACCGTTTTCTCCATGCCTTTTTTTGGGGGGTCGAATAGACCAAAAAACTGTGAAACGCACGGATGGCTCAGCTGTCCAATAACGTATGAGCGAAGTAGGCTGCCCCAATGGCTGAGCGGCAGGCTGCTTCATTCATACATGATTGGAGAGCTGATCCGTCGCTCTGCTGTCTGTGCGGTTGGCGGGGACGGGAGCGCAATTCGTTCACTGGATGGTATGTGAGTGACACCCCCCCCCCAGTCCTCCTCCTCCTCTCTTGAATAGGGGCCCCACTGTTTTAAGTACCCCAGGCCCCCCAGCGACTTAATCCGGCTCTGATTACATGCATACCAGCAAAGTGCAAGAGGGATGTATGCACTTTAGGACAAGTATGTTTACTCCCTCACAATGTCACCACACACCATCCTTTAGTAATCCCTCATCCTGTCACCCAGAGCCAGATTAAGAGAGGGGCAACAGAGGCAGTCATTCTGGGGTCCCCTACACAGCAGGGTAATCTGACCCATCAACTGGGACAATGCCTGCGATTGCTCAGGCTGCATACAGCGCAGTGCAGTGTAGAGCAGAGCACTTCCCAAGTCTCCTCATCAGCGGAACAAAACAGATCACATCCATGCCACTTACGAAGGGACTTGGGAGCTGATCTGCGCTGTGCAGCGCTGTATGCAGCCTGGGCAGTTGCAGGCATTGTGCCAGCTGCCGGGATGTAAAGCTCGGGAGGTGAGTAAGGGGTGGCATGGAGAAGGGGGCAGAGGCATTGGAGCTATCTCTCTGTGCCTGCTGCCACCTCAGAGTAATATATATATATATATATATATATATATATATATATTAGAGATGTGCGGCAGGCACTTTACGTGTTTTGTGTTTTGGTTCTGGTTCCATCCTCGTGGTTTGGATCTGGATTGGTTTTGCCAAAACAGCCCTTTCGGGTTTTGGTTTTGGATCTGGATGATTTAAAAAAAAAAAAAACATAAAAATAGCTAAAATCACAGAATTTGGGGTTAATTTTGATCCTACGGTATGAGTAACCTCAAAAACATTAATTTCCATTAATTTCCAGTCTATTCTGAACACCACACATCTCACAATATTGTTTTTAGGGCAAAAGGTTGCACCAAGGTGGCTGGATGACTAAGCTAAGCGACCCAAGTGGCCGACACAAACACCTGGCCCATCTAGGAGTGGCACTGCAGTGTCAGGCAGGATGGCACTTCAAAAAATAGTCCCTAAACAGCACATGATGCAAAGATAAATTAAAGAAAAAAGAGGTGCAAGATGGAATTGTCCTTGGGCCCTCCCACCCACCCTTATGTTGTATAAACAGGACATGCACACTTTAACAAACCCATCATTTCAGCGACAGGGTCTGCTACATGACTGTGACTGAAATGACTGGTTGGTTTGGGACCCCACCAAAAAAGAAGCAATCAATCTCTCCTTGCACAAACTGGCTCTACAGAGGCAAGATGTCCACCTCCTCCTCATCCTCCGATTCCTCACCCCTTTCACTGTGTACATCCCCCTCCTCACAGATTATTAATTCGTCCCCACTGGAATCACCATCTCAGGTCCCTGTGTACTTTCTGGAGGCAATTGCTGGTTAATGTCTCGACGGAGGAATTGATTATCATTCATTTTGATGAACATCATCTTCTCCACATTTTCTGGAAGTAACCTCGTACACCGATTGCTGACAAGGTGAGCGGCTGCACTAAACACTCTTTCGGAGTACACACTGGAGAGGGGGCAACTTAGGTAAAATAAAGCCAGTTTCTGCAAGGGCCTTCAAATTGCCTCTTTTTTCTGCCAGTATATGTACAGACTGTCTGACGTGCCTACTTGGATGCGGTCACTCATATAATCCTCCACCATTCTTTCAATGGTGACAGAATCATATGCAGTGACAGAAGACAACATGTCAGTAATCGTTGGCAGTTCCTTCAGTCCGGACCAGATGACAGCACTCGCTCCAGACTGCCCTGCATCACCGCCAGCGGGTGGGCTCGGAATTCTTAGCCTTTTCCTCGCAGCCCTAGTGGTGGGAGAATGTGAAGGAGGAGCTGTTGACAGGTCACGTTCCGCTTGACTTGACAAGTGTCTCACCAGCAGGTGTTTGAACCTCTGCAGACTTGTGTTTGCCGGAAAGAGAGATACAACGTAGGTTTTAAATCTAGGATCGAGCACGGTGTCCAAAATGTAGTGCTCTGATTTCAACAGATTGAATCCTGGTTAAGCAAATTAAGGGCTCCATCCACAAGTCCCACATGCCTAGTGGAATCGCTCTGTTTTAGCTTCTCCTTCAATCTCTCCAGCTTCTTCTGCAAAAGCCTAATGAGGGGAATGACCTGACTCAGGCTGGCAGTGTCTGAACTGACTTCACGTGTGGCAAGTTCAAAGGGTTGCAGAACCTTGCACAACGTTGAAATCATTCTCCACTGCACTTGAGTCAGGTGCATTCCCCCTCCTTTGCCTATATCGTAGGCAGCTGTATAGGCTTGAATGGCCTTTTGCTGCTCCTCCATCCTCTGAAGCATATAGAGGGTTGAATTCCACCTTGTTACCACCTCTTGCTTCAGATGATGGCGGGGCAGGTTCAGGAGTGTTCGCTGGTGCTCCAGTCTTCGGCACGCGGTGGCTGAATGCCGAAAGTGGCCCACAATTCTACGGCCACCGACAGCATCTCTTGCACACCCCTGTCGTTTTTTAAATAATTTTGCACCACCAAATTCAATGTATGTGCAAAACATGGGACATGCTGGAATTTGCCCACATGTAATACACGCACAATATTGGTGGTGTTGTCCAATGTCACAAATCCCCAGGAGAGTCCAATTGGGGTAAGCCAATATGCGATGATGTTCCTCAGTTTCCGTAAGAGGTTGTCAGCTGTGTGCCTCCCTTGGAAAGCGGTGATACAAAGCGTAGCCTGCCTAGGAACAAGTTGGCGTTTGCGATATGCTGCTACTGCTGCCGCCGCTGTTGTTGCTGCGGGAGGCAATACATCTACCCAGTGGGCTGCCACAGTCATATAGTCCTGAGTCTGCCCTGTTCCACTTGTCCACATGTCAGTGGATAAGTGGACATTTGGTACAACTGCATTTTTTAGGACACTGGTGACTCTTTTTCTGAGGTCTGTGTACATTCTCGGTATCGCCTGCCTAGAGAAGTGGAATCTAGATGGTATTTGGTACCGGGGACACACTAATTCAATAAATTCTCTAATTCCCTGTGAATTAACGGTGGATACCGGACACATGTTTAACACCACCCAGGCTGCCAAGGCCTGAGTTATCTGCTTTGCAGCAGGATGACTGCTGTGATATTTTATCTTCCTCGCAAAGGACTGTTGGACAGTCAATTGCTTACTGGAAGTAGTACAAGTGGTCTACCGACTTCCCCTCTGGGATGATGATCGACTCCCAGCAGCAACAACAGCAGCGACAGCAGCAGTAGGCATTACACTCAAGGATGCATCGGAGGAATCCCAGACAGGAGAGGACTCGTCAGATTTGCCAGTGACATGGCCTGCAGGACTATTGGCTTTCCTGTGTAAGGAGGAAATTGACACTGAGGGAGTTGGTGGTGTGGTTTACAGGAGCTTGGTTACTAGAGGAAGGGATTTAGTTGTCAGTGGACTGCTTCTGCTGTCACCCAAAGTTTTTGAACTTGTCAATGACTTGTGATGAATGCGCTCCAGGTGACGTATAAAGGAGGATGTTCCTAGGTGGTTAACGTCCTTACCCCTACTTATTACAGCTTGACAAAGGCAACACATGGCTTGACACCAGTTGTCTGCATTTCTGTTGAAATAATTCCACACCGAAGAGGTGATTTTTTTTGGGGTATTTTGATCAGGCATGTCAATGGCCTTATTCATCCTATGGACAACAGGTGTCTCCCCGGGTGCCTGACTTTAACAAACCACCGTACCATCAGAATCCTCCTTGTCAATTTCCTCCTCAGCGCTAGCAACACCCATATCCTCATCCTGGTGTACTTCAACAGTGACATCTTCAATTTGACTATCAGGAACTGGACTGCGGGTGCTCCTTCCAGCACTTGCAGGGGGCGTGCACATGGTGGAAGGTGCCACCTCTTTTCGGTCCAGTGTTGGGAAGGTCAGGCATCGCAACCGACACAATTGTACTCTCCTTGGGGATTTGTGATTTAGAAGAACGCACAGTTCTTTGTTGTGCTTTTGCCAGCTTGTCTTTTCATTTTTCTAGCGAGAGGATGAGTGCTTCCATCCTCGTGAAGCTGAACCACTAGCCATGAACATAGGACAGGGCCTAAGTCGTTCCTTGCCACTCCATGTCGTAAATGGCATATTGGCAAGTTTACGCTTCTCATCAGACGCTTTTAATTTTGATTTTTGGGTCATTTTACTGAACTTTTGTTTTTTGGATTTTACATGCTCTCTACTATGACATTGGGCATGGGCCTTGGCAGATGACGTTGATGGCATTTCATCGTCTCAGCCATGACTAGTGGCAGCAGCTTCAGCACAAGGTGGAAGTGGATCTTGATCTTTCCCTATTTTACCCTCCACATTTTTGTTCTCCATTTTTTAATGTGTGGAATTATATGCCAGTAATATATCAATAGCAATGGCCTACTGTACCATACTGCTATATGTTATATACTGGCGGTCAGCAAAATTCTGCACTTTCCTCCTACTATATAATACTGCGCACAACTTAAATGCACCACAGGTATGGATATATAGTATACTTGACGACACAGAGGTACTGTAGGTAGAGCAGTGGCCTACTGTACTGTACTGCTATATATTATATACTGGTGGTCAGCAAAATTCTGCACTGTCCTCCTACTATATAATACTGCACACAACTAAAATGCACCACAGGTATGGATGGATAGTATACTTGATGACACAGAGGTAGGTTGAGCAGTGGCCTACTGTACCGTACTGCTATATATTATATACTGGTGGTCAGCAAAATTCTGCACTGTCCTCCTACTATATAATACTGCGCACAACTAAAATGCACCACAGGTATGGATGGATAGTATACTTGACGACACAGAGGTAGGTAGAGCAGTGGCCTACTGTACCGTACTGCTATATATTATATACTGGTGGTCAGAAAAATTCTGCATTGTCCTCCTACTATATATACTGCGCATAACTAAAATGCACCACAGATATGGATGGATAGTATACTTGATGACACAGAGGTAGGTAGAGCAGTGAACTACTGTACCGTACTGCTATATAATACTGGTGGTCACTGGTCAGCAAAATTCTGCACTGTCCTCCTATACTACAATGCAGCACAGATATGGAGCGTTTTTCAGGCAGAGAACGTAGATATTTTCAGCACACTGAGCACAGATATTTGCAAGCACACTGATCACAGATATTTGCAGCACACTGAGCACAGATATTTGCAGCACACTGAACACAGAAACTGAGAGAACACTGCACTTCCTCTCCCTATCATCTCCAATGCACGAGTGAAAATGGCGGCGATGCGCGGTTCCTTATATAGAATACGAATCTCGCGAGAATCCGACAGCGGGATGATGATGTTCGGGCGTGCTCGAGTTAACCGAGCAAGGCGGGAGGATCCAAGTCTGCCTCGGAACCGTGTAAAATGGGTGAAGTTCGGGGGAGTTCGGATTCCGAGAAACCGAACCCGCTCATCACTACTTTATTCTGCTGTAGCCAATGACAGGTCGACTTGGCCTTGTGTTTTGGATCATTGTCATGTTGGAACATGCAAGTATGTCCCATGCGCAGCTTCCGGGTTGATGAGTGCAAATTTTCCTCCAGTATTTTCTAATAACATGCTGCATTCATCTTGCCATCAATTTTGACCAAGTTTCCAGTGCCTTTGTAGCTCACACATCCCCAAAACATCAGCGATCCACCTCCGTGCTTCACAGTAGGAATGGTGTGCCTTTCATCATAGGCCTTGTTGACTCCTCTCCAAATGTAACGTTTATGGTTGTGGCCAAAAAGTTAAATTTTGGTCTCATCACTCCAAATGACTTTGTTCCAGAAGTTTTGAGGCTTGTCTCTGTGCTGTTTTGAGTATTGTAAGCGGTATGCTTTGTGGCATTTGTGTAGTAATTTGTGTAGTAATGGCTTTCTTCTGGCGACTCGACCATGCAGCCCATTTTTCTTCAAATGCCTCCTTATTGTGCATCTTGAAACAACCACACCACTTTTTTTCAGAGAGTCCTGTATTTCAGCTGCAGTTATTTGTGGATTTTTCTTTGCATCCCAAACAATTTTTCTGGCAGTTGTGGCTGCAATTTTTGTTGGTCTACCTGACCTTGATTTGGTTTCCACAGAACCCCTCATTTTCCACTTCTTAATAAGAGTTTGAACACTGCTGATTGGCATTCTCAATTGCTTGGATATCTTTTTATATCCCTTTCCTGTTTTATACAGTTCAATTACCTTTTCTCGCAGATCCTTTGACAATTCTTTTGCTTTCCCCATGACTCAGAATCCAGACGCGTCAGTGCTGCACTGGATGAAAGATGCAAGGGTCTTTCAGGAGTCCAGAAACTCACTGACCTTTTATACACACACTGATTACAAGCAAACACATCACAGGTGAGGATGGTTACCTTTAGTAGCCATTCAAACCCGTTTGTGTCAACTTGTGTGCATATTATCAGGCCAAAATGTCCAGGGTATGTACTCTTTTGACCAGGGTCATTTGGGTAGTTTCTGTTGTCATTATGATTTAAAAAGAGTAAACACAGTTGTTTGACAATAAATGGCTTCACCCAACCACTAAACATGAGTGAAAGAAAAGTTTGTGAGTTATCATTCATATTCTCTAACAAATGGCCAGAAAATCACAAATTCTGCTAGGGTATGTAAATTTATAAGCACAACTGTATATATATGTATATATATATATATATATATATATATACACAGTACATAGTATTGTGTATTCGGCACGCAAGAAAATAGACAAAATAACTGCCCAGTGCTCTCTTAAGCAAAGTCACTAATTGTCTATACTCTTACTCGTAAGCGGTACTCTTAGGACTTCCTTAAAATAAACGGGTCATCATCCCATTATAACAGCAATGTTTCGGTATTTTATTTTAACCATTGTCAGGCACACAAAATATATAAAAGACATCTTACCTATATAGGTTACAAACACCATGTGCAAACAGGTCCTGGACCATCCAGAGCCCTGGACTTCCACTAACGTCACTCACACCAGACCAAATTAGTGAGACACCACTTAACCCTTCACCACATTATAGGAAATGCTTCAGGTACAGACTGAAAAAACACAGTGACTTTTACTGATAAAATTTATCAACTGATGATACATTTTATCAGTGAAAGTCTCTGTGTTTTTTCATATAATATATATGTATATACACATATATATATATATATATATATATATATATATACACAGTATATGAGATAGATAGATAGTATCTAAAAAACATAAAAAATAGTATAGATAAGTATCTAACAAATATAAGAAATATATTAGATATATCTTATTTGTATTATTTTAATCATTTTTATAATCAAAACTCTGGTGCAACAAGTGTATGGCAGGTATGGCAGTGCCTCACCTGCCTATATTTCCACACATCTCTGATCAAACCTCACTAAATTTCTTGCAGTATATACTGTTGAATCTTTATGGCACCCAACGAGAAATTCAAGTGTTGCTCCATTCGGGCACGCACAGCCACCGGTGCTGAAATAACTGTTATGTTGTTCAATCATTTTGATTGGTTCGTAACTAGTATTTTATATACACACATACATAACTGATGGTTTATGGTCTGCGCAGCAATAGACCCATACTGCGCATATGCAGAACAGGTCCAGTTAAATCACTCACGTTTGTACCTAGTCCATTATGTGCAAAGACCCCATTTTGTAGGCATGTTGGGCCCAAGGTCTACGTCATCGGATGTATCTTTTACCCTTAATAGATAACCAAGCCTTGGCCCCACTAACAAGCCCGGGCTCAGTGCACCTGAAGAGAGTGTGTGTCTGGGTGCTGAGATGGGGTGTTGGTAGTGAATGTCAGGGAGATGCACCAACAACCATCTTACCACCAGGGTTCTAGTATGAATTTATGTCCCTGCCTCATTGTGTACGTAGACCAAGATTTAATTGAAATATGAACTGTAATATTTAAAGAACAGACAGTAAAAGTATTATAATAAATTTATGGAGAGCAACAGCAAAATAAAAAGCATAATGACTGCTTGAAAGTACTTTAAAAAGCATTGCATTGTATAGCGTCCTAATGTGCAGGTGGCATTGCCATTTGTACAGATATCATTAAACGGACCCTAGTTTTATTTGAACATACCCCACTGTATAGACAAATCTGCCACTTCCACATATCCAATTGACCTTTTCAGATCTAAAAGAATATAGCAGTGCTGCTTCTTGAATTACTTGTCTGACCTATATCAATATCTCGGGTTCACTACGATATGCCGACGGTCGGGCTCCCGGCGACCAGCATACCGGCGCCGGGAGCCCGACCTCCGGCTTACCGACAGTGTGGCGAGCGCAAATAAGCCCCGTGCGGGCTCGCTGCGCTCGCCACGCTACGTGCGCCACACTATTTTATTCTCCCTCCAGGGGGGTCGTGGACCCCCACGAGGGAGAATAAGTGTCGGTATGCCGGCTGTCGGGATCCCGGCGCCGGTATACTGTGCGCCGGGATCCCGTCAGTCAGCATACTGAAGACCATCCCAATATCTCATTACATGGCATTGCATGCACTTATCTGAGTTTACATTTATTTCATTTTAACAATGTAAAAAATACAAAACAGAGGATGAGATATTTCCCCTGCATGAGCATACCTCTGTTAGCAGCCAAAAGCAATTTTATCTAATTATATCATGGGCCAAGCATAGTGACTAACCTTATTCACACAATATTTGCCCTCATTCCGAGTTGTTCGCTCGTTATTTTTCATCGCATCGCAGCGATTTTCCGCAAACTGCGCATGCGCAATGTTCGCACTGCGGCTGCGCCAAGTAAATTTGCTAAAAAGTTTGGTATTTTACTCACGGCACTACGAGGTTTTTTCTTCGTTCTGGTGATCGGAGTGTGATTGACAGGAAGTGGGTGTTTCTGGGCGGAAACTGACCATTTTATGGGTGTGTGTGAAAAAAACACTGCCGTTTCTGGAAAAAACGCGGGAGTGGCTGGAGAAACGGGGGAGTGTCTGGGCGAACGCTGGGTGTGTTTATGACGTCAAACCAGTAACGAAACTGACTGAACTGATCGCAGTGGCAGAGTAAGTGTCGAGCTACTCAGAAACTGCTTAGAAATTTCTATTCGCAATTTTGAGAATCTTTTGTTCGCAATTCTGCTAAGCTAAGATTCACTCCCAGTAGGCGGCGGCTTAGCGTGTGCAATGCTGCTAAAAGCAGCTTGCGAGCGAACAACTCGGAATGAGGGCCATTATACAGAACAATTACATCTATTACATTTTCCATGAGATGTGGGATAAGCCTTGTAATAGAGTTAAGAGGGTTTCCAAATTCAGATGTCTAATTTACTGGCTCATGCTGTCCATGCATCCTTCAACTTTTTTTTAATAGCATACTTTTTGTAGTTTTCTTGTGCATTTCCATCAGGCATTGCTGGGTTTTTTTTTAATTTTAGCCTCAGTTACTACACAAATATGCACATTGGAGAAACTGTTATGACCTTTGCGAAAAAAACTGAAGTAATTCTGCCCTATTGTATAAAGACCTGGCTAAAAAAGAAGAGATAAAGCAATATATTTCCTTAAAGGTTGATGAAAGCATGTACAAGCCAGCATAATATTAAAATAATGTAATGGCAGGAAAACTCTTAAGTCCCTGTGTAGAGATTATGGATATATCAGGATACTACAAATTATGTACTTGTGAAGCCCTGTTAAAATTCTGCCCACACAGGTAAGTAGGATTTAGTAACACACGAGAAATGAGAGGGGGGCTGGTGTAGTTTGATTAAAATGTACAGTACTGTACATCCCTTATGGTGTTCTGTCAGCAGGAAAAGCAATTACAAAGACAGGAGATTTCTAAACATAAGGTCTTTTATCTATGGCTGCATAAATATTACGTTAGAATGCTTCACAGGCAGCAGGGGGTATTCAATCAGCAGTCTGATCAAAAGGTGTGAATATACAGTACATAAGCAGAGATAAAGAGCCCACCATGTTTATCCAGTTGTGACTAAAAATGTATATTTTCACCACAGTTAGTAGTTCCCAAAATCATAGAATATCTGAGATCTGTATGCTAGGCTGATGTGATAGGACATCTAGAGCATACGTTTTGGGAGAAATATGGTATTTAACCAATCACACGTCCCAAACAGTCTAATTTACAATCATTTTATATCTTAAACTATAGAGATTGATGTGAATAGAGAATATTGTATGTGGCTATTACACAGGAGAAATTCTGTGCATTTATTTGTACTTACAGTAGATTATAGGTTAAGTGGGAGGTCTTGATATGAACCCTGGGTTAATTAACATGCCAAGTAGTTATCAGGGTCTGTGTCATGACATCACTATAGGGGGGCAGTTGATAAAAGGTACAGTATGGGAGCATTGTGCTTTATGTAAATAAAGCATTCCTTTATTAGTCAATTTTCATATAGGCTTCAGAACCCAGTCTTTAAGGAAACTTCTAGATCACCATGGTTATGCTATAACTATTATTTATTGCTAGAAGCAGTGGGAGACAAACTAACTGATGGCTAGCTTGTGTTGTAGAAACTGCATGATTGTGAGAGAGTGTTAGTGTATCTGTTACTCCTTTGTAATTTCCATGGATGGTGGAAGTAAAGAGCTGTATGGTATAAGTGTCAGAGTGATATAATATTCATTGTATTATATTGATTTCTGCCCTCACTACATCACAACTTGGGGATTTGTTGGATTGCAATCCTGATACTAGTGTAGTGCAAGACAGGGTGAATATATTATTGTCTCTGACCCAGTCATTGCCAAACAGTGATACCTACTAGGATCCTTGCAGGGCTGGTTCTAGATCTTTTGGCACCCAGGGAGAATGTTTTCTTTGCTCCCACCCTTCCCCATTTAAAACAGGCTTTGGTGCGTGTCAAAAATATAGGGGTGTGGCTTTATGAGGAAGGGGCATGGCCATAGAATAGTACCAATTCACATTACACACATAGTAGTGTCCATCAGTCACATTACACCACACAGTAGTACCCTTTATACATGCTAGGTAGAGCCCCTTATACACATTACACCAGGTAAAGCCCCATTTATACACATTATGCCAGGTAGAGCCCCTTACACATGATACACCAGGTAGAGCCCCTTATACACATTGTGCCAGGTAGACCCCTATACACATTGCATCAGGTAGAGTCTCTAATAGATACTGCACCATGTAGCCCCTCATACACATTGCGCCAGGCAGCCCCTTATACACACTGTGCCAGGTAGCCCCTCATACACACTGCACCATGTAAAGCCTCTTATACACATTGCACCAGGTAGCCACTTATAAACATTGCACAAGGTAGAGCCTCTTATACACATTACACCAGGTAGCCCCCTATACACATTGCAACAGGTAGAGCCTCTAATACATACTGCACTATGTAGCCCCTTATGCATATTGTACCAGGTAGCCCCTTATACACATTGTGCCAGGTAGCCCTTTATACACATCCTCCAGACACCCAAACAGTCCAGGTTTCAAGGATATCTTTGGTTGAGCACAGATGGTTTCAACAAAATGACTTAACTACTGCTAATTAAGTCACCTGTGCCCAAGCATGGACAGCATTCACAAACTGGCCTGTTAGGGTGCTTTGAGAACCTAGTTTGGGAGACACTGAGTGGGGAGCATTTGGGTCCCATAGACATAGATGCCCCAGGGTAGCATCTGGGGCAAGGGGCTGCGGCCTCAGCAGAGATGGCGGACTCTGTCCCATGCAGGAACAACTGGTAGGAATGCACTCAGGAAACAAATCACCTGCATCTGCCCCATATAACCCATCAACAAAATGGAGACGATCACACTGTGCCCTCAGCAGCGACACCCTCCGGGTTCAGGAGACACTCAGTAGCAACAGGTAGTGGGGCACCTGACTTAATGCTGGGGCTGCTGGGACTGGCTCAGAGGATTGGAGAGTGAACCAGAAACCTGCCGAAATCTGTCACACAGCGCGGGTGCAATGTGGCCACGTCATCACTCTGCAACCCACTGCTGCCCAGGGAGCCGTGCCCACCATTAAAAGTTTGGGTGCATGGGGAGCAGGGCTGCTGTCAGTAATTGCACAGAGGGATACATACAGGAAATTGTGTGGCCAGCAGGGGGCGGCCAGTTGGAGGTGGCAGCTGCAGGCAGGGGCAATTCAGATGGTGCTGGCGGCGGGGTGACTGTGGCAGCACCCTCAGGCCACAGCTCCCTGGTTGCCTGCCCTGCTAGCCAACACTTATAACCGCCACTGGATCCTTGACACCGTGGTTTGTGTGTAGTTGAATATTTAATATTCCTTCTTTTTTCTAATTTTCTAACCTACTTACAATTTGTAATATGGCTTTTAAAAATAAATACATGAAATGATGTATGTTTATTATCACAAGACATGTCTGATAGTGGCATATTTCTTTTAGAAGTTAATTACTGCGGATCACAACCTGAGAATTCAGGATAAGAAAACTTACCATTAATGACATTGAAGCTATTTAAATGTATATCAAGCAATGTTTCACTTTTAGTGAATATAATTAAAAATGATAATTACTGTACCATGGTTTAGGGAAGTGAAAGGTCATGTTAAAGTACCCTCATTAAGATATCAAGGGAATATATCAAGAAAGTATACTGTCACTGTGAGGTGCTGGGAATGGAACATTTTGCAAATATATGTTTATTTATACAGTACTGAACAATGCTAAGGATAATTGCTGGGTTATGTACACATTCAAAATATTGTTAATTATTGTTTCCTTTTCATTATTTTTTTCAATTAGATGTAATTACATTTCCATGTACACAAATTATGGCAAAAATATAAAGAATATAAAGTAAAGTTCACATTATCCACTTTTTATTCCAACTTCATGTTTGCACAATATTTTGACTAAACAAAGCACTAGTATTACTGATGTAAAGATTATAGCTTTCCAAAATACTGTGGAGTCTACCTCTCAATATAATATGTCCCTCATCTCTAAAGTAAATATTCTAGAACACCATTATAATGTAGAAGGTATCATCTGGGCCCATGAATATATTAACATTTTACACCTACTGGACCTCATTGTACAGTAAATACTATCTACTATCTACTTTGGCCTATATGTAAATACATGATTTCCTTTTGAATTTTATCTATTGTTTCCCATTTTACTGCAGTCAATGATTCTCTATGGATAGTATACCTGAGAATACTTTCAAAGCTTTTGAGGAATGAGAATACTGGTTTACTGAGGGATTAATGCCCTCGGGCAGAGGTTCCCAAACTGTGTGCCGGGGCTCGGGACACTTGCAGGGGTGTCCTGGGTTGGTGGTCCAGGACCAATTCAAATTATTCATGGTCAATATAATAGGCAAAACCAGTGCTGGTGGCTGCCAGTCATAAAATATGTGGCCAAACAGAAGCAAATCTTGTCCCTCACCACACAACTGACCCTAAGGATGACATATAAACACGATCTACTTAATGTAATATTTCTTTCTAAATTTCTCCATAAGAAATTCTTGGCCTAGGGGTGCCGTGAAAAACATTCTGATATTCTAGGGCGCCGTGATTCAAAAAAGTTTGGAAACTACTGCCCTAGGGGTTAAAAATAATCAGTATTCAAATATTTAATGGAAATATATAAGTAATGTATACATTTAGAAATTATCAGAATTTGCTATTTTTAATTTAGGTATGTTTGACTCCGTACACCTTAAATTATACATTATGAGCCCGATGTTGAGTTGAACTAAATGTGTATACTTACCAATATGCAGTTATATTAATTTTTGCAATGCACTTGCCCCTATCGGTATGCTTGGTTTTATAATTATTATTATCATCATCATCATCTGGACACTTTGGAAAAGGCATATTTAGGTTTACATCCAACTTTGCAAAGCTCAAACTTCTGTGGACACACCGTCTCTGAACTTTGCCTAATAGAGAACAGCCCATTGCATCCCAGTTACATTAACTAATTTTATTGAAACATAAAACATTATTCACGGAGTATACTTTAAATTTAACTAAATATAAATGCAATACTCTTTTGATAAGATGCAACACTATATAAACATAAATGGAATACACAGAGGCTAGAGGGACTTATTCAGCCCCTTATGCAGTCCCTAATTGGTCATAATTGACTGATGTGTACAGGACTCCGCAAGTACCAAGGCTAAATTTGTTTTTCAAGACAAGCTTTTATGTAGTTTATATACTTTGCACTTTTATAAAAGGATAGGATGTCTCTTAAAATTAATTGTTTACAAAAATAGGGGGATATCCTATTACCGGTGGTAGTTTACCACAAGGCAAAAACATTCTAACATTGCTGATATTATTATTAGGATATCATATTGTAGCCCATTTTTTCCATGTGGTAAACTACCACTATCGGTCGATAACACATGGAATTCAAAATAAATTCCCGGTCCTGTGGCCGCTTATCTGGGATTATGCTTTACATGCCTAAGGCACGCAAAGCATAATCCCCCTGATAAATCATGGCTAATAGAATAGACTGCGGCAAATTTATTAGCAGCGGTAAATTTCCACTGATAATAGGATACCCCACATAGAGTTAAATATTTTTTTAGGCGCTATCACTCAAAAATATAGAATCCAAGTTTAACTAATTGTTACAATAACCATACAAAGCATAAACATATTCATTAATAAGGACATTACATTTTTGAGTGAATTAGTTTTTATATACAGTTAAGAAAAGCCTGAAACCTAATAGTAAATGCTATTCTGTTTTCAGCTTGTCATGTTTTATTTATTTCATACTATTTTATTTCTATATAATTGCAGCGCTATTAAAAAAGTAAAATTCCTTATTTGTTCTTAGAAATATTAAAGTACACATACTGGAAAGTTTGTAGGCAGGAAGGGTTCATTTATTTAAGTTACCAATAGACAGTCACTTGGGGAAAATGATTGCTACAATCTCAGACTATTGAGATTTTCTAAAAGACAGAGCATTTCATTACATCCACACTACATTTGCAGCTCAACTAGCCAGGATTTAAGAGATTTTCAATTTATGTTTAGCAAAACAAGACCAATATAATTTCTACATTCAACATTGGATTTCACATTAACTTGGTACTCATTAATTTATACAAGTCAATGGAGTTTTAGAATCACCTAATACAGGTCTGGTATCTCGGTCTGGATTACTTGGGAATAGAAAAAAGGTTGTTTAGGAAATTGGAGTGTGCTGGATAAACATAGAAAAAAATGCTTAATGTTCCATGTATTCTAGTAACAATACATAAATGAATAAATACAAATGTTGTACTTACAAAGAAGAAGCCATATACAGTACTACACATGGAGACACAAGGCTGCCCCCATCATGCACCATTGTTGTGTCAGCGCAGGTCAAACTAAATCTAATCATAGTAACATAGTATAAAAAAAATCATTCAAATATACATCAATATTTGTTACAAAAAGCCATTCTCTGTGTACCCTCATGCTTACCATCTTGTTCCTTTTGATTCCTAATTTTAAGCTATTTTAGAGCATCTACAGTATTGACAATATTGCATAGCTGTATCAACAAGAGACAGCCTAAGACACTGTAAGCATGCAATTCGGAACTAAGTGGTGCTACAATTGCAGGTCACTGCTCCTCATATGATGAAACTGGAAACTTGTTTAATGATGCATAGAGAACAGGCACTGCACGAATAAGCCAAAAAGTTCTCTTCTTTGAAATTTTGCTGACTGTTGTTCATATGCTCAGTTTTTTCCAACACATTAATAGATAAAAGAATATATTTTACTACTGTCTCATTATAGCACTTTTACCATCCTAATTATTTTTAATGCATCATTTTTAATGTTCTGCAACATGAAAATGCAATATACTATGCATGTTACAGAAACTCAATGTTAAATTTAACTATAAAATATGCTTTTAAAGTAAGTTTTAAAGTGTTCAAATATTATTTGCACTATACTTTTTATACTAAGAAACCACAGTATAAGAAGATGACGGATATTACTCCTCACCAAACCAAATCGCACCGGTTAGCACATAACCTTTTTAAATGTAAATCAGGCCATCAACGTTTTGGTCTTCACACAGACCTTTCTCTTGACAAAGGTCTGTATGAAGACTGAAACGTTGATGGGCTGATTATACTCTCCTGTTTACTGTGAAATAAAGTCCGATGATTGCACCCCTTCTTTTGAATGTCTGTCTGTTGGTTCCTGGAAATCAGGAATTGGTTTAGCACCCCAGCAATTACTGAAAATGATGGAGTGAGTGTGGACCAACAGGACTTTCTTACAGTATATATATATATATATATATATAGTCACAATGGGAAAAGGCGGCACTTGGACTACAAGTCCTGAGAGTGCCGCCTTTTCCCATTGTGACTGTTTAGAGCCGTGCTGGGTTTTGTTTGGAGGGCACCTGGGCACATTTGTAACTACTGGGGGTATAACTACTGGGGGCATGATTACTGGGGGCAAACCAACTGGGGGCATATCTACTGGGGCAAACCAACTGGTGGCATAACTACTGTGGGCAAACCAACTGGGGGCATATCTACAATGGGCATAACTACAGGGGGGCATATCTACTGGGGACATAACTACAGGGGGCATAACTACAGAGTAATTACTACTGGGGGCAATACTATATGGGGCATTACTACTGGGGGGCACTACTAATGAGAGTATTGCATAGGGGGCACTTAATAAGGGGCATCACTCCTGGGGGCATAAGGGGCAAAACTTCTGGGGGCACTGTATAAGGGGCACCAATACTATGGGCTCTACATAAGGGGCACTACAAATGTCGGCACTATCACTACAGTGGATATTGCATAAGGGGCATTACTGCTGTGGGCATTATGTGTATTTGGTGTGATTTGTGTATAAGGGGCACTAATGTGTGTCATAACATTAAAAATATAATAAGGGACACTACTATGTGGTGTAATGTGAATAAGATTGTGCTACTGTGCAGCATAATTTGAATTAGGGATACTATTGGGTGACCACACCCCTTTCTTTTTGAGGCCACAAACTTTTCTGTGGTACACGCTTCTGGCGCATGCAATCCATTTATTTCACAAATGGGGGGGACCACTTTAAGCACTATATATACATATATATATATATATATTTATTAAATTGCAACGATATTTGCTGCTCTACATAAGAAACAAATATAAATATATATATATATATATATATATATATATATTTATATTTATCTATACACATATATAAATATACATATCTCCTTCCTCCCCCACACACGCCACATTCTGTGTCTTTCTCTCTATTTCCCACACACACCACAGTTTGTCTCTCCCCAATGACTCCATGCTACATTCTCAGCTCCCCTACCCCATCCCACAGACCTATATTCCCTCACCAAGCCACCCTTACCCCGTGGGGAGACTCACCTGTGCTACACTACCCAATATCCAGACCAGAAAACAGCAGGTACCATGCGGCCCTCACACCACACCAGAAGAGACCTGCACAGTGCATGAGAATCCTGGCCAGTAGAGCTGCTGCCATGTCTCATAACTGCCTGCAACAGAGCTGGACCCAGAAGAGCAGGTGCGCCTCACAGTCACTGTGTGTGAGAGGCTCCAGTCACTCAGAGGCCACACCCACACTGCCTACAGCTCGCTGCCCTCTTTGGACAAGACACCTCACATCCCTTTCAGACACTAAGTGGCATATCATTGGGGCCCCTCTGATCCTTGGGGTCTGATATAGGTGTTCCCTTTGAACCCCCATGTCATCTGCCATGGCTATTTTGTCTGCCAACATGCCATGACATGTATCTGTGTCTTATCTCAAAAAATACCTATACTGAATTTGAGTGCTTGTCTTCTACTTTGTCTGGATGAAGTGAGTGCTATATTCATTGCTTCTGGACCCTGCACCGCTGATTTTGGCTGTCCATTAACTATTTGAGTGTTATTTCATACCAAATTACCACTTTTTTTTCCATTATAAAACATAGCAGATCAGGATGATATCCCTATTATTGTATGGACAAGGCATCAGGAGAAGACTGAGCTCCAAATGTGACAATTTCTCAAATCCTGTCAAAACTTGATCCTTTCTGATTGCTGATAAGTTTACTTGTCTTGAAAGTTTCCATTTAAACATTACTGAGTGCCTTTCCGGACATTGTAGGTTTTGTGACAGTGCGCACATGCAGGTCCCGTATTGGCTGCGAATTCCTCTACCTGATTGACAGGTGGAGGTGTTCGGGAGGCGGGTGAGGGTAGCAACAGACCACTGCAGGGGCAGCGTGGTGAAAATGTGGTCAGGTCGTCTGCATTATTACGGCGGCTGCGTGACGTCATATGCAGCCACTCTGATGGAAAAAATTGTGGCGGACCACCTGCATATGCAGCCTAAATGTGGCTGCAGAGTGTTGTCCACAGTTTCTATGACCACAAACCAATTGCGATCACAATCTGATTGCGGTCACAGTCGTATGTGTGTGTGTGTGCATGTGGGGAGGGTTATCATGCTGGGCAGCCTTGCACTGTGGTGGTCATTCCGAGTTGTTCGCTCGCTAGCTGCTTTTAGCAGCATTGCAAACGCTAGGCCGCCGCCCTCTGGGAGAGTATCTTAGCTTAGCAGAATAGCGAACGAAAGGTTAGCAGAATTGCTACTAAATAATTCCTTGCAGTTTCTGAGTAGCTCCAGACCCACTCCTAGATTGCGATCCCCTCAGTCCGTTTAGTTCCTGGTTTGACGTCACAAACACGCCTTGCGTTTGGCCAGCCACTCCCCCATTTCTCCAGACACTTCTGCGTTTTTGCCTGACACGCCTGCATTTTTTAACACACTCCCGGAAAATGCTCAGTTACCACCCAGAAACGCCCCTTTCCTGTCAATCACTCACCGATCAGCAGTGCGACTGAAAAGCGCCGCACGAACAACAGCAAAACTGCTACGTTTTTAGTTAAATAACTAAGCGCATGCGCGCTGCGTACCATGCGCATGCGCATTTAGCAGCAAATCGCAGCATAGCGAAAATCGGCAATGAGCGAACAACTCGGAATGACCACCTGTAATGGGTGGCCACCAGCATGCTACAGAAGGGATTGCAGATCCTGCTTTTTAGCACAATCTGCAATCCCTGCTGAATAAGGTTCTTTGTAAAATAATATGTTTATCTGTTTAAGCACCAACTTTGGAGTGCCGTTGATTTTTGCTATTATATCATACTCCATGTACCAATCCTATGAAACACATTGGACAATATTCTTTTGCATCTTGGACACTTCTTCTTTGAAACATTTGTTCTGTTCTATACTTCTGACACAATATTAAGCATGTAGTAGCAATTATCATGTAAACTTTATTTTTTGATTGTATGTGTCTGTTTGTCCCAGGAGAGAATTATAGAATTTATAGAAACTCTCACTATAGTACAACTGTTGTTGGGTATTTTTGGGGTTAAAGGGCAATAAATTGTTTGTAAAACATTATTGTCTCAGCACACCCCTTGTAGTTGTAATGTCACTGAGAAAAAGGATTTAAGAAATTGTCAGTGTGGAGTTTAGTCTCCTTCTGATGCCATGTACATACAGTTTATCTATTATATTTGCATTGTGCTCTCTTATTACTGTGTTTACATACAGTCTAGCCTGCACAAGGGTTATTTTACTAAAACTGTTTGGCATATACAGGTCTCTGATTCTGAATTGCATACAAGTCCATAAGCGGACGCATCTAGTGAGTTTTGCAAAACTGCTTTTGCCTCACCATGTATAGGCATTCATACACATTTTGACAGAGAACCTTGCATGGCTGGCTTTCTTTGTCCAAGAAATTAGCATTTCTGGCCAGCAACTTTGCTACATCACTTTGTAAGTGTCATGAGCCATCGCGGCCCATGACTTCCACTGTGTACGGTTGTTGCTAAGTGACCGGACACTGGTGAATTCCGCTCCTTGGCCGTTGGCTCCTAGGCAACCTAGGATGTAGCTAGTTCAACAGCTGGGGTTGCTAGGGAGACAGGGGGACCTGGGAAAGTGCAGCTGAGCAGCTGCTCTGAGTCTTCAATTATGGGAGGCTTGGCTGTGCTTAGTGTGTGATTGGCTCATGCTCCCTTTATATCCTAGGTCTGCCTTACATGCCTTGCTGGTCATAGTTCCTGGCTGCAGCAGAAGCCCTTGTCTCTAGGTTCTAGCACTAGCCTGAGGATACCTTTGTCTGGCTACTGTAACATCATCCCCTGCAGAGGTCCTGTGGCCAGCTCAGTGTCAGTTGTATCAGTCTCGTAGTTATCTAATTATTCCTGCAAATACCGCTCCTTGCCTATTTTCTATACTGTGTCGTGTTCTCTCTGTAATCTATTCCTCCAGTATATTTTTCACTCTCCTACTGCTAATAGCTCCTCCTGTGGATTCTGAACCTTCAGTGTTTTTAAGTTCTTATTTCTATGTTTATTCCAGCCTACATAACTGTTGTCTTGTCCTTGTCTGGGACACTCCTGTCTACCATCTGCTGCTCTCCTGAGTATCTATACACTGTAGTGTAATTCTCTTTCTCTAGTCTTATTGCCTTTGTGCTACTCCTCTCTTCTTTCGGGTCTCCCTTCCTACCAGCTTTGATTTGGGTCACTCAGGGTTATGCTCATACTACCATTAGTGGTGTAAGTCCTGGTGGCATCCCAGTACTGGTAAGCACATCTCGACTTATGGGAAAAGTGGCTATTACAGGGGAGGAGACCTGCTGGTGAATTCTTTGAGTCTTAACCTGGGGTGTACAAGGGTCACTGCTCAGAAGATCTCCATAAGCCTCAGCCACCTCGGAAAGAAGATTCCTTGGTTGTAACAGTGAATGAACACAAGACATCTGTTCCAAGAGGGTCTCATGAAAGTTGTAGTTAGGGATCTTTGCTATTATGAGGCATGTACATTACGAAGTTATACCTCTTCTGATGGATATTTTGCACCAATCATAGGGTAGGTGTAAAGCCTGATATTAATGATGATGGTTGTGGCTGTGGATGGAAAATAGTAGGCTGTGCAACTATAAGCATGACCCTATGCAGATTCAGTACCAACACTAGCATAAGATAGTAAGGGGTCTATGTACTAAGCCTTGGAGAGAGATGAAGTGGACAGAGATAATGTAGCAGCTCCTAATTGTCATGTTGTTCTGTGTTTGAAAAATGACAGTTATGAGCTGGTTGGTTGGTACTTTATCTCTGTTCACTTTATCTCTCTCCAAGGCTTAGTACATAGACCACTAAATCTGGCTGTCATGGCCATCCACACTTGTAGTCACTTTGCATGCAACTCAGCATCACACCAGTAAGTATGTACTGTATGTTAATTTGCAATCACCATTTTTAAGCCAGAAACACTGTGAATTTATTAAAGTCCATCTAATAACATTAAGTATATGTATTCTTAATTAATTAATTCATCTTGTCTTCTCTCTTACAATACTACATTTATGAAGAGAATTGCTTGGTGTACAGTGTGAGCTACTGAACAAAATCATAGTCATGGCAGTTCTTTGGGTTTAGTATTGAGTGAGAGATTACATTTTGAGGGATTTTACTCATTTTTTGATAGACCAGGTGGTTTTGCTTTTGTTAAACCCTTTCACACCTACATGCACAGATGGTTCTTGCTGTGTCCTGTCATGCCCTAATCAACTCTAAATTGTAGCATCAAAGTAGGCAGTATTTCCCTGCATGGACAAAAATGCATTTCTTTTCTTTTAATACCAATTTTTTTCCCCAGGTGAAAATTTGAGCTCTTTAATTCGATTTATTTCCTGACACTTAATGAGGTCACTTTTGTAGATGAAATATGATCTCCTCAAATTAATTGTATGTAGCAACGGATCCATTATTTAGGAAAGTAATTCACATGTGCATTCATTCCAAAATTGTTCAAGATCTGCCACAATGACTACTGGGAACTTTTTTCTCTTGCAAATTTAAGGACTTGTAACCACTTAAGGGATATAAGTAGAAATTACTAGGTCCCTCGTCAGAAATATGATACAAACCTGCTGTAGTCCCAGAAAAGGTCAATTTTACTAGTACAATTCAGGTAATCAACAATATTGTGTATATCCCCAACCACCACCATGCCATTTCACTCCAAATTTAACACACAACGTGCCAACTAATTACAAACATGTCATGTTACATACACTTTACTCAATACAATCATAACCTTAGATAATAAATGTCACAATCCGGGTAATCAGACACACTTATTTACCTTCTAAGTGCCTTCTGAGACTGTCCCTGCACTCCAAGCCTGGATTCCACCTGCACTGTCTGTGTGCTGAAGTGTACCTGAACTGTGTGCCTAATAACATTACTTTTATCCTGTTGTCTTGGTTACACCTTCGGGCATCAGTGCTAAGGTTCTCTGCATGTCCAAAAATCCTATATTACCACCCAGGTTTAAGTACACGTAAGCCCCTACGCCTGAGGCTTCCCCAAGTCAGCCTCAGCCCTTAGGTGTGACAGTAAGCACTGACCTAATGAATCCAGCTGGAGAACAGGCCCAAGCGACCAGCCCAGTACAACAGCTTGCAGCCCATCTGGAACATCAAGAGGCTGCACAAGGTCAAGTGATTCGCTGTCTCCAGGACCTCTCGACCCAGCTGGATGGAATTCAAGCAACCCTCCATGGTTCAAGGGCATCCAGTGTACAGACTGCAGTACCACAGGTGGTAACCCCACCCACCATTCCCGTTTCTGCACCTTGACTTCATTTGCCGACACCAGATTTGTTTGATAGTTCCCCCAAAGCCTGTCGGGGTTTCCTGAATCAATGTGAAATACATTTCGAGCTACAGCCCTGGCAATTTCCCTACAGATCACACCAAGGTTGCCTACATTATCTCTCTCCTCAGTGGCTCCGCCCTGGACTGGGCATCACCTTTGTGGGAGAAAGCCGATGTACTGCTTTATTCTTACACAGACTTTGTGAAGACCTTCAGGAGTATCTTTGATGAGCCAGGGCAAGTGACGTCTGCCTCTACCAACCTTCTTTGGCTGCACCAGGGAACACGAACAGTCAGTCAATACTTGGTGCAATTCCAAATACTAGCGTCTGAATTCTCCTGGAATGACGACGCTCTCTATGCCGCTTTCTGGCATGGGTTATCCGAACGGATCAAAGATGAGCTAGCTACCAGAGACTTACCTCAAAAATTGGATGAGCTCATATATCTCTGCATGAAGGTTGACCTCCGATTCCACGAAAGGGTGGCTGAGTGAGGAAGGTCCACGCTTCCTAAGACCTCTGCTGTTATTCCTCCTCATCAGCTATCTCCTCACAAGGATGAGCCCATGCAGATTAACCGTTCTCATCTGTCGCCTGCAGAGCATAGAAGACGTCTGTCCGAACACCTGTGTCTTTACTGTGCTGCTCCATCCCATGTCATTAACACTTGTGCTAAGCATCAGGGAAACTCCAAATCCTAGCCAGTCAAGGAAAGGGCCGGCTAGAAGTGATGAAATCCTCTCCATCAACATGTGATTGTAATCTTCCTTTATCTCTTCAAGTGTCTCAGCGCTTCAGGAATCTCATTGCTCTTCTAGAATCTGTAGCAGCTGGGAACTTTGTTACTGCTGAATTCATTAAATGGTGGTCTCTACCCACCAAGAGATTTTCGTCCTCTGTGTGCCTGACTGCTGTGGATGGCAGTAAGATTTCTGATGCAGTTATTGACTACAAGACCCTGTCTATCCATCTGAAGGTAGGAGCTCTTCACTCCGAACTGATATAATTTCTAGTAATTTCCAAAGCCATGCATTCTGTAGTTCTGGGTCTCCAGTGGCTTCATCTCCATAATCCCCAGATTGACTGGAAGACTACACAAATCCTGGCATGGAGTCCCTCCTGTTTTGGGACCTGCCTTCAAAAGGTCCTTCCAGCTCGAAGTTCCACTGCCAAGTCTCCAGATGTTCCGCCTCCCCAGTATCAAGAGTTTACCGATGTCTTCAGTATGTCCTCCAAAGATATTCTTTCTTCTCATAGAGAATGGGATTGTCCTATTGATCATCACACGGAAAGGTGCCAATCCTTCCAAGTGGTTGGAAGAGGCCACTCAAGCCTTCCCGCTTCTCAAACAAAAGTTTGTCTCCGACCCAGTTCTAAAACAGCCAGATAGAAACTTACCCTTCTCCTTGTAGGTGGACGCTTCATCGGTAGTAGTTGGTGCTGTACTATCCCAAAGAGCTGACGATGGCCACTTGCATCCCTGTGGCTTTTTCTCGCGAAAGTTCTCACCTGCAGTGCGCAACTATGCCATTGGCAATCAGGAACTTCTAGCAATCAAGCTTACCCTAAAAGAGTGGAGATACTTGCTTGAGGGTGCCTCTCACACTTTTACCATCTTAACAGACCACAAGAATCTTCTGTACCTGAAAGCTGCGCAGTGTCTCAATCCTTGTCAAGCCAGGTGGGCACTCTTCTTTTCCAGGTACAACTTTAAGCTCTCATTTTGACCAGAGTCTCAGAATTTATGTATCCTCTTCACAAGATGACTGGGTTCATCTTCTTCTGTGGGCCGAATTTTGTCACAACAACCAGTATCACTCTTCACCTTCTTCCACGCCTTTCTTTTCTAACTACGGGTTCCATCCCAAGGTCCTTGAATTCAAAGTGCTTCCAGCACCATGAGTACCTGCAGCTGATCTTACGCTTCAACAGTTTTCTCAAAACTGGTAGAATATTCGGTCAGCCCTTTTGAAAGCTTCCTCAAGGTACAAGAAATTTGCAGACAATAAGCATAAAGCAATTCCTGCCCTCAAACCAGGGGATCATGTTGGGCTGTCCACAAAAAAATCTGAGGCTGAAGGTTTCAAGTATAAAGTTTGCTCCTCTTTATATCGGACCCTTCCAGATCGAACAAGTCGTCAAGCCTGTTGCCTATAGACTCAAACTGCCTCCATTCTTGAAGGTTCCAAGGACATTCCACATCTCTTTCCTCAAGCCAGTGGTCCTGAATCAGTTTCACTCAGTGCTTCCCAAAGCACCCAAGGTCCATACTCAATGTGGTTTCAAGTATGAGGTAGCAAAGATTCTGGACTCACGCTTTCGGTACGGTCACCTTCAATATCTGATCGATTGGAAGGGCTATGGGCCTGAAGAATGTTCCTGGACAAATGCTTCAGATGTTCATGCTCCTAAGTTGGTCCAGACTTTCTACACCAGGTTTCCCCATATGCCTAAGAGGTGTCCTGGGGCCACTCCTAAAGGGGGGGTGTTGTCATGATCCGGGTAATCAGACACACTTATTTACCTTCTAAGGGCCTTCTGAGACAGTCCCTGTGCTCCAAGCCTGGATTCCACCTGTTCTGTCTGCATGCAGCATGCTGCACGACATCTCCTCAGTCTCCCCTCAGCGATCCCGGCAGCGCTGTCATGGTGACTAGTCAGCATGTTCCTCCTGTTCCAGTAGATGATGTCTCCTGTACTCCGCGGCATCCGTTGCTATTACTATAGGTTTCCACATGCTGATACAAACAGACTTTCCCTCCAGAACCAAACATGGGTGCACCCATGTTTGGCCTCATCACATGACTCTCCTATCCGCTGCACCCTGGACTCTCCCTGATTGCTCAGCCAACACCTGCCTCCCAGCTGGTATAAATATCCTGAATCAAGGCTGCCTAATCATCAGTGCTTTGGTTGTCTATCCCAGTGTTAGATGTCTCTCCTGTCTGTGGATGTTCCTGCTTGCTGTCTGTAGGTATTCCAGCTCCTGTGACCTTGCTCCACTTAAAGTGACCTGCACCAGTTCCCACCTTGTGGTGCTGCCTGACTCCAGCGGTGTTCCTACCTTGCTCTCAGTGATCTGCAGTGATTCTTCACCAGCTTCCAGCTTTCAGCGGTGTTTCAGTATCGATTACAGCACTCAGCTGTGTTCCAGTATCACTTCCAGCTCTCAGCGGTGTTCCAGTATCACTTCCAGCTCTCACCAGTGTTCCCTTATCACTTCCAGCTCCCAACAGTGTTGCAGTATCGTTTCCAGCTCTCTGTGGTAATCCAGCATCGCTTCTATTTATCATCGGAGTTCCAACATCGAACCACAGTTCACCATCATGCTCTCACCATCAAACTCTGTCTGCATTGGTGAGTTCCATAGCACCTTCTCTACCTGGGCCGGTTCTACTCAGCATCCCCTGCATCTCTCCAGAACTCACCTCAACCTCTGTGCATTTCTACCATTTCCAGCTGCCAGTGTTCCTTTTGCTGGTCAGTATTGGTACGTTCACCTATACAGTGGTTAGCTGTTGGCTTAAACGGACTTTCCATCTCCGGGTCTTGCCAGACTTATCTATACTGTGTTTACAGCATTGCAACAGTAATCCATTACCACTGCTTCCAAGGAACTATACTGTCACCTGTAATCTGCACATCCTTATTGTTGAGCATATCATATATCTGAACTGCCGAAGTGTACCTGAACTGTGTGCTTAATAAACGAACATTACTTTTATCCTGTTGTCTTGGTTATGCCTTTGGGCATCGGTGCTAAGGTTCCCTGCATGTCCAAGAATCCTATATTACCACCCAGGTTTAAGTACACGTCAACCCCTATGCCTGAGGCTTCCCCAGGTCAGCCTCAGCTCTCAGGTGTGACAGGAAAATGATGATGCAGACAGTTCCCACTATTACGGTATATTACTGCTCATAGGAAGCCTGAATAATTGCTCTTTAGATTGTAACAGATGTGTCCTTATACATCATTACTGCAGTGACAAACAATCCCTCTCGGAGCACCAGGTCCCCTGAGATTCTGCTAGCACCAGTCCTTTTTTTTGCATCTTTTTTGCCGATAATGCGTCTCAGTCACAACACAATGAGACTATACTGATTAATGTGATATGCAACAGTTATATATGTGTGTGTGCACCTGAGTGTACAAAGGGTTACAAGTGTAACAGCTGCATTTTTTTTCAGTACAAGTTCTGTTCTGCTCCATATACAGGCTCAGTCACACAATATACAAGTGTCACATATCAAATTAATCAGCACAGCTTCCTGGTGCACCGGAAATTTTTCGGGTTTTGTGTTTTGGTTTTGGATTCGGTTCCTTGGCCGTGTTTTGGATTCGGACGCATTTTAGCAAAACCTCCCTGAAAATTTTTTGTCGAATTCGGGTGGGGTTTTTAAAAAAAATGCTCAAAAACAGCTTAAAGCATAGAATTTGGGGGTAATTTTGATCCTATAGTATTATTAACCTCAATAAGCACAATTTCCACTCATTTCCAGTCTATTCTGAACACCTCACACCTCACAATACTATATTTAGTCCTAAAATTTGCACCGAGGTCGCTGGATGACTAAGCTAAGCGACCCAAGAGGGCGGCACAAACACCTGGCCCATCTAGGAGTGGCACTGCAGTGTCAGACAGGATGGCACTTAAAAAAATTGGCCCCAAACAGCACATGATGCAAAGAAAAGAGAAAAAGAGGTGCACTGTGCTCGCTGGATGGCTAAGCTAAGCGACACAAACACCTCAATATCACAGGAATTATTCATTCTAATCAATGGTATTATTGGTCCAAATCACTGGAAGAAAATGACAAAATCACTGGAATTATTCGTTCTAAGCAATGGTATTATTGGTCCAAATCACTGGAAGAAAATGACAAAATCACTGGAATTATTTGTTCTAATCAATGGTATTATTTGTCCAAATCACTGGAAGAAAATGACAAAATCACTGGAAGAAAATTACAAAATCACTGTAATTAATAATTATAAATCACTGATATTAATTGGTAAAATCTCGCTATCGCCTGCCTAGTGAAGTGGAATCTAGATGGGATTTTATACCTGGGACACAATAACTTAATCAATTGTCTAAATCCCACTGCACTAATGGCGGAAAACGGGCACACGTCTAACAGCGCACTGATTATACTGAGAACTGATTATACTGATCACTGATGATACTACGGAGAACTGACACTGAGCAGCGAGAACAGCACTGGACTATTGTACTGTAGTATACTGGTCACTACAATGCAGCACTGACACTGAGTACAGATATTAAGCACTGATCAGGATACTAGAAGTGACACAGAGCTGCAAGATACAGCAATGGCCTATTGTACTGTACTACTATATACTGGTGGTCACCACAATGCTGCACTGTACTACTATATACTGGTCACAACAATGCAGCAGATATTGAGCACTGATCAGGATACTAGAACTGAGTCTGACACGGGGCTGCAAGATACAGCAATAGCCTACTGTACTGTACTATATATATACTGCTGGTCACCAAAATGCTGCACTGTCCTACTATATACTGCTCACAATAATGCAGCACATAGATAGTATACTTGACACAGAGCTGCAAGATACAGCAATGGCCTACTGTACTGTATTATATGTATACTGCTGGTCACCAAAATGATGCACTGTCCTACTATATACTGCTCACAATAATGCAGCACAGAGGTAGTATACTTGACACAGAGCTGCAAGATACAGCAATGGCCTACTGTACTGTACTATATGTATACTGCTGGTCACCAAAATGCTGCACTGTCCTACTATATACTGCTCACAATAATGCAGCACATAGATAGTATACTTGACACAGAGCTGCAAGATACAGCAATGGCCTACTGTACTGTACTATATGTATACTGCTGGTCACCAAAATGCTGCACTGTCCTACTATATACTGCTCACAATAATGCAGCACAGATATGGATAGTATACTTGACACAGAGCTGCAAGATACAGAAATGGCCTACTGTACTGTACTACTATAATTATATACTGGTGGTCCCCAGTCCCCACAATGCAGCACACTGAGCACAGATATTTGCAGCACACTGAGCACAGATACGGAGCGTTTTCAGGCAGAGAACGTAGATATTTGCAGCACACTGAGCACAGATATTTGCAGCACACTGAGCACAGATAATTGCAGCACACTGAGCACAGATTACGGGGATTTTCAGGGACAGAACGCAGCCACGTCCTCTCCGTTCAATCTCCAATGCACGAGTGAAAATGGCGGTGACGCGCAACTCTTTATATAGAATACGAATCTCGCGAGAATCCGACAGCGGGATGATGAAGTTCGGGCATGTACGGGTTAACCGAGCAAGGCGGGAAGATCCGAGGCTGCCTCAGAACCGTGTAAAATAAGTGAAGTTCGGGGGGTTCGGATTTCGGAGATCCGAACCCACTCATCTCTAGTTGCATCACGTTGCGACTAATGTACATTTTCATCAAAAATAGATGCCAGAGTTGCATGGGACCTGGTAGCTAACTCATGCCAAGCATCTTATGCTTCATGGGGTATTGAGGCTAGACCTATGAGGACACATCTTTAGGCCACAAATTTGTTAGTTAATCATCATAATGTGGTATGTATTAAAAAGATTGCAAAGGTTGTATTAAACTACAGTGCTATCAACCCTTAGCTAATTACTTTCCCATGTAATATCATACCACCATATCAAAGACTATGTAAATATGCCTTATCCACCAGCAGCAGCTAATTTAAGTAATGTTGTTCTGCAAAGAAACATGTTTCCCACTTCAAAGCAAAATGCATTTGATCACCTAATAATGGCCCTCATTCCGAGTTGTTCGCTCGGTATTTTTCATCGCATCGCAGTGAAAATCCGCTTAGTACGCATGCGCAATGTTCGCACTGCGACTGCGCCAAGTAACTTTACTATGAAGAAAGTATTTTTACTCACGGCTTTTTCATCGCTCCGGCGATCGTAATGTGATTGACAGGAAATGGGTGTTACTGGGCGGAAACACGGCGTTTCAGGGGCGTGTGGCTGAAAACGCTACCGTTTCCGGAAAAAACGCAGGAGTGGCCGGGGAAACGGTGGGAGTGCCTGGGCGAACGCTGGGTGTGTTTATGACGTCAACCAGGAACGACAAGCACTGAAATGATCGCACAGGCAGAGTAAGTCTGGAGCTACTCTGAAACTGCTAAGTAGTTAGTAATCGCAATATTGCGAATACATCGGTCGCAATTTTAAGAAGCTAAGATTCACTCCCAGTAGGCGGCGGCTTAGCGTGTGTAACTCTGCTAAATTCGCCTTGCGACCGATCAACTCGGAATGAGGGCCAATATACATATAGCAAGGAATGAACCCATCCCACCACAGAATCCAAGCCCACCACAATTATAGCTAAGCATGACCAGAGGAAATAATGAAGTATGGAATTTAAAAATCATGGCAACTTCTTTTTGTGAAAATTAATTTGCCATGTTCCATTATTAAACATTAATACAGCTTAGTAACAAGGGTTCTAATGGATTCACTGTGCCACTGCAATGCACTCTTTCAGAGAATAATAAAAACCTGGCAATGTGTGCATTTTAATGATGAACCATAGTATTACAAATAGTAAGTAGCCAGCTTAATAAACAAAATGCCTATATTATTTTCCAATTGGATATAGCATAATGTTAGCAGTGATAGACAGAGACACAGTGTTAAGACTGCTATTATTTAGCCTTATCCAGAGGGTTAATGTTGTGTGTGCAATCACTAGAGGTCATTTCATCCAGCAGTTAAGGTTTTCCCAAAAGGGTATAAATCCTGTAATTTTCCGTGCCTAAGTGTAAGTCACCGGGCCATCACAGTGTTTGCCTTCCTGTGAAGTGACAAGCGATAAGTGTCGGATAATTTAACTGAAAATGTATACTGCAGCTACAGCATGATGATGCCCCATTGGATTTTATGGAACAGGCCTCATCGTAATGATGCCAAAGCATCATACATTAAATAAAAAATGTAATGATTTAAACAAAGGTTCTATGTATATTCCCATATGTCACAATACAAATCACACATACTTATTTATCGATTTGGGATAGGCAGCCAGCAATTCTATTATTATTGCAAAGAAAATTCTTTTATATTGAATTTATTTTATTAAAGTTTCAGCAAAATCTCAAACTTCAATTTGTCAAAGGCTTAAAAATACACTGGAAATAGTCTCTAACCTTATCAAGCTGTAAGCAAAAAAATACATTCAGAAACATATTAATAGATAATCTCATCATGACTTGTCTCTCAGCTTACTATGGTTAAAAAGTACCATGAGTTTTCGGCTGTAGATCCAATCTCTCCACATTACAACTGAACACTTTGGAGCTAATGCATAGTGTGGAGAACAACAAATGTTTGTATTTATTTAACTGAACTTAGGGACTTATTTATGTTCCATAGCTCCAGCGATGCAATCGCATTTTGCCGCTTTTTGGGCTTGTGCGCACATGCAGGGCTCGTTCTGCTCGAGCTGGAAAATACGATCGCATCTCAATGACCCTCCTAACCCTCTAGTCTATGCTCACTGTCTACCCCTCTGTGTCACTCCGGTCTATTAGCTCCTCACCTTTTAGATTGTAATCTGGCAAGAGCAGGGACTTCTTTCCTCATGTGCTATTCCTTTTCTTACTTACACTATCTTATACTCCATACTCCCTTTGATGGCACCTAACCCCGGGTTTTCTATACCTGTCCTATATTGGCTTGTACTGTAAGTGCTGTTTTCGTGTGTGCTCATTTAATTATGTACTGTGTAATGGGTGCTGCGGATCCCTTGTGGTGCCATATAAATAAAGGATAATAATAAATAATAATAATAATGAGGCCAGCAGAGGCGTTCGCGAGGTAGACGGGGGTGGCGACATGGCATTGCGGGGGGCATGGTGACAAAAACATGGATGGGTCTGGGTCATTTCCTAGTCAGCTGCGTGGCGTCACACACGCCCACTGTAAAGGGAGCCAGGCAGCACAGGCAGGGGTCGACCATAATTGCAGCGATCTCAATCTATCTGTGATGTGATTGCAGATAGATTGTGAATGCAGTGCGGGGAGGCACTTAGCATGCTGGCCGGCCCCCAGCATGTGATCATGTGCAGTTACAGTTTAGCTAAATTAGCAAAACTGCAACTGATGCTGAATAAGGTCCTTGAATTACCATCTATGGCCCTCATTCCGAGTTGTTCGCTCGCAAGCTGCTTTTAGCAGCATTGCACACGCTAAGCCGCCGCCTACTGGGAGTGAATCTTAGCATCTTAAAATTGCGAACGAAAGATTCGCAATATTGCGATAAGACATCTCTGTGCAGTTTCTGAGTAGCTCGAGACTTACTCTGCCAGTGCGATCAGTTCAGTGCTTGTCGTTCCTGGTTTGACATCACAAACACACCCAGCGTTCGCCCAGACACTCCTCCGTTTCTCCAGCCACTCCCGCGTTTTTCCCAGAAACGGTAGCGTTTTTTTCCCACACGCCCCTAAAACGGCCTGTTTCCGCCCAGAAATACCCACTTCCTGTCAATCACATTACGATCACCAGAACGATGAAAAAAACGTGAATAATATTCCTAACTGCATAGCAAATTTACTTGGCACAGTCGCAGTGCGAACATTGCGCAAAATCGCTGCGATGCGAAGAAAATTACCGAGCGAACAACTCGGAATGACCCCCTATATTTCATTGTATTTTACATGCAACTTTGCATTTATTAATAACACTTTCCAAATACAGACAGTCTTATGTATCTGGTAATTTAATAAAGCCTAATGCTATTTAAGATGTTAGTCTTGGAAGTTGAGAAGTAGTTATAGTTTTATTATATTAGGTATTTAAATATAGCATATATTGACAAGTTTGGTTTAGTTAGCCTATGTTGGGAGAAAATTTATTAAGATGGGAGTTCTATTTAAGATGTGGATGTTGCCCAGAGCAACCAATCAGATTCCAGGTATTATCTTCTAAAAGGCAGTGGCAAACGCAGGATTTTGAAAGGGGGGTTTCCAAATAATTGACACAGCCATATGCTGGGCAGGAGGGGTGGCAGATGCTGGGCAGAGAGAGGTGGAGGCAGCTGGTAGGCAGAGAGAGGGGTGGCAGATGGTGGTCAGGGGGTGAAGATGGTGGGCAGTAAGAGGGGGGAAACAGAGGCTGGGCAGTGAGGGGGGGAGACAGATGCTGGGTAGAGAGAGTGGGGGAAAACAGATGCTCGGCACAGAGAGGGGGGAGACAGATGCTGGGCAGGGAGAGGGGGAGGCAGCTGGTGGGCAGAGAGAGGGGAGATGCAACTGGTGGGTAGAGAGACAGGGTGGCAGATGCTGGGCAGAGAGAGGTGGAGGCAGCTGGTAGGCAGAGAGAGGGGTGGCAGATGGTGGTCAGGGGGTGAAGATGGTGGGCAGTAAGAGGGGGGAAACAGAGGCTGGGCAGTGAGGGGGGGAGGCAGCTGGTGGGCAGAGAGTGGGGAGACAGATGCCGGGCAGAGAGAGGGGGAGACAGATGCCGGGCAGAGAGAGGGGAAGACAGATGGTGGGTATACAAAGGGGGGAGACAGATGCTGGGCAGAGAGAGGGGGGTAGGCAGCTGGTGGGCAGAGAGATGGGGGACAGATGATGGGCAGAGAGATTGGGGACAAATGGTGGGCAGAGAGAGGGAGAGGCAGCTGGTGGGCAGAAAGGGGGACATATGGTGGGCAGAGAGAGGGGAGGCAGCTGGTGGTGCAGATAGATGGGGGGACAGATGGTGGCTATAGATGGGGGGCAGATTCTGGGCAGAGAGAGGGGGACACAGATGGTGGGCACAGTATATAGAGAGACAGAAAACATGCAGAAGATGGAGAGAGACAGAAGCAGTGAACAGAGGGTGGAAGATATATGCAGGAGCTATGGGAACATGAGCAGCCTGATTACTTACATAAGGGTACCATGCTGACAGATCCTCAATGTCCCAGCCAGGGGGTCAGGGAAGCAGGTGTCAGTCTCCACCAATCAGGGTCTCTTCTAATCAGCATATGCTGAGCTCTTCCAATCAGAGCTCAGCACATGCTCTTCTGATCCTTGTGCTGACATAATGGGAGAGCACTGCAGGGTGAAAGTTACATTTGCAGGGATTCCCCTGCTGCTGCCACAGATTGAGTCATAGCAGAGGGCTCCGGAATGCTCCTTATTTCCCCTCTCACTCCCCGCACAATTCAATGTGAGAAAAAAAGAAAGCTTAAAAAAAAGGTCCTAAACTACATAGAGACAGGCCATTGGGGTGGTTGCCAATATTGCTGTTTCGGAAATCCCACACTGGTCCCGGCATGCACTGGCCCTTCGCACGGCTCTTGTTACTTACACTATGCCCTCTTGACAGCTGGCGCCCAGAGTCAAATCCTTCCATTGCCTCTGGGAGTGACGTAACTGCATGCTCCTCACCTAAATCCCCATGCTAAGAACACAGCTTCTTGAGAGGAGCTGCGCACTCCCGCTTCAGTGCCCTCTACATGCAGCCAGCTGCCATCCTTCCAGTGTTACTGTGTATGTAAGGAGGCAGCAGCAGCAGACGGGCCATAACACTACTGGAGCTTCGGACTGTATGGAAAAAAAAAATCGTTCATGTCTGCGATAGATCGACATCAAGTGGGGGTTTCCAGGTACTCGGAACCCCCCCCCCCCTGCATGCGCTTATGAAAGGTGCTGAGAAGTAGAATCTGATTGGTTGCTATGGGCAACATCCCATCTTAAATAGAACTCCCTTCTTATTAAATTTACCCGTTAGTGTGGTAAAGGAGTGACTTATCATCAGGGTGGTGGATAAGTTCAGTCTCTTCCTCTTTTCTGCAGGATTCCACACCCACCCTTGTCTATGTGTTTTTGTAATTTTATGGCTGTTAATTATGTTTGTCTGTTTAGTTAGCTTTTAATTTCAGAAAATGCTCAGCTTGACGAGAAAGCATTACAAGTCATCTGCCAATAAAAGTTTATTTAAATAGTTCTGCAATATCAGGGTGCCAATCCTTCGCAAACAATTGGTATAATGCTTTGTCTGCTGTGTGTTCATTTCCTCACACAGAGAACAGACACACATGCAAGTATCTGAGTGAACACTCAGCAGATAAAGCATTAGACCAATTGTTATGGAGTGAAGGATTGCCACCCTGATATTGCAGTACTATTTAAATAAACTTTTATATATTCTTTATCATATATCTTAGACACAGTGCATACTGATTGGCTGTATCTTTATTTTCCATTGACTAGCAATAGTAATGGTCTCTCACCATGCATATAATGTTTCAACACATGCATGGCAGCAGAACCACGAAACTTGCGATATAGTCATGTCTCCTTTCTTTTCATATACTCTGCATTTTTTTCAATACCAGAGCAGGTGAAGTGTGAGTAGCCCTCTCATTGGCTGCACTGACCTTACGGTTATCAACCAAAAGTAGAAGCGAATGATAAACTCTCCATTAAAGCTCTGGCACTGTCTGTGACTCTAAAGACTGGCACGAGTAAGGGTCTCTCACCTACGTATATAATGCAACAGCATATACGAGGCAGCAGAACCAAGAAAAATGCCTCATAGGTCTTGACTAACCTCCCAACAGGATTACTCATTAATACAATTTTCAATAGTTGAAAGGGCTGAGGCCCGCAGGAGCTCACCAAATACCTGTACCTTTTATTTTGTTACATGTTGTATTGTATGTAGTGTGTCTATATTTCGCCTTTTTAGAACATGAGAGTGTAATCTCTAAATTACGTTTTAATAATGATTTAATAAAAGTTAAGTCTTAGTAGAATGTGATTCTATCTTTTCTTTATCCTTTCTATATTTTCCTCCCTATATTTGATCCAACGGTGTAGCATACAGATTTAAATACTAACTGAGTGCCCCACTATAGGAGAGTTCTTGTTTACCTCTCTTGGTATAGTTTTGTATAAAAATTTAATTTAACTCTCAGGGAGCACCCCCCATCCTTTTCTTATAAAACACAGGCATGAGAGTGCATGATATAGAAATTTGGGGTAAGAGTACATTGAAATTTTTCATATTGTCCTTTTTTGACCTTGATAAAAATCAGTGTTCTCAAGACTGTGCGGTCCGCAAACTTTCCTTTTTCTACAAGCTTTCAATCATGCCATCTCAAATTCTGAAACTAAAACTAATTATTGAATTATGTAAGAACATACAAAATTTAGCTAAACAGACTGAATGACCCATGCAAAATAAAGGTCATTTGTGAAGTGAATTTATCACATGAGTTAAAATGCCTTAAGATTGAATCGGTACACTTAACTATTGAGCCAGCTCATAGCTGGTGCAAAATCAATCCTTTTGCAGAACATAAATGCCTGGGTGCTGACTCATAAGATATGGAATACTTCTATCTGATTTGAGTACATTTGCTCAGCCAGATTAAATCTCATATTTGCACTGCTATTTTGTACAGTGGCTACTATTCCAGATACTGAGGAAACAAAGAGAAAAAAATAGTTGATTGGGAAGAGAGAGATACTGTAAGTGACAAGACAGGAAAACAGAGACACAGAGACTTGGGGAAAAGGGAAACCAACAGGGACAGGTGCGGAGAAAGTGTAAAATAATGACAAAACCAGCCACAAGAAAATTATATACATGTGTTGTGCATATATACTCATACTGTATATATCATAACACAGGACAGAGTAATAGAAAGGGGGATGGGAGAGAGACAGAGTATGGATGGTGGGCCAAGAGAGTGGGGAAGAGAGAAAGCGGGCAATTGATAGAGAACAGGGAAGTGAGAAGAGCAATTGGGGAAAATACACTGATAGATAGATAGATAGATAGATAGATAGATAGATAGATAGATAGATAGATAGATAGACAGAGTAGACACTGTGTCTATATTAAACTTTTGATAACATTCTCAGAGGATAAATGGTAATCTTCACTATTGCATTTTTTCAAAATAATATATTTCATAGAAGTCAATTCTACAAGAAAATACATCTTTATACATTTTTATTTATACAGACATTAAAATATATAATTTGTGCTCATTTTACTTAAAAATAATGAAAAATCAACAATAAATATTTCAGTACAAATGAATACAAATATAACAATACTATGCAAAGAAGTACTTACTATTACACCACTCCGAGTGATGGTCTCACGGTAGGTGAAGTTGCACACTGCCCATGCAAGATAATATGTAGACATTAAAGGCGTTTGTGAAAAATGATCAGTAACCCATCCGCCTTCTTCAAAAACTGAGGTCTCCACTGGCATATTAGACAAGGACATATAGGATGTTTGATGCTTGATACTTATTTTGAAAGTTGCTTTGTAAATAGGTTCATCAAAGCAAGGGAAAGCTTTTCTGGCATGGATTGGAGAAAACTGAGTAACTGCAATTGACCTATGAAATGAGATAAAAAGGAAAAAAAATGAAAATTTAAATAATAATAACAACATACTTATATGACAGTGTTTCAGAAAATAAGTTGATAATAAAAGATACAAATATTGCAAGTCTTTTTTTTTCTTTTTTATATACTGTATACAGAAAACAAGAACAAAGAAAACCTTCTAAGACACCTAAAATCAGTTAAACTCAGCTGTACCAGGAATTTGTAAAATCGCCTTAAAAAGTGCTACCAAGAACAAAATATGGAACAGCACTTGAAATTGTAAAATATAACTGTGAATTGTTACAATTAAAAGCATTTTATTTTATTTATACTGTAGTGGACACTTTGAAAGCTAAAACCAATCTGATGTATTGGTTACAGAACGGCTGATATGAAAAAATCATATAAATTCATGACAAAATCATCAAATCTACTGGTGTGACTATTAATTATATAAATACCCAATGTTGGTATAATGATTGGTATCAGTATGGAATTCCGGTTGCGGGATGCTGGATGTCAGTATACCGACATACAGTAGGAATCCACCAGAATGCTGGCAGCGGGCCAAGCTCATCGAGGCCCTTGCTGGCTCGCTGCATTCGCCACAGGTTATATTCTCCTTCTATGGGTGTTGTGGACATCCACAGAGGGAGAATCACCTACCTCGCTGGTATTCCAGCGGCAGGCTTGTATCCCTGGCGTCGGAATTGTGATCGCTGGGATATATCGATGGGTGGTATGTTAACTGCATACCTAATGATTTATCTTAACACAATCTAGTATCAGTATCATGATTAAACAGTTTTCATCTAAGGACCCAATGAGAGATAGTATCATTAGCAGAAAAAACAGGATGGGTTTAACCGCATACGATCACTCCTTGCCCTATTACCCTTCAAGGTAAGTGGGAATGCTTAAAATTGCATAAGGAGATAGAGTTACAGATAAATAACCAAATTCCTTTAATTTAATGGCTGATACCACATCAGCAAAGTCAATGATACAAGGATTGGTGTTGCTCCCCAGAGTCAGAAAAACATGTTTTGTGTAAAAAGAAAAGAAGACTCTATACTGGGGGCACTCTTAGTTACAATAGGAATAGAGGTCCAGAACCATGTCAATATTGATCTATCTAAAATCCACTATTTATTAGATATGCAATAAAATTCAAGTGACAAAAAAACACAGACACATATACATATAAAACAAAGAATTCTTTCTTGACAGCGTATAAAATGCCGTATTGAATTTCAATGATTCTTAAATCTAAACCAATAGGTGTTGATTATTAGTAAAGGGATTGTATGGACCCAAATTTTTATTATTATTTAAACTACAATAGTCCTAATGGATAAGTTCAATGCATGTACTTAGAAAGGACACTCCTATATTGAGTGATGATCGTTGATACAACAATTTTTGCCAGGAATGGAAACTGATTAGAAACTGCATCCAAAAACACTGGCATATCCTCTTATCTGATGAGGATCTGTCAAAACAAATTGATACCACTGTTGGTGTAGAGCACCTAACCTTCGTGATCATCTGGTAAGGAGTCATTATACACGCACAATACCAAAACCCCCTTCTTTGACTGGGTCTTTCCAATGAGGTTCCTGCAAAGCCTGTCAATACATGCTGAGCAGAAAAGAAGTTATTGACAGGTATGGTAATGTCAATAAAATCAAGGACTACATCAATCACAGGTGTTGTTTACTGCATTCGGTGTGAATGTAACACTAGTTATGTTGGAATGATGAACAGGATGATGAAGCAACGTATCCTTGAACATGTGGGTACTCTCAGGAATGCCGCCACAGACATCAGTCGAGGAAGACAGCTCACCACATCGCCAGACACTTTCATTTTAGATTTAAGAATCATTGAAATTCAATACGGCATTCTACACGCTGTCCAGAAAGAATTCTTTTGTTTTATATTTATATGTGTCTGTGTTTATTTGGCACTTGAATTTTAGTGCATATCTAATAAATAGTGGATTTTAGATAGATCAATATTGACATGGTTCTGGACCTCTATTCCTATTGTAACTAAGAGTGCCCCCAGTATAGAGTCTTCTTTTCTCTTTACACAAAACAGATAATATCATTAGCAAGGATACGTGTCCAGTTCATGTGAAAGCCCTTTTTCAATACAATAGGTCAGGTAGTGCAAATGCCCACACATTCAGCAGAGCCAGAGAGCAGTGCCAAAGAGCTGTAGCAAAAAATAAAAAAAAACAACTATCCAACTACTGTTACAAAATTGTAGCCTGTTTCGGTGTACTGTATAACATCTCTAATACAGGAATACTTCACCTTAACCTCATATAGTGTGATTGTGCCTTGTTGCCTGCAGCTGCGAGAAAAATCTAATGATTCATACACAGTAAAAAATACACATGATAGAAGCTAGAAATTGGTAGTCATACTGCGGAAAAAATACAAGACCATCAAGCAAAGAGCAATCATGTGATCTACAACTAATTCATCTTTTTTATATTCAGTGGTAAACAAAGTCCTTTAATCAGAGTTACTTTTGATAATTATGGTTTGCAAATCTATGTCAACAAGCAATACAAAATACTATAAACAAACACATTTGGGGAAAATAGTCTATTTTTTAAATAGAAATGGTATCTTACAGACTGATCTTTATCACAGCTAAAAGCCACTTACTAACGTAAGTGACAATATATAATTGTATCCATTCCACCAAATCACATGATAATAATAATTTTGGTTGGACATCCCCAAATAAATTTGTGCAAATCTCGATTAACTTTAGTGAGATGGCTACATTAATGCACCGCTTTTGATATGTATATATATAGTTCTCAAAATCAGGCTCAATTACAGATAAATGTTAATGTCCTTAATTATTAGTCTCAAATTTATTAGGCAGGGTGTTTTTATGCTGCATTATGTACTGTTATGGCCAACACATCAGAATAGTTTAGGCTTCAAAGTGAAAATATTAAATATGTTGTTTTATAACATTTTTGTTGCTATTAATAAAAAATAATTGCTTTTGATTATTACTAACAATTCAGAGTTAGTCATTTACTTATATTGTTTAATCATTTTACTTTATTTGTATATTCATTTAATGGCATATTTTGCAAGTTCATAAATTTATCTAGAATTGCTGTTCTACTGTATGTTTTCTGGTGACCCCTGAGTGCATCAAATGTTTAACTCCATCTGTATTGTTCATTATGCTGCTTCCTTTATTTAAGTTAGCATGGCATATTTATCTAAAAGTAAAGTGCACCATCTGTAAAATATTGTAAAAATAAAAAGTGCACCATCTGTATAAGAATGCTAATGTGTACATAAATAATGTATATTACTATTTACATATGCAAAATGGCAGCTGGATTTACCATACACAGGAGTGGTGCAAGGTCTCTCTGTACCCTAGACAAAGCTTTAGCCTAGCACCCCCTATCCTGCAATCCCCACCACCACCACCTGGACTGAGGTGAATTGCATCATTATACATATACAGAAAAAAGGGACAACACTCAAGGACTTTTAAAGTGGAAAAGTATATTGTAAACAAAGTCACAAAATGTTGTTACTTTGGGCCTAATTCAGGTTGAATTGCAATCCTCATTCTGCTAAAAATCACATGTGAAGAGCCGCCCAGAAAGGTAAAATATGCCTATTGATGCAATCCCAAAATTGCGTATGCAATCGCAGAATCAAGTACAATTGACAATTGCGGTTGACCCTGGGCTACTCAGAATAATGAGGATGCAGTTGCAATGGAGCAATGTTTCTAGTCGTAATCCATTGCAATTTACGTCAGATACATGCCCTGAAAACAGACCTGATCCGCCTGCGTTTTTCCAACCACTACCCAGAAACGCCATGTTAACACTCACAGTCACTACCTGTCAATCAAATTGCAATCACAATTCATGATTTGTAATTCCGATTTGCGATTTTGCAATTTTGCAACTGATGCTTAATAAGGTCCTTTGTTCACAATATATTTTCACTTTCAGATCCTTACGTGATGACCACTCTTTCTGCCTATGTAGCATCTGCATATGGGGTCTGGTGGGGATATTTAATTTTCTGTGTATACGTACATATATACACATATACATACATTTGTATGTTCCTTATTGTGTTCCATCTATAAGTTAATTACTGCCCCCCCATATGTACTGTATTGTGCCCCAGTGCCTGTGTTTTTCCGATAATACTGTTTGCATGTGCAAACCACCCATCAGACTGTAAGATCTGTACTTTCTGTCTTTCTGCAGAAACCCCTATGGGTTACTTACCTAAAAGTTGTTTCCTTGTTTTCCCTCATAATTGTCATGGTCCCTCTTGCAGGCGGTGGCAGCATTATAGCGACGCTGCTGGGTGCAGAACTGTAGTCAGGTGCTGCTTGCTGCTGGAGAGCTAGGATCCAGGGGCCTGGAGGAGGGGAGAGCCAGGATCCAGGGGCTTGGAAGAGGTGCAACAAAGCTATGAGGAGCGGCCGTGGGGGTGCCCCTCGGTAGTCATATTTACATCTGCCTCCTACGTGCCTTAACATGATTTGATGTTGCACATGTCAGCATGGAGGAAGCCCTGAGATACTATGTGGTACAGCCTGATAGACCCACAGCAGCAGCCAAGTGTAGAAGGAGGAGGCCGCACACAGAGACATCCTTCATTTTTTTGATAGATAAATTCAGTGGTGCCCTTCAGGGGCCGGTGCCCCTAGGCAGCTACCTAAATCTGCCCAACGGTAGAGCCGGCCCTGACCATACACATTGTTTGCTCAAGTGTGTCTAGATTTTCACCAGGGTACATAGTTTTGAAGAGAAAGATGGCTGTAATAACATATATTAATGACTGGGGTTCTCATGTATGTTCCATGTGATCTTTTTAGATGTATGCACATAAAAATGAAAAAGCTCTGGCATAGTGCTAGGAGTTTATGCTATTACCTGCTCCGGTACATCTTTATGAATATATCACATGAAAAATGGTGCTGCTTGCAAATAGTAGGGGGAGATCCACTGCAGGATACAACTCTGAGTACACGGATTGTGTATGATGCCCCACACATTAATGTCCCTTGCACCTTAATATGCCCCACACAAAAATGCCCTTGCACCTTAGTATGCTCCACACAGTAATGCCCCTTACAACTTAATATGCTCCACACAGTAATGTCCCTTACACATTATTATGCCCCACAGAGTAATGCCCCTTACAAATAATTATGCCCTTTACACTAATGCCCCTTTCAACATAGTATGGTCCACACAGTAATGCCCTTGCACCTTAATATGCCCAACATAATAATGCCCCTTGCAACTTAGTATGCTCCACACAGTAATGCCCCTTATACCTTAAAATGCCCCACACAGTAATGCACCTTACACCATATTATGCCCCACAGAGTAATGCCACTAACACAATATTATGACCCATACAGTAATGTCCCTTACAACATATGCCCCACACAATAATGTCAAGGCAGCACCAACCTTTCAACTTTCTAAACAATGGATGTAAGTAACTCAAGTAGCCTCTGGTGCTCATACTGGGTTATTCCAGTGCAAAAGTAGTGCAAACATACTACAAAAAAACATACCATTTATTTATGTCATCACATGCAATATATTTCAGAAATACCTGTACGCAGTATAAAACATTTCCAAATAAAACTTCACAATAAATAAAAGGTAATCAACAAAATAATAAAACAAATCAATCTGTACCATTTATGCCTGCTCATTCTTTAGTTAAACATGTCCATAATGCAGCCAGCAGATGGTGTATTTAAATTGCATGCATTCTTATATATTTAGGATTCACATCTTAAAATAAAGTTCCTCACATAGAAACAGCTTAAACTTGCATCTTAAATTCCAGTTCCTTATATAGGGTATGTATAGGTATTTTGCCAGATATTCACTTATAGATAGATTCACTTGTAGATAAATACTGGGAAATATATTGTTCATTAACTGTATCCTAATTGGTACAATGGGGGTAATTCCAAGTTGATCGCAGCAGGAATTCTGTTAGCAATTGGGCAAAACCATGTGCACTGCATGGGAGGCAGATATAACATGTGCAGAGAGAGATAGATTTGGGTGTGGTGTGTTCAATCTGCAATCTAATTTGCAGTGTAAAAATAAAGCAGCAAGTATTTACCCTGCACAGAAATAAAATAACCCACCCAAATCTAACTCTCTCTGCAAATGTTATATCTGCCCCCCCCTCCCCTGCAGTGCACATGGTTTGCCCAACTGCAAAAAAATTTCCTGCTGCGATCAACTTGGAATTACCCCCAATGTCTCTTTGTATAAGCCAGTATTTTGTTAAAAAATGTCTATGTATAAAATACCTTAGCATCACTGCTCCTCCACTTTCCCCTGCAGCTCCAGTCTATATTCTTCCAGCTCAGTGAGCCCCGTACAGCTCCTGTGCTTATGGTAGATGCTAAATCCAAATAGTATAAAGAAACCCTGTTGATGTCACAACCATTTGACCCACTTCCTCATCAGGTGGAGACTTCAGTGCACTGGTTAAGGACAGGGTTAGGCACGGGAGGGGGGGGGGGGTCTGCAGGAGAGGAGGCTAAAGTTAGGGGGAGGTTAGGATTAGGCTGCAGGAGAGGAGGTTAAGATTAGGTGGAAGTTTAGGGTGATGCTGGGAGTGGAGGCTAGGGTTAGGGCTAGGGTTAGTGGTGGGAGGGTTAGGGTTAGGCTTCAGGAAGGAGGTTAAGCTTGGAGGGAGGTTAGGGTGAAGCTGTCTGAGGGGAGTTTAGGATATGGTGGGAGATTATGGTAAGGCTACAGGAAGAGAGGTTAGGTGAGGCCAGGGTAAGACTGTGGGATGGGAGGTTAGGAGGGAGGGTATGGTAAGGCTGTGGGAGGGGAGGTAAGGGCTAGGGGACTTTTAGGTAATGCTGCAGGAGATGGGAGGTTAGGGTCAGGGGGAGATAAAGTTAGGGCTGCTGTAGGGGAGGTAAGGGGAGGTTATGGTAAGGCTGCAGGAGGATATATTAGGATTAGGGGGGAGGTTATGGTAAGGCTGTGGGAGGAGAGGCTAGGGTTATGGACTGGGGGGAGTGTTCAGGTTAGATTTGACCAAAGTCCTTTACCCCTCTTGGATTTAGACCATGTGCTTACTACTGTCTGTCTTCTCCTCCTCATCACCAGCCTGTAATGAGCACCAGCAACTTTGTGGACCTGTGAACAGAGGAAAACGCAGGTGTTGCAATCGAGGATGCCCCCACATTATTCATTTGCTGCCCTCTGAGGTGGCAGATATTTTGGAAGGGACATTTCAACAGTATCTGTGGACATCAAGACAGGCTCATCTAGCCATCGGCTCTTCTGGCATTTGCCAGAAGGACCAGATGCGCAGTCCAGCCCTGGCTCTATTCATTAAACAAGTGTCACAATTGGGTACATCATAGATCCGTTCATATCTGCTTTCCTTTAGAGACCTATTTAATTAACTTTTTTAAAACAACCACCATATAAAACCACAAAACGTTATCTAAAATAAAGTGCCTCCATCGCAGTTGTCCCTAATTTAATATAGCAATCTCAGATTTAAGTGATTTTTATCCCGGTTTTTCAATATTTACCAATTGCTCAGAATAATTTATTTCTGCATACCTGATTCAATTTTCACTAGCTATTATAATTTTCTTGATGGTAGGCCTATATATTAAAACTTCCTGAACTGTACTATTTAAAGTGCAAAAAATGACTAAAAAGTTCATAAGACATGTTTTAGTGGGAATTCTTGTACTGCAAAAAAAAAAAAGTTGTTTACATGCAAATTCTCCATGTAAATGTTTTAAAATTTTTGTAAATATGTTTCTGTACTGTTTAAAATGATGCAAAACATGAAAAAAAGAAAATATATCATGGCAATAAAAAAATATCAGTTATCTGCATTCAGTGTTACTCATGGTATGTCACACTAATTAATCTGAAGCCATGTTTAGCTTTCCTGGAAATGTCATGCCATATGTTCACTAAAAGTGCAGTAAATTACTTTCATCCTCAGTATAACATAATTAAAAGTCTGCTGTCAGCGACATTACAAAACATCATATACTGTTGTCTATTCATGTTTACTGTAAGCTGCTATAATTCCTCTGTTTTACTGTTATGGAAAAAGAAATTGGCCACAGCTAATATTATTTGATGCATTTTTAATTTGAAACTTTTGATCATTTATAATTATTTTACTCAGCTATATATGAAGACATCTAATTAAAAATACATGCTTAACCCTGTGAATATTTTCTCTTTGTTTCTGAAAAGAGATTACAAAAAATGTACAAAGTTATTTATAATAAACTTTAAAGGGAAAATATACTATGTTTGAAAGTAAGGTTTATCACTTTATAGTTTTGTGATTGTTCAGTAAAACAAATAAATGTCAGGCGCCATCTAGTGGCAGCCATTAGAAAAAACAACTTGAATTCCCCCCTTAGAAGATAAGCAGCATTAGCCTTTTATTATATAGGATTATTATTTATGTGCAGCTTTACTGTATGTCGCTTTGTTAGCACATCAATAGGAAGTAACATTTGGCTTTTCCTGATTGGAAGAGATGGGAACAAAAATATTCCTGAATCAGTAACAAAATGCAAAAAAGAAACAAATTATTTTAATAAACTTCAAGGGGTGGGGATTTTGTTGACTTTTTTATGGGAGTGTTTTTAGGAGAGAAAAAAAGAAAAAGGTATACATTTAGGAAGAGTGAAATAAGACATAAGATTTACTAAGTCTTGGATGAAGATAAAGTGGATGGAGATAAAGTACCAGCCAATCATCTCCTAACTGCCATGTTAAAGGCTGTGTTTTAAAAATTACAGGAGCTGATTGGTTGGTAATTTATCTCCATCCACTTTATCTCCATCCAAGGCTTTGTAGATAGACCCCAAGGAACACAACTTAGATGAAATATTGTTTTCTTATACATTTATTTCCATCCAGGTAATACATTTCCATCAAATAATTTATAACATTGCAACTTTATTTGGGATTCAAAACAATATGTAAACCTATAAAGCTGAGAAATGACACAGGCTATGCAATCACTGTCTGGTGACAGTATCCCATATCCAAATATTCCTAAATGCGGAATATTCCGAAATACAGATTTTTTTGCATGGGACTGAGATTGTTTTGTGATGTCTCAATGTATACAAACTTTATTTAATAAACAAAGTTATTAACCACTTAACTGACGATTTTTCACTTAAAAAAGTTCATAACATTGTTTTTTAAAAAATGTTTCATTTAATATAGTTCAAAAATATTCTCTGAGAACCGAACCCCCCATGAACTTCATGTCCTAAACCCAGATCCAAGTCCAGCTCAGGTGATACTGCCGTATTTGTCCAGTGGTACTGCTGTATAAATTCAGTGGAACTGGCATATAAATCCAGTCCAGTGGTACTGCCATATAAGTCCAGTGATACTGCCATATAAGTTCAGTGGTACTGTCATATAAGTCCAGTGGTACTGCCATATAAGTCCAGTGGAACTGCCGTATAAGTCCTGTGTTACTGCCGTATAAATCCAGTCCAGTGATACTGCGATATAAGTCCAGAGATACTGCCATATAAGTCCAGTGATACTGCCGTATAAGTCCAGTGGAACTACTGTATAAATCCAGTCCAGTGGTACTGCCATATAAGTCCAGTGGTACTGCCGTATAAGTCCAGTAGTACAGCTGTATAATTCCAGTGATACTGCCATATATGTCCAGTGGTACTGCTGTATAAGTCAAGTGATACTGCCGTATATGTCCAGTGGTACTGCCATAATTCCAGTGGTACTGCCGTATAAATCCAGTGGTACTGCCGTATAAGTCCAGTGGTACTATCGTATAAATCCAGTCCAGTGGTACTGCGATATAAGTCTAGTGGTACTGCCGCATTAGTCCAGTGGTACTGCCGTATAAGTCCACTGGTACTGTTGAATAAATCCAGTACAGTGATACTGCCGTATAAGTCCAGTGATACTGCCACATAAGTCCAGTGATACTGCCATATAAGTCCAGTGGTACTGTCATATAAGTCCAGTGGTACTGTCGTACAAGTCCAGTGGAACTGCCATATAAGTCCAGTCCAGTGGTACTGCCATATAATTCCACCGATACTGCCGTAAATGTCCAGTGGTACTGCCGTATAAATCCAGTGGTACTGCTGTATAAATCCAGTGGTACTGCCATATAAATCCAGTCCAGTGGCACTGCCAGATATGTCCAGTGATACTGCCATATAAGTCCAGTGGTCTTGCTGTATAAGTCCAGTGATACTGCCATATATGCCCGGTGGTACTGCTGTATAAGTCGAGTGGTACTGCCGTTTAAATCCAGTACAGTTAAACTGCCGTATATGTCAAGTAATACTGCCATATAAGTTTAGTGGTACTGCCACGTAAGTCCAGTGGTACTGTTGAATAAATCCAGTACAGTGATACTGCCGTATAAGTCCAGTGATACTGCCACATAAGTCCAGTGATACTGCTTTATAAGTCCAGTGGTACTGCCATATAAGTCCAGTGGTACTGTCGTACAAGTCCAGTGGTACTGTCGTACAAGTCCAGTGGTACTGCCATATAATACCAGTGGTACTGTTGAATAAATCCAGTACAGTGATACTGCCACATAAGTCCAGTGGTACTGCCATATAAGTCCAGTGGTACTGTTGTACAAGTCCAGTGGAACTGCCATATAAGTCCAGTCCAGTGGTACTGCCGTATATGTCCAGTGATACTGCCGTATATGTCCAGTGATACTGCCATATAAGTACAGTGGTAATGCTGTATAAGTCCAGTGGTACTGCCGTATAAGTCCAGTGGTACTGCCGTATAATTCCAGTGATACTGTCATATATATCCAATGGTACTGCCGTATAAGTCCACTGATACTGCCGTACATATCCAGTGGTACTGCCATATAATTCCAGTGATACTGCCATATATGTCCAGTAGTACTGCAGTATAAATCCAGTCCAGTGGTACTGCTGTATAAGTCCAGTGGTACTGCCGTATAAGTCCAGAGGTACTGCCGTATAATTCCAGTGATACTGCCATATATGTCCAGTGGTACTGCCGTATAAGTCCAGTGATACTGCCGTATATGTCCAGTGGTACTGCCGTATAAATCCAGTGGTACTGATGTATAAATCCAGTCCAGTGGTACTGCCGTATATGTCCAGGGGATACTGCCATATGGTACTGCCGTATAAGTCCAGTAATACTGGCGTATATGTCCAGTGGTACTGCCGTTTAAGGCTAGTGGTACTGCCGTATAAATCCAGTCCAGTGGTACTACCATATAAGTCCAGTGGTACTGCCAAATAAGTCCAGTGATACTGCCGTATAAGTCCAGTGCTACTGTCGTACAAGTCTAGTGGAACTGCCGTATAAGTCCAGTCCAGTGGTACTGCCGTATATGTCCAGTGATACTGCCGTATATGTCCTGTGATACTGCCGTATAATTCCAGTGATACTGTCGTATATATCCAATGGTACTGCCGTATAAGTCCACTGATACTGCCGTATATGTCCAGTGGTACTGCCATATAATTCCAGTGATACTGCCGTATATGTCCAGCAGTACTGCTGTATAAATCCAGTCCAGTGGTACTGCTGTATAAGTCCAGTGGTACTGCCGTATAATTCCAGTGATACTGCCATATATGTCCAGTGGTACTGCCGTATAAGTCCAGCGATACTGCCGTATAAGTCCAGTGATACTGCCGTATAAATCCAGTGGTACTGATGTATAAATCCAGTCCAGTGGTACTGCCGTATATGTCCAATGATACTGCCATATAAGTCCAGTGGTACTGCCATATAAGTCCAGTGATACTGCCGTATATGTCCAGTGGTACTGCCATCAAAGGCTAGTGGTACTGCCGTATAAATCCAGTCCAGTGGTACTACCATATAAGTCCAGTGGTACTGCCATATAAGTCCAGTGATACTGCCGTATATGTCCAGTGGTACTGCCATTTAAGGCTAGTGGTACAGCCGTATAAATCCAGTCCAGTGGTACTACCATATAAGTCCAGTGGTACTGCCATATAAGTCCAGTGATACTGCCGTATTTGTCCAGTGATACTGCCGTATAAGTCCAGTGGTGCTACCGTATAAATCCAGTCCAGTGGTACTGCCGTATAATTCCAGTGATACTGCTGTATATGTCAATTGGTTACATAGTTACATAGTTGGTGAGGTTGAAAAAAGACAAGATGTCCATCGAGTTCAACCTGTATTTTAAATTCTAAAACACTTAGATGCTGTAGCCCTGGATATTTCTATTCTGTTGTATAAGTCCAGTGATGCTTCTGTATATGTCAAGTGGTAATGCCGTATAAGTCCAGTGATACTGCAGTATATGTCCAGTGGTACTACCATATAAGTCCAGTGATACTGCCGTATAAGTCCAGTGATACTGCCGTATATGTCCAGTGGTACTGCCATATAAGTCCAGTGATACTGCCATATATGTCCAGTGGTACTGCCATATAAGTCCAGTGATACTGCCATATAAGTCCAGTGATACTGCCATATATGTCCAGTGGTACTGCCATATAAGTCCAGTGATACTGCCATATAAGTCCAGTGATACTGCCATATGTTATTGAGGTTAATAATACCGTAGTATCAAAATTACCCCCAAATTCTCTGATTTTAGCTATTTTTATGTTTTTTGACGGAGCCGCATACTGCATATAAAGGTATGATGGGGTAAGGTACTGTTTTATGCTTCATTTTATGCACTGTTCACGTCCTGACGAAAAAGCCTGCGGGCTTTGAAACGTTGACATATGATGCTGTTTTGATTGAATACAACACGTTTTTTGGATATATTTGGGAGTGCCACCTCGTTCTTTCAAACAAGGACATTGGTAAATATGAATTTGATTAGGAGGGCACCCCTAATCTGAACTTTTGTGAGTCCGGAGTGCCAAGCTACATTGCAACGTATATATATATATATATATATATATATATATATATACATACATACATACAGGTTGAGTACCCCTTATCCAAAATTCAAAATCCCACATTTTTGGGTCCCCTACTGAGATAATGACATATATATTATATATTATGTGTATATAGAGATATAATATATAGATATATAATATATATGTATGTGTGTCATTATCTTAGTAGGGGAACCAAAAATGTGTGATTTTGAATTTTGTATAAGGGATACTCAACCTGTATATATATTAGAGATGTGCACTTGAAATTTTTCGGGTTTTGTGTTTTGGTTTTGGGTTCGGTTCCGCGGCCGTGTTTTGGGTTCGACCGCGTTTTGGCAAAACCTCACTGAATTTTTTTTGTCGGATTCGGGTGTGTTTTGGATTCGGGTGTTTTTTTCAAAAAACCCTAAAAAACAGCTTAAATCATAGAATTTGGGGGTCATTTTGATCCCAAAGTATTATTAACCTCAAAAACCATAATTTCCACTCATTTTCAGTCTATTCTGAACACCTCACACCTCACAATATTATTTTTAGTCCTAAAATTTGCACTGAGGTCGCTGGATGACTAAGCTAAGCGACCCTAGTGGCCGACACAAACACCTGGCCCATCTAGGAGTGTCACTGCAGTGTCACGCAGGATGGCCCTTCCAAAAAACACTCCCCAAACAGCACATGACGCAAAGAAAAAAAGAGGCGCAATGAGGTAGCTGTGTGAGTAAGATAAGCGACCCTAGTGGCCGACACAAACACCTGGCCCATCTAGGAGTGGCACTGCAGTGTCACGCAGGATGGCCCTTCAAAAAAATACTCCCCAAACAGCACATGACGCATATTTTAATAGGCACAACTAAAAGGCACCTCAGGTAAACAATGGAGATGGATGGATACTAGTATACTTATGGATGACGAGCGACTGCCGACACAGAGGTAGCTACAGCCGTGGACTACCGTACTGTGTCTGCTGCTAATATAGACTGGATGATAATGAGATAAAATTAAAAAATATATATATATCACACTAGTACTGCAGCCGGACAGGTATATATTATGTAATGACGGACCTGCTGGACACTGTCTGTCAGCACTGCAGACTCCTAAAGTAAGCTACTAGTATCAAGAAGATAGAAAAAAAAAAACCACGGGTAGGTGGTATACAATTATGGATGGACGACGACTGCCGACACAGAGGTAGCTACAGCCGTGGACTACCGTACTGTGTCTGCTGCTAATATAGACTAGATGATAATGAGATAAAATTAAAATATATATATATCACACTAGTACTGCAGCCGGACAGGTATATATTATGTAATGACGGACCTGCTGGACACTGTCTGTCAGACTCAGCACTGCAGACTCCTAAAGTAAGCTACTAGTATCAAGAAGATAGAAAAAAAAAAAACACGGGTAGGTGGTATACAATTATGGATGGACGAGCGACTGCCGACACAGAGGTAGCTACAGCCGTGGACTACCGTACTGTGTCTGCTGCTAATATAGACTGGATGATAATGAGATAAAATTAAAATATATATATATCACACTAGTATTGCAGCCGGACTGGTATATATTATGTAATGACGGACCTGCTGGACACTGTCTGCAGAATGCGTTTATAAAAACACCACACGACGAGTGTTTAACTTTTTCAGGCAGACAATCACAATATACTGGTGGTCAGCAGACAATCACAATACTGGTGGTCAGTGGTCACTGGTCAGTCACACTGGCAGTGGCACTCTGGCAGCAAAAGTGTGCACTCACTGTACTTAAAATATGTACTCCTGCTATAACTGCTCCCCAGTCTCCCCCACAATTAAGCTGTGTGAGCAGTGAGCACTCAGCACAGTCAGATAATGATATACAGTATTACATATGATGCAGCACACTGGGCTGAGCACAGATATGGTATGTGACTGTGTCACACTGTGTATCATTTTTTTTCAGGCAGAGAACGGATTAATTAAACTGGTGGTCACTGGTCACACTATCAGCAGCAAGTAGTACTCCTCCTAATAATATGCTCCCCAAAATTTGTGTCTCTCTCTAGTACTCTAGTCTAAACGGAGAGGACGCCAGCCACGTCCTCTCCCTATCAATCTCAATGCACGTGTGAAAATGGCGGCGACGCGCGGCTCCTTATATAGAATCCGAGTCTCGCGATAGAATCCGAGCCTCGCGAGAATCCGACAGCAGGATGATGACGTTCGGGCGCGCTCGGGTTAACCGAGCAAGGCGGGAAGATCCGAGTCGCTCGGCCCCATGTAAAAAAACCTGAAGTTCGGGCGGGTACGGATTCCGAGGAACCGAACCCGCTCATCACTAATATATATATATATATATATATATATATATATATATAATACTGCTAATACAGTACGTGCAAGATAATGTATCAAATTGATAACAGCAATACACTGCTGAATATACACCATAGTCCTGTGCTGTATAATGTAACATACAGTATGTATGATGTATAATTCAAGTACACAGTCTGGAACCTGATCCCTAGAGTGTAGGGTGGACCTTCAGGCAGTGAGGCCAACTGGGGGTTTGCCTGTACCCCTGTGAGCCAGTCTGAATCTGACTACATGCCTTGATTTAGATGTAGTATTAATGATTTTATGCATGTTTAATAACTGCTCATTATTTTTTATTTTTTGCTTAATTGTTTTTTGCTACACCTTGTGTTTTTTTTATTGTATTTCCTCTTGTACCTATTAAATCATTTTTCTATTTTTTATAACTTTTCTTGGTTATTTTCTTGTGTTTTGGACATCAGTAATCCAACATGGAGTTTATTTTCTTCCTATCCTCTGGTTTCATTACATTTGTATTTTTTTTTCAGTGTGCTTAGTTTTATGTTAAAAACATATACATACTAGTGTGAGATAATATCTCAAATATATTTTGAATAACAGCAATTGCCCTTAAAAGAGTATGGTAATAGGTAAATATAATTTATTTCACTTGAAATTCATATGTACTGTACATTTTAAATAAATTGTCTTTTTAACATAGTATATTTATGTTACCATACTACTGCCTTTGCCAATTGATTAACAATAGTGCATGCACAGAGGATTTATTTGCAAAGTGAGTGACAAGTAAATCAGTGTTTGGGGGAGCTAAAGAGGGAGGCTATAAAAACACAGACATGTTGGGACCGTGTAATGGGCATTTCCTAGTCAGCCAATGCTAATTTGTTCACAGCTTGAAAGGCCCTGGAATCTTCTCAGCAGGTTAGTCTGAGACGGCATAGGGTTACTCAGATGTCCAATGGTGCAATCGATGTGAGTCTGATGTTCCCACTTACAGTATGTATGTGAATGGCAGATGTGAGAAGCCAGATATAAAAATCTCTGTGCACAAGATGGGGGCTGTGCCATTACCATATTTTCACAAGTACTGTGTGAGCGAAATCACAGCAGTGCATGCCGCTGAGTACCCATCTGAATCAGGTCCAGTGTGCTGAACGTTTTCATTGCAGTGTGTGTTACATGCATTTATACCAAACAATGAAGCTCTAGAAAGTCTTATTAATGAGATTGGATGTATTGAGTCCACTAGTGAATGGAGTGGTTCTGCTCATTACTTCAGGTACAGTAAAAAAGTAAATGTATACAACTCATTTAAAACTTTACTTTTCAGCCCTAAGGGCGGCACTTGTTTGAGACAGCACTTGGATGCTTATGTTGGTACTGTCAGCCCAAAATATAACAGTAACTGCTAAATACTTCCACTGTTCTGTACCATATGCCATCTTGAATGGAGTGTAAATGGGTAGGACATGTACAGACTGCCGCTGAAAGCTGTCCTACTTAGTAAATATGTACACATAATTAAATATAAAAAATGTCATAGGCTTTTTTTAAATTAATCTATTAAATTGACTATCATCAAATGAAGGCTTACAATAACCAATCAATAAAAATAATAGTGCCCTGGGGGCGCTCTCACCTCTAAATCCACCCCTGCCATTGGGTATACTGTAAATGATACACTTTACCAATGGGGTGCTTGAAAATTGTTTTTGGAGTGACAGTCTTTCATTTGCTGACATGCGCTTTCTTGCCATTTAATCTTGCATAAAGTAACACAAACCAGATGCAAAAATGTGCTGCAATTGGCAAATAGTTTGTACTAAAATTGAATAAACTTTCCAACCACTGCAACCATTTCTAATTATGCTCTGGTTTTAACTACTATAAATTTCAGTACCGTCTGACACACATATGTTAAAATCTGAATCTATAATAAACACAATGAATATCCTCTTGAATTCTAATTGGGGAAATATTACTATTAAATGCTGTAGTATAATACATAAAGTCTTTGGAAGAATATGTTGTTACCTTTTATAGTTTATATGATATTGTTCACTCAATAAATACCCGTTCTGGTCTGATAGATTTACCCTAGTGCAATAAATTTGGGAATTTGGACACTTGCAAATTTTAAATACAAATCAATATCAAACAATACATCTGTTTATGCAATCATATTAATTTACAGACGAACACAAAGAAACACTAAAGACAAAAAAGAAAACTAAACAACTGTAAAAGTTCACTAAAAAGTTTTCATTTATTAAGTTGAATCAAGCTTCTATGAGGAATTTGTACCTGACATACTCTCTCTGAAACTATTTGATATTGTCACTGATTGATGGGTGTAGAATAAAAGATTGTCATTGTCTAGATAGACAGTCAGTAGGTCAACAGATGGTCGACAGTCACTAGGTCAACAGGGTCGAAAGGTCGACAGCTTCCAAAGGTCAACAGTTAAATGGTCATTGTAGACTTAGGTCAACCTGCAAATGGTTGACACAAAAACATTAAAAGCATTTTTGCGTTAATTTATCCCTAATCCTAAATATCATCCTAAAGCTAACCCTCCCCCTAGTGCCTGGCCTTAATGCCCCGGTGCCTAATCCTCAAACTAGTGCCCAACCCTAACTGTCTCCTTCCACATCATAACCAAAACCATAACCATCCACCGAGTGCCTTACCCTAACTATAAAAGAGGCATACACACTAAACGATTTAAGTAGACAATTTGCATGATAAAGATAAAGGTATTATCATACATATCATCTTTCATTCTGCAGCTGGGGAAATTTCAAGGGTAATCTTTATCTTTTTTTAGATCCAAATTGTCTAGTGTGTACTAGAGATGAGCGGGTTCGGTTTCTCTGAATCCGAACCCGCCAGAACTTCATGTTTTTTTTCACGGGTCCGAGCGACTCGGATCTTCCCGCCTTGCTCGGTTAACCCGAGCGCGCCCGAACGTCATCATGACGCTGTCGGATTCTCGCGAGGCTCGGATTCTATCGCGAGACTCGGATTCTATATAAGGAGCCGCGCGTCGCCGCCATTTTCACACGTGCATTGAGATTGATAGGGAGAGGACGCGGCTGGCGTCCTCTCCGTTTAGAATAGATTAGAGAGACACTTGATTTACTAATTTTGGGGAGCATTAGGAGTACTCAGTACAGTGCAGAGTTTTGCTGATAGTGACCACCAGTTTTATTTATAATCCGTTCTCTGCCTGAAAAAAGCGATACACAGCACACAGTGACTCAGTCACATACCATATCTGTGTGCACTGCTCAGGCTCAGGCCAGTGTGCTGCATCATCTATTATCTATATATAATATTATATATATCTGTCTGACTGCTCAGCTCACACAGCTTATAATTGTGGGGGAGACTGGGGAGCACTACTGCAGTGCCAGTTATAGGTTATAGCAGGAGCCAGGAGTACATAATATATTATATAGAGAGTGACCACCAGACACACAGTGCAGTTTATTTAATATATCCGTTCTCTGCCTGAAAAAAGCGATACACACAGTGACTCAGTCAGTCACATACCATATCTGTGTGCACTGCTCAGGCACAGGCCAGTGTACTGCATCATCTATATAATATATATTATATATCTGTCTGACTGCTCAGCTCACACAGCTTATAATTGTGGGGGAGACTGGGGAGCACTACTGCAGTGCCAGTTATAGGTTATAGCAGGAGCCAGGAGTACATAATATTATATTAAAACAGTGCACACTTTTGCTGCAGGAGTGCCACTGCCAGTGTGACTAGTGACCAGTGACCTGACCACCAGTATATATAATATTAGTAGTATACTATCTCTTTATCAACCAGTCTATATTAGCAGCAGACACAGTACAGTGCGGTAGTTCACGGCTGTGGCTACCTCTGTGTCGGCACTCGGCAGCCCGTCCATAATTGTATATACCACCTAACCGTGGTTTTTTTTTCTTTCTTTATACATACATACTAGTTACGAGTATACTATCTCTTTATCAACCAGTCTATATATTAGCAGCAGACACAGTACAGTGCGGTAGTTCACGGCTGTGGCTACCTCTGTGTCGGCACTCGGCAGCCCGTCCATAATTGTATATACCACCTAACCGTGGTTTTTTTTTCTTTCTTTATACATACATACTAGTTACGAGTATACTATCTCTTTATCAACCAGTCTATATATTAGCAGCAGACACAGTACAGTGCGGTAGTTCACGGCTGTGGCTACCTCTGTGTCGGCACTCGGCAGCCCGTCCATAATTGTATATACCACCTAACCGTGGTTTTTTTTTCTTTCTTTATACATACATACTAGTTACGAGTATACTATCTCTTTATCAACCAGTCTATATATTAGCAGCAGACACAGTACAGTGCGGTAGTTCACGGCTGTGGCTACCTCTGTGTCGGCACTCGGCAGCCCGTCCATAATTGTATATACCACCTAACCGTGGTTTTTTTTTTCTTTCTTTATACATACATACTAGTTACGAGTATACTATCTCTTTATCAACCAGTCTATATATTAGCAGCAGACACAGTACAGTGCGGTAGTTCACGGCTGTGGCTACCTCTGTGTCGGCACTCGGCAGCCCGTCCATAATTGTATATACCACCTAACCGTGGTTTTTTTTTCTTTCTTTATACATACATACTAGTTACGAGTATACTATCTCTTTATCAACCAGTCTATATATTAGCAGCAGACACAGTACAGTGCGGTAGTTCACGGCTGTGGCTACCTCTGTGTCGGCACTCGGCAGCCCGTCCATAATTGTATATACCACCTAACCGTGGTTTTTTTTCCTTTCTTTATACATACATACATACTAGTTACGAGTATACTATCTCTTTATCAACCAGTCTATATATTAGCAGCAGACACAGTACAGTGCGGTAGTTCACGGCTGTGGCTACCTCTGTGTCGGCACTCGGCAGCCCGTCCATAATTGTATATACCACCTAACCGTGGTTTTTTTTTCTTTCTTTATACATACATACTAGTTACGAGTATACTATCTCTTTATCAACCAGTCTATATATTAGCAGCAGACACAGTACAGTGCGGTAGTTCACGGCTGTGGCTACCTCTGTGTCGGCACTCGGCAGCCCGTCCATAATTGTATATACCACCTAACCGTGGTTTTTTTTTCTTTCTTTATACATACATACTAGTTACGAGTATACTATCTCTTTATCAACCAGTCTATATATTAGCAGCAGACACAGTACAGTGCGGTAGTTCACGGCTGTGGCTACCTCTGTGTCGGCACTCGGCAGCCCGTACATAATTGTATATACCACCTAACCGTGATTTTTTTTCTTTCTTTATACATACATACATACTAGTTACGAGTATACTATCTCTTTATCAACCAGTCTATATATTAGCAGCAGACACAGTACAGTGCGGTAGTTCACGGCTGTGGCTACCTCTGTGTCGGCACTCGGCAGCCCGTCCATAATTGTATATACCACCTAACCGTGGTTTTTTTTTCTTTCTTTATACATACATACATACTAGTTACGAGTATACTATCTCTTTATCAACCAGTCTATATATTAGCAGCAGACACAGTACAGTGCGGTAGTTCACGGCTGTGGCTACCTCTGTGTCGGCACTCGGCAGCCCGTCCATAATTGTATATACCACCTAACCGTGGTTTTTTTTTCTTTCTTTATACATACATACTAGTTACGAGTATACTATCTCTTTATCAACCAGTCTATATATTAGCAGCAGACACAGTACAGTGCGGTAGTTCACGGCTGTGGCTACCTCTGTGTCGGCACTCGGCAGCCCGTCCATAATTGTATATACCACCTAACCGTGGTTTTTTTTTCTTTCTTTATACATACATACTAGTTACGAGTATACTATCTCTTTATCAACCAGTCTATATATTAGCAGCAGACAGTACAGTGCGGTAGTTCACGGCTGTGGCTACCTCTGTGTCGGCACTCGGCAGCCCGTCCATAATTGTATATACCACCTAACCGTGGTTTTTTTTTCTTTCTTTATACATACATACTAGTTACGAGTATACTATCTCTTTATCAACCAGTCTATATATTAGCAGCAGACACAGTACAGTGCGGTAGTTCACGGCTGTGGCTACCTCTGTGTCGGCACTCGGCAGCCCGTCCATAATTGTATACTAGTATCCAATCCATCCATCTCCATTGTTTACCTGAGGTGCCTTTTAGTTGTGCCTATTAAAATATGGAGAACAAAAATGTTGAGGTTCCAAAATTAGGGAAAGATCAAGATCCACTTCCACCTCGTGCTGAAGCTGCTGCCACTAGTCATGGCCGAGACGATGAAATGCCAGCAACGTCGTCTGCCAAGGCCGATGCCCAATGGCATAGTACAGAGCATGTCAAAACCAAAACACCAAATATCAGTAAAAAAAGGACTCCAAAACCTAAAATAAAATTGTCGGAGGAGAAGCGTAAACTTGCCAATATGCCATTTACCACACGGAGTGGCAAGGAACGGCTGAGGCCCTGGCCTATGTTCATGGCTAGTGGTTCAGCTTCACATGAGGATGGAAGCACTCAGCCTCTCGCTAGAAAACTGAAAAGACTCAAGCTGGCAAAAGCACCGCAAAGAACTGTGCGTTCTTTGAAATCCCAAATCCACAAGGAGAGTCCAATTGTGTCGGTTGCGATGCCTGACCTTCCCAACACTGGACGTGAAGAGCATGCGCCTTCCACCATTTGCACGCCCCCTGCAAGTGCTGGAAGGAGCACCCGCAGTCCAGTTCCTGATAGTCAGATTGAAGATGTCAGTGTTGAAGTACACCAGGATGAGGAGGATATGGGTGTTGCTGGCGCTGGGGAGGAAATTGACCAGGAGGATTCTGATGGTGAGGTGGTTTGTTTAAGTCAGGCACCCGGGGAGACACCTGTTGTCCGTGGGAGGAATATGGCCGTTGACATGCCAGGTGAAAATACCAAAAAAATCAGCTCTTCGGTGTGGAGGTATTTCACCAGAAATGCGGACAACAGGTGTCAAGCCGTGTGTTCCCTTTGTCAAGCTGTAATAAGTAGGGGTAAGGATGTTAACCACCTCGGAACATCCTCCCTTATACGTCACCTGCAGCGCATTCATAATAAGTCAGTGACAAGTTCAAAAACTTTGGGTGACAGCGGAAGCAGTCCACTGACCAGTAAATCCCTTCCTCTTGTAACCAAGCTCACGCAAACCACCCCACCAACTCCCTCAGTGTCAATTTCCTCCTTCCCCAGGAATGCCAATAGTCCTGCAGGCCATGTCACTGGCAATTCTGACGAGTCCTCTCCTGCCTGGGATTCCTCCGATGCATCCTTGCGTGTAACGCCTACTGCTGCTGGCGCTGCTGTTGTTGCCGCTGGGAGTCGATGGTCATCCCAGAGGGGAAGTCGTAAGCCCACTTGTACTACTTCCAGTAAGCAATTGACTGTTCAACAGTCCTTTGCGAGGAAGATGAAATATCACAGCAGTCATCCTACTGCAAAGCGGATAACTGAGTCCTTGACAACTATGTTGGTGTTAGACGTGCGTCCGGTATCCGCCGTTAGTTCACAGGGAACTAGACAATTTATTGAGGCAGTGTGCCCCCGTTACCAAATACCATCTAGGTTCCACTTCTCTAGGCAGGCGATACCGAGAATGTACACGGACGTCAGAAAAAGACTCACCAGTGTCCTAAAAAATGCAGTTGTACCCAATGTCCACTTAACCACGGACATGTGGACAAGTGGAGCAGGGCAGGGTCAGGACTATATGACTGTGACAGCCCACTGGGTAGATGTATGGACTCCCGCCGCAAGAACAGCAGCGGCGGCACCAGTAGCAGCATCTCGCAAACGCCAACTCTTTCCTAGGCAGGCTACGCTTTGTATCACCGCTTTCCAGAATACGCACACAGCTGAAAACCTCTTACGGCAACTGAGGAAGATCATCGCGGAATGGCTTACCCCAATTGGACTCTCCTGTGGATTTGTGGCATCGGACAACGCCAGCAATATTGTGTGTGCATTAAATATGGGCAAATTCCAGCACGTCCCATGTTTTGCACATACCTTGAATTTGGTGGTGCAGAATTTTTTAAAAAACGACAGGGGCGTGCAAGAGATGCTGTCGGTGGCCAGAAGAATTGCGGGACACTTTCGGCGTACAGGCACCACGTACAGAAGACTGGAGCACCACCAAAAACTACTGAACCTGCCCTGCCATCATCTGAAGCAAGAAGTGGTAACGAGGTGGAATTCAACCCTCTATATGCTTCAGAGGTTGGAGGAGCAGCAAAAGGCCATTCAAGCCTATACAATTGAGCACGATATAGTAGGTGGAATGCACCTGTCTCAAGTGCAGTGGAGAATGATTTCAACGTTGTGCAAGGTTCTGATGCCCTTTGAACTTGCCACACGTGAAGTCAGTTCAGACACTGCCAGCCTGAGTCAGGTCATTCCCCTCATCAGGCTTTTGCAGAAGAAGCTGGAGGCATTGAAGAAGGAGCTAAAAGGGAGCGATTCCGCTAGGCATGTGGGACTTGTGGATGCAGCCCTTAATTCGCTTAACAAGGATTCACGGGTGGTCAATCTGTTGAAATCAGAGCACTACATTTTGGCCACCGTGCTCGATCCTAGATTTAAAGCCTACCTTGGATCTCTCTTTCCGGCAGACACAGGTCTGCTGGGGTTGAAAGACCTGCTGGTGACAAAATTGTCAAGTCAAGCGGAACGCGACCTGTCAACATCTCCTCCTTCACATTCTCCCGCAACTGGGGGTGCGAGGAAAAGGCTCAGAATTCCGAGCCCACCCGCTGGCGGTGATGCAGGGCAGTCTGGAGCGACTGCTGATGCTGACATCTGGTCCGGACTGAAGGACCTGACAACGATTACGGACATGTCGTCTACTGTCACTGCATATGATTCTCTCAACATTGATAGAATGGTGGAGGATTATATGAGTGACCGCATCCAAGTAGGCACGTCACACAGTCCGTACTTATACTGGCAGGAAAAAGAGGCAATTTGGAGGCCCTTGCACAAACTGGCTTTATTCTACCTAAGTTGCCCTCCCACAAGTGTGTACTCCGAAAGAGTGTTTAGTGCCGCCGCTCACCTTGTCAGCAATCGGCGTACGAGGTTACATCCAGAAAATGTGGAGAAGATGATGTTCATTAAAATGAATTATAATCAATTCCTCCGCGGAGACATTGACCAGCAGCAATTGCCTCCACAAAGTACACAGGGAGCTGAGATGGTGGATTCCAGTGGGGACGAATTGATAATCTGTGAGGAGGGGGATGTACACGGTGATATATCGGAGGGTGAAGATGAGGTGGACATCTTGCCTCTGTAGAGCCAGTTTGTGCAAGGAGAGATTAATTGCTTCTTTTTTGGGGGGGGTCCAAACCAACCCGTCATATCAGTCACAGTCGTGTGGCAGACCCTGTCACTGAAATTATGGGTTGGTTAAAGTGTGCATGTCCTGTTTTGTTTATACAACATAAGGGTGGGTGGGAGGGCCCAAGGACAATTCCATCTTGCACCTCTTTTTTCTTTTCTTTTTCTTTGCATCATGTGCTGATTGGGGAGGGTTTTTTGGAAGGGACATCCTGCGTGACACTGCAGTGCCACTCCTAGATGGGCCCGGTGTTTGTGTCGGCCACTAGGGTCGCTAATCTTACTCACACAGTCAGCTACCTCATTGCGCCTCTTTTTTTCTTTGCGTCATGTGCTGTTTGGGGAGGGTTTTTTGGAAGGGACATCCTGCGTGACACTGCAGTGCCACTCCTAGATGGGCCCGGTGTTTGTGTCGGCCACTAGGGTCGCTTATCTTACTCACACAGCTACCTCATTGCGCCTTTTTTTTTCTTTGCGTCATGTGCTGTTTGGGGAGGGTTTTTTGGAAGGGACATCCTGCGTGACACTGCAGTGCCACTCCTAGATGGGCCCGGTGTTTGTGTCGGCCACTAGGGTCGCTAATCTTACTCACACAGCTACCTCATTGCGCCTCTTTTTTTCTTTGCGTCATGTGCTGTTTGGGGAGGGTTTTTTGGTAGGGACATCCTGCGTGACACTGCAGTGCCACTCCTAGATGGGCCCGGTGTTTGTGTCGGCCACTAGGGTCGCTTATCTTACTCACACAGCGACCTCGGTGCAAATTTTAGGACTAAAAATAATATTGTGAGGTGTGAGGTATTCAGAATAGACTGAAAATGAGTGTAAATTATGGTTTTTGAGGTTAATAATACTTTGGGATCAAAATGACCCCCAAATTCTATGATTTAAGCTGTTTTTTAGTGTTTTTTGAAAAAAACACCCGAATCCAAAACACACCCGAATCCGACAAAAAAAATTCGGTGAGGTTTTGCCAAAACGCGTTCGAACCCAAAACACGGCCGCGGAACCGAACCCAAAACCAAAACACAAAACCCGAAAAATTTCTGGCGCTCATCTCTAGTGTGTACCTACCTTCACCCTAAAAATCATGAAAAACTATGTGTTGACCATTTGCATATCCATGTGGACCATTTAACTGTTGGCCTTTTGACCCTGCTGACCTATTAACTTCCAACCATCTGGTGTAGATTTATTGAATGTCTATATATTTACTTTCTATCTTCCATCTGGAACCTTGACTGATATCTGAGCCATGAATTGATTATGACTGATAACTTTCAATATAAACAGCTACTTGAATTTTCTGTCCACTAAAAAGTGCCAGCACAATATTGAGGTCAGACTATATAAAGCATACCCGCCAACATGACCCTATTTGAATTTTGGACTGTGCTGCAGCCCCACCTCTGTAACTGCCACTGGCAAAGAAGTCTAGGAACAGAGCATTTTGTACCTTATGGAACTGGTCATGTTGGAGGGTATGTATAAAGGCTATTGTACTAAGAGTTAAAAGTGTACCACAATATCACATACTGCCCTTTCATTCCTTACAGATGTATTCCTTAACTCTACATACAGTTGTGCAATACCTACACTGGTCGCTATGCATTTTAGTATATAGTAGAACATTTTCAAAGGGAGCAATGTGACACAATGTTTTAAGTAAAAATAGGTAGAATTAAGCTTTTTTATATATCTGTATTCCACATATCACCTCAACAAATGATGTTTTTTTTTACAAATAAGGTTATGTTATGACTATAAATAATTTATTCACTTTCTACATTATAAGAATGACCTTGACCTGTGTAAAGTCATTAAACTTTTCTATTAATTTTAAAATATTCACAGTACACAAGTAATATTGATATACTGTATGTATACAAAAATGAGAAAAAGAAGACTCTATTATGGGGGCACTCATTATGGATTCCTCCAAAGCCACATTGAACCAGACAACCACAAAATTAAATATATTAAACTTTACCTTTTATTGATACCATTAAAATTGGCACGGGGGTTAGACTAAGACAGACATTACATAACTACACATAAAGACATTACATATCTACACATAAAGAAAGCACATAAGCCTGGGAACCTATATCCGGGTCATCTGTGCAAATTAAACATCTCAATGTGAAATTGGTAACAGCAAAAAATGTGTATAATTCCAAAATCAAATTGATTTGAGGGGTATATCACAGACCACAATTATCTGGAAATTGTCCCTATTAGTCCCTGCTCATTTTAAGTATTATGGAGGCACATTGCTCCTTATTTATCCCTATTCAAAATAAGACAGTTCTGCTGTCGTTAATACTGTGGGAACTTGAACACACCTCCATGGTTTTAGAATATTAAACCCAGTGCCGTTTCTTGCGGCGGGCGAGCCGTGCAACCGCACTGGGCGCCCGCCGCGGCACTTTGCTGGTCCCTGTTTCCCTGTCCTCCGTCTTCCCGAGTACTCCTGCTTGGGGGGGCGGAGTTTCGCGGAACGACGCGAAACTCCGCCCCCCGAGCAGGAGTACTCGGGAAGATGGAGGAGGGCTGGAAGGAGGTGGACCGAGGAAGCTGGAAGCTGGAAGGAGGAGGCACTCGGAAGGAGAGGCGGCCGACCCGAAGAGCGGGAAGGTCCTTCATATGTAAGTTGTGTCTCTCTCTCTTCATTCCCCCCCACTTGATACTTGCCTGCCGTACTGTGTCAATTGGGGACACTTGCCTGCTGCACTGTGTAAATTGGGGACACTTGCCTGCTGCACTGTGTAAATTGGGGACACTTGCCTGCCGTACTGTGTAAATTGGGGACACTTGCCTGCCGTACTGTGTAAAATGGGGACTCTTGCCTGCCGTACTGTGCAAAATGGGGACTCTTGCCTGCGTAATGTGTAAAATGAGGACACGTGCCTGCCTCAATGTGTAAAATGGGGACACTTGCCTGCGTACTGTGTAAAATGGGGACTCTTGCCTGCGTAATGTGTAAAATGGGGACACGTGCCTGCCGCAATGTGTAAAATTGGGACTCTTGCCTGCGTACTGTGTAAATTGGGGACACTTGCCTGCCGCACTGTGTAAAATGGGGACTCTTGCCTACCGTACTGTGTAAAATGGGGACTCTTGCCTGCCGTACTATGTAAAATGGGGACTCTTGCCTGCCGTACTGTGTAAAATGGGGACTCTTGCCTGCCGCACTGTGTAAAATGGGGACACCTGTCTGCCATACTGTGTAAAATGGGGACTCTTGCCTGCCGCACTTTGTAAAATTGGGACTCTTGCCTTCCGCACTGTGTAAATTGGGGACACTTGTCTGCCGTACTGTGTAAAATGGGGACTCTTGCCTGCCGCACTGTGTAAAATTGGGACTCTTGCCTGCCGTACTGTGTAAAATGGGGACTCTTGCCTGTCGCACTGTGTAAATTGGGGACACTTGTCTGCCGTACTGTGTAAAATAAGGACTCTTGCCTGCCGTAATGTGTAAAATGGGGACTCTTGCCTGCGTAATGTGTAAAATAGGGACACGTGCCTGCAACAATGTGTAAAATGGGGACTCTTGCCTGCGTAATGTGTAAAATGGGGACACGTGCCTGGAGTAATGTGTAAAATGGGGACACTTGCCTGCGTAATGTGTAAAATGGGGACACGTGCCTGCCGCAATGTGTAATATGGGGACTCTTGCCTGCTGCAATGTGTAAAATGGGGACTCTTGCCCAGTGCCGTTTCTTGCGGCGGGCGAGCCGTGCAACCGCACGGGGCGCCCGCCGCGGCACTTTGCTTGTCACTGTTTCCCTGTCCTCCGTCTTCCCGAGTACTCCTGCTCGGGGGGCGGAGTTTCGCGGAACGACGCGGCTGCTTCGTGACATCACGACGCAATCGCGTCATTCCACGAACCTACGCCCCCCGTGCAGGAGTACTCGGGAAGACAGAGGAGGGCTGGAAGGAGGTGGCGCGAGGAAGCTGGAAGGAGGAGGCGCGTGGAAGGAGAGGCGGCCGACCCGAAGAGCGGGAAGGTCCTTCATATGTAAGTTGTGTCTCTCTCTCTTCCTTCGCCCCCCACTTGACACTTGCCTGCCGCACTGTGTAAATTGGGGACACTTGCCTGCCGCACTGTGTAAATTGGGGACACTTGTCTGCCGTACTGTGTAAAATGGGGACTCTTGCCTGCCGTAATGTGTAAAATGGGGACTCTTGCCTGCGTAATGTGTAAAATAGGGACACGTGCCTGCAACAATGTGTAAAATGGGGACTCTTGCCTGCATAATGTGTAAAATGGGGACACGTGCCTGCCGCAATGTGTAATATGGGGACTCTTGCCTGCCGCAATGTGTAAAATGGGGACTATTGCCCAGTGCCGTTTCTTGCGGCGGGCGAGCCGTGCAACCGCACGGGGCGCCCGCCGCGGCACTTTGCTGGTCCCTGTTTTTCTGTCCTCTGTCTTCCCGAGTACTCCTGCTCGGGGGGCGGAGTTTCGCGGAACGACGCGGCTGCGTCGTGACATCACGACGCAATCGCGTCATTCTGCGAAACTCTGCCCCCCGAGCAGGAGCACTCGGGAAGACAGAGGAGGGCTGGAAGGAGGTGGCGCGAGGAAGCTGGAAGGAGGAGGCGCGCGGAAGGAGAGGCGGCCGACCCGAAGAGCGGGAAGGTCCTTCATATGTAAGTTGTGTCTCTCTCTCTTCCTTCGCCCCCCACTTGACACTTGCCTGCCGCACTGTGTAAATTGGGGACACATGCCTGCTACACTGTGTAAATTGGGGACACTTGCCTGCCGTACTGTGTAAAATGGGGACACTTGCCTGCCGTACTGTGTAAAATGGGGACTCTTGCCTGCCGTACTGTGCAAAATGGGGACTCTTGCCTGCGTAATGTGTAAAATGAGGACACGTGCCTGCCGCAATGTGTAAAATGGGGACTCTTGCCTTCGTACTGTGTAAAATGGGGACTCTTGCCTGCGTAATGTGTAAAATGGGGACACGTGCCTGCCGCAATGTGTACAATGGGGACTCTTGCCTGCGTACTGTGTAAAATGGGGACACTTGCTTGCCGCAATGTGTAAAATGGTGACTCTTGCCTACCGTACTGTGTAAAATGGGAACTCTTGCCTGCCGTACTATGTAAAATGGGGACTCTTGCCTGCCGTACTGTGTAAAATGGGGACTCTTGCCTGCCGCACTGTGTAAAATGGGGACACTTGTCTGCCGTACTGTGTAAAATGGGGGCTCTTGACTGCCGCACTGTGTAAAATTGGGACTCTTGCCTTCCGCACTGTGTAAATTGGGGACACTTGTCTGCCGTACTGTGTAAAATGGGGACTCTTGCCTGCCGCACTGTGTAAAATTGGGACTCTTGCCTGTCGTACTGTGTAAAATGGGGACTCTTGCCTGCCGCACTGTGTAAATTGGGGACACTTGTCTGCTGTACTGTGTAAAATGGGGACTCTTGCCTGCCGTAATGTGTAAAATGGGGACTCTTGCCTGCGTAATGTGTAAAATAGGGACATGTGCCTGCAACAATGTGTAAAATGGGGACTCTTGCCTGCGTAATGTGTAAAATGGGGACACGTGCCTGGAGTAATGTGTAAAATGGGGACACTTGCCTGCGTAATGTGTAAAATGGGGACACGTGCCTGCCGCAATGTGTAATATGGGGACTCTTGCCTGCCGCAATTTGTAAAATGGGGACTCTTGCCCAGTGCCGTTTCTTTTGGCGGGCGAGCCGTGCAACCGCACGGGGCGCCCGCCGCGGCACTTTGCTGGTCCCTGTTTCCCTGTCCTCCGTCTTCCCAAATACTCCTGCTCGGGGGGCGGAGTTTCGCGGTACGACGCGGCTGCGTCGTGACATCACGACGCCATCACATCATTCCGCAAAACTCCGCCCCCCGAGCAGGAGTACTCGGGAAGACAGAGGAGGGCTGGAAGGAGGTGGCGCGAGGAAGCTGGAAGGAGGAGGCGCGCGGAAGGAGAGGCGGCCGACCCGAAGAGTGGGAAGGTCCTTCATATGTAAGTTGTGTCTTTCTCTCTTCCTTCACCCCCCACTTGACACTTGCCTGCTGCACTGTGTAAATTGGGTAAACACTTGCCTGCCGCACTGTGTAAATTGGGGACACTTGTCTGCCGTACTGTGTAAAATGGGGACTCTTGCCTGCCGTAATGTGTAAAATGGGGACTCTTGCCTGCGTAATGTGTAAAATAGGGACACGTGCCTGCAACAATGTGTAAAATGGGGACTCTTGCCTGCGTAATGTGTAAAATGGGGACACGTGCCTGGAGTAATGTGTAAAATAGGGACACTTGCCTGCATAATGTGTAAAATGGGGACACGTGCCTGCCGCAATGTGTAATATTGGGACTCTTGCCTGCCGCAATGTGTAAAATGGGGACTATTGCCCAGTGCCGTTTCTTGCGGCGGGCGAGCCGTGCAACCGCACGGGGCGCCCGCCGCGGCACTTTGCTGGTCCCTGTTTTTCTGTCCTCTGTCTTCCCGAGTACTCCTGCTCGGGGGGCGGAGTTTCGCGGAACGACGCGGCTGCGTCGTGACATCACGACGCAATCGCGTCATTCCGCGAAACTCTGCCCCCCGAGCAGGAGCACTCGGGAAGACAGAGGAGGGCTGGAAGGAGGTGGCGCGAGGAAGCTGGAAGGAGGAGGCGCGCGGAAGGAGAGGCGGCCGACCCGAAGAGCGGGAAGGTCCTTCATATGTAAGTTTTGTCTCTCTCTCTTCCTTCGCCCCCCACTTGACACTTGCCTGCCGCACTGTGTAAATTGGGGACACATGCCTGCTACACTGTGTAAATTGGGGACACTTGCCTGCCGTACTGTGTAAAATGGGGACACTTGCCTGCCGTACTGTGTAAAATGGGGACTCTTGCCTGCCGTACTGTGCAAAATGGGGACTCTTGCCTGCGTAATGTGTAAAATGAGGACACGTGCCTGCCGCAATGTGTAAAATGGGGACTCTTGCCTTCGTACTGTGTAAAATGGGGACTCTTGCCTGCGTAATGTGTAAAATGGGGACACGTGCCTGCTGCAATGTGTACAATGGGGACTCTTGCCTGCGTACTGTGTAAAATGGGGACACTTGCTTGCCGCAATGTGTAAAATGGTGACTCTTGCCTACCGTACTGTGTAAAATGGGAACTCTTGCCTGCCGTACTATGTAAAATGGGGACTCTTGCCTGCCGTACTGTGTAAAATGGGGACTCTTGCCTGCCGCACTGTGTAAAATGGGGACACTTGTCTGCCGTACTGTGTAAAATGGGGGCTCTTGACTGCCGCACTGTGTAAAATTGGGACTCTTGCCTTCCGCACTGTGTAAATTGGGGACACTTGTCTGCCGTACTGTGTAAAATGGGGACTCTTGCCTGCCGCACTGTGTAAAATTGGGACTCTTGCCTGTCGTACTGTGTAAAATGGGGACTCTTGCCTGCCGCACTGTGTAAATTGGGGACACTTGTCTGCTGTACTGTGTAAAATGGGGACTCTTGCCTGCCGTAATGTGTAAAATGGGGACTCTTGCCTGCGTAATGTGTAAAATAGGGACATGTGCCTGCAACAATGTGTAAAATGGGGACTCTTGCCTGCGTAATGTGTAAAATGGGGACACGTGCCTGGAGTAATGTGTAAAATGGGGACACTTGCCTGCGTAATGTGTAAAATGGGGACACGTGCCTGCCGCAATGTGTAATATGGGGACTCTTGCCTGCCGCAATTTGTAAAATGGGGACTCTTGCCCAGTGCCGTTTCTTTTGGCGGGCGAGCCGTGCAACCGCACGGGGCGCCCGCCGCGGCACTTTGCTGGTCCCTGTTTCCCTGTCCTCCGTCTTCCCAAATACTCCTGCTCAGGGGGCGGAGTTTCGCGGTACGACGCGGCTGCGTCGTGACATCACGACGCCATCACATCATTCCGCAAAACTCCGCCCCCCGAGCAGGAGTACTCGGGAAGACAGAGGAGGGCTGGAAGGAGGTGGCGCGAGGAAGCTGGAAGGAGGAGGCGCGCGGAAGGAGAGGCGGCCGACCCGAAGAGTGGGAAGGTCCTTCATATGTAAGTTGTGTCTTTCTCTCTTCCTTCACCCCCCACTTGACACTTGCCTGCTGCACTGTGTAAATTGGGGACACTTGCCTGCCGCACTGTGTAAATTGGGGACACCTTTCTACCGTACTGTGTAAAATGGGGACTCTTGCCTGCCGTAATGTGTAAAATGGGGACTCTTGCCTGCGTAATGTGTAAAATAGGGACACGTGCCTGCAACAATGTGTAAAATGGGGACTCTTGCCTGCGTAATGTGTAAAATGGGGACACGTGCCTGGAGTAATGTGTAAAATAGGGACACTTGCCTGCATAATGTGTAAAATGGGGACACGTGCCTGCCGCAATGTGTAATATGGGGACTCTTGCCTGCCGCAATGTGTAAAATGGGGACTCTTGCCCAGTGCCGTTTCTTGCGGCGGGCGAGCCGTGCAACCGCACAGGGCGCCCACCGCGGCACTTTGCTTGTCACTGTTTCCCTGTCCTCCGTCTTCCCGAGTACTCCTGCTCGGGGGGCGGAGTTTCGCGGAACGACGCGGCTGCTTCGTGACATCACGACGCAATCGCGTCATTCCACGAACCTACGCCCCCCGTGCAGGAGTACTCGGGAAGACAGAGGAGGGCTGGAAGGAGGTGGCGCGAGGAAGCTGGAAGGAGGAGGCGCGTGGAAGGAGAGGCGGCCGACCCGAAGAGCGGGAAGGTCCTTCATATGTAAGTTGTGTCTCTCTCTCTTCCTTCGCCCCCCACTTGACACTTGCCTGCCGCACTGTGTAAATTGGGGACACTTGCCTGCTGCACTGTGTAAATTGGGGACACTTGCTTGCCTTACTGTGTAAATTGGGGACACTTGCCTGCCGTACTGTGTAAAATGGGGACTCTTGCCTGCGTAATGTGTAAAATGAGGACACGTGACTGCCGCAATGTGTAAAATGGGGACTCTTGCCTGCGTACTGTGTAAAATGGGGACTCTTGCCTGCCGTAATGTGTAAAATGGGGACTCTTGCCTGCGTAATGTGTAAAATGGGGACACGTGCCTGCCGCAATGTGTAAATGGGGACACTTGCCTGTCGTACTGTGCAAATGGGGACTCTTGCCTGTGTAATGTGTAAAATGGGGACACGTGCCTGCCGCAATATGTAAAATGGGGTCTCTTGCCTGCGTACTGTGTAAATTGGGGACACTTGCCTGCCGCACTGTGTAAAATGGGGACTCTTGCCTGCTGTACTGTGCAAAATGGGGACTCTTGCCTGCCGTACTGTGTAAAATGGGGACTCTTGCCTGCCATACTGTGTAAAATGGGGACTCTTGCCTGCCATACTGTGTAAAATGGGGACTCTTGCCTGCCGCACTGTGTAAATTGGGGACACTTGCCTGCCGTACTGTGTAAATTGGGGACACTTGCCTGCCGTACTGTGTAAAATGGGGACTCTTGCCTGCCGTACTGTGCAAAATGAGGACTCTTGCCTGCGTAATGTGTAAAATGAGGACACGTGCCTGCCGCAGTGTGTAAAATGGGGACTCTTGCCTGCGTACTGTGTAAAATGAGGACTCTTGCCTGCCGTAATGTGTAAAATGGGGACTCTTGCCTGCGTATTGTGTAAAATGGGGACACTTGCCTGCCGCAATGTGTAAAATAGGGACTCTTGCCTGCGTAATGTGTAAAATGGGGACACGTGCCTGCCGTAATGTGTAAAATGGGGACACTTGCCTGCGTAATGTGTAAAATGGGGACACGTGCCTGCCGCAATGTGTAATATGGGGACTCTTGCCTGCCGCAATGTGTAAAATGGGGACTCTTGCCTGCCGTAATGTGTAAAATGGGGACTCTTGCCTGCCGTAATGTGTAAAATGGGGCACTCGTGCCTGCCGCAATGTGTAAAATGGGGACTCTTGCCTGCGTAATGTGTAAAATGGGGACTTTTTTCCCCCTGCGGTGGCCGTGATGATATCAGATGAGGCCACGCCCATTTTAATGAGACCACGCCCATGGTTTTTTTTTTTTTATATCTAGGGGGGGGCACATTTTTTTTTAATGTCAATGGGGGGCGCATTTTGAAATCTCGCACTGGGAGCCAAATTGGGTAGAAACAGCCCTGATTAAACCGATATGGGTATAATAACCTCCTATTACACTACAACTCTTGTGAAAAAGCAAAGGATATGATCAATAATACTTGTTCACAGCACTTTAAAACATGTTGTAAATAAAGTCTGAAAGATTGGAAATAAAGTAAATATTGCTATAATGACATATAATTATTTGTGAGTTTGCAAGTTGTAACAAATTGTACTTATGATTCACAACACCTTTGCCATAATTGAATTTGTGGTACATTGAAGTCATAGTAATTACCACACCTTCCTGTAAATTGGACTACACACTGTAACAAACACTAAAGATTAATTAACCATATGGTAAGTGTTGCAGATTGTATCAAAGGAAACCCTCACTGTGGATCCATGAGCCATATCGAAGATAGATGTGGACTGAAATATTCACTATCCCCGTAATGCCATTTATAAGTTATAGATCATAGGATAGTCCCAAGTAGGGTTAAGGTTAAAGAGATTTACAGTGTACCCATCGTTCCCATTGGTGGGTCACTTCTGCTGTCACACCGTCTTGGCACACAGTCGCCTATACTGGTCCAGCGGACGGTGGATGAGAGAGCGACGGCCGGGAACAGCCGGGTAGGAAGGAAAGAAAGCCGTACTGCTTTCTTTGTTAGAGCAGTAGTGACGCCCTGTTGTCTAAAGACATTGCAAGGTGCCACTTCGCAATTCAAGGATGAGAGCTGGCTGAAGGAGGGTTTGTTACCTATTACAGTATTGACCCGTGAGGGAACCAGAGCATAGAGCAAACACTGATCCGTGGTGCCCATGTAGTCAGGACACAATTTGAGTGCGGATAACGTGTTTCACCCTTTGGCTTGCTCACATCACTGCACTTATTTGGCATGTGTAGTTGAGCCCTGCAGCTAACCCTTTATTTCAGAGATGACCTATCATCATCATCATGTTGTAATGTGACTGACAGCTCCTGCAGCCAATGATGTTTGCATACATTGATTTCAGTAGTGAAGAACAATCAATGACTAACATGTGGGTAATTACTTAATTGTACACCTGATTCATCTCAAGTAACCCAGCATATAGACATTATTAGAACAGTATCTGTTCTCACATGCAAAATAATAAATAAAAATAGTAACAAATAAGTAAAATGCCCTACGGTACATTATAGACCCAGTAGCATGTTTAAATTAGAGATGTGCACTTGAAATTTTTCGGGTTTTGTGTTTTGGTTTTGGGTTCGGTTCCGCGGCCGTGTTTTGGGTTCGACCGCGTTTTGGCAAAACCTCACCGAATTTTTTTTGTCGGATTCGGGTGTGTTTTGGATTCGGGTGTTTTTTTTTAAAAACACTAAAAAACAGCTTAAATCATAGAATTTGGGGGTCATTTTGATCCCAAAGTATTATTAACCTCAAAAACCATAATTTCCACTCATTTTCAGTCTATTCTGAATACCTCACACCTCACAATATTATTTTTAGTCCTAAAATTTGCACCTAGGTCGCTGGATGACTAAGCTAAGCGACCCTAGTGGCCGACACAAACACCGTGCCCATCTAGGAGTGGCACTGCAGTGTCACGCAGGATGGCCCTTCCAAAAAACACTCCCCAAACAGCACATGACGCAAAGAAAAAAAGAGGCGCAATGAGGTAGCTGTGTGAGTAAGATAAGCGACCCTAGTGGCCGACACAAACACCGGGCCCATCTAGGAGTGGCACTGCAGTGTCACGCAGGATGGCCCTTCCAAAAAACCCTCCCCAAACAGCACATGACGCAAAGAAAAAAAGAGGCGCAATGAGGTAGCTGTGTGAGTAAGATAAGCGACCCTAGTGGCCGACACAAACACCGGGCCCATCTAGGAGTGGCACTGCAGTGTCACGCAGGATGGCCCTTCCAAAAAAACCTCCCCAAACAGCACATGACGCAAAGAAAAAAAGAGGCGCAATGAGGTAGCTGTGTGAGTAAGATAAGCGACCCTAGTGGCCGACACAAACACCGGGCCCATCTAGGAGTGGCACTGCAGTGTCACGCAGGATGGCCCTTCCAAAAAACCCTCCCCAAACAGCACATGACGCAAAGAAAAAAAGAGGCGCAATGAGGTAGCTGTGTGAGTAAGATAAGCGACCCTAGTGGCTGACACAAACACCGTGCCCATCTAGGAGTGGCACTGCAGTGTCACGCAGGATGGCCCTTCCAAAAAACCCTCCCCAAACAGCACATGACGCAAAGAAAAAAAGAGGCGCAATGAGGTAGCTGTGTGAGTAAGATAAGCGACCCTAGTGGCCGACACAAACACCGGGCCCATCTAGGAGTGGCACTGCAGTGTCACGCAGGATGGCCCTTCCAAAAAACCCTCCCCAAACAGCACATGACGCAAAGAAAAAAAGAGGCGCAATGAGGTAGCTGTGTGAGTAAGATAAGCGACCCTAGTGGCCGACACAAACACCGGGCCCATCTAGGAGTGGCACTGCAGTGTCACGCAGGATGGCCCTTCCAAAAAACCCTCCCCAAACAGCACATGACGCAAAGAAAAAAAGAGGCGCAATGAGGTAGCTGTGTGAGTAAGATAAGCGACCCTAGTGGCCGACACAAACACCGTGCCCATCTAGGAGTGGCACTGCAGTGTCACGCAGGATGGCCCTTCCAAAAAACCCTCCCCAAACAGCACATGACGCAAAGAAAAAAAGAGGCGCAATGAGGTAGCTGTGTGAGTAAGATAAGCGACCCTAGTGGCCGACACAAACACCGGGCCCATCTAGGAGTGGCACTGCAGTGTCACGCAGGATGGCCCTTCCAAAAAACATTCCACAAACAGCACATGACGCAAAGAAAAATTAAAGAAAAAAGAGGTGCAAGATGGAATTGTCCTTGGGCCCTCCCACCCACCCTTATGTTGTATAAACAGGACATGCACACTTTAACCAACCCATCATTTCAGTGACAGGGTCTGCCACACGACTGTGACTGAAATGACGGGTTGGTTTGGACCCCCACCGAAAAAGAAGCAATTAATCTCTCCTTGCACAAACTGGCTCTACAGAGGCAAGATGTCCACCTCATCATCATCCTCCGATATATCACCGTGTACATCCCCCTCCTCACAGATTATCAATTCGTCCCCACTGGAATCCACCATCTCAGCTCCCTGTGTACTTTGTGGAGGCAATTGCTGCTGGTCAATGTCTCCACGGAGGAATTGATTATAATTCATTTTAATGAACATCATCTTCTCCGCATTTTCTGGATGTAACCTCGTACGCCGATTGCTGACAAGGTGAGCGGCGGCACTAAACACTCTTTCGGAGTACACACTTGTGGGAGGGCAACTTAGGTAGAATAAAGCCAGTTTGTGCAAGGGCCTCCAAATTGCCTCTTTTTCCTGCCAGTATAAGTACGGACTGTGTGACGTGCCTACTTGGATGCAGTCACTCATATAATCCTCCACCATTCTTTCAATGGTGAGAGAATCATATGCAGTGACAGTAGACGACATGTCCGTAATCGTTGTCAGGTCCTTCAGTCCGGACCAGATGTCAGCATCAGCAGTCGCTCCAGACTGCCCTGCATCACCGCCAGCGGGTGGGCTCGGAATTCTGAGCCTTTTCCTCACACCCCCAGTTGCGGGAGAATGTGAAGGAGGAGATGTTGACAGGTCGCGTTCCGCTTGACTTGACAATTTTCTCACCAGCAGGTCTTTCAACCCCAGCAGACTTGTGTCTGCCGGAAAGAGAGATCCAAGGTAGGCTTTAAATCTAGGATCGAGCACGGTGGCCAAAATGTAGTGCTCTGATTTCAACAGATTGACCACCTGTGAATCCTTGTTAAGCGAATTAAGGGCTCCATCCACAAGTCCCACATGCCTAGCGGAATCGCTCCGTGTTAGCTCCTCCTTCAATGTCTCCAGCTTCTTCTGCAAAAGCCTGATGAGGGGAATGACCTGACTCAGGCTGGCAGTGTCTGAACTGACTTCACGTGTGGCAAGTTCAAAGGGCATCAGAACCTTGCACAACGTTGAAATCATTCTCCACTGCGCTTGAGACAGGTGCATTCCACCTCCTATATCGTGCTCAATTGTATAGGCTTGAATGGCCTTTTGCTGCTCCTCCAACCTCTGAAGCATATAGAGGGTTGAATTCCACCTCGTTACCACTTCTTGCTTCAGATGATGGCAGGGCAGGTTCAGTAGTTTTTGGTGGTGCTCCAGTCTTCTGTACGTGGTGCCTGTACGCCGAAAGTGTCCCGCAATTCTTCTGGCCACCGACAGCATCTCTTGCACGCCCCTGTCGTTTTTAAAAAAATTCTGCACCACCAAATTCAAGGTATATGCAAAACATGGGACGTGCTGGAATTTGCCCATATTTAATGCACACACAATATTGCTGGCGTTGTCCGATGCCACAAATCCACAGGAGAGTCCAATTGGGGTAAGCCATTCCGCGATGATCTTCCTCAGTTGCCGTAAGAGGTTTTCAGCTGTGTGCATATTCTGGAAAGCGGTGATACAAAGCGTAGCCTGCCTAGGAAAGAGTTGGCGTTTGCGAGATGCTGCTACTGGTGCCGCCGCTGCTGTTCTTGCGGCGGGAGTCCATACATCTACCCAGTGGGCTGTCACAGTCATATAGTCCTGACCCTGCCCTGCTCCACTTGTCCACATGTCCGTGGTTAAGTGGACATTGGGTACAGCTGCATTTTTTAGGACACTGGTGAGTCTTTTTCTGAGGTCTGTGTACATTTTCGGTATCGCCTGCCTAGAGAAGTGGAACCTAGATGGTATTTGGTAACGGGGGCACACTACCTCAAGAAATTGTGTAGTTCCCAGTGAACTAACGGCGGATACCGGACGCACGTCTAACACCAACATAGTTGTCAAGGCCTCAGTTATCCGCTTTGCAGCAGGATGACTGCTGTGATATTTCATCTTCCTCGCAAAGGAGTGTTGGACAGTCAATTGCTTACTGGAAGTAGTACAAGTGGTCTTCCGATTTCCCCTCTGGGATGACCATCGACTCCCAGCAGCAACAACAGCAGCGCCAGCAGCAGTAGGCGTTACACGCAAGGATGCATCGGAGGAATCCCAGGCAGGAGAGGAATCGTCAGAATTGCCAGTGACATGGCCTGCAGGACTATTGGCATTCCTGGGGAAGGAGGAAATTGACACTGAGGGAGTTGGTGGGGTGGTTTGCGTGAGCTTGGTTACAAGAGGAAGGGATTTACTGGTCAGTGGACTGCTTCCGCTGTCACCCAAAGTTTTTGAACTTGTCACTGACTTATTATGAATGCGCTGCAGGTGACGTATAAGGGAGGATGTTCCGAGGTGGTTAACGTCCTTACCCCTACTTATTACAGCTTGACAAAGGCAACACACGGCTTGACACCTGTTGTCCGCTTTTCTGTTGAAATACCTCCACACTGAAGAGATGATTTTTTTGGTATTTTCACCAGGCGTGTCAACGGCCATATTCCTCCCACGGACAACAGGTGTCTCCCCGGGTGCCTGACTTAAACAAACCACCTCACCATCAGAATCCTCCTGGTCAATTTCCTCCCCAGCGCCAGCAACACCCATATCCTCCTCATCCTGGTGTACTTCAACACTGACATCTTCAATCTGACTATCAGGAACTGGACTGCGGGTGCTCCTTCCAGCACTTGCAGGGGGCGTGCAAATGGTGGAAGGCGCATGCTCTTCATGTCCAGTGTTGGGAAGGTCAGGCATCGCAACCGACACAATTGGACTCTCCTTGTGGATTTGGGATTTCGAAGAACGCACAGTTCTTTGCGGTGCTTTTGCCAGCTTGAGTCTTTTCAGTTTTCTAGCGAGAGGCTGAGTGCTTCCATCCTCATGTGAAGCTGAACCACTAGCCATGAACATAGGCCAGGGCCTCAGCCGTTCCTTGCCACTCCGTGTGGTAAATAGCATATTGGCAAGTTTACGCTTCTCCTCCGACAATTTTATTTTAGGTTTTGGAGTCCTTTTTTTACTGATATTTGGTGTTTTGGATTTGACATGCTCTGTACTATGACATTGGGCATCGGCCTTGGCAGACGACGTTGCTGGCATTTCATCGTCTCGGCCATGACTAGTGGCAGCAGCTTCAGCACGAGGTGGAAGTGGATCTTGATCTTTCCCTAATTTTGTAACCTCAACATTTTTGTTCTCCATATTTTAATAGGCACAACTAAAAGGCACCTCAGGTAAACAATGGAGATGGATGGATACTAGTATACTTATGGATGGACTGCTGAGTGCCGACACAGAGGTAGCTACAGCCGTGGACTACCGTACTGTGTCTGCTGCTAATATAGACTGGATGATTGATAATGAGATGAAATCAATATATATATGTATGTATATATAATATCACTAGTACTGCAGCCGGACAGGTAGATAATATATTTATTAGGTAATGATGACTGATGACGGACCTGCTGGACACTGTCAGCTCAGCAGCACCGCAGACTGCTACAGTAAGCTACTATACTATAGTAGCATGTACAAAGAAGAAAGGAAAAAAAAAACCACAGGTAGGTGGTATACAATTATGGATGGACTGCCGAGTGCCGACACAGAGGTAGCTACAGCCGTGGACTAACGTACTGTGTCTGCTGCTAATATAGACTGGATGATTGATAATGAGATGAAATCAATATATATATATGTATGTATATATAATATCACTAGTACTGCAGCCGGACAGGTAGATATTATATTTATTAGGTAATGATGACTGATGACGGACCTGCTGGACACTGTCAGCTCAGCAGCACCGCAGACTGCTACAGTAAGCTACTATACTATAGTAGTATGTACAAAGAAGAAAGAAAAATAAAACCACGGGTAGGTGGTATACAATTATGGATGGACTGCCGAGTGCCGACACAGAGGTAGCTACAGCCGTGGACTAACGTACTGTGTCTGCTGCTAATATAGACTGGATGATTGATAATGAGATGAAATCAATATATATATGTATGTATATATAATATCACTAGTACTGCAGCCGGACAGGTAGATAATATATTTATTAGGTAATGATGACTGATGACGGACCTGCTGGACACTGTCAGCTCAGCAGCACCGCAGACTGCTACAGTAAGCTACTATACTATAGTAGTATGTACAAAGAAGAAAGAAAAAAAAAACCACGGGTAGGTGGTATACAATTATGGATGGACTGCCGAGTGCCGACACAGAGGTAGCTACAGCCGTGGACTAACGTACTGTGTCTGCTGCTAATATAGACTGGATGATTGATAATGAGATGAAATCAATATATATATGTATGTATATATAATATCACTAGTACTGCAGCCGGACAGGTAGATAATATATTTATTAGGTAATGATGACTGATGACGGACCTGCTGGACACTGTCAGCTCAGCAGCACCGCAGACTGCTACAGTAAGCTACTATACTATAGTAGTATGTACAAAGAAGAAAGAAAAAAAAAAAACACGGGTAGGTGGTATACAATTATGGATGGACTGCCGAGTGCCGACACAGAGGTAGCTACAGCCGTGGACTAACGTACTGTGTCTGCTGCTAATATAGACTGGATGATTGATAATGAGATGAAATCAATATATATATGTATGTATATATAATATCACTAGTACTGCAGCCGGACAGGTAGATAATATATTTATTAGGTAATGATGACTGATGACGGACCTGCTGGACACTGTCAGCTCAGCAGCACCGCAGACTGCTACAGTTAGCTACTATACTATAGTAGTATGTACAAAGAAGAAAGAAAAAAAAAAAACCACGGGTAGGTGGTATACAATTATGGATGGACTGCCAAGTGCCGACACAGAGGTAGCTACAGCCGTGGACTAACGTACTGTGTCTGCTGCTTATATAGACTGGATGATTGATAATGAGATGAAATCAATATATATATGTATGTATATATAATATCACTAGTACTGCAGCCGGACAGGTAGATAATATATTTATTAGGTAATGATGACTGATGACGGACCTGCTGGACACTGTCAGCTCAGCAGCACCGCAGACTGCTACAGTAAGCTACTATACTCTATAGTAGTATGTACAAAGAAGAAAGAAAAAAAAAAAATCACGGGTAGGTGGTATACAATTATGGATGGACTGCCGAGTGCCGACACAGAGGTAGCTACAGCCGTGGACTAACGTACTGTGTCTGCTGCTAATAGAGTCTAGACTGGATGTTAAATTATTGATAATGAGATGAAATCAATATAATATCACTAGTACTGCAGCCGGACAGGTACTATATATATTTATTATGTAATGACTGATGACGGACCTGCTGGACACTGTCAGGTCAGCACAGCACCGCAGACTGCTACAGTAAGCTACTATAGTAGTATGTATAAAGAAGAATGAAAAAAAAAAAACACGGGTAGGTGGTATACAATATTATATATATATATATATATATATATATATATTATATACAATTATATATATATATATATATATATATTAAACTGGTGGTGATTGATTATTAAACTGGTGGTCACTTCAGGTCACGTTGCAACTTGCAACTAGTACTCCGAGGCCTAAGCAGACAATCACAAAATATATTATTATACTGGTGGTCACAACAATGGCAGTGTGGCACTGACTCTGGCAGCAAAAGTGTGCACTGTACGTTATATGTACTCCTGAGTCCTGCTCTCAGACTCTAACTGCTCCCCACTGTCAGTGTCTCCCCCACAAGTCAGATAATACACTTACAGTCACACTATCTATTATCTAATCTATAAATATCACTTCAGCAAGTAGTATAGTAGTATACAGTATAGTAGTACTCCTCCTAATAATGCTCCCCAAAATACTGTGTCTCTCTCTTCTCTAAACGGAGAGGACGCCAGCCACGTCCTCTCCCTATGACTCTCAATGCACGTGTGAAAATGGCGGCGACGCGCGGCTCCTTATATAGAATCCGAGTCTCGCGATAGAATCCGAGCCTCGCGAGAATCCGACAGCGTGATGATGACGTTCGGGCGCGCTCGGGTTAGCCGAGCAAGGCGGGAAGATCCGAGCCTGCTCGGACCCGTGTAAAAAACCTGAAGTTCGGGCGGGTTCGGATTCAGAGGAACCGAACCCGCTCATCTCTAGTTTAAATATTGCACTGGAACAGAAGCAAAAAACCAAAAGAACAAAAACAGAAACACAAACAAAAACAGAAACAAAAACCGATCTACGAGTGGAGACCAGAAAATTATAATCGCGCGCATACCTGATGCGTTTATCATACAACATTAAGTTGCTAAAAACCATTCGTATTGATGTGATACTGCATCGAATCGACATCCAAACAGACTATTAATGAGCCGTTTAAAGTAACTATATTGTTGTGAATATGATTATGTTAGCAAAGGCATCTTATACTACTGTTACAAAGGGATAAAAATCCTCTGTTTACTTAAAAAACTCGGCATTACATAGAGCATCGCCCTATAAAAATTAATTAAAGGAGGGCATCTATGTTAATATAGGGTCATTCCATAGAGATTGCTTTAAACCGATGCCAAGAATAATTAAGACATACATATACAGTCACAGTCAGATTACTGATCTAATGGTATATGTAGATGTGCATACAGGCACACACATCCGCACATGTATATGTACATGAATATAAACCTCACCACTACCTACACATATTTATTAACTGTTGTAGTCTATTAATTTTGCATAAGCTGTTAAATACTGTATGCCCTTATAGTATTGAACAAGAGATGCATGTGTCACACTCGCGGCGCTGCAACTGCCGCGCTTACCGCTCCGGGTGCGCTGGGTCTCCCAGCGGTCGTCGCCCCCAGTGGGCTCCGGGTCGTCGTGTCTTGCTGGCGCTGCCTCCGGCGGGTTCCCGGGGTGTGGGCGCCGCCATTGCGCCCGGCATCCACGAGAGCGTGGTGAGCGGGTGACGTCATCGGCCCCTTCCGCCAATCGGGAGAGGGCGGGAAGTTCAAAGGCAGACGCCGTACAGAGCCCCGGTGCCTGAGTATCGTCTTGTTCAATGATCACCAGTGCTAGCAGCATTCAGCGTGTTCTCAAGCTGAACGTCTCCTGTGTTCCAGCGTTGCAGAGTATCTTTCAGTGGGACATTCCTTGTGCTACCAGCGTTACAGAGTATCTTTCAGTGGGACATTCCCTGTGCTACCAGCATTACAGTGTATCACTCAGTGGAACCTTCCCCGTGCTACCAGCGTTACAGTGTATCACTCAGTGGAACCTTCCCTGTGCTACCAGCGTTACAGTGTATCACTCAGTGGGACATTCTCTGCGTTACCAGCGTTACAGTGTATCTCTCAGAGGGACACCTCCTGTGCTTCCAGTATTACAGGGTATCCCTAAGTGGAACGCCTCCCAAACTTCCAGTTACGTTGAATCTCAAATCCTCATTTATTTCTTCAGCATCTCTCACAAGTTCTTTATTCTTCTGTGTGCTTCAACATCGTTCTCAAATCTTCATTCATTTCTTCAACATCGCTCACAAGTTCTTCATTCTTCTGTGTGCTCAACATCGTTCTCAAATCTTCATTCATCTCTTCAGCATCGCTCACAAGTTCTTCATTCTTCTGTGTGCTTCAACATCGTCCTCAAATCTTCATTCATCTCTTCAGCATCGCTCACAAGTTCTTCATTCTTCTGTGTGCTTCAACATTGTTCTCAAATCTTCATTCATCTCTTCAGCATCGCTCACAAGTTCTGCATTCTTCTGTGTACTTCAGCATCGCCCCCAAGCCTTGGCCACAACTATTCTTTAGCATTACACGTCGTTACAACGGCTAGGTTCTGCATGAGGAAAACCTACATCCGGCCATCCCTGCTCCGGCCCAGCTGTGGTTCCTCTTCCCTATCATCGGAAGAACCCCCGAGTTCTCAACACTCCCAACCCAGGTCAGTGACAGCATGATGGGGTGAGAATGATTGGAGAAAAACACCAAAAGCATTCAAAAGAGCAAAGTGCATGTCTGTAAAAAACAGAGAAACAAGTTACAAAGTGTGTGATTTGTGTTGCCTGTGATGCATTGTGGGTCAAAGATATTACACTGTTGTATTATGACCATGTACTAAACAGTAGAAGATAAAGTTTAATTATATTCCTAGATCTAGTAACAGCACTAAAGTTAATATTAATTCAATGTGTTATTGGGATATGACAGCATCCAAATGTATGGTGCAGATTTGACCCTTATGGTTGTAAGATTAGGTCACTGTCACTAATTGTCTGTTCTGCCCACACAGATTTTTATCAAAAGGAGTCAAATATGGCATAAAAAGGGCGCATCCTAATAATATATCAGACAAACACACCATAATTGATGTGCTCATTCAGACCTCCTGGTGCCAATGCACCCAATCGGAAGGTCCAGAAACTTTCTCGTTTGAGCAGTTCCTTTGTTTGGTCTCCACCCCTGATACCTAGGTGCACCTTTTCCAAGCTGAATGCTCCAAAACTTCCAAGGTTACCCCTGTGTACATGATGAAAATGCCTGGCTACAGTGGTCAGCTGTTTTCCTCTACTTAGGTCCATGGCTGCATTCCTAATTGTTCCTACATGCTCCACTGTATGTATAAAACCCTGTAAATAATACCTGCATAACCAGTGCTTTATGGTGTAATTGCTTAATATGTCAAGCATGTACCTTTTTGTCTTTCTCAGTTTGTTTTTGCTCAATCTAAAATTTGAGAAAGTGCACAAAAAATTTTAATTTTTGGCCCGATTCATTGAAACTATTTGAAAATGAAAAAATTAACCAGTTCAAGAATTTCCAATTGTAAGGAATAATGCACCCTTTGCTGTAAAGTATTTCAGATATTACAAGTTCAATTCAGAGTTCTTTGGAATGTAGACAATTTCTCAGCCTTGTGCTTCTATATAGTCATAGAATAGCTCAGTGAATTCTAATATTTATATAATAGTAGGAAAGTGTGTATTATCCTATATACTGGATTATCTAATGAACTTGCATAAAATAGAGAGTTAAATATTTTAAAGAATACTACAGTACACTTGTGAGTTTTTCTTATTTTTATATGTGTGAAGAGCTGTCACCTACAGTAAATGAAGGAATTGAGCTCTACAGATCTGGGTCAGAAGCAGAGACGGAACATAAGAACAAACTGCGTAGATAAGTGCATTATATCTGTGAGCTTTTACCATATGAAAGTTCAAGTCCTATTCCAACCCTGTGATTAAGGATAAAAAGGCCAGTGATATGATAACTAGTAGACTCGTTAAAGGTTTTTGATCTGCAACTGCAGTATTATCTTTTATGCAAAGCCAAAATTGTGTGTATTATATGTTTTAAATTACTATCAACTGGTAACTAAACCCATTCACAAATAAGGGCCAGAAAGTTGGAATTTATTGCATTTTGTGTATGGCAAATAAGTAAACACACTACAACCATGAATTTACAATATTCAGAAAAGTACAATATTTCCTGATATTTAGTTAGATTTTCATATTCTGTGTCTTAAGACACTTTGATAAGGTCAGAATCTTATCATTTTGGTTGTTTTACTATAGGTCTATCTTATTAATTGTTCCAAACTTTGTTTTTGCCAAGTTTTACATATTTTTTTTATTTTAAGATATGTTGTATATATTTTAATAGATAATGTCTTTTAATAAGCAGTTTGCAGATTAACCTTTTTTAGAAGATCCATCCACCAAGTGCTCATTTCCATTTTAGTTTGTGTGAAAGCTTTTCACTGATCAAGTTATCAGCCAGGTTGTTGGATTTATATACACTGCTCAGAAAAATAAAGGGAACAATTAAACAACACAATGTAACTTCAAGTCACACACTTCTGTGAAATCAAACTGTCCACTTAGGAAGCAACACTGATTGACAATCAATTTCACATGCTGTTGTGCAAATGGAATAGACAACAGGTGGAAATTATAGGCAATTAGCAAGACACCCCTAATAAAGGAGTTGTTCTGCAGGTGGTGACCACAGACCACTTCTCAGCTCCTATGCTTTCTGGCTGATGTTTTGGTCATTTTTGAAAGCTGGCGGTGCTTTCACTCTAGTGGTAGCATGAGATGGAGTCTACAACCCACACAAGTGGCTCAGGTAGTGCAGCTCCTCCAGGATGGCACATCAATGTGATCTGTGGCAAGAAGGTTTGCTGTGTCTGTCAGCATAGTGTCCAGAGCATGGAGGCGCTACCAGGAGACAGGCCAGTACATCAGGAGACATGGAGGAGGTCGTAGGAGGGCAACAACCCAGCAGCAGGACCGCTACCTCCGCCTTTGTGCAAGGAGGAACAGGAGGAACACTGCCAGAGCCCTGCAAAATGACCTACAGCAAGCCACAAATGTGCATGTGTCTACTCAAACGATCAGAAACAGACTCCATGAGGGTGGTTTGAGGGCCCGACGTCCACAGGTGGGGGTTGTGCTTACAGCCCAACACCGTGCAGGATGTTTGGCATTTGCCAGAGAACACCAAGATTGGCAAATTCGCCACTGGCGCCCTGTGCTCTTCACAGATGAAAGCAGGTTCTCACTGAGCATATGTGACAGACATGACAGAGTCAGGAGACGCCAAGGACAAGGTTCTGCTGCCTGCAACATCCTCCAGCATGACCGGTTTGGCAGTGGGTCAGTAATGGTGTGGGGTGGCATTTCTTTGGGGGGCCGCACAGCCCTCCATGTGCTCACCAGAGGTAGCATGACTGCCATTAGGTACCGAGATGAGATCCTCAGTTTCCTTGTGAGACCATATGCTGGTGCGGTTGGCCCTGGGTTCCTCCTAATGCAAGATAATGCTAGACCTCATGTGGCTGGAGTGTGTCAGCAGTTCCTGCAAGACGAAGGCATTGATGCTATGGACTGGCCCGCCCGTTCCCCAGACCTGAATCCAATTGAGCAAATCTGGGACATCATGTCTCGCTCCATCCACCAACGCCTTGTTGCACCACAGACAGTCCAGGAGTTGGCGGATGCTTTAGTCCAAGTCTGGGAGGAGATCCCTCAGGAGACCATCTGCCACCTCGTCAGGAGCATGCCCAGGCATTGTAGGGAGGTCATACAGGCACATGGAGGCCACACACACTACTGAGCCTCATTTTGACTTGTTTTAAGGACATAACATCAAAGTTGGATCAGCATGTAGTGTGTTTTTCCACTTTAATTTTGAGTGTGACTCCAAATCCAAACCTCCATGGGTTAATAAATTTGATTTCCATTTATAATTTTTGTGTGATTTTGTTGTCAGCACATTCAACTATGTAAAGAACAAAGTATTTAATAAGAATATTTCATTCATTCAGATCTAGGATGTGTTATTTTAGTGTTCCCTTTATTTTTTTGAGCAGTATAGTTTAGTTGCATTAGTATATTGTTTAGTGGCATTAGTATATTGTTTATTGGCATTAGTATATTGTTTAGTGGCACCCAAGTGTTTTAGATGCTTCAGTACAGGACACATCATTGCAATGAGCATCGAAATGGATCACTGTATTTTCATGAATATGTTATTAAAACTTAAGTTACTGTATGCAAATCATAACATCAGTTACTATAGATGCACTTGATGGATGTACTGTACAACATATGGCTTCTTATATTTGCAGATTTAGAAGTTAACTTTATATAATTGGCACTAGATTATAGATCCGTGTATTATACCAGGCATGAGATGCGGATCAGCATACAGCAGCTTTTAACTTTTGGATTTGGTATTTGGATACATATGTCAGTATCTTCTCATATTGTAAGTGCCTTTAAAGTATTCCCTGCTAGCTGTTTACTCTGTTGTGCAGGCTTAAGTAAATAGCCACTGTTTAGTGCAGACTGTAAGAAAAATTTGCAGGAGTCCACTGCAACAGTACTAAAAATGAAGAAACAAACACTGTGGATTGTGATTAATGGTTACTTAAAAGTATAATGTGGGACAGATGGAGCTGATGTGTAATGGATAAGCTTAATTATACCATAATAAATAAATAAATACACAAACATAATCGAACCAGTACTGTACTTTCTAAGAACGCATTCTCCCACCTTATGGTAATGCTCCTGTGTCTTCTTCCTAGCTACTCTCTGGTCCCTTGCACTGATTGAGAACTCAAATCCACACACACAGCAAACTTGGTAAAAGAAGATGCAGCATCTCTGCTCTTTCCCTTAAACTGCATGATGTGACGGCAGCTCTAGTAACATAGGCATGCGCAGGGGGGGGGTGCCTGGTGTGCACGGGCACCCCCTAATGTCCGGGGTATCCGGACTCCAGGTCGACAGCACAAAGGTCGACACACTTTAGGTCGACGCCAATTGGTCGACACACATTAGGTCGACAGGGTCAAAAGGTCGACAGGGTCAAAAGGTCGACAGGAACAAGGTCGACATGGAAAAAGGTCGACATGAGTTTTTCACGATTTTTTTCTTTTTTTGAACCTTTTCATACTTAACGATCCACGTGGACTACGATTGGAACGGTAAAGTGTGCCGAGCGAAGCGGAGCGGAGCGAAGGCACCATGCCCGAAGCATGGCGAGCGAAGCGAGCCATGCGAGGGGACGCGGTGCACTAATTCGGGTTCCCGGTCACTCTACGAAGAAAACGACACCAAAAAAACATAAAAAACTCATGTCGACCTTTTTCCATGCCGACCTTGTTGTTGTCGACCTTTTGACCCTGTCGACCTTTTGACCCTGTCGACCTAATGTGTGTCGACCAATTGGCGTCGACCTAAAGTGTGTCGACCTTTGTGCTGTCGACCCTGAGTCCCAGACCCATGTCCGGCACCCCCCCACACACTACGCCTGCAGCACAGTGATCATTGCTCATTCATTTGCCCCCCTCCTGCCGTCAGGCCCGGATTAAAGGAGGGGCGGTCATCCTTGGGCCCCCACACACTGTCCCTTGAATTGGACATAGGCACTATTGAAACGGGACACAGCATTTAGCATTGTCTCCGTTCTCCCATCTGTGCAGCCACCGAGGAGCTACTCATCATGATCATAGTCTCGTGGGAAGCCAAATCCCGTGAGGCACTCAATGCTACAAGATCTGCCTGCGGGCGCTGCAGTACTGACGTGATGGAGCTGAGTGAATGAGGCTCCGACTTCAGTGCTGCCAGCTGACAGGTGGTGGCACCGGACCCCATACCCCTTGTGGTGCAGTGCTGCCTGGACCAGTGGTATGCAGAAATGTGAATTTTTTAGGTGGTAGCCTGTAATATAGCATTCATTTTAATATATATGTGTAAAATAAGATATTCATCTTATTAATTGTGGTTAGTGCACATTCACTAATTAATCCTACAGTAGTTTAAGCTGTAAAATCAGAAAAAATATTGAATCAGTCATTCTTTTTAAGAGGTTATTACTAATAACCAGTGACGTGCGGTGGGGTGAGGCAGAGCCTTTCCTGTCATACTAACGTTTGAACCAGAGTTTTGATTGTATAAAGTATATGAAAAATACAAAAAATATGTTTGAAATATCTTCTTTGCATTATTCTAATCATGTTTATAGCCAAAACTCTGGAGTAAAAAGTCTATGGCAGGTGAGGCAGTGCCTCACCTGCTGATCTTTTCTGCACTTCTCAGATCAAAACTCACCAAATTTCCAGAAGTTTATATTGCTGCACCTGTGTATAATGCCCACATGTACACTTTGGCTCATTTATTGCATTTAAATCTGGCTCTGGTGCTAGCCACTGCCTCCTGAACCGTTTAGATCTCCGCACGTCCCTGCTAATAACCCCTTAGCAAGAATTACTTATTCAATAATAATTGTGATTTTACAGCTTAAACTACTGTAGGATTAATTAATGCATTTGCACTAACCACAATTAATAAGATGAATATTATATATATATTTCTCTGACGTCCTAGTGGATGCTGGGACTCCGTCAGGACCATGGGGAATAGCGGCTCCGCAGGAGACAGGGCACAAAATTTAAAAGTTTGACCACTAGGTGGTGTGTACTGGCTCCTCCCCCTATGACCCTCCTCCAAGCCTCAGTTAGGTTTTTGTGCCCATCCGAGCAGGGTGCAATCTAGGTGGCTCTCCTAAAGAGCTGCTTAGAAAAAGTTTGTTAGGTTTTTTATTTTCAGTGAGTCCTGCTGGCAACAGGCTCACTGCAACGAGGGACTTAGGGGAGAAGAAGTGAACTCACCTGCGTGCAGGATGGATTTGCTTCTTAGGCTACTGGACACTAGCTCCAGAGGGACGATCACAGGTACAGCCTGGATGGGTCACCGGAGCCGCGCCGCCGACCCCCTTGCAGATGCCGAATAGAGAAGAGGTCCAGAAACCGGCGGCAGAAGACGTCTCAGTCTTCATGAGGTAGCGCACAGCACTGCAGCTGTGCGCCATTGCTCTCCGCACACTTCACACCAGCGGTCACTGAGGGTGCAGGGCGCTGGGGGGGGCGCCCTGGGCAGCAATGTAATATACCTATTCTGGCTAAAATATATCACATATAGCCCCTGGGGCTATATGGATGTATTTAACCCCTGCCAGGTTCCAAAAAAACCGGGAGAAGAAGCCTGCCGAAAAGGGGCGGGGCCTATTCTCCTCAGCACACAGCGCCATTTTCCTGCCCAGCTCCGCTGCGAGGAAGGCTCCCAGGACTCTCCCCTGCACTGCACTACAGAAACAGGGTAAAAACAGAGAGGGGGGGCACTTATTGGCGATATTTATAATATTTGAGCTGCTATAAAGGGAACACACTTATTAAGGTTGTCCCTATATATATTTATAGCGCTTGGGTGTGTGCTGGCAAACTCTCCCTCTGTCTCCCCAAAGGGCTAGTGGGGTCCTGTCTTCTATCAGAGCATTCCCTGTGTGTCTGCTGTGTGTCGGTACGTGTGTGTCGACATGTATGAGGACGATGTTGGCGTGGAGGCGGAGCAATTGCCTGTAATGGTGATGTCACCCCCTAGGGAGTCGACACCAGAATGGATGGCTTTGTTTATGGAATTACGGGATAGTGTCAGCACGCTACAAAAGTCGGTTGACGACATGAGACAGCCGGCAAACCAGTTAGTACCTGTCCAGGCGTCTCAGACACCGTCGGGGGCTGTAAAACGCCCTTTACCTCAGTCGGTCGACACAGACCCAGACACTGACACTGAATCCAGTGTCGACGGTGAAGAAACAAATGTATTTTCCAGTAGGGCCACACGTTATATGATCACGGCAATGAAGGAGGCTTTGCATATCTCTGATACTGCAAGTACCACAAAAAGGGGTATTATGTGGGGTGTGAAAAAACTACCGATAGTTTTTCCTGAATCAGAGGAACTGAATGAAGTGTGTGATGAAGCGTGGGTTACCCCAGATAGAAAACTGCTAATTTCAAAGAAGTTATTGGCATTATACCCTTTCCCGCCAGAGGTTAGAGCGTGCTGGGAAACACCTCCTAGGGTGGATAAGGCGCTCACCCGCTTATCAAAGCAAGTGGCGTTACCGTCTCCTGATACGGCCGCCCTCAAGGATCCAGCTGATAGGAGGCTGGAGAATAAATTAAAAAGTATATACACACATACGGGTGTTATACTGAGACCAGCAATCGCCTCAGCCTGGATGTGCAGTGCTGGCGTGGCTTGGTCGGAGTCACTGTCTGAAAATATTGATACCCTGGATAGGGACAGTATTTTACTGACTATAGAGCAGTTAAAGGATGCATTTCTTTATATGCGAGATGCACAGAGAGATATTTGCACTCTGGCATCAAGAGTAAGTGCGATGTCCATATCTGCCAGAAGAAGTTTATGGACGCGCCAGTGGTCAGGTGACAAAGGCGTCAGCATGACGCTGGGACCTTACAAGCAGACTCAGGGGCGGTGGGGGGTCGACTCAAACATTTCAGCGCACAGTGGGCTCACTCGCAGGTGGACCCCTGGATCCTGCAGGTAGTATCTCAGGGTTACAGGTTGGAATTCGAGAAGTCCCCTCCTCGCCGTTTCCTAAAGTCTGCTTTGCCAACGTCTCCCTCCGACAGGGCGACGGTATTGGAGGCCATTCACAAGCTGTATTCTCAGCAGATGATAGTCAAGGTACCCCTCCTACAACAGGGACAGGGGTATTACTCCACGCTATTTGTGGTACCGAAGCCGGACGGCTCGGTAAGACCGATTCTAAATCTAAAATCTCTGAACCTGTACATACAAAAATTCAAGTTCAAGATGGAGTCACTCAGAGCAGTGATAGCGAATCTGGAAGAAGGGGATTTTATGGTGTCCTTGGACATCAAGGATGCTTACCTTCATGTTCCAATTTGTCCTTCACACCAAGGGTACCTCAGGTTCGTGGTCCAAAACTGTCATTATCAGTTTCAGACGCTGCCGTTTGGATTGTCCACGGCACCCCGGGTCTTTACCAAGGTAATGGCCGAAATGATGATCCTTCTTCGAAGAGAAGGCGTCTTAATTATCCCTTACTTGGACGATCTCCTGATAAGGGCAAGATCCAGAGAACAGCTGGAGGTCGGAGTAGCACTAACCCAAGTAGTGCTCCAACAACACGGGTGGATTCTGAATTTTCCAAAATCCCAACTGATCCCGACGACACGTCTGTTGTTCCTAGGGATGATTCTGGACACTGTTCAGAAAAAGGTATTTCTTCCGGAGGAGAAAGCCAGGGAGTTATCCGATCTAGTCAGGAACCTCCTAAAACCAGGAAAAGTATCTGTGCATCAATGCACAAGAGTCCTGGGAAAAATGGTAGCTTCTTACGAAGCGATTCCATTCGGCAGATTCCATGCACGAACTTTTCAGTGGGATCTGCTGGACAAATGGTCCGGATCGCATCTGCAGATGCATCAGCGGATAAAATTGTCCACAAGGACAAGAGTGTCTCTGCTATGGTGGTTGCAGAGTGCTCATCTGTTAGAGGGCCGCAGATTCGGCATACAGAACTGGGTCCTAGTGACCACGGATGCCAGCCTGAGAGGCTGGGGAGCGGTCACACAGGGAAGAAACTTCCAGGGCGTGTGGTCAAGCCTGGAGACGTCTCTTCACATAAATATACTGGAGCTAAGAGCAATCTACAATGCTCTAAGCCTGGCAAAACCTCTGCTTCAGGATCAGCCGGTGTTGATTCAGTCGGACAACATCACGGCAGTCGCCCACGTAAACAGACAGGGCGGCACAAGAAGCAGGAGGGCAATGGCAGAAGCTGCAAGGATTCTCCGCTGGGCAGAAAATCATGTGTTAGCACTGTCAGCTGTGTTCATCCCGGGAGTGGACAACTGGGAAGTAGACTTCCTCAGCAGACACGATCTGCACCCGGGAGAGTGGGGACTTCATCCAGAAGTCTTCCACATGATTGTGGTCCATTGGGAAAGACCAATGGTGGACATGATGGCGTCCCGCCTCAACAAAAAACTGGACAGGTATTGCGCCAGGTCAAGAGACCCTCAGGCAATAGCTGTAGACGCTCTGGTAACACCATGGGTGTACCAGTCAGTGTATGTGTTTCCTCCTCTGCCTCTCATACCAAAAGTACTGAGAATTATACGGCAAAGGGGAGTAAGAACGATACTCGTGGCTCCGGATTGGCCAAGAAGAACTTGGTACCCGGAACTTCAGGAGATGCTCACGGAAGATCCGTGGCCTCTACCTCTAAGACGGGACCTGTTTCAGCAGGGACCGTATCTATTCCAAGACTTACCGTGGCTGCGTTTGACGGCATGGCGGTTGAACGCCGAATCCTAAGGGAAAAAGGCATTCCGGAAGAGGTCATCCCTACCCTGGTAAAAGCCAGGAAGGAGGTGACTGCACAACATTATCACCGCATTTGGAGAAAATATGTTGCGTGGTGTGAGGCCAGGAAGGCCCCGACGGAGGAATTTCAACTGGGTCGATTCCTACATTTCCTGCAAACAGGATTGTCTATGGGCCTCAAATTAGGGTCCATTAAGGTTCAAATTTCGGCCCTGTCGATTTTCTTCCAGAAAGAATTGGCTTCAGTTCCTGAAGTCCAGACTTTTGTAAAAGGAGTACTACATATACAGCCCCCGGTTGTGCCCCCAGTGGCACCGTGGGATCTTAATGTAGTTTTGGATTTTCTCAAATCCCATTGGTTTGAGCCACTCAAATCGGTGGATTTGAAATATCTTACATGGAAAGTAACCATGCTACTGGCCCTGGCTTCAGCCAGGAGAGTGTCAGAATTGGCGGCTTTATCGTATAAAAGCCCATATCTGATTTTCCATTCGGACAGGGCAGAACTGCGGATGCGTCCTCACTTTCTGCCTAAGGTGGTTTCAGCGTTTCACCTGAACCAGCCTATTGTGGTGCCTGCGGCTACTAGCGATTTGGAGGATTCCAAGTTGTTGGACGTTGTCAGAGCATTGAAAATATATATTTCAAGGACGGCTGGAGTCAGAAAATCTGACTCGCTGTTTATACTGTATGCACCCAACAAGCTGGGTGCTCCTGCTTCTAAGCAGACGATTGCTCGTTGGATTTGTAGCACAATTCAACTTGCACATTCTGTGGCAGGCCTGCCACAGCCTAAATCTGTCAAGGCCCATTCCACAAGGAAGGTGGGCTCATCTTGGGCGGCTGCCCGAGGGGTCTCGGCATTACAACTCTGCCGAGCAGCTACGTGGTCAGGGGAGAACACGTTTGTAAAATTCTACAAATTTGATACCCTGGCAAAGGAGGACCTGGAGTTCTCTCATTCGGTGCTGCAGAGTCATCCACACTCTCCCGCCCGTTTGGGAGCTTTGGTATAATCCCCATGGTCCTGACGGAGTCCCAGCATCCACTAGGACGTCAGAGAAAATAAGATTTTACTTACCGATAAATCTATTTCTCGTAGTCCGTAGTGGATGCTGGGCGCCCATTCCAAGTGCGGATTGTCTGCAATACTTGTACATAGTTATTGTTACAAAAAAATCGGGTTGTTATTGTTGTGAGCCGTCTGTTCAGAGGCTCCTACGTTTGTCATACTGTTAACTGGGTTCAGATCACAAGTTGTACGGTGTGATTGGTGTGGCTGGTATGAGTCTTACCCGGGATTCAAAATCCTTCCTTATTGTGTACGCTCGTCCGGGCACAGTATCCTAACTGAGGCTTGGAGGAGGGTCATAGGGGGAGGAGCCAGTACACACCACCTAGTGGTCAAACTTTTAAATTTTGTGCCCTGTCTCCTGCGGAGCCGCTATTCCCCATGGTCCTGACGGAGTCCCAGCATCCACTACGGACTACGAGAAATAGATTTATCGGTAAGTAAAATCTTATTTTTTTAACATATATAGGGAAATAATTGCTATATTCAATAATTATGTTGTTAATCACCACTACATCACTTTTATTGATAGGGGCCCCCACAAGTTTGTTGTCCAGGGGCCCCACAGACTTTAATCCGGCCCTGTCCGCCACCCAGTCAGGATGGACTAATATTTTTATCCTCTCCCCCATCCCATCTGCGCTCTCTCTCCCCCTCCCATCCGCGCTCTCTCTCCCCCCTCCCGTCAGCGCTCTCTCTCCCCCCTCCCGTCCACGCTCTCTCCCCCCTCCAGCCTGCACTCTCTCCTCTTGTGCTGGTATGCAGCTATAGCATCAGGCCAGCATTCCTTTCGGGAGGGCTTGGAGTCAGAGCCGAGTGAGACAGTACTGTAAGTCACCGTATGTAACATGTCTGTTTAATATATGTTACACTTTTATTACTATACATTAGTTATATCCCTCAAAATGTATATTATTAATAATGTGTTTTACTTACATTGTAACAATGAGCACTGGGGGTATCATGGGTTTTTGGCACTGCTGGGGGCATACACTGTGGCATAATGTGAACTTAGCTCATACCATGTGTAGGTGCTGGGGGGTGCAAGGGGTGGGGTGTGTGGGGAGGGGAATGCATATGCACCTAGGCCTACCACTCTCTAGTTCTGCCACTGGGTTAGGGATAGGTTGGGGAAGTGTAAGCAGCGATAGGGTGCAACGGCAGCTAGGAATAAGGGTTATGCCATAGCAGACAGTCAGTACCAGCCGGCGGTCGCACCATTATGTTTTATTTTATTTCTCTGGGGTATATTATATCTACTTTATTATTAAGAACTAGGGAGAAATTAGATTATGCCATGTGATTTTTCTGCAAGAATGTAAAATAGTTCTAGATATGTCCCTGTGTGGTGCTAAACACACCTCTCCGGCGGTGCACCCCCTAATACAATTAGCTGTGCACGCCTATGTCTAGTAATCATATTATATACTATTTGGTATTGTCATAATTTGAGTCACTTGACAAGAAAAGATGGGTTTCCGGCCAACCGAAAACACCCCCTGCTTTTGCCTATGATGCATATGCTAAATACAGTAAAGAGTGTGTTCCCATACGTAGTTGCAACTAATGTAAACCTGGATAGAGAAGCTTGTATATCTCTAAGGGGTGTAACGCCTGTGGGTGCTGAAAGACTTCTGATGCAGGGAGAAAAAATGATAATGATGGCAATCAGTAGCACAAGCATGCCACTTGATTGTATGATTGCAGATTTACATTACCTCTTTAAGATATAGTACTTAATTTATTAGTGTATCTCCTATATTTATGCAGTCGTGGCATTCTCATTACTTAACTGATCGATCATTTTGCACAGTGACAGGAAGGCCATTCACGTTTCATTTTTACATAGGAAAACAAAATATATTTGGATTTAGTTGAATTTTATTTATTTTAACTTGTATTTGTGGTGTGCATTTGTTTTTGCCTTAAATTATAAAAAATAGCATTTGACAGCAGATAAGAACACCCGGAGTGGTATGTAGACTCCATGCCACTGGTGCGCGTTGTGGCTTTTTGGGAAGGGGTGTGACTTTGCAGGAAGGAGGCGTGACTTTGCAGGCCAACCCATTTTCGTTACTTTGGGTGTCCAGGAGATGCTGGACTGCCCATGGAGACTGTTTTGTCTGCAGTGTCAGTTTCTACACTGTGACGTAATCTTACAATGCAACACCTGGCTCCTGTCACTGAAGAGAGCTGGTATTTTGATGTCACAACTGTGTGACTGACACCCCTCAGTGGGTGACACCCATTGGAGGGTGACACCCAGAAGCAAACCCTTCCCCTGTGGTGATGCCACTGCCCAATTAGTTTGCCCTAAACACATGTGCATACACACACACACACACACACACACACACCACACTACAGTTAATGTTATTGTCAGGAGCCAATTAACCTACCAGTATATTTTTGGATTGTGGAGTACTCAGATGGAACCCACGCAAGTACAAGGAGAATATACAAATTCCACATCGTTAGGGCCATGGAGGGAATTGAACACATGACCTCAGTGCTGTGAGGCAGTAATGCTAACCTTTACACCATCCATATGTGGTAACTTAATTAAAATTAACTGTGTATTTGGCAATTAAATATATAATTATTTAGTAAACAAAGTTATGTGACTTTTGCGTGCAATGTTAACAGTATCAAGTCACATTTTCACACTTTCTCTATACCAATGAGAGGAGTAATTGTACACACTTATTTCTCCTGATGTGTATATTGCACTGATGTACAGTTGGACGCATCCTGAACATATACACAGAAATGCGCTTTTTCATGTGCGTTTCTTTTGTTGCTTATTGTCAGCACCAAAGCCAGGTTAACAATGGGGCAGATGGAGCTCCAGCTCCAGTCCTCCACATTAAAATAGGCCCATGTGGCCCTTAATCTGGCCCTGGCCAGCATATATGTCTTTCTCTACATGAGCTCTGGACATAATGTATGAATGCAGTGCATATGCTTGGGGGATGTGAGGGTTCCTTTGCTATGGGGCCAGTTGATTATGCATCTGACTTAAATAAAAATACCTTTAAAGGTCTAGGTAATTCAATTATATAAATTAATTATAATCTGGAAATAGGTTTTAATTACTTTTATTTCTGATAGATTTCTGCAAAACAGACCATTTTTTGTGCTTTATCACTGAAATGATTACGCTTCATAATAATGCTGAGGCAAAGTCTAAGAAAAATATCAAAAATAAAATGTGAAATACCTCCTCCTTTATTTAAAAGTCTTTAATATATTTTTCAATGTTACAAACTTACTTAAAGACAAGTTTGATGAATAAACAATGTGTTTCTGTGACATTCATTACTCTCATTTATTGAACATTTTTGCATTGTGGCTGCTTAGCAATCTGCTCTTTTTCTGGCATCAGTGTCTTTTTAGCAAAGTGGACACATTCTTGATTACTTGATAATAGTGCTCAATTTGTCACAGGAAGTTTATACTCCATAAAAATTTGCAAATTCCAGGGGCTGTGTGTTATGACGTCTGAGTTCGGTGGCCGTGCTGGAAGCCAGCTGAACTCTGACATTTTTTTAAAGGGGCAATAACTTACAAGGCAAACAATGCCTTGTAAGTGATTGCCCCTTTAAAAAAATGTCAGAGTTCGTACGTCATCCCACATGGCCACCGAACTCGGGTGTCATTACATCCGGCCCCATGTGTCTGTGGCAAGTTCAATCTTAGCTGCATTCAGCAACATGATAAACTAATCATGAACAATTTGGAGGAAGGTGATTAATGTTGATTTGTCTACATAAGCATCCAAAAATTAAGCTCTAAACTCTAAACAGCTGTGCATAAATAAAGCAAATTTACGCCAATATGCTACCTTGTTCAAAATTTGCCTGTTAAGGTTTGATTAATTGAAATGTTTCAATTTAAGCTCATACAGCTTCATCGATCATACAGTATGTGAACAGGCTTGAACATTGTGTAGCAGGCTTGAACATGGTTGAATCTGTTCAACCTCTTCCGATTTAGCTTAATGTTTCTAATCGATCAAAAAATTTGGAGAAATACCACCATTTTTTTTACTTTGTTATACATAGCCAGTTCAAACATATCTAATAAACATTCTAGAATATTCTTATTCTGCATGATGCCTATGCTGCATTCAGTATGCAATGAAATAGATCAGAGCTGAGTTAACCCTATTAGGAATAATTCATTCTGCTTATTAAAGTTTAAATAGCATGATGCTGGAGCACCTGTTATCCCAAAATAAATATCCTAGCTTATACCAGATCATCAAGCTAGCCATTTTTGAGTGTTGTACTTCAGTAATAATTTTAAATGTACAGTCTGCAACATTGGCATTTGTTTTTTTCCTTTTAATACTATAAATGTAAATGTTTTTTTCTGTCCCACAATAAAATTTCTATTATACAATATTAGACAATAGTACTAATAACTGAAAATGAAACACATATATAATACTAGCGAACCGCTCCGGCTTCGCATGGGCATTGGCTTGATTCACTAAAATTGTCACTGCTCGGCTCCATTTTGTCATAGATTTATGTTTCATACAGTGAAACATGGCTCTCCAAATGCTCTATAGAATTGTGAACAACACATCAAAATCGATTTAGTGGTTCTTGTGATTAGCCTGAACAAATAGACACCTACAGTGGATATTATTTTATATTAAGTAGAGCTACATGTATAAAAAAAATGATGGAGCGCTGTGAAGAAATGAGTAAGTTAGTAATACCAGTATGTTTATGTTTACAGCTCTTTTTTTTAAATAGTTAGAATCCGGAATTTGTTTAAGAAGCAATGCAGTATGTTGTTGGGTTCCAATGATATGCCTCATGGGGTGACCGCAGTAGGTACTGGTTGACTTACTGCCCTAAACTGTATCTTATCGTGCGGCCCCACGGCTGGTCTCCAAGCTCCTGCTTCTGTGAGAGTGTTTCTGTTCATAACGGCCTGGCACTTCCGGTCACATGGTCCAATGCGTTTCATGCAATAGCACTTAATCATGGATGACACTGGTAGCATGGGGCACTTTATTTATAGGTTAAAATTTTAAAAAACTTTGTTAGTGAAGTTAAAAAATGGAAATTCATCATCTCAAACAGGAAGTGATCCTATTGTTTTGTGGTAACCTCATGCTTTTCTCTATTGTGGAACTGGTATTACCTTCTAGTGCAAATGTTAATGAAATAATGTGATGTTAAAAATGAAGTAAAAGGTATAAATTTTATATTTTAAAAATATATAAATGTTTTAATAGAATTCATTTTTTATTCTAAAAAGATTGAAATCAATTTTTATCTATTCATATTATAAACATAATAAATATAAAAAATATATATTTTAGCTGATTTGATGGAGTAAGCTTTTTATTCTAAAAAGGTTTTTAAGTTTGTATCTATATTAAGACCATTTGGTTGTAGGGTTTTAAAGTAATAAATCCATTTTGTCTCATTTTTTATTAACTTAGTTGTGATATTGCCTCCCCTCCAGTTTTTTCGTATTTTTTGTATTCCCATAAAGAGTAACTTGGCGGCATCCTTTTTCTGATGTTCTAAATAATGCTGCGAGACACTATTTGTTTGCAGTCCTCTTTTTATGTAGTAGAGATGTTCTGAGATTCGTTTACTAAGATTCCTTTTAGTTTGGCCCACATATTGGCCACAAGGGCATTCAATCAGGTAAATTACTCCTTCTGTGTTGCAGGTGATTTAATTTTTCAGTTCATATTCCTTACTGGTCCGATTCGATTTGAATTTTATTATTGGTTTTGTTCATTTTTTAATTCATTGTTTTACATGCATTGCATTTCAAACAGTAGAAAAATCCTTTTCTCCCATTGTTTTCTTGATTCTCTTCTGTTGGAATAAAACTTCTGGTAAAGTCTTGTTTCAGATTTTTTGCCCTTCTGTAAATTATTTTTGGTTTTTCTGGAAGGATTTTGGTCAGTTGGTCATCGAGGCTTAAGATGTGCCAATGTTTTTTGAGCATTTTCTCTATGAGGTAATAGTCACTACTGTATTGTGTTATGAATGACAGTTGATGTTCATCTTTTTTGTACTTTTGTTTGTACTGGATCATCGTTTCTCTATTTATTCTATCCTTTTTATTTCTTTCTGTAGTATTTCTTCACTGTATCCCTTTTTCTCAAATTTTTGTTTCATTTCATGTGCTTGCATCTGAAAGGATGTTATTTCTGAACAATTTCGACGTACTCTTCTAAATTGTCCTCCTGGGATGTTTTGTAACCATGGGTGATGATGGCTGCTTTTGATGTCCAATGCTGTATTTCCAGTTACCTTTTTTGTGTGGGTACTGGTTTGGATGGTGTTATTTGAAATATTTGTCTCCAAGTCCAAGTAAACTATACGTTCTCTGTTTGATACAGAAGTGAATTCCAGTTCATATTCATTTTCATTTATATATTTCAAAAACTCCTGTAATTGGACTTCTGACCCTTCCCATACATATTCTCTCTGTATAGATTACTATTCCATATCTTTTCCACTTGCCAGTTAGCAACAAATAAGTTTGTGTAGCATAGGGCAAATTAAGTGCCCATCGCTGTACCTTTAATTTGGTTATAAAAATTGCCTTTATACTAAAAGTAATTGTGATGAAGGATATAGTCTTTTCCATCCATTATGAAAATATTTGGTCTGTTGGGATATCTGTCATTGTTGAAAAAAAAGCTTGTGTTACTATACATCCTTGATCGTGTTTGATGCAAGTGTATAAGGAACTAACATCGCTTGTACACAAAATTAAATCCTGTTTCCATTCAATTTCTTTGATCTTTAATAGTACATCAATTGTGTCTTTTAAATAACTTTTTTGTTTGCATACTATTTCTTGTAGAAATGAATCAATATATTTTGAGAGATTTGATGATAGTGAATTTATGCCAGAAATAGTTGGCCTCCCAGGTGGTTTTTTTTCACATTTATGGAGTTTGGGTAGTTGATAAATTGTTGGAATTTTTGGATATTGGTTATATAATGCTTCAAATTTTTTTTAATTTATTTTCCAATGTCACGTCCTTCCTATAGGATCTCTAACAGTTCCTTTTGAAACTTAGCCGTTGAATCTCCATCCAATTTTTTATGTTTCTGTGTCTGCTAGGAGGTTTTCCATTTCTTCCTCATATTTTTCCTTATCCATTATCACTAACCTGGCTCCTTTGTCCGCTGGTTTTATCACCCATGAAGTATCTTTCTTCAGTTGTTTCAGAGCTTCTTTCTCTCCTTTTGTAAGGTTGTAATTAATTCTCCTTTTCTCTGGTAATTTCTCTATTTCTTCCTCTATAAGTTTTTGAAAGGTTTGTATGTGAGCTCCCTTTATATGTGTTGGGTAAAAAAATATAATTGGGTTTTAAATCTGTATGTTTATATTTGTCTGTTGTATCGATTTTGTTGCCTTTTGATGTGTTTCATGAAAAGAATTTCTTTATGCACAACTTTCTGATGTACTTCTGAGTGTCCATGTATAAATTGAATTTATTTCGTTTTGAATGGGGGCATATTTGAGTCCTTTTTGTAATAATGTAATCTGATCTATCATGAGTTCTTTTCTACTGAGATTGTAGATGCTAGTTTCTTTTATATTCATTATTTAATTTTGTCTCAAAATCTTTTTATTCTTTCTCCCACCCTGGACACCCCTTCTCCTGGGGATTGTTCATTCTTTTTCCTTGGTACTTCTGTCCAATCTGGAGGGTCTTTTTCTTCCCATATGTCCTCTAAAAAAATCCGTATCATAGGGGTCATTCTGAGTTGATCGCTAGCTGCTTTAGTTCGCTGCGCAGCAATCAGGCAAAAAAATTGGCACTTCTGCGCATGCGTATGCAGCGCAATGCGCACGTGCACACACATCGTACTTTTACAATGAACAATGTAGTTTCACACAAGATCTAGCGAAGCTTATCAGTCGTACTGCTGGCCGCAGAGTGATTGACAGGAAGTGGGCATTTCTGGGTGTTAACTGACCATTTTCAGGGAGTGTTTGGAAAAACGCAGGCGTGCCAGAGAAAACACAGGTGTGGCTGGGCGAACACAGGGCGTGTTCGTGATGTCAAAACAGGAACTGAATAGTCTGAAGTGATCGCAAGCGCTGAGTAGGTCTGAAGCTACTCTGAAACTGCACAAAATTATTTTGTAGCCGCTCTGCGATCCTTTCGTTCGCACTTCTGCTAAGCTAAAATACACTCTCAGTGGGAGGTGGCATAGTGTTTGCATGGCTGCTAAAAACTGCTAGCAAGCGAACAACTCAGAATGACCACCCATATTCCTCCTCTTCCTCATTCTTTGTTTCCAGTGTTCTTTTTCTTTGTGTTTTTTTAACCTTTCAGCTTTCCTCTGTTTTCTAGTCTCTCCATGAGGATTCCGTGTTCAGTTTTCTTATCTGTTTCTGCTGCTTTCATTCCATTTCTGAAGGAATCTTTAATTCATTTGTATGGGTTATCTTTTTTGTATTCAAAATGTTTTGGGTTGTACGGCTGATATTTCTTTTTATTTATTAATATTGGTTTTTCTTTTATCAAAGGTTCCCATTTTTACAAGCAAGGGTGTGGCTAGCACTTTGTGGCACATATCAAAATTTGAAGGGACCCCCAATGCTTTAAATTTAGCAGTAATTTTTTCTGATAACACAAAGATCCTTAAACTTGGTACCTATTACATAATCCCTTTAATCATTCTTAAAAGGAAACTTGTTCTTATCTGCCATCTTCAGGTTCAATTATGTGGCTCTGAACATGGACTTATCTAATTTCATCCATGCTACTTCTGATCAGCAGCCACCAGCCTTGGGGAGGGGGAATAGGCACAGTAGGGGTGGTGGCAAAGGCAGAGTTACAGATAAGGAGAGCAGGTCATAGGAACACAGGGGAAAGGGGGTCAGAGGAGCATATGGAGAGGGGTTCAGAAGAACATGGGGAGGAAGAGGCCAAAGGTACACATGAGTAGGTGGGGTCAGAGGCATGCTTGGGGCAGGCCAGAGGCACATATGGGGAGGGGAGATCATAGGCACACATGGAAGGTAGGAGGCGCTCATGGGGAGGTGTGTTCAGAGGCACAACTGGAGAGGCAGTGATTAGGGGCACTCATAGGGGGTCAGAGGTACACTTGTGGAGGTAGGGGACAGAGGCACTCATGTGAAAGACTTTCCTGTATTACTGATGACTCATGGAAGCAGGTGAATAAGTTGCATTAAGGAGAGATGGAGGTGCAGATATATGTGAAGGGTGAGCTGTGATGATTTACTCCCCAGTACAGTGGGATGGTGCAGCTGTCTGTGATTGGCAAGTTGCTGTATGGTGCATCCAGTGCAACAGCCACTTTGTTCTCTTACTGTCATCTTTGTCATATTCCCTGTGATAAGCTGGGTGCAGGGGGAAGTGGGCCCCAGAGTTGCTGCAGGCCCAATAGCAGCCACACTGCAGCCATGGTAGCTATTTCCTTTATTCTGGACTGGCTATAACTGAACCCAGGTACTGCAGTCCAACTCTTGGCCATAGCATGGCACTGTAGAGCCCTACCATTCTTCTCTTACTGACTTGCATCCCTAGTGCCATCACTGCACGGTTCCTTTTTATCATAGATTAATGTTTCATACACCTAAACCTTCCTCGACAAATGCTCTATAAATGTTTGAAAACTTCATCAAAATCCATCCAGCGGTTCCTGAGATTATCCCAAATAGACTGACAATCGCCTACCAGGGACTTTATTTTATATATCTAGAGACAAGCAAGAAAACTATTTTGGAACACAGAAAAAAATAGAGTTCTAGAAATTATATTTTGAATGTGGAAAGAAAATGAGAATTATCATTCAGTGTCATGATAAACTTGAGTTTAATTTCATTAGCATCAAATCCCAAAGAAACTGCATTCTGACCTTAAGGTACACTATTAGTACAAAAATCCATATTTAGCCTCCAACTAGTTGGAGATTCATTGCTTATTCCTGAATCAGCATGTTAGTTCAGAAATAAAAAATCACTTCAGTACATAAAAAGTCAGGATATGGCACAGTTCAGCTTGCTGGTTTTATAGATCTACTGAAAAGAACAGCTCTGGCATTCGAGAAAATAAAAAGTGTTTTTTGTTTTGTTTTCAGTTTTTAAGATATTTTCTGAAATAATAGAATAATTCTAAAAGAACAAATAAAATTATTGGGAGACAAATAGAGTTTTCAGAATCTATTTACAATGCAGAAATGTGTTTAACTTCATTCAGCAGAATTTTATTAAATGTGTTCTGTACATCATATCAGAGCACTGTTAGAGATTATACTCAAAGGTGGTTTAATGTCTGCCTTTGGATCTTCGCCCTATAATGTCTTCTGTTGACAGTAAAGTTAGCATCAATGTTTGCCAAAATAGTGCACTATTGATCTACTGTATGATGCTTTTTCATTAACTGTGGCATTCCCTGTAACTATAAATAAATGATATGTTGTAGATCAAAGGTGACAAACTATTATAAAATACTTCAATTAATGACAATAATAAAAATTTATAAAATTATACCAGACCAATGCATTTCTTTGATGTTCTAGGGAATTTTTCAAAATGTGATGTTTCTCACAGATAGGAAATGGTCCAAATGCACATACAAAGCAAAAATGAACAAAATATACCATGTGTAATATTGTCTTATATCAGGAACGTTCCCCTTGTGTTCAGAAAATGAAGGGAATCCCTCAAATTTATTCAGAACAGGATCTCGCCACCAATGATGAAACAAAGGCAGGCATACTGAAACTCACTTAGAGTGTGTAGAGAAAATGTATGTAAAGGTTTCTTTTCCTAAATGAGGTAAAATACCCAATCAACTCACTTACTGTATATGACGGTTTGGATCTACATATAGCAGTTTCTTTAGAATGCTGAATCCATACGAACGTGACTTATTTATAGTATTTTTAATCCAAATATGGTTAAAATAACATTTAAACATAATTTCTATATTTACAATCGAATAGTCCATACACAGAAAACAATGTCCCAATATTGTATTTAAAGGTAAATGGTAAAGTAAGAAAGCAGAAAAAAGGTTTGGACTTAAATCTGAATTAAAGCCTCAGCATACCTTCGCATGTATAGGTAAAAAAGGCTCTGGGATTGTCCTAGTCAAAGCCCCATGGTCTCCACACCAACGTTTTGATCCCAGTAAGACCTTGAAAAAGTGACTATAATATCAATGGGTGTAGGTCGTAGCACTGAGAACAACCACACAGTACATCCTCCTAAAAAAATGGAAAATATCTGGGTCCTGGATAAAAAAAGTGACAACCTTTGAAATAGGAATGAAAAAAAATTACACACACACACACACACACACACACACACACACACACACACACACACACACACACACACACACATTACACTGTTATTACAAAATTCTGGTATCATATTGGGTTGTAGATTATCATATCTTTACAAAACAGCCCCATCTATTAATGGTGATCCTGAATGCTGGAAGTGTGACCCAGTGGTGGATAAATAATAAGCCCATACCCAGACAAGGATAACTCCCAGGTACTTTAAGGAGTAAAAGTCAACCAAGTGAGTGAAAAGATCAAATTCTAACATGTTTTGTTGCCATCAGGGACGGATCCAGGGGGGGAAAAGGGGCAAATGCCCCCCCTAACAGTCATAGCCACACCCACTTACATGATGGTGATGGCAGCCACATTGCCAGCCACAGCCACCAGGTCCAGCAGCGGCATGAAGAAGGCCCCAAAGTAGCGGGGCAAGCTGTCTACGGCGCACAGTGGGGAGAACAAGCTGGATGAGCAGTTCCTGCCGCTGCTGGTGCTGTTCAGACAGGGGCAGTGTGCTGGCGGCTCCTCCATTATGGGCCCAGTCACCACGGGAGATGAGGGTAAGCCACTCTGGGTGGCAGCAATTCAGTGCCGCAGCAATCTCCCTCTGCTGGCATCGCTCATCTTCCTCCCCTGATTCCCTCTGCTGTCAGTGCCTGCAGCAGCCAGCACAGCCCAGCATCTCTCACCTGAAGGTGGATCCTTCATAGCGGCAGCATCCCGCTCCCCAGCATCTGGCTACCCATACCAATACATGGCACGCTGCAGCAATGCCAGTCCTACAGGCATGGATGAGGGTCGTGCTTGCTCCCTGTGCTGCGGTGGCCACCAGAGGTGGGAGCTGCTGTCAGGTGATGGTGTGTGGCTGCATTGACATCCCACCCCATCCTCAATGTGCCCGGGGCCCCTAGTCCCATCTGCCATCATCACATGCCATCACTCCTATCTTGGGCAGTGTGTGCCACCCATTGTTGTGTTAGTATTTACATGTGCCTGGTGGGGGTGTAGTATGGTATGCCGGCAGCCGGGATCCCAGCGTCCAGCATACCGGCGCTGGGATCCTGACCACCAGCATGCCGACAGCTGGGCAAGCACAAATGAGCCCCTTGTGGGCTCGCTGCAGACACAGTGGCGCGCTACACGTTCCACGCTATTTGTTCTCCCTCCAGGGGGGGTAAGGGACCCACAAAAGGGAGAATAGTTGTCGGTATGCTGGGTGTCGGGATTCCGGCCCTGGTATACTGAGCGCTGGGATCCCAACAGCCAGCATACTGAATACCACCTGCTTGGTGTGTGTGTGCTACATAAGAAGTACATGTGCAGTCTGGCACTGCTTTATATGCTCTTTAGAGCATTAATGGACAGTTGGGATGGAAGTGGGAGGAGTAATGAGTGTAGAGGAGAAGTCAGGAATAAATAAACCACCTCCCCCTAAAAGAAAAGTGTAGATCCGTCCCTGGTTGCCATATGTGAACTTCCTTTAGAAGCAAAGTGGTTAAATTAATATAATTTAATCTTCTAAAGTTTCATGTACCATATGTTCCATAAATGTAGTCACATGACCAGCTATTAACACACCATCTCCCGAGAGCTGAAGAAAAATTTACAATTGCACCAAAAGCAGATGTGCTTCCAGATTTCTTTTGAATCGTGAGACTTTATTTACCATGTTATACAGTACATGACACCATGAGGATGGCACATTTACGTCAGCATGTCTTGCTTTCATACTGTAGTATCTTTAATCATTTTATAATTTGAATAAAAACCAAAAAAATTGTACAGTATAAAGACATTAATAATGCAATAGATAGGATATACTGTATAACAACAGATATAATTAATCCAGAGGGTGCTTTACTTTTAAAATTATTTGATTTTAATGATTTAAAAATTCAAAAGTGGTCACACAGATGTATAAAGAATATATAACATTACAACATGAATGTAAAATAAAAATACACTAGAAATAGGTCGACACGGCCACTATGTCAACACGAACAAGGTTGACATGAAAAAGGGTCGACATGAGTTTTTTTTTTTAAATGTGTCGTTTTCTTCGCAAAGTGATCGGGAACCCCAATTAGTGCACCATGCCCCCTCGCATGGCTCGCTTCTCTTGCCATGCTTCGGGCAAGGAGCCTTGCTCCACTACCACTGCGCTCGGCACAGGTTACCGTTCCCAAACGTAGTCCATGAGGATTGTAAAGTATTTAAAAAGTTCAAAAAAAAGAAAAACGCATGTCGACCTTTTTAGATGTCGACCTTGTTCATGTCAACCTAATGGTCATGTCGAACTATTTCTACTGTTGACCTAGTCACTGTTGCCCAATAGGTGTCGAACTACAGGTGTCGACCTAAATGATGTTGACCCAGAGTCCAGATATCATCCTCTCTAGGTGAGCTTTTTTGACCTCCAATATAATCTCTATGCTGATAATACTCAGTATAGAGACGATAACAGCACAACTATATTCTCTACTCCACAAGTGCACTGTCTTGGGGTTATCCTTGACTCCTCCCTCTTCTTCAAACCACACATTCAGTACCTTTACCAGTCCTGCAATTTCCAGCTCAAAAATATTTCCACGATCAGGCCCTTTCTCATCCTGGATGCTACTGGACTATTATAATGTCTTTGTATCTGGCCTCCCTGACTACTGCCTCTCTCCATTCCAGTTTGTGCTCAATGTATTTGCACTGTTTATCTTCATCTCCAAATGTACTACATCTGCCTTCCCTTTCTTACTAGCCCTAAACTGGCTCTCCTTCACCTTCAGAATACAGTTTAAGCTTCTCACACTCACAAAGCCCTCAACCAGTCCTCTTCCATTTACACCTCTGACCTTATCTCTCTTTACACTCCCGCTTGCCCTCTTTGCTCCACAAATGCATGCCACCTCTCCTGCCTATTGATTATCTCCTCCCACTCCCACCTCCAAGATTTTACACAAGCTGCTTGTTATTTTTGGAATTCTCTTCCTCTCCCCACCAGACTCTCCACCTCTCTACAAAACTTTCAATGAGCTCTCAAAGGCCCTCATTCCGAGTTGTTCGCTCGTTGACGATTTTCGCTATGCTGCGATTTGTTGCTAATTGCGCATGCACAAGGCACGCAGGGCGCATGCGCTTAGTTATTTAACTAAAAACTTAGAAGTTTTGCTGTGGATCCTGCGGCGCTTTTCAGTCGCACTGCTGATCGGTGAATGATTGACAGAAAAGGGGCGTTTCTGGGTGGTAACTGAGCATTTTCCAGGAGTGTGCTAAAAAATGCAGGCGTGTCAGGGAAAAATGCGGGAGTGTCTGGAGAAACGGGGAAGTGGCTGGTCGAACGCAGGGTGTGTTTGTGATGTCAAACCAGGAACTAAACGGACTGAGCTGATCGCAATCTGTGAGTAGGTCTGGAGCTATTCAGAAACTGCAAAGAATTATTTAGTAGCAATTCTGCTAATCTTTCATTCGCTATTCTGCTAAACTAAGATACACTGCCAGAGGGCGGCGATCTAGCGTGTGCAATGCTGCTAAAAGCAGCTAGTGAGCGAACAATTCGGAATGAGGGCCAAAATCCACTCTTCATTAAACCCAGCCATCTTTCATCCTAATCCTCTGTTCCATGCTCACTGTCTACCCTATCTGTGTCACCCCTGTCTGTCTGCCCCTCCCTTTAGAATGTAAGCTCTCATAAGCAGGGCCCTTTCCCCATGTGCTTTTCTTTCTCTTAATTAGACTATAATTTACTACATACTCACTACAATATCACCTAACCCTTGGTTTCTGCCACACTGATGTTTATGTCAGTGTCATGACTGCTGATGCAGAAATGTTTATATACCATGTACTTGTCCTGCATTGTTATGTACTGTAAGTCTCTGTTTTCTTGTTTTGTTTATGTACTTTTTTTTGAGCTGCAGAACCAATGTGGTGCCACATAAATAAATCATAAAAATAAGCTAGTAGGTGCATATTTAAATGTCTTATGAGGTATTAAACATAAGGGGTGATTCAGACCTGATCGCACGCAGGCAGTTTCTTGCAGTGCTGCGATCAGGTAGTCGCCGCCTACAGGGGGAGGGCATAAATGCTGTGCAGGGATGCGATCGCTTGTGCAGAGAGCTGCACAAACAAATGTTTGTGCAGTCTCTGCACAGCTCAGGACTTACTCAGCTGCTGCAATGATCCAGCCAGGAGCTGACTTCAGCAATCCTCCTTCCAAACGGCTGGGCATGCCTGCATTTTTCTGGACACTCCCAAGAAACGGTCAGTTGACACCCACAAACGGCTTCTTCCAGTCAATCTTCTTGCGATCGCCGGTGCGATCACTTTCTTCGTAGATTTCATCGCTGTTCGGTGATCCAGGTCGCCGGTGGCCAACGTGCCTGCGCATTGCGGTGCATATGCATGCGCAGTTCACACCCGATCACACTGCTGCACAAAAAGCTAGTGTGCAATTGGGTCTGAATGACCCCCATAGTGTTGACTACACTCACACTGTAGTAAATACTTTTTCTAGAGACGTGCAGATATGTCCTCATACATGTTTTCTGCAGTCACAACAGTCCCTTTGACATGCCAGATCGCATATGACTCTTCTAGTGCCGGGCATATTTTTGCATTTTTTTTGCCAATAATGCATCTTAGGCACTATGCATTGCAACTTGGAAGCACAGCTGTGTTGATTAATTTGATATATGTCACTGCTGACTAATTTGATATATGACACTTGTATATACAGATGGGTCCTCTTACATCTTTGCTCTGTGTGCTACAAGTCGTGTTACACATAATGCGTGAGTGCCGCGTGACTCAGTAGCGGTGAGTGTCTTTTTTTGCGTTTTTCCCTGCAAAAATGCATCTTAGCTGCAAAGTAATGCAATACGATGCACAAGCAACTTCTGCTGATTCATTTACAGTGTCAACAATCATAATGTCAATACCACAATGTCAGCAGTTATGATGTCGACATGTTCCCAGTTTTGTCTAGTTCACAATATTGATATTTGAAATTTTGATATTCTGCTGGGACCGCGAGTGACAGTTAAGGTGGTTCTACCTTGCACAATTCCAACATTATCCACAATAACAGAAAGGTGCAGAATGATGTTACATAGACAATCCACAAAAGAAAGAAAATAATTATGCACGTGTTAGGTGGACAAATAGCCATATTTACTCAAGTAAAGTTTTTTTTACAAGAATGTATACAGTATTCTGTTTCACAAATAACCTACATATAGACACAGAGAGCAGTTTCTCCTCTAATACAGCACAGACAAATGAATTAGAAACTGGGTGCATTCTTCCGAACAGTAGTAATATGACCAGAAAGGGTGGTCTTCAGGTTGCCGGCGGCCGGGCTCCTGGCGACCACCATACCGGCGCCAGAATCCCGACCGCCGGCATACCAACATCTTTTCTCCCTCTTGGGGGTCCACGACCCCCCTGGAGGGAGAATAGATAGCGTGGCCACCGTGCCCGCAGCGTGGCGAGTGCAGAGAGCCCGCAAGGGGCTTATTTGCGCACGCCCAGCTGTCAGTATGCTGGTCGCCGGGACCGCAACCGCCAGCAATCCATACTACACCCGACCAGATATAGGAACAGCAGTCTCCACAACATTAGAAAGAAAACAACCAATATGTACAGCAGGAGCAGTTTTAAACACTGTAATTTCTCAGCTATTGTATATGATCAGTGATAGCAACTGAAGCCTAAGTTTGTGCCCCACTCCTTTCACTTACTCACCCTATGACCTGGCATCAGTCAATGATATGAGGGTGGGGTGCTAATCACTTGAGATTTGCTGTTAGCATTTGCTGACTAGGGTCTGCTGCAACACACTTTGTCATGTCAGAGGCAGAAAAAGCAAAGTACTGTAGGTGAAGATCTAGTCCAACTCTGATATGTATTATTGGTAGTCTAAACTCTATTTCAATTGAAAACGAAAATAATATGGGTAGGAACTAGGTCAACCATTAAAGATATTTTGGGATAGCTCATATTATATAGGCAGTTTGTAACCCCTGTACTGTAGGTACATCACAGGCAGATAATGAAAAACCATTGATACTGGTATATTGCCACAACTACAAGAAGAGGGGACACCAGACCATCTCTCAGGATAGTTATTTGATACATTACTGATGAAGGCAATGACAACAAGTTATTTTAATTAATGACACTTTCTGTACTTTAGGAATGCTACTCTGTCCCTAGACTACTTTTCTTCGTATAACTGGCCATCTATCAATATGTTCCTCTTGCTCTTATTCAACATCAAGTCCACTCTATGCTAACTGACATCCTAGCATATCTTAGGGGATACAGGATATTCTTGCCCCTACTATGAATCCAGATGAATCCATCATGCACTCAGCATCTCCCAGGCTCTTTGTGGCATTCACTAGGCTCCCACAACCTCCATCTTAGAATGAAAACGTATATAACACTTAGCTGTCAGATCACTTGACAGGTCAACCCAAAATAGGGTTTATATAGCATCTAAGGATACATGAACTTTGCAGGATGCTACTTCAGCACTGGAACATAACTCAGGTCTCCAGACAGCTTTTATGGATGATTCTATATTTATTTAAAGTCCCTAGAAGTGGCCCCACACAATGTATCACACCCCATATGGGATAATGTCTAACTCCCTGAAGGTCACATACACTGATCAAAGAGGGGGATTAAAATACATAGTGGTAGTTGTTAATAATGCAAAGTTCTGAATTCAAGTTTGTTTAAAAACTTCTACTGTATGTGAGCAATGTATTGCTAAAGTATATATTTATAGTCTCACATTGTCTCCTGAGCTGCACTGCTCATTGTTTGTCATTCATTCAAAGTAAATCAATCTCAAAAAATGATTTTGTTCGTCACAACCAAGATATGAATTGGCTTTGATTTATTAACCAATGTACTTCAGTCTGAAGGAAAATAAAGTCTTGTTATAATACAATCGTCTGTATTTTTATTTTCTGCTTGTGGGTATATGCATTATATTAAATTTGTTACATATTCATTCTGTATTTGAAACAATATTGTGAAATAATATATAATACAATAAATTATGTACAGTATTGTAAGAAAGCAGATTTCCTGTCTGGTTTTATATGCTTATTTCTAATGATATACTGAATATGTAGAAAGAGCAATTATATGTCTGCAGAGAGGGAGCATGTTTTGTGGATACAAAGTACATAATGGTGCACAACAGTAAAATATATGATGTCATACCATATTATTATCCACTTATTCACACAGGAGGTATATGTCAGTGGGGGTTGGGGTAAGCCTATATTTAGGGTGCATATACACTATGCAGTATCGCATATGATCCAGCTGATATCGGCCGGTTTGTTGCTATATTGTAGGGTTACCATATTATCCCTTTTACTTGGGACGCTCATGGATTACACAGGCTCTGTGGCTGGCTGGATTCAAGCCTACATTTCACCTGGTTTTAATCAGCCACAGAACCTGTGTAATCTATGAGCGTCCCAGGTAAAAGGGATAATATGGTCACCCTATATATTGTATAGTGTGTACGCTCGATACCGGATATGATGAGCACTCCCGCGGGTCGTATCCTGCATCGCACAACACCAAGTGCAGCATTACCCTGCAAACCCCCTCCCCCATCGCAGCTGACATCGGCAAGTGTGTATGCACTTGCCAATGTTGGGGCCCCATTGCAGACAATGTCACATGAGCAAACATCATTCTGATGTGTACACAGCCTTAGATGACACGCTCCCATTTGTTTGAATACAGGTCACTCCATCTGTTTGTTATAACATATTTTATCTTACAAAAGATCATTTGTTTTCCATTCAGAAAAGTTTTAAGATATGGCTGGAACCAATGCATATAGTGGAAAGACGTTGTTTTTTTTTTTTTTAAGTGTCTTTATTTTTAATTATGTTTCTGAACAGATAACATTAATTCTATGAGCAAATACATTTCAAGGTTTTCCTATCCACACAAAGTATTTCAACAGATAGAAATTAATAGTTAATGTCAGCTGGAGCCATATATAACAAACTTGCTAATTGAGTTTCTTAAATGTGACACCCAGGTTCAAGCTATTAAGCCTGGAATTGCTGTAGTCTTGCTAAGATTAATTGAAACAAGAAGAGAGGGACAAACCTCCATGTGGTAATATAAATAGTGTTTTACCTCCGGTTGAATAAGTAATGCACTTGAAATAAAAATAATAAAACATGCTTAGTGCAAAAGGCCTGGCGGTCATGAAATGTCAATAAATAGCTTGCAGAGTCGAGAAATGCACTGGTCAATTGTGAAAAAAAAGCTGTCAATATGTATAGCTGCTGCTTCCAATTTCCTACAGCAGAATATATATATGAGGATTTCCAGGCTGTAGTCATGTCCAACCAAAATGCAATGGTAGCCATACTTACCGAGGGGAGCTTTAACATTTGCCACATTACTGTACAAAACAAAATAATTATAAAAACAATATGACATCATAAAATAATATTTTTGCAATAGCAGTATTGTCAGATTTCATCCTCAGGTAGTGATAACTGGGGCTCCTCCAGTGCCATCAGGGTATCTTCATCAGCCCTAAATCTGAAGGCGAAGCTGTTCTTGTTAACAAGCTCGGCATTACAGTGGCTCCTGCCCTAGCTAAAATACACAGTGGTTTTTATAGCTGTACAGTATGCTGCAAAGTTTTGTTTCTCTGACCTTCTCAATTTACTTGAGATTGATCTGGAGGAGTGCCTGTTTGCAACAAAGTAACAGTCCATTAAGCCACACATAGCTAGTGATGAAAACTGCAACCATACAATTTTAAAAACAATTTGGTTGATCCATGGGTGTAACTGTAGTGGGTGCAAGGGGTGCCATTGCTATGGGGCCCAGAGGCTCAAGAGGGCCTGGACCCAGGTCATAAAGTTCATACCAATTTCCCATTGCCCAGCCTGAATTGTGTGGCATTTTCAGTGAGAGGAGTGTGTAGTGGATGTTATAATGGTATGGGGCACTGTAATGTGGCACAATTTGAACTGGAGGACACTGTAATGTGACAAACTTTTCTGATAATTGTAATGTGGACGGCACTATAATGCTACATAATAAGAACAGGGGCACTTTAATGAAGCACAATATGAAATGGAGGCACTGTAGTGTGGCATAATATGACCTGGGACATTCTAACATGTCATATTTTGAACTCTAGGGCACTCTAATGTGGCACAGTATGAATAGGGGGCACCTTGTGGATGCACATATGCACATTCAGTGTGGTGTGGCAGAAAATCAGTAACTTAAAAAACGTGTGTGCTGCTAATATCATGTACTGTAATTTGCTGAAAAATTACCTGATCATCGGGTTAACACAAACTAAAAACTGAATAGTACAGTATGTACCGTGCTTTACACAATATTTTAATCTTCCTATTGTAAAAATGGAAAATCATAGTTTATTGACACAGATTCTTGAAAATTATCGATTCCACCCTGTAGCAAATGCTGTACTCTTACTACAAGCATAGTTACCCAGTATCATAACTAGTGGTGTGAAACCGAGGCGGCCACCCACGAGCAAGTCAGAGAGCACATCAATGTCACTGCCCCATAAGCAACTATATTTAACTTGCAGAGAACATGGACTGGTACCCTGCATCCTGGAGAACCACCCAGCCTATCATTGTTATGCTCCTGGCACTCAGATTCCTGAATCTGGCCACCTCTTCTTAACTTTATAAAACCACATCTGCTGGGGGCAGGGGTGTCTGTACCACAGAAGCGCCATGCTATGGCCCTAGGTTGATTTATGTACAGTGTATTTTAAAGTATCAACTAATTAATGCTGCCTATATCAGTGCAATGACTCAATAGAATAAAACAGTACTGATACAAGACAGAAATCTCAGCATTGAAAGAATATTAAATCTGCAAATAACATGTTTAAACTAAAATGTTGCTATCATGTAGGAGACTATAGGGCAGTTTACCGACAAGTGATATTCTTGTTAAGTGCCCCAGCTAATCAGCTTCTAACTGTGATGTGTTTGAAAAATGACAGGAGCTGATTGGTTGGAGCACCATTTAACATACATAACATGTGATAAAAAGAAAATATCACAAGTTGTTATATCTGCCCTTATATGTTAAAAATTATAGATCACTGCAAGCATTTTCATATAGTCAACCATTGTAAGAATATTGTACAGTATATTGGTTTGGGATTTAAGAGATATAATTTTATTAATACAAGGGAAGAGTTCTATCTAAGGAAGAATCAAATACCTGTTGGGCTAAGCCTCTTTTGGGGATATTCAATAACCCACACTCACTGCTTGGGTGTAAAAGTATCACCAGGGGGGGCTACTAAATTAGCCCTGGTAAGTCGGCACTTGCCGAGGCTTTTCAGAGAATTTTATCACCTACCTCCAGCAGGTGAAGCAAAATCCCTGAAAACTGCCCCGTTTTCACCCGAAAATGGGGCAATTCCTACCAAATACACACGGATTTCACTGAACCTGCATGTTTTTGGAGAAAGATGTTTTATCAGGGTGAAAAAACATTGATGAAACATCGGGAAATATCACCGGAAGCTTAATCGACGGTAATTGAATATCCCCATTTGTGTCAAATGTTGGATCTAAATATTATCACTGAAAATCTAAATTATTAGCTACTATTTAATTTCTGTAATAAATTATAAAAGTTATAAGTGAGATTTGAATATAATACTCTCCCTTCATACCACTGTAGACCTTAGCCCTCTAGACTATTGACACGCTTACAAATAATACAGTATGTAAAACAAAGAAGGTATTTATTTAAGCTGCTATATAAAATACTTGTGTTTCTTTTCTTGCTATTTATGAACTTGATGAGTCAATGTACCAGAATTTTATAAAATAACAAAATGACTAAAAATTAAATATAAAGTGGGGAGATGGGATACGAACTAGGGAACCGAGGTATGCACAATATAGAAGTTTCCAGGGTATCAGCCCTCTAAATTATGGTAAAGCCAATGACGGCTAATGAAAATATAATACTATTAAAATTGACTGCTGTTGCTTTTAGAGTAATGTTATGCATTTTATAATCCATTTTTATGCTGATGTTATTTATTTATTATGACCATTATTATTGTTTTTAATAGGAATAGAAGAATAAGTTAGTGGTATAGAGACAAATAATTTTATTTATTTTTCCTGAGATTACAACATATACAGTATAAAGTATTAGTATATACAGTATAAAGTACACACATGGTTTGAATGGACTGGACAAGTGTTAAAAATTATCCAATAAGTGGACTTGAAATTGATTGGCTAGTGCCAGTTTAAATAAGAGACCCATAAAGGACTTTTCCATACCCTGTGAGGAAACCATTATTAGATTACAATGGAGAAACACAATAAGACTGAAAAAATAACCCTTTTTGGTATCCTGTTCCAAGGTGCCAACAACAATGTGACCAGCGGGCATCAATAGTTGCAGCTACAGGAATTGTCCAACATCTGAGACCACAGACCACTATTTGCACATACAGCCCACACAGAGAGAATCAGCAAGGGTAAGACAACTATGTATAATGCCCCCAAACACACTGACTGTTTGTGATTGTGGCTTCTGAAGTGGGCCCGAGGTTGAGCGTAGCACTCTTTTACAATATTAAAGCAAGCACTCTGTCTCTGCATTGACTAGCTGCCCGGTAGCTCCAATCACTGTGTGCCACTTCCCTGATTGTTCACTGATTGTGACTGTGAATTAACAACTGTATGGGAGGTTGAGCACAGCATTAGCCTGACTATTGCTAGTGCCCTCTCTCACTGAATCCAATAGCTGTCTTGAAGTATATCACTACATCAAGCACAGGGTTGAGCATAGCACAGATCTGGAGCTAAGTCTGTGTTATCCACTGTATTGTTATACCAAGTGAATAATTAGTCAATTTCAGTCCATCTTGGAGCAAACACCAATAACACCAATTTGTGTGGCATTACTTATGACTGAGTTTATAGGATAATAATATCGCCACCTTGCATATTGGTCCAGTAGTGGAACTTGTGAGTAGTGGGCCCAGGTTCAAAATTATAATTTTGGCCCCCCTCCTTCACCCCAACCCAAGATCACAATGTGCCACGTGGCAGTGGGTGACAAGGAAAGAAATTTGACATAGAGAAGCAGAAGGTGACAATCGAAGGCAAGGGTAGGCAGAGTGTAATAGCGAATGGCACGGGGAGGCAGATGGTGATTGGGAGGCAGTGGATGACAGGGAGAGACAGTGGGTGACAGGGGTACAAGCACAATGTCCTGTGTGGTATGGAAAGCAGGGAGCATGTACCTTGGTGGGGGCAGGAACACAGCGGCCTCTGCTGTGTCTGTGACAGCACTCTAATTGTGGTACCGTACTTGATATTAACCATTTTTTTTGTTGCTTTGTGCATATGGTGAATAAATGAGTTATTATATGGAATTATACATATGTATTGATTGTTTTGTAATAGATAATGTACTCCAATTAGGGAGGTATCTCACTATTCTCCCTAGTTTTCTTCAAAAGTAGAGTCACATACTGAAGCACTGACACTACTATTATTTTTTATATATTATTTAATTTCACAATATGCTTTGAAAGGTAAGATATAAATACATACACCATTTATTTATTGAAAGTGGGCAAGCAACAGACAAGATGTAACATATAATAATTAATGAAATAGATATCTTTAGTCTGGCTTTGAATTGTGGTATCATTTCAGGTTGCTATGGGTCACAGTTGTGCCATGCTATTAAATAGACCCTATATTACTTAGATCAACAACAAACTCAGTAAAACTAGTCTTACTCATCATTAGTATAGTTTCATTTTAGTATTATCTATAAAATAATTACTGCGTTGTTTGTTTTTTTTAAACAGGAAAAAAGTGACAAGCAAAAGACAGCACTAAGGGGGATATTAATTTAGACCTAATAATTTTTTGGGAGAAAACAAATGGGGTATTACCATGATTTTGTTTTGCTTTGGATATTAATTATTATATTATTTTTCTCCTAAAAAGCATCTATTTTGGCAATTAACACATAGAATCTGTGATAAGTTCATGGACCTATGTGTTTTCACTAAAAATTGGGTTAATTAAAGCTGATTATTGGGTATTTTCAGGTGGATAAGAAAAACTCTGATGACTGCCGGCTTTGGGGACAACTGAATAGCACCACAGAGGGGGGAGTTCAATTGACAGTGGTAAGTTACTGTGGCTAATTTAATATTACCCACAATGTTTTTCTTCTAAGTGTGTGACAGTAAAATATTGTAAGAAATATTTATTGATACAAATAAAAATAAATAAAAACATACTGGTACTGTACAAAACCGTACATGTGGTAGAAAATATAGATTGTAAACTCCACTGGGGTAGACATTAATATGCATGACTGTCTGTAAAGGGCTGCAGAATGTGTGTACTGTATAAATAGCTGTTTTCAAATAAAAACCAATTGACAAAATATATTACTGGGAAGAAATTCACTGAAAGTCACCTCTCATTTTCCAGAATGTCTTGAACACATAATTTACAAAATAACAGACAAATACATTAAGCATTACTATTACAATAGCTATGCAGGCCATATGTTATAAGGTTGAAAGATCTCAGACAGGTGGAAGATTAAGTGGCTTAATTACGATCTTCCAAAAATAGGAAGCTATTATGAGAGGACAAACAGTCGACAAATATAATGAATTTAGGAATCATTAGGTTAGACTTTAGGTTGGAAGAACTGTTACAGTAGTTTCAAGGGTTGGCTGTCTCATCAGGTAATTTTAGTAAGGCTGGGTACACACTAGAACAATATATCGGTAGTGGGTCTGTGAGTGTGTACACCCGATATGTCTGTGAATGTCATAGTTCACAGATACATCATGTCGGTTCTACAGCACAGCTGATGTCCATATATCTTGCAGATTGAGATACATCCACACATACACCTTTCCTTTATCCTGCCATGCATGGCATGGCTTGGAATTCCATAAATTACGATATTTAGCCATGCTTTGTGATTTTTCTTTATTTGCTTCTTTAATATGCTATTTTATACATATTCTATTATGGCAAACAAAAATTGTATGTATGTTACTCATAGAAAAAAGCTTAGCCATGCTATGCTTGGCGTGCTAAATTGAGCAAAATAGAAAAGGTGTATGTTGACACATTTGTATATTGAGATGTCTGGATGTGTGTATGGGCGACATGCTGACTGCATTTATACTGACAGCAGGGACTGACATCACAGCTCCGCACAGTTGTGATGTCTGCACAGACATATTGAGTGGCCAGTTGGTAAGTGTGTATGCTTAACTACACGGCCGCTGTGTTGGCTGATCCGCCCCCATAGAGTGCACCCAGCCTAACTTGTCCTCATAGTATTTGAAGAATAGTCATACACTCCAGTGACCGCCAGCTAAGTTCTGTTAGTATATCACAATGATGTAGCTATAAAGAGTATCTGACTTGCAAAGATGAATTTGATGGTCTGCATCATAAACAACATCCCCATAATCTGTAAATGGCATTGGGTCTTGCACACTGGGATATGGCAAGATTTCTATACAGATATAGCACTTTGAAATACACTTTGAATGTCACGGTGACTATATGCTATATTTATATCTAAATATATATATACTGCCTTATGGTTAACATGCGTCGGCGCCCTCCCAATGCCATGCTCCCAACAGAGAATGGCCAACAAATAGAGCCACAAGGGCAGCACTCCCGATGACTTATAATAAAAGACTCTCAGTCCCATTGACATCAATGGGACTTAGAGTCTTTTATTATGAATACCGCCCTGGTGGATCTATCTATCGATATATATATATATATATATATATATATATATATATATATGGATGGGTGGCCCGGCACTAAAGACAAAGATAACAGCTGCCACAGGTGCCTTCTATGACGTAGTACAGTAGAAAAAAGTAGCGGCACTACAATGGTCTTAATTAAAATGTAAAGTGTATAAGAAATATATGTACTGTATATATACTAGCTGCACCCTTTTACCCGCAGCACTGTTATGACCAAGTGAAGAGTTTCTTCTAGCATTGTGTATTCTCAACAAAAATGAACAGGTAAACAGTGCAAGAGATGCCTCCCTATGGAGCCCCGCCCACAGCCCCCTGAAGACTGATGATTCTTAGCCGAAGACCTGCCTAGGAAAATTACATACACAACAGTGAAAACTGCATCGCATTCGGTTTAGTGGTTTCAGAGTTTATCACAATCAGACAAAGAAACAGATGATCTCATTTATAAGATAGATAGATAGATAGATAGATAGATAGATAGATAGATAGATAGATAGATAGATAGAAAATGTGTGCAGTCACTGACTCAAAATATAAATAAATAATAATAATTAAAAAAATTAAAGTTCAGATGCTAGAGGCCATTATTCTTAATAATGATTAGTTAGTCAAAATTAGATGCAAAAAAAACAATGTGTATATTGTGCAAAAAGCACAAAGTGTGATTCTTGTTCAAGCTAAACCGTTATATGATGCCGAAGGCCGCGTGTGTTCAACTGCCAAAGGCGTGCGTATTTTATAGCGTGACAGCACATGTAAGACTGGTATATCTTTCTTAGCAAATGGTCTCTGTTGTTTTGAAATAAGATGATGTATTGTGAAACATGTACAGAATAGGAGGCAAAACTAGTTCTGTTCAAGTTCTTTGAACATATCTTTATTGCTCCAGTTATCTTTGGTGAGGATCGATGTCAGGTCCTTTGAGATATGAAATCATTTTGACACTTTTTTAAATGTTTTTGACAGAAATGTGTATGTATATCAGTGAGGCAGTAATGTGCTCCTGTAAGTGAGTGAGTGATGTGCTTCTGTAAGGGGTGTAGTACTGGTGACCGGCGGTCTCCTGACCGCCGGTCACCTTACCGACGCCGGGATCCCGGCAGCATACCGACGCCGGGATCCCGGCGGGGAGGGGCGAGTGCAGCAAGCCCCTTGCGGGCTCGGTGGTGACCTGCGGTCACCACGGGTTCTATTCCCACTCTATGGGTGTCGTGGACACCCACGAGTGGAAATAGTCCCTGTTGGTCGGCATGCCGACCATTGGGATAGTGAGCCGTCGGGCTCACAGAGGAGGTCATGTGACTGTCGGTCAGCTGACCGGCGGTCACATGAATACCACCCTCTGTAAGTGAGGCAGTGATGTGCTGCTGTCAGCGAGGCAGTGATGTGCTTCTGTCAGCAAGGAGGTGCTGCTGTCAGTATGGCAGGGATGTGCTGCTGTCAGTAAGGTAGTGATATGCTGCTGTAAGTAGGTCAGGGATGTACTGCTGTCAGTGAGGCAGTGATGTGTTGCTAGCCATGAGGCCAGGATGTGCTGCTGGCAGACTGTTGGATGTGCTGCTGTGAGTGAGAAAGTGATGTGCTTCTCTCAGTAAGGCAAGGATGTACTGCTGTCAGTGAGGCAGGGATGTGCTGCTGTCAGTAAGGCAACAATGGGCTGCTGTTAGTGAGACAGGTATGTGCTGCTGTCAGTGAGACAGTGATGTGCTTCTCTCAGTAGGTTAAGGATGTGCTGCTTTCAGGGAGGCAGGGATGTGTAGCTGTCAGTAAGGTAACAATGGTCTGCTGTCAGTGAGACAAGGATGTGCTGCTGTCAGTGAGGCTGGGATGTGCTGCTGTCTGTGTGGCAGGGATGTGCTGCTGTCAGTGAGGCAGGGATGTGCTGCTGTCAGTGAGACAACTATGGGCTGCTGTCAGTGAGACAGGAATGTGCTGTTGTAAGTGAGGTAGTGATGTGCTTCTTTTCTGTGAGTAGTGTATCTTTGAATGATGCTAGTGTTTACAGTTGTAGAGTGATACAGCTGTAGCTCTCTGATGGGGTTTTTGTGACAGCTGGAATTAGCTGAATTGTCCAATTATTGGGAAATAATGCATAGTCGTGTGATCTAGCATGTACATTAGTTTTAGTGGGCTTTTTATCATTATATCAAACCTTTATATATGTCTGACCCACAGACCCCTGATGACCGATCGTCACAACACAAGGCCTAAAACCTGCCTAGAAAAATGACCTACATAATGATGAAAACTGCATCACAATTGCTTCAGTTGTTTCGGATTTTATCTCTATCAACCAAACAAAGACTTTCCCATTTATAAGATGTGTAGATATACCTGGTAAAAATTATATAATATGTCAGTATTAGGGATGTTAGGGACCCACCTGATGAGGTCACCGTGGCCTGGTATTTTTGCGGCAAAATTGTGCTAAGAACCTCAATTATACTTTATGTTAAATTGTTGAGTTGATTATAATTGTTTGTATTATCAGTGTTCTTAGTGCTTAGAGTTTGCACCAGCATTGTGCTTTTTTTCTGTTTGGCAGCAACTTCCTGAGGTAAGGCTGGCACATTGTAAAATATCACCCTGCTACGGTCCTGAAACGGTGAACTTAATTCTCAACTTTTAATCAACTTCTAATCAACTACCTTTCTTATATTTAAGTATTGTAAAAATTAGTAGGCTTTTGCTAAATAAAACATTATGCCAAACAAGTGGGCCAAGTTTTTAACACTACAAAACTTTTCACTTGCCTAACAGACCTACTTGTATGCTTTGCAGAGATCTAACCAGCTGTTAACATTTCTATTGTGCATTCCCTCTGCACACAGCTAATTTAGCAATGAACTAAAGGGTAAAGTACTGAACAGAAGTTTCCCAAAAATGCAATGTCTGGCCAGTGTAAGTAAGCACTGCACAGCAGGGTTCTTGCTAAGAAAAAGTCATGCAATTATTAGAGATGAGCGGGTTCGGTTTCTTTGAATCCGAACCCGCACGAACTTCACTTTTTTTTTCACGGGTCCGAGCGACTCGGATCTTCCCGCCATGCTCGGTTAACCCGAGCGCGCCCGAACGTCATCATGACGCTGTCGGATTCTCGCGAGGCTCGGATTCTATCGCGAGACTCGGATTCTATATAAGGAGCCGCGCGTCGCCGCCATTTTCACACGTGCATTGAGATTGATAGGGAGAGGACGTGGCTGGCGTCCTCTCCATTTAGATTAGATTTAGAAGAGAGAGAGAGAGATTGCTGTGATACTGTAGATTAGAAGAGAGTGCAGAGTGCAGACAGAGTTTAGTGACTGACGACCACAGTGACCAGTGACCACCAGAGACAGTGCAGTTGTTTGTTTTATTTAATATATCCGTTCTCTGCCTGAAAAAAACGATACACAGTCACACAGTGACTCAGTCTGTGTGCACTGCTCAGCCCAGTGTGCTGCACATCAATGTATTGTATATAAAGCTTATAATTGTGGGGGAGACTGGGGAGCACTGCAGGTTGTTATAGCAGGAGCCAGGAGTACATGATAAATAATATTATATTAAAATTAAACAGTGCACACTTTTGCTGCAGGAGTGCCACTGCCAGTGTGACTAGTGGTGACCAGTGCCTGACCACCAGTATACTAGTAGTATTGTATACTATCTCTTTATCAACCAGTCTATATTAGCAGCAGACACAGTACAGTGCGGTAGTTCACGGCTGTGGCTACCTCTGTGTCGGCACTCGGCAGGCAGTCCGTCCATCCATAATTGTATTATATACCACCTAACCGTGGTTTTTTTTTTCTTTCTTTATACCGTCGTCATAGTCATACTAGTTGTTACGAGTATACTACTATCTCTTTATCAACCAGTGTACAGTGCGGTAGTTCACGGCTGTGGCTACCTCTGTGTCGGAACTCGGCAGGCAGTCCGTCCATCCATAATTGTATTATAATATATACCACCTAACCGTGTTTTTTTTTTCGTTCTTTATACCGTCGTCATACTAGTTGTTACGAGTATACTACTATCTCTTTATCAACCAGTGTACAGTGCGGTAGTTCACGGCTGTGGCTACCTCTGTGTCGGAACTCGGCAGGCAGTCCGTCCATCCATAATTGTATTATAATATATACCACCTAACCGTGGTTTTTTTTTCGTTCTTTATACCGTCGTCATACTAGTTGTTACGAGTATACTACTATCTCTTTATCAACCAGTGTACAGTGCGGTAGTTCACGGCTGTGGCTACCTCTGTGTCGGAACTCGGCAGGCAGTCCGTCCATCCATAATTGTATTATATACCACCTAACCGTGGTTTTTTTTTCATTCTTTATACCGTCGTCATACTAGTTGTTACGAGTATACTACTATCTCTTTATCAACCAGTGTACAGTGCGGTAGTTCACGGCTGTGGCTACCTCTGTGTCGGAACTCGGCAGGCAGTCCGTCCAACCATAATTGTATTATATACCACCTAACCGTGGTTTTTTTTTCATTCTTTATACCGTCGTCATACTAGTTGTTACGAGTATACTACTATCTCTTTATCAACCAGTGTACAGTGCGGTAGTTCACGGCTGTGGCTACCTCTGTGTCGGCACTCGGCAGCCCGTCCATAATTGTATATACCAGTGACCTAACCGTGGTTTTTTTTTCTTTCTTTATACATACATACTAGTTACGAGTATACTATCTCTTTATCAACCAGTCTATATATTAGCAGCAGACACAGTACAGTGCGGTAGTTCACGGCTGTGGCTACCTCTGTGTCGGCACTCGGCAGCCCGTCCATAATTGTATATACCACCTAACCGTGGTTTTTTTTTCTTTCTTTATACATACATACTAGTTACGAGTATACTATCTCTTTATCAACCAGTCTATATATTAGCAGCAGACACAGTACAGTGCGGTAGTTCACGGCTGTGGCTACCTCTGTGTCGGCACTCCGCAGCCCGTCCATAATTGTATATACCAGTGACCTAACCGTGTTTTTTTTTTCTTTCTTTATACATACATACTAGTTACGAGTATACTATCTCTTTATCAACCAGTCTATATATTAGCAGCAGACACAGTACAGTGCGGTAGTTCACGGCTGTGGCTACCTCTGTGTCGGCACTCGGCAGCCCGTCCATAATTGTATATACCAGTGACCTAACCGTGGTTTTTTTTTCTTTCTTTATACATACATACTAGTTACGAGTATACTATCTCTTTATCAACCAGTCTATATATTAGCAGCAGACACAGTACAGTGCGGTAGTTCACAGCTGTGGCTACCTCTGTGTCGGCACTCGGCAGCCCGTCCATAATTGTATATACCAGTGACCTAACCGTGGTTTTTTTTTCTTTCTTTATACATACATACTAGTTACGAGTATACTATCTCTTTATCAACCAGTCTATATATTAGCAGCAGACACAGTACAGTGCGGTAGTTCACGGCTGTGGCTACCTCTGTGTCGGCACTCCGCAGCCCGTCCATAATTGTATATACCAGTGACCTAACCGTGGTTTTTTTTTCTTTCTTTATACATACATACTAGTTACGAGTATACTATCTCTTTATCAACCAGTCTATATATTAGCAGCAGACACAGTACAGTGCGGTAGTTCACGGCTGTGGCTACCTCTGTGTCGGCACTCGGCAGCCCGTCCATAATTGTATATACCAGTGACCTAACCGTGGTTTTTTTTTCTTTCTTTATACATACATACTAGTTACGAGTATACTATCTCTTTATCAACCAGTCTATATATTAGCAGCAGACACAGTACAGTGCGGTAGTTCACGGCTGTGGCTACCTCTGTGTCGGCACTCGGCAGCCCGTCCATAATTGTATACTAGTATCCAATCCATCCATCTGCATTGTTTACCTGAGGTGCCTTTTAGTTGTGCCTATTAAAATATGGAGAACAAAAATGTTGAGGTTCCAAAATTAGGGAAAGATCAAGATCCACTTCCACCTCGTGCTGAAGCTGCTGCCACTAGTCATGGCCGAGACGATGAAATGCCAGCAACGTCGTCTGCCAAGGCCGATGCCCAATGGCATAGTACAGAGCATGTCAAAACCAAAACACCAAATATCAGTAAAAAAAGGACTCCAAAACCTAAAATAAAATTGTCTTAATCTTACTCACACAGTCAGCTACCTCATTGCGCCTCTTTTTTTCTTTGCGTCATGTGCTGTTTGGGGAGGGTTTTTTGGAAGGGACATCCTGCGTGACACTGCAGTGCCACTCCTAGATGGGCCCGGTGTTTGTGTCGGCCACTAGGGTCGCTAATCTTACTCACACAGCTACCTCATTGCGCCTCTTTTTTTCTTTGCGTCATGTGCTGTTTGGGGAGGGTTTTTTGGAAGGGACATCCTGCGTGACACTGCAGTGCCACTCCTAGATGGGCCCGGTGTTTGTGTCGGCCACTAGGGTCGCTAATCTTACTCACACAGTCAGCTACCTCATTGCGCCTCTTTTTTTCTTTGCGTCATGTGCTGTTTGGGGAGGGTTTTTTGGAAGGGCCATCCTGCGTGACACTGCAGTGCCACTCCTAGATGGGCCCGGTGTTTGTGTCGGCCACTAGGGTCGCTAATCTTACTCACACAGTCAGCTACCTCATTGCGCCTCTTTTTTTCTTTGCGTCATGTGCTGTTTGGGGAGGGTTTTTTGGAAGGGCCATCCTGCGTGACACTGCAGTGCCACTCCTAGATGGGCCCGGTGTTTGTGTCGGCCACTAGGGTCGCTAATCTTACTCACACAGCTACCTCATTGCGCCTCTTTTTTTCTTTGCGTCATGTGCTGTTTGGGGAGGGTTTTTTGGAAGGGACATCCTGCGTGACACTGCAGTGCCACTCCTAGATGGGCCCGGTGTTTGTGTCGGCCACTAGGGTCGCTTATCTTACTCACACAGCGACCTCGGTGCAAATTTTAGGACTAAAAATAATATTGTGAGGTGTGAGGTATTCAGAATAGACTGAAAATGAGTGTAAATTATGGTTTTTGAGGTTAATAATACTTTGGGATCAAAATGACCCCCAAATTCTATGATTTAAGCTGTTTTTTAGTGTTTTTGGAAAAAAACACCCGAATCCAAAACACACCCGAATCCGACAAAAATAATTCGGTGAGGTTTTGCCAAAACGCGTTCGAACCCAAAACACGGCCGCGGAACCGAACCCAAAACCAAAACACAAAACCCGAAAAATTTCAGGCGCTCATCTCTAGCAATTATGCCACTTAAGTTTCTGAGCTGTAATAAGCCTTCTGTGATAGCATAACCAGCTTAAACAAAATGGAAAATAAGAAAATACAGACATACTCTCCTACAATGCAATGTGTTTGTCTAATGCCTGGTGTAATTTTATGCAGTAATTTTATTTTCACCACAAAGATAACACTTATAACTATGCTGCTATATCATCTTTTCACTTCAAATGCAATGAACACTAATTTGACTACTCAGACCTTGCACTTTTTTATATAGAGAAATATAATCTACAATTGGTCTCCCTGGCAGTGTAGATGCAGCAAATGTAAGCATAGACTTACCTTTCCAGTAGCCAGCAAGGGTTATTTTTGTGAATGTGTGATCCTAGTCATGAATGCCCTCTGCTCTGCTCTGGATTTTTTTTCTATCCTGACATGGCAATAACATTGGAATCAAGCCCTCATGAATTTATACATTTGCTGTAAATGGCATGGGAGAGCTATTGTAGGAGATCCCCTGCATTGGGCCTTCTTGGCAATATGCAGCTCTGTTTTTTTAAACCTTTGATACATTTATTGGTAAATGCCTACAAGTTGTTAGGTTGTAGCATATGTGAGGAAGGGAGTTAAAACACATGTTAATTCCAAACTAGAGCTTGTGTTAATATGTTTTATTAAATATAATAGGATACACTTCATAGAAGACAAACAGCAGTCAATACAATAAGGAATCAAGCTCTTGGGCTAAGTATTGTACAGCCGTGCAACATTGTTGTGCTCCACTAACACAGTGACAGACTTGTGCACATGCAGATACAATTCTAAAGGTATGTAAACAAGTCCTCCTCCTGGAGTCTAGATAGTCTGATCTTTAGGTTTTGTAAATATTTACTCAGATGTGGGGCTGGATGTAATGGCTTGCAAGATGGCTGGAGCGTTGAGACTCTGGCTAAACTCATATGTTTTTAAAGCAGCAAATGTTTACAAGGCAAAACCAACAGATGTAGCCATGCTCATTTTTGCTGCAATGCATCATTCTTAGTTTCTTTCCCTTACTTCTTAATTTTTCTCCTTCCTCTCCTACCAATTTTCTTGTATGTTTTGCCAAGGCAGGATAGAGCATCAGTGCCTGTGCAAACATACAGCCATACTTACCATCAGAGGCATAACAAGGGTAGGGTGAGTGGGGCACATGCCCTGGGCGCCTTGCAGGCCCAGGAGAGGGGGATGCCGGCGGCGGCCAGGGCATCATGCCCCACTCGCCCCTGTCACGCCGAAATGTGAGGGGAGGAGAGCGCAGCGTCTCTCCCTCCCCTCACCGCCGCTGCCAGCACTAGTGTCCGGTCTCCAGCGGCGTTAGCCAATCAGAGCTTGTGGACCGGCTCCTGATTGGCTGCCAGTCCGCGAGCTCTGATTGGCTAGCGAACCGGTGCCAGACAGCCGCCGGAGACCTGGAGCGGTGAGGGGAAGGAGAGGTGCTGTGCTGTGCTCTCCTCCCCTCACATAGATATCAACAAGCGGTGAGTGACCGGGGGCGGCACAGTGGGGCATGTATCTGGCACTGAGTGGGGCATGTAACTGGCACTGAGTGGGGCATGTAACTGGCACTGAGTGGGGCATGTAACTGGCACTGAGTGGGGCATGTATCTGGCACAGTGGGGCATGTAACTGGCACTGTGGGGCATGTAATTGGCACTGTGGGGCATGTAACTGGCACTGTGGGGCAATGTAACAGGCACTGTGGGGCACGTAACTGGCACTGTGGGGCATGTAACTGGCACTGTGGGGCAATGTAACTGGCACTGTGGGGCATGTATCTGGCACTGTGGGGCAATGTATCTGGCACTGTGGGGCAATGTATCTGGCACTGTGGGGCATGTAACTGGCACTGTGGGGCAATGTAACTGGCACTGTGGGGCAATGTATCTGGCACTGTGGGGCATTGTGGGGCATATATCCGGCACTGTGGGGCATTGTATCTGGCACTGTGGGGCAATGTAACTGGCACTGTGGGCCATTTTCAGTGGCCGCACCCCTTCTGGTGTGTGGCCATGCCCATTTTTTCGCCGCCCGTGCCTTCGGTGTGCGCACATGCTTCTTTTGCTGTTTTTTTTTGGGGGGGCGCCATTTTCCATCTTGCCCTGGGCTCCGAAAACCCTAGCTACGCCTCTGCTTACCATATTCGTAGGGAGCATGTGTAATAGAAGACAACAGGTGTACTGGAACTGTAAGTACAACCAATACTCTTTAGCTCTATGGACACATCACCTGTAGAAACAGCCTTCCCATAAAAGGCATTCCTTTTGACTATTAACATTTCATATTGTTCTATTTGGCAGGACACCCAGGTCTCGGGACAACTGGAGCCATTCAGGCTGGTGTTTAAGTGGATGGCCTGCATTTTATATTTATTTGTATTACTTCAGTGTTATGAGCTAACCATCCCCATTTATTATCTAACTTTTATTCTGGCTTGATGCCAGTTCAGGGAAAAGTTACAAATCTATGTATCATTTACATGTATCATTTTGTATCACTCTGACATGTTTTTAACTGTCTATATGTTGATTTTACAAACACAATAATTTTCTTACTCTTTATCCTGACTATACTTTTGGAATAATAATAAATACATATTTTAAGAATCCATTGTGACCATTTAGTTCGTTTACCCCTTTCCCCTTTCTCTTTCTTCACTCCTATCTTTCTTTAAATGGTTCTTTGCCCAAATAGTGCACAATTTGCATGTGATTTAAATAAGGAAACTGACAGGTGTCCTTGAATCACTTAGCACTTCACTGCACAAAACTATTGATTAAGATGGTTCAAATGACAGCATCTCTATTCTTTCTGCAATGGCACTGGAAAATGCTGCAAAGTCTTGCATACCACAGCTTAGTTTGGCTGAGGCTTAATACTGGGCCCCTCAAGAAGGTGCGTTTTCTTTGTTAAAGACATTCAGTTGTTGATTATTTACATTCAGTTGTTGATTATTTACTTCTGATTTGGTCACTGTTCAGTTGTTTCACCCAACTTCTGCTGAGCTTCAACTTTCAGATAGCTAGCCTGCAAAAACTTTAGAATTAAGGGGCCTAAATCAGACCTGATAGTTAGGCTGCGTTTTTGTACAGCCAGCAAATAAGGTCTGAACTGCGCATGCGTATGCACCGCAATGCGCAGGCGCATCGGGCCACAGCGATGGGGATCAGCAGGCAGTGACGGGATGTGCGAGAAAAGCGATCGCAAGGTGATGACAGGAAGAAGCCATTTGTGGGTGGCAACTGACCGTTTTTGAGGAGTGTCCAGAGAAACGCAGGATGGACCAGGCATTTAGAGGAAGGGATTCTGATGTCAGCCCCAGCCCCGGTCATCACACTGGAAGAGTAAGTCTTGGGCTGTGCAGAGACTGCACAAACTTCTGTTTGTGCAGCTCTCCTGTACATGTGATCGCACCCCTGCACAGGGATTTCCCCCTCCCCCTGTAGGCGGCAACTACCTGATCGCAGGGATGCAAAAAATGCACCCTAGCGATCAGGTCTGAATAAGGCCCAATTTTTCCTGTCAATAAAGGCAAGCAGTGCATGCATTGAGTCAGAAGTGCAGCCTCAAACCATGATGCTATCGTCACCATACTTTATAGTTGGGATGAGGTTTTGATGCTGGTGTGCTGCTATTTTTTTCTCCACATATAATATTGCGCATTATTTCCAAAAAAACTGACTTTTGTTTCCTCTGTCCCCAGAACAAATTGCCAGTATTTCTGTGGAACCTCCAGATGCTCTTTTGAAAACTACAGATGTGTAGCAATATTTTATTGTGAAAAGCAGTGGCTTCTCCTGTATTGTCCTCCCATGGATACTATTCAGTGTTTTACATATTGTAGACCTGAGAATAGATATTTTTGCAAGTTGCAGTAGTTTCTGTAAGTCATTAGATGACACTGTAGGGTTATTCTAAGCCTCTTTGAGCATGCTGCACTATGCTTTTGCTAAAATCTTTGCAGAATGGCCACTCATAGGGAGACTGGCAACAGTGCTGTACTTTCACCATGTATAGACAGTTTGTCTTACTGTGCACTCATGAACATCGATCATTATAGATATATTTTTGCAACATTCTCCAACTTTATGCAAGCCGCAGTGGCGTATTTATAATGGGTGCAGTGTGTGTGGTGCACATGGGCCCCTGGGGTCCAGGGGAGCCAACACCACACACCCTGCACCCATTTTTTTTAATACTTACCCTCTGAAGTCCCGCTTCCGCAGCAGCAGCACTGCAGGAATCATCAGGAAAATGGTACTGCAGTTTTTTCTCTGTGTTTTGCGCATGCACAGTAAGAAGATCTCTAGGAAAATGGCTGCTGCACCATTTTCCCAGAGACCTGCACATGCACACTAGTCACTGGAACAGCACTAGGGTCCCCTATATATATATCTGTAGCAAGAACCAGCACTCAACCTTCCACATAATGTGATCCTGATGACGGTTTAATATAATCGAAACGTAGAGCCAAGGGAAAGTCTCTGTGTCTCCTTTTCTACATACTGATTGAATTAGTCCTGTGAGTGCCATATTCTGCTGTGGAACTGTTGTTGGTCCCGTGAGGGATCGTATGAGGGCACCCGGGCATATTACTGTGGAAGGTTGAGTGCCGGTTCTTGCTACAGATATATGTATATATATATATATATATATTCTACTATTTGTTTTGTTTTCTCCCATGTGTAATATACTAACCAACAGGGGCGAATTGGGAATCTAAAAGTGGCCTTGGAAAATATTACAGAGGTGGCCTGACATGGGCACTACAAGAGCTATAGCATACCATGTAGCCATGGCAGCATCACTGGATGGCAGAGTTACTGTACTGCAGAGATGGGATTACAGAATGAATGGGAACAATGCAGTGTGCGGTGAGCTGCATGTTATGCGAGCGTGGGGCCACATGTCAACAAACAAAACAAAACATTCTCCGGGATACGTCGGCCTAACGTGAATCTTCCCTGTTAGTCCTATGGCCAATCCACCCCTGCTCACCAATAAAAAAAAAGAATCATTCAGAGCAGACCCTCTGAGCAGGATGTTTGCGCGTGTGTGTGTGTGTGTGTGTGTGTGTGTGTGTGTGTGTGTGTTGAAATGTAATATTTCTTTTAAAATCTTAGCACATGTATGAACCAACATAATTTTACATGGTTCAGAGTATTATTTAATAGTGCACTCTGTATTATCCAAATATTACATTTAAAAATTCTGTAATTAGTATAGTTTTTTAAAATAAACTGACAATAAGAAATAAGTGCAAAAAATGATCTAAAACCATGATCAGTAAATGAGAAAGTTCCCAGCTCATTGGTTGAGCTTATTAGTTCCATCATAAAATTATGAATATGGAAAATATTTTAAATGCTCGGTAAGAAAAACAAATATTTGCGGCATACTAAACACAGTTCAAGCTCACTTTTATATTGAATGCCATCTGTGGCCATATGTGCGCCCCCAGGAGCAAATTACTGTCTGTAAGGGTGCATCTGCCCACTAAGAGCACAATTATGCCTGTTCTAATTATGCGTGGAGTGGGCAGAAGCTTTGATGCACAGACTGTCTAAGAGATAGGACGTGTGTGCTTGAAGTGTATGCACTTAAAAATTGCACTTTGTCCTGTGTTATATGAAAGTTGTGGTTATTTAGTGGTTTTAGATGTAGAATCCTGTACCTATACATTTGTAAATAACATTATTCAAGTTCAAAAAGCAATATAGTAATTTAAATTGTAATGTAGAATGCTTAGTCCAGACCATAATTAACTAAAGAAAAACAGTACAACGTTTAATTGAAATACATGGTGTTTTGCAAAAGTTACATATTTAAAGGCTATAACAATATTTAAATAACCTTTACATACAAACACCATATTGGTAGCACAAATCAGTCATTCATACAGTATCTGCAAGGTGACTGATTGAGATATGTGTCAGCTAGTTTATTAGTGAGTTAAATTAAGTGCATATTGCTGTGTATTCATTGCTATACTTTACTATATGATTGCTGATTTGATAAAAACCTAGAAAATGCATTACTTTGGCAACACCATATGGGCCAGGTATGTGTACTAAAAATGACTACACTACACTTGAATTTTCCATATATTACAATTTTAAAATATATGTTTCACCAGGGCTGTCCAGTATGGCACTACAAGGATCAACGTACTCTCCCGTTACTGATCTCATACATGCCTCTAAAAACAGTGGTGCACAGAATGGCAGGTGCTCAATCAATTTATTGGCCCATCACCATCATTTTCATCCCCCTGATACTAACATCACCAGTCTGAGCCATCAACACTAGTGTTGGCTTCACTTTTATTGTAGGGGGACCATTTTTTCCTTTTAGTTTTCCTTTATTTTTTGTACAGGCAATGCAATGTATTCATCATCAGTGGTATAACTACCGTGAGTGCAGTCATGGGCTGCCTCCCCCCCCCCCCTCCCTCTCTCTCTCTCTCTCTCCCTACTCTCTCTCTCTTTTTGCTCCTCTCTTTCTCTCTCCTTGACAGTCTCTTTCTTCGACACTGTGTATTCTCCCTGACACTGTCTCTCTCTCTCTGTCCCTGAAACACTCTATCTCTCTGACACTGTCTCTCCTTCTTTCTCTCTCTCTCTCTCTCACTGATACTGTCTCTCTCCTTATCCCTAACACTGTCTCTCTCTCACCCTGACACTGTCTCTCTCTCCCTCTCTCCATAACACTGTCTCTCTCTCTCTCTCTCTCTACCTCTCTCTCTGGCATTGTCTCTCTCTCCCTCTCTCTGACACTGTCGCAGGGGTGTATCTAGCAGTCCTAGCACCCCTGGCAAAGTATAGGACTGGCGCCACCCATATTTGAAATATGGAAGGCGTGTGTGCCAACAAGGGGGTGTGGCCACACAATAGTACTCCAAATTCATATGACACCACACAGTAGTGTCCCTTACTCACATTATACTGCACAGTAGTGTCCCTTACTCACATTACACCGCACAGTAGCGTTCCTTACTCACATTACACTGAACAGTAGTGTCCCTTACTCACATTACACCACACAGTAGTGTCCCTTACTCACATTACACTGCACAGTAATGTCAATTATTATTATTAAAGTTATGCTACACAGCTGTACCCCTTATATGCATTATGCCACACACTAGACCACCTTATTAGCATTATGCTACACAGTAGTGCCCCTTACACACTGTGTGTGCCCTCCAGGTGTCATGTTGTCACCTCCGGTACATGCTGGAGCATAGGAGGTGTCATTCCCCTGTTCTCCCTTCCCATGCCATATATACTGTAACTGTATATATATATATATATATATCTGTATGTTTATATCTCTATATGTTTGTGCGTGTATGTGTCTATATATTTATATAAAACTATATATGTATATACATGTTATATACAGTATATATGTGTGTGTGTGTGTGTGTGTGTGTGTGTGTGTGTGTGTACACATATGCACATATGTATATGTATATGCATATGGCCTCAATCCGGCACTCTGGCAATCTGTGCTAGTGGAATCGTACTTGCCCTGGGGCCCTCCTTGCGTATATGTGTATATGTACATGTGTATAAAAAAAAAAAAATATATATATATATATATATATATATCACAACAAGGTGCAGCACTCCAGGCAACTTAAGAATATGCAGTTACAGCGGTAGGTGCTTTGGCAATGTTTTAGAGCCGTTTATGTATATATGCCATGTGTGTCTGTGTATGTATATATATATATATATATATATATATATAAAATATATGCCTTAGAGCAATTTAAACATGCTTGGGATAGCCATATGAATATCCTTACAAAGAATTAAGGTTCAAAAAGGGTTGAGATTACCTAAAGTATAAAAAAAAGGGGCAGACTAGATGGGCCAAGTGGTTCTTATCTGCCGTCAAATTCTATGTTGCTATGTTTCTATATATAACAATGGCATCAGCCATTGTGCCGACTGAGCCTTGCTGTATAAGGACTGTTTGCTGTGTACAGGTATCTGAGGACGAAGGTGCTGTCCCACACCAGGGCAATACTAATACATAAAAAGGTGGCACTTACGTACTTGTATATTAATATAGGGTAGATACCCCACAGCTTTTCAAATGAGTTAATCCTGAAGACTATTGAATGAATCTAAATGTTGAAAATCTGTGGAGTATCTACTAGAGATGAGCGGGTTCGGTTCCTCTGAATCCGAACCCGCCCGAACTTCAGGTTTTTTACACGGGTCCGAGCAGGCTCGGATCTTCCCGCCTTGCTCGGCTAACCCGAGCGCGCCCGAACGTCATCATCACGCTGTCGGATTCTCGCGAGGCTCGGATTCTATCGCGAGACTCGGATTCTATATAAGGAGCCGCGCGTCGCCGCCATTTTCACACGTGCATTGAGAGTCATAGGGAGAGGACGTGGCTGGCGTCCTCTCCGTTTAGAGAAGAGAGAGACACAGTATTTTGGGGAGCATTATTAGGAGGAGTACTACTATACTGTATACTACTATACTACTTGCTGAAGTGATATTTATAGATTAGATAATAGATAGTGTGACTGTAAGTGTATTATCTGACTTGTGGGGGAGACACTGACAGTGGGGAGCAGTTAGAGTCTGAGAGCAGGACTCAGGAGTACATATAACGTACAGTGCACACTTTTGCTGCCAGAGTCAGTGCCACACTGCCATTGTTGTGACCACACTGACCACCAGTATAATAATATATTTTGTGATTGTCTGCTTAGGCCTCGGAGTACTAGTTGCAAGTTGCAACGTGAACTGAAGTGACCACCAGTTTAATAATCAATCACCACCAGTTTAATATATATATATATATATATATATATATATATATATATAATTGTATATAATATATATATATATATATATATATATATATAATATTGTATACCACCTACCCGTGGTTTTTTTTTTTCATTCTTCTTTATACATACTACTATAGTAGCTTACTGTAGCAGTCTGCGGTGCTGTGCTGACCTGACAGTGTCCAGCAGGTCCGTCATCAGTCATTACATAATAAATATATATAGTACCTGTCCGGCTGCAGTACTAGTGATATTATATTGATTTCATCTCATTATCAATAATTTATCATCCAGTCTAGACTCTATATTAGCAGCAGACACAGTACGTTAGTCCACGGCTGTAGCTACCTCTGTGTCGGCACTCGGCAGTCCATCCATAATTGTATACCACCTACCCGTGGTTTTTTTTTTTTCTTTCTTCTTTGTACATACTACTATAGAGTATAGTAGCTTACTGTAGCAGTCTGCGGTGCTGCTGAGCAGACAGTGTCCAGCAGGTCCGTCATCAGTCATCATTACCTAATAAATATATTATCTACCTGTCCGGCTGCAGTACTAGTGATATTATATATACATACATATATATATTGATTTCATCTCATTATCAATCATCCAGTCTATATTAGCAGCAGACACAGTGCGTTAGTCCACGGCTGTAGCTACCTCTGTGTCGGCACTCGGCAGTCCATCCATAATTGTATACCACCTACCCGTGGTTTTTTTTTTTTTCTTTGTACATACTACTATAGTATAGTAGCTTACTGTAGCAGTCTGCGGTGCTGCTGAGCTGACAGTGTCCAGCAGGTCCGTCATCAGTCATCATTACCTAATAAATATATTATCTACCTGTCCGGCTGCAGTACTAGTGATATTATATATACATACATATATATATTGATTTCATCTCATTATCAATCATCCAGTCTATATTAGCAGCAGACACAGTACGTTAGTCCACGGCTGTAGCTACCTCTGTGTCGGCACTCGGCAGTCCATCCATAATTGTATACCACCTACCCGTGGTTTTTTTTTTTTTCTTCTTTGTACATACTACTATAGAGTATAGTAGCTTACTGTAGCAGTCTGCGGTGCTGCTGAGCTGACAGTGTCCAGCAGGTCCGTCATCAGTCATCATTACCTAATAAATATATTATCTACCTGTCCGGCTGCAGTACTAGTGATATTATATATACATACATATATATATTGATTTCATCTCATTATCAATCATCCAGTCTATATTAGCAGCAGACACAGTACGTTAGTCCACGGCTGTAGCTACCTCTGTGTCGGCACTTGGCAGTCCATCCATAATTGTATACCACCTACCCGTGGTTTTTTTTTTCTTTCTTCTTTGTACATACTACTATAGTATAGTAGCTTACTGTAGCAGTCTGCGGTGCTGCTGAGCTGACAGTGTCCAGCAGGTCCGTCATCAGTCATCATTACCTAATAAATATATTATCTACCTGTCCGGCTGCAGTACTAGTGATATTATATATACATACATATATATATTGATTTCATCTCATTATCAATCATCCAGTCTATATTAGCAGCAGACACAGTACGTTAGTCCACGGCTGTAGCTACCTCTGTGTCGGCACTCGGCAGTCCATCCATAATTGTATACCACCTACCCGTGGTTTTTTTTTTTCTTTCTTCTTTGTACATACTACTATAGAGTATAGTAGCTTACTGTAGCAGTCTGCGGTGCTGCTGAGCTGACAGTGTCCAGCAGGTCCGTCATCAGTCATCATTACCTAATAAATATATTATCTACCTGTCCGGCTGCAGTACTAGTGATATTATATATACATACATATATATATTGATTTCATCTCATTATCAATCATCCAGTCTATATTAGCAGCAGACACAGTACGTTAGTCCACGGCTGTAGCTACCTCTGTGTCGGCACTCGGCAGTCCATCCATAATTGTATACCACCTACCCGTGGTTTTTTTTTTTCTTTCTTCTTTGTACATACTACTATAGAGTATAGTAGCTTACTGTAGCAGTCTGCGGTGCTGCTGAGCTGACAGTGTCCAGCAGGTCCGTCATCAGTCATCATTACCTAATAAATATATTATCTACCTGTCCGGCTGCAGTACTAGTGATATTATATATACATACATATATATATTGATTTCATCTCATTATCAATCATCCAGTCTATATTAGCAGCAGACACAGTACGTTAGTCCATGGCTGTAGCTACCTCTGTGTCGGCACTCGGCAGTCCATCCATAATTGTATACCACCTACCCGTGGTTTTTTTTTTCTTTCTTCTTTGTACATGCTACTATAGTATAGTAGCTTACTGTAGCAGTCTGCGGTGCTGCTGAGCTGACAGTGTCCAGCAGGTCCGTCATCAGTCATCATTACCTAATAAATATATTATCTACCTGTCCGGCTGCAGTACTAGTGATATTATATATACATACATATATATATATATTGATTTCATCTCATTATCAATCATCCAGTCTATATTAGCAGCAGACGCAGTACGGTAGTCCACGGCTGTAGCTACCTCTGTGTCGGCACTCGGCAGTCCATCCATAAGTATACTAGTATCCATCCATCTCCATTGTTTACCTGAGGTGCCTTTTAGTTGTGCCTATTAAAATATGGAGAACAAAAATGTTGAGGTTCCAAAATTAGGGAAAGATCAAGATCCACTTCCACCTCGTGCTGAAGCTGCTGCCACTAGTCATGGCCGAGACGATGAAATGCCAGCAACGTCGTCTGCCAAGGCCGATGCCCAATGTCATAGTACAGAGCATGTCAAATCCAAAACACCAAATATCAGTAAAAAAAGGACTCCAAAACCTAAAATAAAATTGTCGGAGGAGAAGCGTAAACTTGCCAATATGCCATTTACCACACGGAGTGGCAAGGAACGGCTGAGGCCCTGGCCTATGTTCATGGCTAGTGGTTCAGCTTCACATGAGGATGGAAGCACTCAGCCTCTCGCTAGAAAACTGAAAAGACTCAAGCTGGCAAAAGCACCGCAAAGAACTGTGCGTTCTTCGAAATCCCAAATCCACATGGAGAGTCCAATTGTGTCGGTTGCGATGCCTGACCTTCCCAACACTGGACATGAAGAGCATGCGCCTTCCACCATTTGCACGCCCCCTGCAAGTGCTGGAAGGAGCACCCGCAGTCCAGTTCCTGATAGTCAGATTGAAGATGTCAGTGTTGAAGTACACCAGGATGAGGAGGATATGGGTGTTGCTGGCGCTGGGGAGGAAATTGACCAGGAGGATTCTGATGGTGAGGTGGTTTGTTTAAGTCAGGCACCCGGGGAGACACCTGTTGTCCGTGGGAGGAATATGGCCGTTGACATGCCTGGTGAAAATACCAAAAAAATCAGCTCTTCAGTGTGGAGGTATTTCAACAGAAAAGCGGACAACAGGTGTCAAGCCGTGTGTTCCCTTTGTCAAGCTGTAATAAGTAGGGGTAAGGACGTTAACCACCTCGGAACATCCTCCCTTATACGTCACCTGCAGCGCATTCATAATAAGTCAGTGACAAGTTCAAAAACTTTGGGCGACAGCGGAAGCAGTCCACTGACCAGTAAATCCCTTCCTCTTGTAACCAAGCTCACGCAAACCACCCCACCAACTCCCTCAGTGTCAATTTCCTCCTTCCCCAGGAATGCCAATAGTCCTGCAGGCCATGTCACTGGCAATTCTGACGAGTCCTCTCCTGCCTGGGATTCCTCCGATGCATCCTTGCGTGTAACGCCTACTGCTGCTGGCGCTGCTGTTGTTGCTGCTGGGAGTCGATGGTCATCCCAGAGGGGAAGTCGGAAGACCACTTGTACTACTTCCAGTAAGCAATTGACTGTCCAACAGTCCTTTGCGAGGAAGATTAAATATCACAGCAGTCATCCTGCTGCAAAGCGGATAACTGAGGCCTTGACAACTATGTTGGTGTTAGACGTGCGTCCGGTATCCGCCGTTAGTTCACAGGGAACTACACAATTTCTTGAGGTAGTGTGCCCCCGTTACCAAATACCATCTAGGTTCCACTTCTCTAGGCAGGCGATACCGAAAATGTACACAGACCTCAGAAAAAGACTCACCAGTGTCCTAAAAAATGCAGCTGTACCCAATGTCCACTTAACCATGGACATGTGGACAAGTGGAGCAGGGCAGGGTCAGGACTATATGACTGTGACAGCCCACTGGGTAGATGTATGGACTCCCACCGCAAGAACAGCAGCGGCGGCACCAGTAGCAGCATCTCGCAAACGCCAACTCTTTCCTAGGCAGGCTACGCTTTGTATCACCGCTTTCCAGAATACGCACACAGCTGAAAACCTCTTACGGCAACTGAGGAAGATCATCGCGGAATGGCTTACCCCAATTGGACTCTCCTGTGGATTTGTGGCATCGGACAACGCCAGCAATATTGTGTGTGCATTAAATATGGGCAAATTCCAGCACGTCCCATGTTTTGCACATACCTTGAATTTGATGGTGCAGAATTTTTTAAAAAACGACAGGGGCGTGCAAGAGATGCTGTCGGTGGCCAGAAGAATTGCGGGACACTTTCGGCGTACAGGCACCACGTACAGAAGACTGGAGCACCACCAAAAACTACTGAACCTGCCCTGCCATCATCTGAAGCAAGAAGTGGTAACGAGGTGGAATTCAACACTCTATATGCTTCAGAGGTTGGAGGAGCAGCAAAAGGCCATTCAAGCCTATACAATTGAGCACGATATAGGAGGTGGAATGCACCTGTCTCAAGCGCAGTGGAGAATGATTTCAACGTTGTGCAAGGTTCTGATGCCCTTTGAACTTGCCACACGTGAAGTCAGTTCAGACACTGCCAGCCTGAGTCAGGTCATTCCCCTCATCAGGCTTTTGCAGAAGAAGCTGGAGACATTGAAGGAGGAGCTAACACGGAGCGATTCCGCTAGGCATGTGGGACTTGTGGATGGAGCCCTTAATTCGCTTAACAAGGATTCACGGGTGGTCAATCTGTTGAAATCAGAGCACTACATTTTGGCCACCGTGCTCGATCCTAGATTTAAAGCCTACCTTGGATCTCTCTTTCCGGCAGACACAAGTCTGCTGGGGTTGAAAGACCTGCTGGTGAGAAAATTGTCAAGTCAAGCGGAACGCGACCTGTCAACATCTCCTCCTTCACATTCTCCCGCAACTGGGGGTGCGAGGAAAAGGCTCAGAATTCCGAGCCCACCCGCTGGCGGTGATGCAGGGCAGTCTGGAGCGACTGCTGATGCTGACATCTGGTCCGGACTGAAGGACCTGACAACGATTACGGACATGTCGTCTACTGTCACTGCATATGATTCTCTCACCATTGAAAGAATGGTGGAGGATTATATGAGTGACCGCATCCAAGTACGCACGTCACACAGTCCGTACTTATACTGGCAGGAAAAAGAGGCAATTTGGAGGCCCTTGCACAAACTGGCTTTATTCTACCTAAGTTGCCCTCCCACAAGTGTGTACTCCGAAAGAGTGTTTAGTGCCGCCGCTCACCTTGTCAGCAATCGGCGTACGAGGTTACATCCAGAAAATGTGGAGAAGATGATGTTCATTAAAATGAATTATAATCAATTCCTCCGTGGAGACATTGACCAGCAGCAATTGCCTCCACAAAGTACACAGGGAGCTGAGATGGTGGATTCCAGTGGGGACGAATTGATAATCTGTGAGGAGGGGGATGTACACGGTGATATATCGGAGGATGATGATGAGGTGGACATCTTGCCTCTGTAGAGCCAGTTTGTGCAAGGAGAGATTAATTGCTTCTTTTTTGGTGGGGGTCCAAACCAACCCGTCATTTCAGTCACAGTCGTGTGGCAGACCCTGTCACTGAAATGATGGGTTGGTTAAAGTGTGCATGTCCTGTTTATACAACATAAGGGTGGGTGGGAGGGCCCAAGGACAATTCCATCTTGCACCTCTTTTTTCTTTAATTTTTCTTTGCGTCATGTGCTGTTTGTGGAATGTTTTTTGGAAGGGCCATCCTGCGTGACACTGCAGTGCCACTCCTAGATGGGCCCGGTGTTTGTGTCGGCCACTAGGGTCGCTTATCTTACTCACACAGCTACCTCATTGCGCCTCTTTTTTTCTTTGCGTCATGTGCTGTTTGGGGAGGGTTTTTTGGAAGGGCCATCCTGCGTGACACTGCAGTGCCACTCCTAGATGGGCCCGGTGTTTGTGTCGGCCACTAGGGTCGCTTATCTTACTTACACAGCTACCTCATTGCGCCTCTTTTTTTCTTTGCGTCATGTGCTGTTTGGGGAGGGTTTTTTGGAAGGGCCATCCTGCGTGACACTGCAGTGCCACTCCTAGATGGGCCCGGTGTTTGTGTCGGCCACAAGGGTCGCTTATCTTACTCACACAGCTACCTCATTGCGCCTCTTTTTTTCTTTGCGTCATGTGCTGTTTGGGGAGGGTTTTTTGGAAGGGCCATCCTGCGTGACACTGCAGTGCCACTCCTAGTTGGGCCCGGTGTTTGTGTCGGCCACTAGGGTCGCTTATCTTACTCACACAGCTACCTCATTGCGCCTCTTTTTTTCTTTGCGTCATGTGCTGTTTGGGGAGGGTTTTTTGGAAGGGCCATCCTGCGTGACACTGCAGTGCCACTCCTAGATGGGCACGGTGTTTGTGTCGGCCACTAGGGTCGCTTATCTTACTCACACAGCTACCTCATTGTGCCTCTTTTTTTCTTTGCGTCATGTGCTGTTTGGGGAGGGTTTTTTGGAAGGGCCATCCTGCGTGACACTGCAGTGCCACTCCTAGATGGGCCCGGTGTTTGTGTCGGCCACTAGGGTCGCTTATCTTACTCACACAGCTACCTCATTGCGCCTCTTTTTTTCTTTGCGTCATGTGCTGTTTGGGGAGGGTTTTTTGGAAGGGCCACCCTGCGTGACACTGCAGTGCCACTCCTAGATGGGCCCGGTGTTTGTGTCGGCCACTAGGGTCGCTTATCTTACTCACACAGCTACCTCATTGCGCCTCTTTTTTTCTTTGCGTCATGTGCTGTTTGGGGAGGGTTTTTTGGAAGGGCCATCCTGCGTGACACTGCAGTGCCACTCCTAGATGGGCCCGGTGTTTGTGTCGGCCACTAGGGTCGCTTATCTTACTCACACAGCTACCTCATTGCGCCTCTTTTTTTCTTTGCGTCATGTGCTGTTTGGGGAGTGTTTTTTGGAAGGGCCATCCTGCGTGACACTGCAGTGCCACTCCTAGATGGGCACGGTGTTTGTGTCGGCCACTAGGGTCGCTTATCTTACTCACACAGCTACCTCATTGCGCCTCTTTTTTTCTTTGCGTCATGTGCTGTTTGGGGAGGGTTTTTTGGAAGGGCCATCCTGCGTGACACTGCAGTGCCACTCCTAGATGGGCCCGGTGTTTGTGTCGGCCACTAGGGTCGCTTATCTTACTCACACAGCTACCTCATTGCGCCTCTTTTTTTCTTTGCGTCATGTGCTGTTTGGGGAGGGTTTTTTGGAAGGGCCATCCTGTGTGACACTGCAGTGCCACTCCTAGATGGGCCCGGTGTTTGTGTCGGCCACTAGGGTCGCTTATCTTACTCACACAGCTACCTCATTGCGCCTCTTTTTTTCTCTGCGTCATGTGCTGTTTGGGGAGGGTTTTTTGGAAGGGCCATCCTGCGTGACACTGCAGTGCCACTCCTAGATGGGCCCGGTGTTTGTGTCGGCCACTAGGGTCGCTTATCTTACTCACACAGCTACCTCATTGCGCCTCTTTTTTTCTTTGCGTCATGTGCTGTTTGGGGAGTGTTTTTTGGAAGGGCCATCCTGCGTGACACTGCAGTGCCACTCCTAGATGGGCACGGTATTTGTGTCGGCCACTAGGGTCGCTTAGCTTAGTCATCCAGCGACCTAGGTGCAAATTTTAGGACTAAAAATAATATTGTGAGGTGTGAGGTATTCAGAATAGACTGAAAATGAGTGGAAATTATGGTTTTTGAGGTTAATAATACTTTGGGATCAAAATGACCGCCAAATTCTATGATTTAAGCTGTTTTTTAGTGTTTTTTAAAAAAAACACCCGAATCCAAAACACACCCGAATCCGACAAAAAAAATTCGGTGAGGTTTTGCCAAAACGCGGTCGAACCCAAAACACGGCCGCGGAACCGAACCCAAAACCAAAACACAAAACCCGAAAAATTTCAAGTGCACATCTCTAGTATCTACCCTTGATTGTAAGATTGTCAGTGCCGCCTTTATATGTATTTGTATTGCCTTCACGTGGGTGGGCACCTGGCATCTTTGATCACTTAATTTGTACCTGTGTGTCCCTGCAGTGACGCCCATCAATAAGCACAGCAGGCAGCGGCAGCCACAGTTACTGGTGGCGGTGTCCAGCACTGCGCACCGCATACACTATAAAAATTGTAACTAAACTACAGCTCCCAGCAGCCCTTGCTGCAAGCTGTAGTTTAATTACAGTTTCTATAGTGTAACTGGTGCACGGTGCTGGACACCACCGACAGTAACTGTGACTGCCTGCTGTGCTTATTGCCAGGCATAACTCTGCCCTCTGGCTACGGGTGGCACCGGTGGGTGTCACCCCTCCTCGTCTGGCGCCCCTGGCGAGTGCCATCCTGGCCAATGGGTAGATACGCCCCTGCACTGTCGGTCTCCCTCTCTTCCTGACAATCTCTCTATCCCCCTGAAACTGTCACTTTCTCCCTCTCTCCCCGAGTCTCTCTCTCCCTGACACTGTCTGTCTTTCTTTCACTCTCTCCCTGACACTCTCTCTCCCTGACACTTCCTCTCTCTCTTGTTCTCTCTCTCTTGTTCTCTCTCTCCCTCTATGTCTCTCCCTCCCTGACACAGACGTGTAGCAAGGTGTCATGTTGCCTGGAGCAAGGTGTGTTTCGACGCCCCCCTCCCCTGTACTGAATTTGGGGACGTAGCCACCAGGGCCGGTTTAGACCTTGTGGCATCCAGGGTGAAAGTTTCCTTTGGCGCCCCCCCACACACACACCCACAGACCAAATAGACGCGCAGCAAAAAATAGGAGCATGGCTTCATAGGTAAGGGGCGTGGCCACAGTTATCCCACTGTAGTTATGGACCCAGTAATTGTGCCCCCTGTAGATTTGCCCCCAGTAGTTGTGTCCTCTGTAGATTTGCCCCCTGTAGCTGTGCCGGAGTAGCTGTGCCCCCTGTAGAATTTTCCCCAGTAGATGTGCCACCTGTAGCTGTGCCTAGAGTAGTTGTGCCCCTATAGATTTTCCCCCAGTAGATGTGCCCAGAGTAGTTGTGCCCACTGTAGATTTTCCCCAGTAGCTGTGCTTGGAGTAGTTGTGCCCCCAGTAGGTGTGCCCAGAGTAATTGTGCCCCCCTGGTAGCGCCGCAAACACAAAAGAAAACAAAACAAATAATACTCACCTGCCCCGCTCCTGCTTCCTGACTGCTGCTGGCCGCATCTCCACACGCCCGTGCATGTGGTGTGATGCGTGATGTCACATGCAAGTCAAGGACCAGAAGGGAGGAAGAGATTTGATGCAGCTCGGGCTTCCAGCTGTCAATGACAGCTGCGGCGTCCTGTACTGTCTTGGGTGCCTGGAGCTCGAGCTCCATCGGAACCGCCCTCCCTACACCCCTGCCCTGACACTCTCTCTTGCTTCCCTCTCTCTCTCCCTCCCTGACACTGTCTATCTCTAGCTCTCCCTCACACTCCCCTCCCTCTCTCTCTCTTGTTCCTCCCCTTCTCTCTCTTTGGTACCCTCTATCTTTAGAGCAGTCTAACAAAGCAATACAACTGCCTATGAGGCAAGAGGGTTTATTCAGGAAGCACTGGGTTGTAAAATCCAGCACATGTGATAGTGTTTGTGCCCGATTTTGAAAAGTGAAATACTTTTAGTAGCCATGTCTTGCTAGTAAAAGTATTGTTCTTCCAAATATTGGGCATAAATGCCATCAAAAATGCTGGGTTTTACAACCTGACACTGCGGAAATAAACCCCATGGTGTCTTATGTTCCGTGTACTATTGGCAAATATTTTGGTTTGCGTAAATAGAATTTATTAAAAGAAATCTTCATTGAAAATAACAACATTTTTGAAAATCAACTTCTTTGATTTTGAATTGAAAAAATGTTTCAAATATGTTTTTATAAAAAATGAAACTCGATATTAATATTGAATCATATCTAAAACTGAAGAACTTTGATTCACAAAATTGATTTATTCTCATCTGTGTAGCATTTAGGTATGGTAAACAAGCAATCTGTGTCAGGCTGAACTAATCAGTGTGACCGAATGCTGTGCATTCTTGCTGGGTTCCAACAACAAATTACTCTGTATAATTCAAGACCATTACTATCAGATTACTACGATTTGCCTTCTTAGGTGTTCATGTTCAGTGCTAAAAAAAAAAAAAAAAGAAAATCATACTGTGTTTCGCACTTGAGGCATCGAAAAATAATTGAAAAATGTTCTGCCTTACTGGTTTGTTTAAAGAAAATCTCCCTTTTTTGTGTGACAGCTCACAAATGTAGAGGACAGATTGTGAAAATATATAATAGTTTCTGCACTCATCTTCAATATGAATGTTATAGCTAAGTGGGACTTGAAGAGGATTTAAATAGTGTCATTCAACAGCATGTCTGGTATTAAAGGTGAAGGAAATTTTAGCAAGCAAAACACTAGTAAGCTGAAATCGGGTGAAAAAATTGATCTTGATGTTGGTTGACATAAACAAGTACATAAACATAAACAAGTATTAAGCTACGTCAGCTTGTGTTCTGGTTTTACAGTTTGTTCTTAACATCTTACCTTGGTATAAATGGTTTGTTGAAAAGAAGCTCAAATTGGCACACATTATCTACAAATATTTAACATTCACACATTATAGTACTTCCCTCAGATTTAGAAGGATTTGTAAAATATATGTAAATGTACAGTACAGTATATTCCTGCCTGGCATTAGCAAGCTATATTATTAGTGGGGTTACGTATTTATGTCTATGGTCTACATATTCAGAATGTCGACATACCGACACTGATGTATTGTGGACATTTTTTGTAATGTGAACAGTGTCATTTTACTGTCACTGTATCCCTAATGCTAATCCATATAAATAAAAGATACAAATAACCATGATTATCATCATCATCATCATCATCATCATCATCATATTATCCAATTAAGGATTAAACTAACTGGCAAACTTCGGCATGCGCAGCACATTTCATTACCGTGTGCAGCCATGAATTTCACCCTTTCATCGTGTTCTAAATATATCGTACTCCTTAATCATTATTTTTCTCCAACTTCAGTTTGGAAATAGAAGATACTGTAGGACTACAGACACTAGACCTTCTGCCTAGGCTCCAGCAGAAGCCAGAATAGGTTTCTCCATATTGATCTAATGCCTTGCACTGTGACCCACGCAAGCAGGACAATTTGCTGGGGGCAGGCCTAAGAGGGATGTGGTTGACATCCCGGCAGGGGCACTTCTAGAGAGGAGGAGGCCCATGAGCAGACTCCGTCTAGGCCCCCTCCTCTCTAGCCAGCAGCACTGTAGACTCTGGGCGCTAGGGTAACTAGGGGACCCTAGTGCTGTCCCAGAGTCTAGTGAGCATGCGCAGATATCTGGGATATTGGTGCAGCAGCCATTTTCCCAGAGATGTCCTTACTGCCCATGTGGAAATCCCTGGAGAAATGGCTGCCGCGCCATTTACCAGAGATTTGTTTAGAGACCCTGCCATCAGCGGGGACTCTGGAAAGGTGAGTATTTAAAAAATGGGTGCAGGGTATGGGCCCCCCCTGGACCCCGGGGGCCCATGTGCACCACACACACTGCACCCAGTGTAAATATGCCAGTGCATCCCGGTGTACAGGATCCCGGTGATCAGAATGCTGACACCAGATCCCGACAGCCAGAATGCCAAATGTAATTATGAAAGGAGGGTTATGGATAGGCTGCAGGCGGAAAGCTAGTGATGCACTGCAGTGGGAGATGGTTAGGGTTAGGCCGCGCGGGGGGGGGGGGGGGAAGGGGGGAGAGTTAGGGTTAGGGGGAGGGTTAGGATTAGGGTTACTTTGCTCCATCGCCCTTGTCGGGTTTTCATGCTCTCGAGATGCCGGTGTCTAATAAATATGCCTAAGAATAAATGAGTAAAAGTATGTATAAAACAATTTTAATAAGGTTTGTTATATAAATAACCATCATGATAAAGAATGATTTAGCTAAATAATGTATCCCCTGAGCTGAATTTAGCAAATGTTTTCTCTAAATACAAATTTGGACTTTCTATTTATTACTAATGCCTGTTTTTAGACTGGGATCTTTCTTACCGGCATTAGGGAATTTATTTAGTTTCAGATAATAGAGAAAAAGTTCAAGTAAAAAATATTCATATATATAAATATATATATATTTACATAAACCTATCAAAATCTGAGCATTTTGTATTTTGTTTAACTTATGATTTTGTATTGGCTTTTAGAATATTTGTGATTGCTGATGTAATCATTGATGTCACAAGTAAGTTTGTGTGATGTCAGTGACCAGTGATGAGATGCTTAAAATATTAAATGATGTCATCAGTAATGTAATCAATTATATCATAAGTCACATTATTGTATGGATCATCATAAGATCTTTATGGTTAGGACCAGTTAGGTTTGTTCACATAACAGTCCAACTACTACTGTGTTTTAGCTTCCGAGAGAGCCTTAAATTTGCTTTTACAAATGTTTGCTTAAAAATGTACTGCTTTTTCTCATTAAAAATATAAATAAAATATAAACAAAATATAACTGTACTTCAACTTACATTTTTCAAATTTATACCACATTTAATGTAATCTGCTTTTAATCAATCAGTAAGTCATGGGAAATAATGAAATATTTGTCAGGCCCACTTATCATGTATCTTATTTATGAGAAGTTATGACAAAATAATTGAAAACATTCTGCTATTCTCTAAATTCTGGAAGCTGTCAAAAAGAGCTCAGATTAACATATGAAAGACTAAAGGCAGGGCCGTAACTAGGGGGGACTAAGGGGGCATGCACCCCGGGTGCAGGATTTGAGGGAGCGCTGAGGAGTTACAGAGGAGGAGGGTTTTTTGTTTTTACCAGCAGTGCTGTGCTGCTCCAGTGAGACAGCAGATGGCTCCCAGGGGCAGTGTCTCTGACCCACCTGTCTGCCCGGAGCTGGCTCCGACGCTGTGCGGGTGAGCTCCAGTACCTGGAATCTCTCTGATGCTGGCTATCATCTTAAACTCTCTTCTTTGCCATGCAGTACTGCGACTAGTGTGCTGTGCACCATACAAGCTATAGAAGCGAGCTGTTGGTGCTGTATTTTTCAGCAGGCTATGATCCCGGCTGCCTGCCCAGCACCAACTGATAACAAGCTGCAGGCTACACCACATTGAGAGGGCACACTGCACCAGGCTTATTCTTGTTAACAGGAGCAGTCACCGATGTTACAGAAATAAAAGGCTCACTTTGCTATCTATCCACTTGACAGTGGAAACTTAGAGCCTGGACAGCAGCTTTGTGGTGAGTTTAAAGACAGACCTTATTATTGGCATTGTGCTCCCATTTAGGAGTATCAACCTCCGCTTTGCCTCCCAGATGGGGGAATTTGGTGTAGCTTATAGGGGGATGTAGTGTAATGATGTATGTAGTGTAGTAATGTATTGCAGTATATAGGGGCATGTAGTGCACTGATGTGGTGTAGCATATAAGGGGATGTAGTGTAGTGTATAGGGACATATAGTATAGTGATGTAGTTCAGTGTGTAGGGGATGTATTATAGTAGTGCAGTGGCTAGGGTAATGTAGTGCAGTGATGAAGTGTTATGATAAAGTGCAGTGATATAGTGCAATGTATGAGAGATAAAGTGTAGAGAGATAAAACCCTGGCCAGTCAGCTTCTAGCTGTAACTTTACAGGAGTATTATATGCATGCCTGGCATTTGGGATACCAGCAACATCCCTATAGAAAGAATCTCGACAGCGGTTGGTTAAGTATATTTATACCTCCACCCTAACCCTCCTAACCCTAACCCTCCCTACCCGCATCCTAACCCTAACCCCTTTATTCCCGCAGCCTAACCCTAACCCTCCCCAGTGGTGCCTATCCCCCCCCCCATCCTTTTTGCAGGTTATGGTTCCTACTGTATGTACTAAACATTGGAGAGAGATAAGGTGGAGATAAATAAAGTACCAACCAATCAGTTCCATATTGTCACATTAGAAGTTGATTGCTTGGTAGGGATCCGGTCAGGAACCTCTATGGTTGGGATCCGTCAAAATACCCATGCCAGAATCCCAACACTGATCAGAGTGCTGGTGCTAGCATCCCAAATTAGATCACAATGCTGGCACTGGCATCCCAAAGATAGGATCCCGATCGAGTGACTGCCAGGACGCCGAGGGGGAGGGGGAGGTTAACGGGGGAGGCTAGGTTTAGTTTGCGGGGGGGGGGGGGGTTTGGGTTATCCCGCAGGGAGGGGGGTTAGGTTTGGGCACACTCAGGGAGGGTTAGGCTGTGGTGGGAGGGAGGATTAGGTTTAGGATGCAGGAAGGGGGGGGGGGTTAGGTTTAGATACCACCAGGGAGGGTTAGGGTTTAGGTTTAGGCTGCAGTAAGTGGGTTAGGGGGGCTAGGGTCTGAGTGGCACCAGTTTATCCGACCCCTATCAAGATTCTAAACAGCAGAATGCTATGGTCTGTATTCTGACCGCTGGCATTTTAGCCCCAACCCGATTGGTAATTTATCTTTCTCCACTATCTCTCTCTCTAAGCATTGATGCATATCCCCTATATATGAGAGAATATGCTTTAGAAACTTCTTCATTCTACAATGTAAAACTGCAATGCAAAATAGTCTGTAAAGCTACTTCTATATTTAAATTTGTTATGAGAGATACCAGTTTGTTAGCACAAAAGTTGTTGAAATCAAAATGTAACGTACCTGATACATATGTTTCAAGTCATTGCAATAAATATGAAAAGACCTAGAGTGCTTGTTACTTGTGTCACTCAATATTAATTCAATAAGAAATATATAGAGAACAGAAAACACTACTTCAATTAAATAAAACCTCTGGCTGCATTTAAAACTTAATTTAGTTATGTAACCATGACAACATGGATTTTAAAATGAACAGTGTTGATAGAGTTTTATGTTGATGTTTCTATGTACAGTAGATTACTAATTAAAGGGCAGATTTGCTAAAGGGTCTTTAGATTGCAGTTATTGTTAGTGCACCTTAAAACTATATTTTCTACAGTATATTAGAAAAACATGTTTTAAGCTATGGTCCTAGGAGCCTCTGGTGGGGCATGATTTCACCTCAGCTTTAACACATAATTAGTCATTTTCATTTAGTAAAATGTGTTTACAAGGAATGTCTTGAATTCATTATGGCAGAAAAAAACAGACTCATTTGTATATTGTTATGGCAATCTGCTTCTATTGTTCTTACTTGTTTTCCAAATGTAATCATCCCGACTGAATTAACCACTTAACTGGCTATTAATTTCTAAGAAGACTATATCAGAAATTGCCATTTTATTGGTCACTTACCAAAATGTTAATATTTTGTGCAAAGAACACAAATGTAAGCTGCATACGTGAAGCTGGAAGGCCATTAAGGGGGATATCCAATTATCCCCGTTAAAACATCGGGTCCAAAAAATGGCCGTTTTCGGTTGTTTTTCTGACTTTTTTCCGATGTTTCACAGATTTTTTTTACAGGCTATCCAGATGGATCGCCTGTAAAAAAAAAACCCTTTCTCCCAAAAACACATAGGTTCAGTGAAACCTATGTGTTTTCATGTGAAACAGTCCAAATTTCGGGCGAAAACGGGTCTGTTTCCGGGGATTCTGCTTCGTCTGCCGGAGGCAGGTGAAACAAAATCCCCGATAAGCCACGGCACGCGCAGGTTTATCGGGGCTAATTACATAAATTACCGGAGCACATTGGATATCCTCCTTAATCAAATCACAGCCAAGTTTTGAATAAAACAGCATTGCAGGATTTTAGATTTTTGAATTATTATAGGTCAGTGGTTCTCAAACTCAGTCCTCCAAATGGTTCATATTTTCCTGGTCACCTGTCAATCTTTGAAATGTGACAGTTGATCATACACATGTGCCCATCTAGCTGACCTGGAAAACATGAACCGTTTGGGGTGCTGAGGACAGAGTTTGAGAACCTGTGCTGTAGGTGAACCAGGGCCAGCTAGGAGTCTGGTAGACTCTGAATGCACTTTCAATGTCCTCACCTAGGGGCCCATTTATTATAGATTGCATATTCAATGGGAACTTACCGCCCAGGTTTGCATTTCAATATGCAATCAAATCGTGCTTATGTATCATGCAGCACAGGCAGGGACAGTGACTCTGTCTCGCATTCATCTCTGACCACTCAAGCACAGAGGCCACTTCTGTAGGAACCCTCCAACAGCTACAATTGCGATATATAGCCCATAGACTGCAATGGGCTACTGTTATATTCAGATGGCTAATTGGGCAGCATTTATTTATTATTTATTTATTATCAGTCATTTATATAGTGCACACATATTTCACAGTGCTTTTCCAGAGAATATTTGGCCATTCAAAATTCCCTGCCCCATTGGAGCTTACAATCTATATTCCCTACCACATACACATGCTTACACACTAGGGTTAATTTTTTTGGGAGCCAATTAACCTACCAGTAAATTTCTAGATTGTGGGAGGAAACTGAAGTACTTGGAGGAAACCCACGCAAGTACATGGAGAATATACAAACCGCACACAGTTAGGTGGGAATAGTAGGAATCAAACCCATGACCTCAATGCTGTGAGGCCATAATGCTAACCATTACACAAGCTGTAGAAACCTATGGAGGATGTGCCTGCTGAGGGAATGGAGGGGTTGCAGAAGGTATCTCCAGTACATCCGGGTGTTAACTAATATTTGCAGCTAACCCCCGTGAAATGTTTTCAGGGAAGTAGCAGCAAATATGGAATGATAAATGGGCCCCTAAGTACTGAGATCATTGAGATTATTATTGAGATTATAAATGCTGAAATCACTGCAGGGGATGCTGAGCCAGACTGCAGACCTGATGATTAGGTTCTCACCTGGCAAAAGGAGAAGGCATTCTCTGAGAGAATTACCATGCCCAGTACAAGCATTCAAACAGAGTGATCCCTGGAGACAATAGCACAAGTCAGCTAAGTTATTAATTCAGACCACATACAGTGGGGCCGATTTATTAAGCCGGGAGAAGTGATAAAGCAGTGATAAGTGCAAGGTGATTATGCACCAGCCAATCAGCTCCAATATCTAAATTGACAGTTAGGGTGTGATTGACTGATGCATTATCACCTTCTACTTATCAGTGCTTTATCACTTCTCCAGGATTAATACATCTGTCCCAATACCTCTCAATTGTACCAATTTATGCAGGACAGTCCTGAATTGTGGACCAAAACATGGGGTGGAGATTTGCCAAAAGTACTGTAGGTGTTTCTGGGCAGTTTTGGGCAAAGATTTTCTGCACAAGGGCCTACTGGTCCAAATCTGGCATTTATAAATTTTGAAAAGTTAAACTTACGTTACAGTAAAGCTGGCAGAAACTGCGCTCCACTTCTCAGAATGCATGCCACCCCACCCCTGCAGTTGGGCACAAGTGGGGGGCAACATCTCCTGTTCCTTTCAGCAAGGAAGAGCAGAGCTGGGCAGTGATATCATCATACAATGCCACTCTGAAAGCATTTCACTGACAATCAGGGTTCACAGGGACTAAGTAGAAATAGACTATCAGCATACAGTAACAGGGACTAAGTAGAATCAGACTACTATCATACAGTAACAGGACTAGGTAGACACAGACTATCAGCATACAGTAACAGGGACTACGTAGGAGCAGACTATCAGCATACAGTAACAGGGACTAAGTAAAAGCAGAATATCAGCATACAGTAACAAGGACTAAGTAGAAGCAGACTATTAGCATACAGTAACAAAGACTAAGTAGAATCAGACTATCAGTATACAGTAACAGGGATTAAGTTAAAGCAGAATATCAGCATACAGTAACAAGGACTAAGTAGAAGCAGAATATCAGCATACAGTAACAAAGACTAAGTAGAAACATACTATCAGCATACAGTAACAGAGACTAAGTAGAAGCAGACGATTAGCATACAGTAACAAGGACTAAGTAGAAACAGACTATTAGCATATACAGTAGTTACAAGGACTAAGTAGAAGCAGACTATTAGCATGCAGTAACAAGGACTAAGTAAAAGCAGATTATCATCATACATTAACACGGACTAAATAGACACAAACTATCTGCATACAGTAACAAAGACTAAAGTATAAGCAGACTATCAGCATACAGTAACAGGGACTAAAGTAGAAGCAGACTATCATAATACAGTAACAGGGACAAAAATATTTTGCACACACTGTTCTATCACAGGTTCATTCACTCACATTTACATCATTTGAAGTAAATTCCATCAGGGTTTACTCTCCTTTCTCTCTGCATGTTGCAGCCCAGGTGGGCTATCTATCGCCCACCTGGGCATCCCAAACAATTTCTGGAAATTTTTTTTGCCTGGCTCCCTCAATCCCTATCCTCTGACATCTCCAACAAAATCATGGGTGATTTCAGTATTGCTATTGATTGTCCAAAATCTTCTGCTCATGCCTCAGAACTACTCTCTCTAACCTCCTCTCTTGGCCTCTCCCAATGGACTGACTCCTCTACTCATCAGGAGGGCCACTGCCTTGATCTAGTATTCACCAGACTATGCTCTGTTTCTGAACTCACTAACACTCCTTTCCCCTCTCAGATCACAACCTTATCACCTGCGTGCTCTCCTCCATTAATTCAAAGTCTGTGTTGCTAAAGTCCTCCAATCCTCCTCAAACCTGCAGAAATATTAACACAATTAATCTTCAAGAACTTTCCACCTCACTCCAACTGCTTTCACCTATTTCTGCATTCACCTCTCCTGAGATGGCTGTATCATACCTGAACCAGACTCTAGAAATAGCCCTTGATGAAGTGGCTCCAGCTACCCATCACACTCCACCAGGGCCGTTATCAAGGGGGTGCCCTGTGTACAGTTGTCCCGGGCCCAGCCACTCTGACAGAGTGGAGGGCCCGGGCTGCTCAAACAGACAGCCGTGGCTATTCCCGGCGGCCGCCGCCGGTGAGACTGCCCGTAGCTGCTACAGACAGTTAAACAGCCCTCATTCCGCGATCGCGGGCTGCTCCCCTCTGTCGCCCGCCCACCCACCCACTGCCGCTACCCCTGCTGCCACGCACTGCTGGTCACAATCACTCAGCAAGCAGCAGCTTGCTGTTTAATAAAGTTTTATTTTATCCGGATGCGGCGCAGCATGATGTCACGACATCACGCCGCATCAGTGAAGTGGAGCCACGAAGAGCTAGAGACAGGAGGCCAGGAGCAGATAGTGTGGCAGAGAGGACTCTCAGGATGGATTTGGTAAGGTAAGTATGTGTTTGTTGTGTGTTTGTGACTCTGAGAAGGGGGCCCGGGGCTGGCTCAGCTGTCATGTGACATGTCATGCATGCAAATAATGTAATATAAAAGGCAAGTGATTATTCTCTGTCTGAAGAAAACAAAGTGTATACAAAATTACAAAGTGGTCAGCAGCTCAGCGCTGGATATATGAGTTGGTATCTGTAATCTTGGTATATACAATATGTGCAGTAGTATTCAATTCTTCAGAAGCTCTCTTACAGCGCACTGCATTAACACTTACAATTGAACCCCTTGGTTCCTGCCCATAAAGGCAGTGATCGAAAAAACGCGCTATGGCACATATTTTACCCAGAAATAGCGACCTGGGACTCATGTTTAGAAGATGAGTGGGTCTCACAGGACGCGCTCATCTGGATTTGTGTGTGGCATCGCGCTAGCCAGTCAGAGGATACAGGAGGTGACTGGCTGTTTCCTCAGCCAATCACCTCCTGTAGCGGCAGCGGAGACAGGGCAGTGTGCAGCGGGATGGAGCAACCAATCACAGCCTACCTGGTGCAATGTGTCTCAGTGCAATACCTGGTGCAATGTGTCTCAGTACTCTACCTGGCGCAATGTGTCTCAGTGCTCTACCTGGAGCAAAGTGTCTCAGTGCTCTACCTGGTGCAATGTGTATAATGTGTTCTGCCTGGCGCAATGTGTATAACGTGCTCTGCCTGGCGCAATATGTATAATGTGCTCTGCCTGGCGCAAAGTGTATAACGTGCTCTACCTGGCTGCAAAGTGTATAACGTGCTCTGCCTGGCGCAAAGTGTATAACATGCTCTGCCTGGCGCAAAGTGTATAACGTGCTCTGCCTAAATTATTTTTTGTAAAAGTGTGTGTTGGGGGGGCTGCCTATTTTGTCAGTCCAGGGCCCCACAATTTCTGGTGGCAACCCTGGACTCCACGTAGGCCTAGATGTCAACCATGGCACTCTAAATTACAAGACATCTACAAAAACTCACACGTAAACTTGAACGTCAGTGGCGTAAATCTCGTATTTCAAGAGACTTCCTCACATATAAGACTGTCTACCACTCTTATAGAAATGTCCTGGACACTGCCAAACAAACATATTTCCAAACTCTCATCTCTGCTCAATCCTCTAAACCCAAACGACTCTTTAAAACATTTAAATCCCTTCTGAATCCTCCCGCACCTACCGCACCAGCCACTATCAAGGCACAAGATCTTGCTTCCTGCTTCAAGGAGAAGATTGATAAGATCTGAGATGAAATGGTATGCTCTTGGTCAGCCAGTGACCTGCTCAGTTCTTTACCTAAACCCTCTGACACTCTCTCTTCATTTGAACCCACAAATGAAGATGAAGTATCATCACTCTTCTCATCCTGCTTCTCTACTACCTCTCCTCTTGATCCTTTACCCTCACAAATAAGTAAAGCTCTGTCTCCGGTGCTCATCTTAAGAAACATCTGTAATCTCTCTCTCTCTACTGGTATTTTTCCTTTACTGTTCAAGCATGCAGTGATTACTCCCATTTTGAAGAAAAAAAAATTATGACCGTAACTCTCTCAAACTACCGCCCTATCTCTCAGCTCCCTTGTCTCTCTAAGCTACTTGAGAGACTTGCCTACACTCGACTCACACTCTTTTTTAACTCACACAATTTTTTGGGCCCACTTCAGTTAGGCTTCCATTCCCAACACTCCACAGAGACAGCACTGACTAAAGTGGTTAATGATCTGGTCACTACGAAGTCTAAAGGCCATTACTCACTTCTTATACTTATAGATCTATCTGCTGCCTTTGACACTGTAGACCACTCTCTTCTCATACAAACACTACAATCCCTATGTCTTAAAGACACAGCCCTTTCTTGGTTCGTATCTTACCTATCTAATCACCCCTTCAGTGTTCGCTTCTCTGAATCTACCTCCTCTTCGTTACCTCTTTCTGTTGGAGTACCGCAAGGCTCAGTCTTAGGTCCTCTGCTTTACTCCCTCTATACCTCATCTCTTGGTAAACTAAGCAACTTTTTTGGATTTCAGTATCATCTTTATGCAGATGATACTCAAATCTACCTATCCTCCCCTGATTTGTCTCTATCTTTACTGGGCAGTGTCGCTGAATGCCTTTCTGCCATTTCCTCTTGGATGACATCTTGCCACCTCAAACTTAATATTTCAAAAACAGTTAATTATATTTCAACCGGCCAATAGTAGGTACCAACCTGATATCTCCATCACTATTGAAAACTCAACAATCAACCCTCCCCCACAATCTTGGTGCCTAGATGTCATCCTTAACTCTGATCTGTCCTTTGTTCCCCACATTTAATCTGTCTCAAAATCATGTTACATACATCTAGGAAACATATCCAGAATATGACCATACCTTACACAAGACACTGCTAAAATTTTAATTCATGCTCTTATTATCTCCTGCATTGATTAATGCAATAGTCTCCTAACTGGCCTTCCCAAAACGACACTCTCACCACTACAATCCATTCTGAATGCAGCTAATCTACCTAGCTAGACGTTCATCATCTGCAGATCCACTCTGTCAATCCCTCCATTGGTTACCTGTATTCTACCATATTCAATATAAAATACTTTTAGTCACACACAAGGCCATTAAACAAACTACACCAACATACATCACTTCCCTTTACTCAAAATATCTCCCAACCCGACCTCTTCACTCTTCACAAGATCTGCGTCTCTCATCCACACTCATTACTCGCTCCCACTCATGATTACAGGACTTTCTTTGGGCAGCACCCACTCTGTGGAATGCCCTACCACACACAATAAGACTCTCCTTTAATCTCCAAACCTTCAAGCGTTCCCTGAAAACTCACCATTTCAGGCAAGCATATCAAATTCCAGAACCGCCCACATAACTTTCATAAACTTTCTTATCAAATTGCATCCACTCTGCACAGTCCACACATATTCTCATATCTCTACTCATTCTTCACTTTCCCTTCCTCCCGACGGTGGTTCATCATTGGTGTGTGACCATATCATACAGCCCACCAAGAACCTTTGCAATCTGGTGGACAACTATGCAATAGATAGCACCTATCCTTGTGTATACATGCATGTTTCCCTATAGATTGCAAGCTTGCGAGCAGGGCCTTCCTACCTCTATAACTGTTTGTTATTACTCAGTTTTGTTATATCATTGTTATTTCCAATTGCAAAATGCAAGGGAATATTCTGCGCTATATAAGAAACTGTTAATAAATAAACTGTTAATAAAAGTAGAAGCAGACATACAATATTGGTGCAGAAATTAGGAATATTGTTAAGAATCTCATCTTTACATTTAAGTGTGTTCTAGCCAATTCAGCAAAAGTGGAACAGAATAACATTATTACATTTATAAGTATTTTTTTCTATTCATTTGTTGGAATAATGAAAATTGTGCATTAATGAAGGTAAAAAATAAATGTATTATACTAGAACAATTGAATATTGTTGTATAAATAAATGAGCTCCATATTTTAAACATTTTTGATTGTGTTGTAATGCATCTACAAAAAGAAAACTGTAAAGATATTAATGAGCACTTATTTATCCATTGGTTACATAACCTAATAACTAAGGGAAGTGTCACACAAGAGAATAACATTTTATTTGTTATTATGGAGATTTATGGCTAAAGCACTGGTATATAATACTGAACAAAAACTAAATATTAGTCACTGCAGACTGTAAAAACACTTGCTCTTATTCTTCACTCATTATTACTTATCAGCGATTCACTGCCACACTCATAATGTAGCTTTTAATCACTTCTCTGACTTAAATGACCCCGGTCACCATACAAACTAGCAGGTCCATGAGATTTAATGAATAAAATCCATGTCAGTTTTTCATGTTTCACTGTTGCTTCAAATAACTGCAACCACATGACATCTACTAGAAGGCAAAACAAGGAAAAAGAGGAAATGTAAAAACATTCATTAATCTTGGATTAAGTAAATAACTGAATATTTCCAGAGGCTAAGTTGGTTGTTTTCTTGGATGCCATGCTCAAAGGAGTTGCTTAATATTTTCATTTTTAAAATCAAACAATAAATAATAAACAGTGCGCTGAATGCATAGTGGAATGAAGAAAATTATGTTTTGCATGATGCAGTGCACACTACATACAATGTATACAATTATCAGACATATGAGCTAAGTATATTGAACAAAATACTAAAATATTACCACCAATAGGTCTATTTATCACGTTACGGGTATAATACATATTTTTATGGTAATCATAGTGATTATCAACTATCTCAGCTATTTATCACAAAAATATTGCTGGAATCAGTATAATGGGGCAACAGTGTGCACTGTGCCAGCCGCGCCCTCAAAGTGCATAATGTCATGATGTTGTACTCTGGGGACAGGACTGCCAGAAGTGCAGCACCGCTTGGAGTTTTCTGAGGATGCACTGACCAACTGTACAAACTGCAAGGTGCATGACTAGAACATCTAAAGCATGCTACGGGAGCAATGCAGCAGTGAGCCTGCCAGCAGAGTGTCGTTCCAGGCACCCTGCTAGTTAGATCACTGAGCACATATCTCTCTAGCTATTGCTAAGATTGCCTCAGCAGCTGAGTGATACTCAGCTGATCAGAGATAGGTTCAAGAGAGTCTGGGGCCATGCCCGTCTTAACTGCATTATAGGCCATGGGGACCCCTACACACCCATTTGTGGGAACCAATTATAAAAAAAAATTAATAACATGCCACCTCCTGTGGTCTCACAACATCTTTCCACATGCTTCCATATAGTGAATGGTTATTAGCACTCTGATTAGTGGATAGCTCCAGCCATCCACCAATCAACATGTGGACAGCTATTGACTGCCCGGCTGCAGGCTGGGAGGCAGATAGAGAATGCTGCCTCATCACTCTGATTATGTCAGCAGCACCCATCCCTCCTCAAAAGCCCCTAGAATGGTGTGCAGTGCCGTTTCTTGCGGCGGGCGAGCTGTGCAACCGCACGGGGCGGCGGGCGAGCCGTGCAACCGCACGGGGTGCCCGCCGCGGCACTTCTTCAGCACTAAATCCCCCCTCCCCTCTCCTCCCGAGTGCCCAGCTCGGGGTGCGGGGTTTCGCGGAATGACGCATTTGCGTCGTGATGTCACGACGCAATCGCGTCATTCCGCGAAACCCAGCCCCCCGAGCTGGGCGCTCGGGAGGAGGGAGAAGGGGGAGCCAAGCCGGCCGGCGCCGCGCAGACGAGGGAGAGGCAGCTGAAGAGCGGGAAGAACCGCTTCAAATGTAAGTCAGCCCCTCTCCCTCTCTCTCTCTCTCTCCCTCCCTCCCTCCCCCCTCACCACCACCTGCCGTACTGTGTAAATTGGGGACACCTGTCTTCGGAATGTGTAAATTGGGGACACTTTCCTGCCGTACTGTGTAAAATGGGGACACTTTCCTGCCGTACTGTGTAAAATGGGGACACTTTCCTGCCGTACTGTGTAAAATGGGGACACTTGCCTGCAGTACTGTGTAAAATGGGGGCACTTTCCTGCCGCAATGTGTAAAATGGGGGCACTTTCCTGCCGCAATGTGTAAAATGGGGGCACGCGCCTGCCGCACTGTGTAAAATGGGGACACGTGCCTGCCGCACTGTGTAAAATGGGGACACGTGCCTGCCGCAATGTGTAAATTGGGAACACTTGCCTGCCGCACTGTGTAAAATGGGGACACTTGCCTGCCGCACTGTGTAAAATGGGGACACGTGCCTGCCGCAATGTGTAAAATGGGGGCACTTGCCTGCCGTAATGTGTAAAATGGGGACACGTGCCTGCCGCACTGTGTAAAATGGGGACCTGTGCCTGCCGCAATGTGTAAAATGGAGGCACTTTCCTGCCGCAATGTGTAAAATGGGGACACTTGCCTGCCGTACTGTGTAAAATGGGGGCACGTGCCTGCCACAATGTGTAAAATGGGGACACTTTCCTGCCACAATGTGTAAAATGGGGACACTTTCCTACCGTGCTGTGTAAAATGGGGTCGCGTGCCTGCTGTAATGTGTAAAATGAGGCCTTTTTTTTTTTTAATCCTGTGGTGGCCATGATGATGAGATCAGATGAGGCCACGCCCATCTTAAAGCCATGGCCATTTTAACTAGGCCATGCCCCCTTGCCGGGAGCGCGCATGCCTTCGGCGCACACATGGTTTTCCTCTTTATATCTAGGGGGGGGCATTTTTTTCTTATGTGAATATGGGGGGGGGCGCATTTTTAAATCTCACACTGGGAGCCAAATTGGCTAGAAATGGCCCTGATGGTGTGGCCCTGGGCAGCTGCCCACTGTGTCTATATGTTAATATGGCCCTGGGTGGAGCCCATATTCAGTTTCCATGCTTGCCTCCCCTCTCTCACAGTGTATGTGCAATGTAGATCATTCCGCGAAACCCAGCCCCCCGAGCTTGGCGCTCGGGAGGAGGGAGAAGGGGGAGCCAAGCCGGCCGGCGCCGCGCAGATGAGGGAGAGGCAGCTGAAGAGCGGGAAGAACCGCTTCAAATGTAAGTCAGCCCCTCTCCCTCTCTCTCTCTCTCTCCCTCCCTCCCTCCCCCCTCACCACCACCTGCCGTACTGTGTAAATTGGGGACACCTGTCTTCGGAATGTGTAAATTGGGGACACTTTCCTGCCGTACTGTGTAAAATGGGGACACTTTCCTGCCGTACTGTGTAAAATGGGGACACTTTCCTGCCGTACTGTGTAAAATGGGGACACTTGCCTGCAGTACTGTGTAAAATGGGGGCACTTTCCTGCCGCAATGTGTAAAATGGGGGCACTTTCCTGCCGCAATGTGTAAAATGGGGGCACGCGCCTGCCGCACTGTGTAAAATGGGGACACGTGCCTGCCGCACTGTGTAAAATGGGGACACGTGCCTGCCGCAATGTGTAAATTGGGGACACTTGCCTGCCGCACTGTGTAAAATGGGGACACTTGCCTGCCGCACTGTGTAAAATGGGGACACGTGCCTGCCGCAATGTGTAAAATGGGGGCACTTGCCTGCCGTAATGTGTAAAATGGGGACACATGCCTGCCGCACTGTGTAAAATGGGGACACGTGCCTGCAGCAATGTGTAAAATGGGGACACTTGCCTGCCGCACTGTGTAAAATGGGGACACTTGCCTGCCGCACTGTGTAAAATGGGGACACGTGCCTGCCGCAATGTGTAAAATGGGGACACTTGCCTGCCGCAATGTGTAAAATGGGGACACTTGCCTGCCGTACTGTGTAAAATGGGGACATGTGCCTGCCGCAATGTGTAAAATGGAGGCACTTTCCTGCCGCAATGTGTAAAATGGGGACACTTGCCTGCTGTAATGTGTAAAATGAGGCCTTTTTTTTTTTAATCCTGTGGTGGCCATGATGATGAGATCAGATGAGGCCACGCCCATCTTAAAGCCATGGCCATTTTAACTAGGCCATGCCCCCTTGCCGGGAGCGCGCATGCCTTCGGCGCGCGCATGGTTTTCCTCTTTATATCTAGGGGGGGGGGCATTTTTTTCTTATGTGAATATGGGGGGGGGGGCGCATTTTTAAATCTCACACTGGGAGCCAAATTGGCTAGAAATGGCCCTGATGGTGTGGCCCTGGGCAGCTGCCCACTGTGTCTATATGTTAATATGGCCCTGGGTGGAGCCCATATTCAGTTTCCATGCTTGCCTCCCCTCTCTCACAGTGTATGTGCAATGTAGACTCTGGAACGGTGCTAAAGTTAACAAACAATGGTAGCTGCTCAATCATTCCTGGAGATAATTATATACAGGTTGAGTATCCCATATCCATATATTCCGATATATGGAATATTCTGAAATACATATTTTTTTAGTGAGATTGAGATAGTGAAACCTTTGTTTCCTAATGGCTCAATGTATACAAACTTAGTTTAATACACAAAGGGGCAGATGTATTAAGCCTGGAGACGGCATAAGGAAGTGATAAACAAGTGATAAATGCAAGGTGATAAACGCACCAGCCAATCAGCTCCTAACTGTTCATTTACATATTGGAGCTGATTGGCTGGTGTGTTTATCACCTTGCACTTATTATTGTTTTATCACTTCCTTATGCCTACTCCAGATTAATATATCTGCCCCAATGTTATTAAAAATAGTGTATTAAATGACCTTCAGGCTGTGTGTGTAAGGTGTATATGAAACATAAATAAATTGTGTGAATGTACACACATTTTGTTTAATGCACAAAGTTATAAAAAATATTGGCTAAAATGACCTTCAGGCTGTGTGTATAAGGTGTATATGAAACATAAATATATTCTGTGCTTAGACTTGGGTCCCATCGCCATGATATCTCATTATGGTATGCAATTATTCCAAAATATGGTAAAATCCGATATCCAAAATACTTCTGGTCCCAAGCATTTTGGATAAGGGATACTCAACCTGTATCAGGTGCTAGAAAAGGGGAGGGGTCACAAACAAACAGCAGACAGAGAGGGGGGGTGCTTTTTCCACCCTGGTATCCCCCCCAGCACACTAAAAATTATCTGTAACCATACCTGAACCTATCTGGTAAAAGAATTTCAGAGAATCAGTCGCATGCGTTTGCAAAGACATGTTTAGCGGGTGAGCCACATCAAGGCTTCTCCGATATCAGCAGTCCTAACACTACATAATGGAAGTGCCCATATAGGGCCATGTGATTTGTCTACAGTAAGGCCTCATGATAAAGGCTATTAATAAAACGCATTGAGCAGCTACCATTGTTTGTTTGCATGTGTGAGAAGGCACTGAATGGGAGCAGCATTTGGAAGGCATGCTGTTCCTTGTAGGGCTAATGGGAGATCCTGGGGGTGGCTCCCAGGTAAGCTTGCCCTTTGTCTGGATGTGTTTTAGTATGTGACCCCCAGCATGCGATTTTATAAATAGCAGTTTTTGCTCTGAAAAAAACCCTATATCCCCTAATAAGGTGAGGGGATTGTTTGGTTTTCAGTCAGCTTTGGGTACACATCAGTTGCTCTGAGTGTCCACCTATTTTGTGCTTTGCATTATAAATGTACCTGCTACAGCATAATAAAATGCTGCCAATGTGCACAATTACTTTGTCTAACTTAATTTATTCCTAACTGTGAATGATGTAAAACAAATAATAAATTAATTTGATGAGCTTTAACAGTGAAAGGAAAGTGGGATATAATACAAGATTAAACTATGTCAAATGCTACTTCTTAGTTTTATAAATAGGCTAAATAGTCAAAAAAGAAACAACTTTATGGAACAAAAAACACTTTATACATCGATAAGTATGCCCCTTAGTCAGCAACACACAAGGTGTGTATTCAAGAAATGAAGTGTGAAATACTTAAATTCAACAGTTTCTTTTTTTCTGTGAAATTTCTCTTTTGCTTCAATTGTGATTTAAATTTTATTGGATTCTACGCTGGATTTTTTTTATTACATTAAAATTTTTACCAGTAATATTTTAGTTTGGTGCTGTTTTGAAAAAATAGCTTTTTTCTACCCAATTCTAAGTCATATAAGAAAACAAAATGCTAATTCTGACCTTGCCAACACTAGCAATGAGTAAATGAGTTTATATAGACACAAGTTTTGGTAAAAAATATGATTTATTATTATTATTATTATTATTAAGAATAATAAGAATACTGTAATTTATTTAATAGCCTGCATTGACTAATTGCATTGATGATTCTTGGTCACACCAATACTTTATTTGTGGTTCATGGTTTGTCCCTCTTCCGACCATAGGGGGGTCATTCAGATCTGGGCTGCTAATTTTGCTGTCCTACATTCAGATAGTCGCCACCTCCAGGAGGAGTGTATATTCACCATGCAAGTGTGCAATCCTATGTGTACGCCAAGCTGCTAAAATCCACTTTGTTCAGACTCTGCACAGCCCAGAACTTACTCCTCCCATGCGATCACATCAGGCTGATCAGGGCCCGGAGCTGACATCAGACCCCCTCCATGAAAATGCTTGGACACGCCTGCGTTTTTTTGGACACTCCAAGTAAATGGTCAGTTACCACCCACAAACGGCCTGTCCGTTTGCCAGTATTTGTACCGGTTCTGTGAGTAGCGGCTTTGCCGCGTCCGTCAGCCTAGGCCGCTGTATTCCTTTGTTATATTTAGTTACTGGTGTTTTGCAGAGGGTTCTGCTTATGCTGTCACCGCCGGTACACAAAAGTATTGTGTCGGCGTGTGGACAGCATTTCCTTTGGTTGTTCTTTTCTGCTTATGCTGTCACCGCCGGTACACAAAAGTATTGTGTCGGCGTGTGGACAGCATTTCCTTTGGTTGTTCTTTTCCTTTGGCGGCAAGCCGCACATACATTTAGTTTTAGACTAGTCAGTAGCCCCTGGCTTTGGTTGTTTCAGTTAAAGGTCCCCTTGTTATTACCCTGTCTCAGTTCACGCTTTGTCTCCCTTTAAGACCTGCGGGGGCATCGGAGTTGGGCAGACCTAATCCGCCCTTCAAACGCGGCTGCCATGGGCCCAAGAAACCATAGTATGCAGGCGTGAACTGACCACATGGGTAAAACAACGGAGGTAGGGTGCTAGGGGCTATTTCCACACCACACCTTGTTTCAGCGTCACGTTCTGATGCTCAGGACTCACTACGCAACATCTCCCTTGTTCTGAGCACCAGGAACCTAACACATTCACGTCATATACAGTAGGAATGTTCATAATTTTTTTTCCTATCGGTATGTGACAATTTTATGACAACTCAGTGACTTACATTATCATTATGTGCTATAGTACAGTAGTTTAATATGTCCAAAATACTTATTTTCATTTACATAATAATAAAAATAATATAGGCTTTTTCCTATGGAAGTAACACAATGGCAATTAAATTCACAGGATGTACTTATGATATATGTTTGCAAATATTACAGAATGAACAATATGGGCTTGATTCTGAGTCGCATTCAAGTTGGAATGCGACTGATCTTAGCTTTTTTTTTTTTTTTACCAAACTGCATGTATCATGGGGCTGTGTTTTTATCAATAAAAACGTAGAAGTGACTCTGACTCTTGCATCTCAGTCTCTTCTCTGAGACTGAATGGGTGTTACTATGTGACTATGCAAAGAGGTACAGATTACCTCCGTGTCTCTCTGTGCATATGTGTGAGCTAATCTTATAGATGGGCACTAACACTACTTAACTAAAGTTTAAGTTTTCAAGGCTACTTATTAAAAGTGACAGTGTCAGGGCTTGTGAGACAGTTGCTTTTTGGAGCAGCTGTCCAGTGACAAGAACAACACCCAGCTACTCCTGTATTTTGGTATTTACTACCGCAAGTTGTAAGGGGGCGGGGGAGGCCAAAAGGGCGTGATAATGAATAGGACCCATAGAACTTTCCAGAGAGTATGTGGGAGACCCTCATTCCAAATGACTGAACTTTGTGGATCAGTGTTAGGTGCTGCTTTGTATGGTATGCGGTTAATATACCGCCTGTCGAGATCCCGGCGTTCGAGATTCCAACACCAGAATCCCGACGGGCGGTTGTCCCAACTGCAGCCCCATACTCCAACTCAGGTGGTGGCTCCATGCCACCACCCGAGTGGGAATATAACTTGTGGAGAGCAAATCTCGCCACTGGGCCTGATGCGTGTCGAGCACAGCGAGCTCGCCTGTGGACTTGCTGTGCTTGCTACCGATATACCAGCTACTGGAATGCCGCTGTTGGGATACTAACAGCCACCATTGCGACAGCTGGTATATCGTATGTATTCCGTTTTGGTGCATTTCATCCCAAGAACACTATGTCTACCTTTATTGTAAAGCATAGAGGCAGCAATCTTTTATACAGTAAATACCAGGATTATGCCCATTCTCAAGAACTGTTAATCTTGTCAAAATAGAAAGCAAAATTGATAGTGCAAGATATAGATAGTTTTGAGGGACCAATACTGCAAAGATGAACGGGAGGACATTGCACTGTCTAAATCTAGTGCAGACTATTCCATATAGGCTCACAGCTACAGGATACTATGATAATAGTTGAGTGTCATTAACTATTGTCTGTTTTCTATTTGTAATTAATTGAGAAAAGGCTTCAGAGTTGTTTTCCCTTTTTATTGTGTGACATTAAACAGTATAATGCATTAATGAGTTGCAACTATTCCCTAAAAATCCATTTTGATTTCGTGATATAGAAAAATGAAATGTGATACCATAGAAGTTTAGGTTTGTTGGTTATATAGTGGAGTCAGATAACTGATTTTCTAAAGTACATTGCTCCACAATTTCCCAAATACCACTTAAATGCCCACCAGACTTCCCCACGAACCTTAAATGGTCCTCCCTACACCTCCTTACATGCCTGGTTTACATCTTTCCATGTGCCCATGTGTGAAATATATAGAGGATAATTTACCTGCTATTATACAAAATGTTAATGCCCCATAGGCCATGCAGTTTAAGTTGTGGCATGCTGCTGGTGCTTTGCAAGGAGGTCTAGGGATCTGGAGCCACTCCTTGTTATGATGGTGCAGTACAGCCAATCAAAAACATTGTGGACAGTGCACAAAGGCTGTGACTGCTTATGATGAAGATGCTGCTGTTCCTCATCAACCATTAAAACACAAGTTGTCATATGATCCTGACATGGACTAAGCTATATGTGCATAAATATAAAAGCATTACCCCAAATGGTGTGCCAAAGTAGCCTACATTTGGAATGTATCACTGATGAATCACCATATACCACCAACACAATGATAAAATTAAGGAATTGAAAACTCCTGGTCTGGTCGCTAAACAATATGACATTCAGATATCAAAACAAACTTATTGCCCACCAACAAAGATAACACAAAGTTACCTAGGTAACATTTCTTCCCCATTCTAGTGTCTGGTCTGAACAACAACTTAAGCTCCTGACCATGGAGTAAATTTACTAAGATCAGAGTTTTTTAGAACTGGTGATGTATACAACTATATCAGATTCTACTTAACACTTATCTAGCAGCTGTTTCTAGAAGATAATAGAATATGGACAACTTCCCCAGTTCTAAAAAAAAATCTCCCACCTTAGTAAATTTACCCCCATGTCTGAATAGTTTTATTAATTGAACTGCTGGTACATGACTGGCTGATTACATATAGTTGTATAAACTGAGCAGATGCACAGGTGTATCTCATAAAGTGGTATATATATTTATAGAATGGGAACTTTAGTGATTGTGATTTATGTAGCACATCACCTGTATATTTAGGGAGACCATGTACTTTGCATTGTATTTATTGTCTGGCAGTTGTTTGGAAGTTGCCAGATTGTACTAACATTACTTTGACGATAGAGATCAATGATCTCTATTCTCACAGTCATTCAAACTACAATGACCACAGCTCATGGTGACAGTAACACAGAATCAGGGCAGCCAATCAAATATTTACTCTTAACAGTTTGTTACCGTCAAACAGCTTATTTGATCATTTTAATTTTGAGCTACAGTATTTGACTTTATAACGTATGTACAATAGTAAAAATGATAACAATATTAAATGAAGTCAATATAACTAAAATTAATGAAAACAATATATGAAGGTCCTGATTTATAGTTGCAGACAACTGCTGCTGTCATTTTACATTGTTTTTATTCGAAAATATGCTAATTCACCAGCAGGCACAACCTGTATTGATCCGCCTCCTGGAGCTATTGCAGCTGTCCTCAACTGCTTACATATATGCAGCATTAGATGCAGATCATGCAAATAGCAACTCCCTGAGGGGTAGATCACATGCAGTGGCGTATCTATAATGGGTGCAGTGTGTGTGGTGCACACGGGCCCCTGGGTCCAGAGGGGGCCCACACTGCACACACTCAACCCATTTCTTCTATATACTTACCTTTCTGGTGTCCAGGTGTGGGTCCCCTCCTCTTCTCCGAGTCCCGTAGCCAGCAGCCGCAGCAGCGCTGTTAGCACTCTGTCTGAGCACTAGAGACTATGGCACTGTGCCAGAGTCTACAGCGCATGTGCAGGTCTCCGAAAAAATGTCCGCCACGCCAGAGTGTGCCAGAGTCTGTAGTGCTCAGACAGAGTGCTAACAGCACTGCTGCCGGCTACGGGATGGGAGAGGAGGGGGCCCACAACCGGATACTGCACATGGGTGCCCTCCTCTCTAGATATGCCCCTGATCATATGTATGGTTTGTCGGTATGGGGGAGAAGCGTCACACGTTATATGCACTTATACTGCTTCTCCCACATGTATTAATGTGGCGGTGTGTGCTCACACCCCTGTCTTTATAGACGTTATCTACAAGATATTGCGTCGATATGCTGAACAACATATGAATGGTCAGTACCACTGACTGTTCCGACACCTGCAGCAATTGATTTCGACAGCTGCAGGTGTCATTGACATTCACCACTGCAGGGACAGCACTATCCAAGGCTGTGGCAGCTGCCAGCTCTGGGCTGCAGGGAGATTGTGTGATAGTAGCTTCGCATTGGTAAAGAGGCGAAGCAAGAAGAGACAGGCATGATAATACATCTACCCCTGAGTGTATGGCTGCGCTGTGTAACTGGGAGGGACAATAAAAAATGCAGGTGTGTCGCTACCATGTGCAGGGGTGTCTGAGACCGACACCTCGCTCCTGTACACAGATACAATACTGCTGCCATCTTAAATCCGTCTGTATTTCTGAGTGACCATAGACTTCATGATCTGCGTATGTGAACGTAGTTGCGGACAGCTGCAATTACTCTGGTGGGCATATCAATACATTCTCCATTGGTGGCAGCAATTGCATATAGCACATCCACTGAGCAGGGAATCACAGCTGCAAATGCATTAGCATGCATCTCTGACTCAGGCCCTATGTGATGGTGCACAGCTTCTTATGCATGACTCGTGCACTTTAGACTTAAATGCAAAAAGAGCTTGCAAAACTTATGGTCAGTGCAATGAAGATGGCGCTATGCTGCTGAAGCTTATGGGCTGAACTTCAAAAAATATACCTGGAGAGGGATCCTCCAGAACCCTCCCCAGCAATGAGTGCCGTACATGCATGGTCAGTAGACTGTGCACGCACAGGAGTACATTAGAGGAGTGAAGAGACTGATGATGTGGACTATGCACTACGAGCAGATCCTAGGGATGGCTTCTATACAGAGACCCTGTTCCTGCGCACATTAATACATTCTAGCAGTGTAATCATATACTGCAATGCGATTTTGGGTGCTAGTATAGTGTCCAGATCACACTGCAAAAGTAATTATTGATTAATGAGCCTCTAAATAGTCCATCCCCAGGAAGTCTCCCTTTACAAGGAGTAAGGGATATTGATACCCCATTGGCTAGGAGAACAGAAGGGAATAGACTGGATCTTTTACATTCTTTAAAGCAGCAATATAATTTGCAAATATAAGATACTGTAGACTTTGTTTTTCATCTTATTCTAAAGTTTATTTTTCATATTTATCTATATTTGCATATTCTAAATATTTGTAAGTATCTGTCTCTTGATGAGGGGGAACAATTCAACTATATAGTTACATTATGTCCTAAAATGTCTATATTTACTGTAGAGCTCTGATATGCTTGAGAGTGAATCAGGTTTTATATCTTTCATAATTTAAAATGTAGCTTTTTATATAGTAAAATAACACATTACATAGTCAAAGAAAATAAATCATAGTTTAACACACTTTAATTCACAATATAACTTACATTATATTTTTGCAGTACTTATTAAACCATAGCCTTTATGCATATTTTCAAAAACTCTATGGGTGACCCAATAACATGAATAACAGCCACATCCCAATGGCGCACTTGCAGCTTGAATAAATTATTTTATATGCTAACTACCATTAAAAAAGAAATGTCAGCAACTGAATTTTCTGTAGCACAAAATAACAACCAGCATTGTTAGAAATTGCTATAATCATGAAAATGTGGACCTTCTTTCTTTATTGTGAAATAGCTGTTATCAATTTTCATTCTGTACAAAATTATGACATAACATGTGCTTCAACCCTTTGAATAAAACATTGGACAAGCCATAAAACAAGTACAGAAATTATAAATCTATCTAAATATGAAACCTTGTTCCATGAAATATTACCTTACTCCAGAATATTTTAGTCTAAATGTTCATGACTATATGTATAGGTAATTTAGGTAGAACATATGAACATTAACTGATGCACTGCCTGCAATTATTGTCAACATCAAGAAAGAAATTAGAGTTGATTATAAGTGATAATAAATGAATGTAAAGATAAGAAAACAGTGACACATTAAAATTATATCCCTGACAAAAGCATTCAGATATACTACAATATTGGAACAAAAAGAATTGTGTATATTTTGTTCCCTCTGATTACACTTTAGCCCAAACGTAATAGGTTTTGATGAGTTTTAAATCATCAGATATTGAAGCGAGATACCAGCTATTTTTGCCTCAATGTTGCCAGATGTAATAGAAGGTTTAGTTGATTAGTATGAAAATCAACGTAGAGTTTAAGTAGTTTTTGGTAGGTAAAATGGACAAACTCACCAGAAGATTGCTGAAAACTCACTAAAAACTTCCCAAAGAAAATGGCTCTGGCCAGAGATGCATTTTGAGCTCTCTGTCTTGACAAAACATAATAAAGAGCCAAATTAAACATATGTATTACTTTGTCATTAATCAATATTCCACCAGGGGCAGATTTAACCTATGACCTGCCAGACTGCAGCCCCCCAGGTAAAATCTGCCACCTCGCTCAGTGTCAGTGAAGCCAGATGCAGTCCGTGACTGCACTGGCTTCCTTGTGACTGGCAGTGGCTTCCTATTAAAAGTCCTACCTGTCAGTCACAGTGTTTTCTTCCTCTGGGACTGCCAAACAGGACTGTGGTAGGCAGTGTGTGTGTTGCGGGCGGCACTCGGATATATCAAACTCCAACAGCAGGTTAGATATCAACATTTCGAAATTCATTCGTCATCAGGATATAAAAACAGTAATTAAAAAATTATCCTTAAATACCATCACCACCACGTATAATCACAGCCCGGCGCGGGATCCGGTATGACGGTGCCCACCAATTGCATCATCATCCCTTGCCCATAGCCATGGTAATCTTAAATAAACCAAAAAACACATGACGGACATGACAAATAGAAATAAAGAACATGAGGCCGAGTAAACAATATACATCAAACACAGCAAGCATCTGAAGAAAATATAATCATACATTAGCCAAATAATGGATATTCATAGAACAACTTATTCATTTATAAAATGCACAACTTAGAAAGGCAGACTAATCACTTTAATTTAGAATACTGACATTTATAGATAACAATGTAGCTAGGGAGGCCAATCCCGAGGCTTTTCTTCAATCCCGGGATTCGGGATTGAAAAATGCTCAATCCCGGGATTCCCGGGATCCCGGGATTGTAGTAGGGATCAGTGTAGGGAGCAGTGTAGAGAGCAGGGAAAGTATATGTGGAGGGCAGCAAGGCAGGGTGGATGTAGGGAGCATGTAAGGAACAGGAAGGGAGGGTGGGTGTAGGGAGCAGCGGGAGGGTGGGTGTAGGGAGCAGCGGGAGAGTGGGTGTAGGGAGCAGCGGGAGGGTGGGTGTGTAGTGAGCATGTAAGGTACAGGAAGGGAAGGTGCCGGTGGGTGTTGCGAGCAGAGGGAGGATGTCAGGAGCAGAGAGTGTGGGTGTATGTAGCGATAAGATAAACACTTACTACTTTGGCGGACCGCGGGCACCAGCCATGGACACACACACACTGACCGCGCTGGCAGCATTTCAAATGTAGCGCTGGCCGCCAGCCAGTCAGAACTGGCAGTCCGGCAGCCAATCAGGTTCCGCGGCTGCTGCCGCTTCCCTGATTGGCTGCCGGTCTGCCAGCTCTGATTGGCTGGCGGCCGGCGCTACGTTTGAAATGCCGCCAGCGTGGTCAGTATGTGTGTGTCCATAGCTTATGTAACTCCCTCGCTGACAGCCGGACAGCGCTGAGCTATAGTGCTCAGCGCTGTCTGGCAAAACTGCGCATGCGCACTCTAATCCCGTGAATCCCTGGATTGGAGGCTCCAATCCCGGGATTCAAATCCCGGCATTTTTGGGCCCAAATCCCGGGATCCCGCCAATCCCGATCCCGGGATTGGCCTCCCTAAATGTAGCCCAATCGTTTCATTTAACCCACGTGGTGATAATGTGCCTAACTCATGAATCCATTTAGACTCCTTACGCAGGAGACGAAGGGATCTGTTGCGCCCTCGTAGCTGTTGTGGTTCATGGTCAATGATAATGTAACGCATCATCGGCCATGAACCACAAGAGCTACGAGGAGATCCCTTCGTCTCCTTCATAAGGAGACTAAATGGATTTATGAGTTAGGTACATTAAAGTGATTAGTCTGCCTTTCTAAGTTGTGCGTTTTATAAACGAATAAGTTGTTCTATGAATATCCATTGTTTGGCTAATGTATGATTATATTTTCTTCAGATGCTTGCTGTATTTGATGTATATTATTTACTCTGCCTCATGTTCTGTATTTCTATTTGTCATGTCCGTCATGCTGTGTTTTTTGGTTTATTTAAGATTACCATGGCTACGGGCAAGGGATGATGACGCAATTGGTGGGTGCCGTCATACCGGATCCCACGCCGGGCTGTGATTACACGTGGTGGTGATGGTATTTAAGGATAATTTTTTAATTACTGTTTGTATATCCTGATGACGAATAAATTTCGAAACGTTGATATCTAACCTGCTGTTGGAGTTTGATATATACGAGTGCCGCCCACAATTGCTGTAGTTGGTCTTTTGCCAAGGGGGTACCTAGGAGGGTACCGGAGCAAGCTGTGTTAGCTATATTGGGAGTGCTGCTTCAAGTTTGTTTATATATATATATATATATATATATATAATGTGGGAAAGGGCATCATAGCATTGCCTTTCTCTGGGATCAATCTTGTCATGCCTCTTCCCCATGGGCCGTATGTCCCTATTGGAAAAATGAAGGGAGGGGGGGCAGTTCTCTCTCTGGCACAGGGCACCAAAAAGTCTAGGTACAGGTTTGCTTATATCATTACGATGGCTTTAATTACCATAAAAATATTAATGTACTCAAAATTTTAAATGTTGTTACCATTTTTGCCCCAATAATAAATGAATTTAATTATTATGGCCCATCAAGATATTTAATATTTTCTGGGGCCCCTTAATTGTGAATTAATAAGCGGCAAAGTAATAGATATATTTAATGTGGCGCTTTGTTATTTTCTGCCCGGACAGATAGCATAAAATGAATTCGGTATGAGCAATTCGCCGTCTAGAAGCAACTCTTTTATTCTGCAATTTTACTGGTGATTTTCCAATCAGTTAACAAGTCACAGGCTACTACATCTGGCGACTTGTTTCTATATTACAAAACTCAGGAAGGCGACTTATCTAGTGGAAAGTGATTCTGGCAGATATCTGGAGCGTTTGCCTTGAGTCACATTTTTTTACAAACGATGACTTAAAACTAGCCACAAACTCACTGAAAAAATCATCAGTTTTTCTAATTATGAGTCCCAAGATATAAACAGTTGCTGTTCATATCTAGGTAGGCTGTGAGGAAAGAAAATATTGAGTTACTGTATGTAATATAGCCAGACGGCACTCACGTTAATAGTAAATTTAAGTCCCCGGCACCCTTTGTAGCTATTCCCGCCCTGGATTTCAACAATACTATGCAGTGTAAGTGGCACTCAAGTAAATTAACTTCAGCAGCAGGAAAATTCCAACTTCATCAGGGTAATGATGAAATAAACATAATCAGAACACTGGAATTTTCTTGCATCTGGAGTTTATTTTCTCAAGTCCAACCGATAATGCATTGTATGTATATGTATGTGTATATATCGCCTGGTCACTTGCTGGCATCAGGAGCAATGACCTGCTGAACAATACAGAGTTTTAAAGACAGCAGACAAGGTGAAGTGATTAGCCCAACAGACTCAGCTAAAATCCAGTCTGGATTCCTTCAGACCTGTTGCTGCTTTTCCAATCCTGCTAAAGCCTGCCATTCCACATTACCTTCATGTGGAATTATGCTGTCCCTGCCACAAACAAATCAGCACTCCCAATACTGGATACCTTTACTGCTGCCTTCCTTAGGTTACCACATGCAGAGGTCTAATATATCAAATGTTTCAAAATATTTTATTCCACTTCGTCATCAGGATGATGATACTGATGATGAAGTGGAATAAAATACTTTGAAACATTGATTAAATTAACCCTGCTATTAATAATGTATTGCACCGGGTGCTCACACAAATAGCATAGTATACATACAGATCAATAGAAGTATGCACATTGTGTATTGCTACCATGGTGATGGGGATCATGCGGATGGGACGTCCATTGATGACATCATCCACTAAGCACCAGCCAGCTGGGAGTGCGGTCCCACAATCGGAAGGCAGCATTTCACTGGGGAATGTGGGAATAAAACATAAGACTGTTTTATTGATCTTCTTTGACCTGACGAAAGTGCCACTATTAAAATGCACTGAAACGTTGCCATAAACGATGCCTGCCTGAGAATATTTGTTAAACTCGCCAGGAGTGCTGCAACCATCTGTATGTATGTATCTATGTATGTATGTATGTATGTATGTATGTATGTATGTATATATATATATATATATGTATATATATAAATATTCTGTATATATATACTGTATAATGTTGCATTATTTTACAGTAGTTCTACAACATGGATCAACAAGATTAGAAATCAGCAGTTTTTCTGTTATATATTAACTGCACATAGCTTATTTAGCAAGAAGCAAAACAATTGTTGATGTTGTTTTGTAACATTATTTTTCATATTTTTATACTGCATGACATTTGTATTCAGTGTTTATTTTTAAGTAAACATGTACAGTATGTACTACTATGCATGAATGGTCATTTTACTCATTAAACTGCAGTACATTTTTAGCATGGTTTATTTGCTTTGCCTGATTAGTTGTAATACCTTTTCATCTGATCACACTTATCTCAATGTATCTGCATGAATGCTCTATAGTTTTATAAATATTGCAAATGATGGAGCCAATTTATCAAAGGGTGAAAGGTGGTGTTTGTTTTGGTTTAGGCTTCACTAAGTACTTATACTGTAGAGGTTATCCCTGGTGATAACTTGGATAGCCCTTGTGTCAAAAATAATGGCAGAATTTGTACTACTACAATGCATGTTCATTTAAAGCCATGTCAATATGGTGTTAGTAGAAAGTGATTACTAAAAAATGTTTTTTTTTTTTTGTTTTTTTTAGAACAGGTCTATTTAAAATGAATGGCCATATTGCTCACACCCCAGAAAAAAATATACTATTTAATATTTGTGCGGTATTTTAATGAATAGTGCTTTCCTCAATACAGAGTATACGAATATTAAAACATGCCTGTCAGCCGTTTGGTCAATGAGTAACTTAAGCAAATGCATTCACCACAGCAAGGTCTCAGATACTAATTAACATTAAACATTGATAGTAGAGATGAGCGGGTTCGGTTCCTCGGAATCCGAACCCCCCCGACCTTCAGCCTTTTTACACGGGTCCGAGGCAGACTCGGATCTTCCCGCCTTGCTCGGTTAACCCGAGCGCGCCCGAACGTCATCATCCCGCTGTCGGATTCTCGCGAGGCTCGTATTCTATCGCAAAACTCGGATTCTATATAAGGAGCCGCGCGTCGCCGCCATTTTCACACGTGCATTGAGATTGATAGGGAGAGGACGTGGCTGGCGTCCTCTCCGTTAGAATAGATAGAGACACTTGAGTTGATTTACTACTAAATTAGTAATTTTGGGGAGCATTAGGAGTACTCAGAGTGCAGAGTTTTGCTGATAGTTACTAGTGACCACCACCAGTTTTATTTATTATTTAATATAATCCGTTCTCTGCCTGAAAAAAAACGATACACAGTCACATACCATATCTGTGCTCAGCCTCAGTGTGCTGCATGATAATATCATCTTGTATATCTGACTGTGCTGAGTGCTCACTGCTCACACAGCTGAATTGTGGGGGAGACTGGGGTGCAGTTATAGCAGGAGTACAGTGCACACTTTTGCTGCCAGTGTGACTGACCAGTGACCACCAGTATATTGTCTGCCTGAAAAAGTTAAACACTCCTGTGGTGTTTTTTTTTTTATTCTATAAACGCATTCTGCTGACAGTGTCCAGCAGGTCCGTCATTCATTATATTATATAAATATTTACCTGCAGTAGTGTTATATTTTTTTTGTTCATCTCTATCATCTTTATCATCTCTATATTAGCAGACGCAGTACGGTAGTCCACGGCTGTGGCTACCTCTGTGTCGTCAGTGCTCGTCCATAATTGTATACCTACCTGTGGTGGGGTTTATTTTTCTATCTTCTTCATACTAGTAGTTTAGGAGTCTGCTGACAGTGTCCAGCAGGTCCGTCATTATATTATATATACCTGCAGTAGTGATATATATATATTTTTTATATCATTATCATCTCTATACTAGCAGATGCAGTACGGTAGTCCACGGCTGTAGCTACCTCTGTGTCGTCAGTGCTCGTCCATAATTGTATACCTACCTGTGGTGGGGTTTTTTTTTCTATCTTCTTCATACTAGTAGTTTAGGAGTCTGCTGACAGTGTCCAGCAGGTCCGTCATTATATTATATATACCTGCAGTAGTGATATATATATATTTTTTATATCATTATCATCTCTATACTAGCAGACGCAGTACGGTAGTCCACGGCTGTAGCTACCTCTGTGTCGTCAGTGCTCGTCCATAATTGTATACCTACCTGTGGTGGGTTTTTTTTTTCTATCTTCTTCATACTAGTAGTTTAGGAGTCTGCTGACAGTGTCCAGCAGGTCCGTCATTATATTATATATACCTGCAGTAGTGATATATATATTTTTTTATATCATTATCATCTCTATACTAGCAGACGCAGTACGGTAGTCCACGGCTGTAGCTACCTCTGTGTCGTCAGTGCTCGTCCATAATTGTATACCTACCTGTGGTGGTTTTTTTTTTCTATCTTCTTCATACTAGTAGTTTAGGAGTCTGCTGACAGTGTCCAGCAGGTCCGTCATTATATTATATATACCTGCAGTAGTGATATATATATATTTTTTATATCATTATCATCTCTATACTAGCAGACGCAGTACGGTAGTCCACGGCTGTAGCTACCTCTGTGTCGTCAGTGCTCGTCCATAATTGTATACCTACCTGTGGTGGGTTTTTTTTTTCTGTCTTCTTCATACTAGTAGTTTAGGAGTCTGCTGACAGTGTCCAGCAGGTCCGTCATTATATTATATATACCTGCAGTAGTGATATATATATATTTTTTATATCATTATCATCTCTATACTAGCAGACGCAGTACGGTAGTCCACGGCTGTAGCTACCTCTGTGTCGTCAGTCACTCGTCATCCATAAGTATACTAGTATCCATCCATCTCCATTGTTTACCTGAGGTGCCTTTTAGTTGTGCCTATTAAAATATGGAGAACAAAAATGTTGAGGTTCCAAAAATAGGGAAAGATCAAGATCCACTTCCACCTCGTGCTGAAGCTGCTGCCACTAGTCATGGCCGAGACGATGAAATTCCATCAACGTCGTCTGCCAAGGCCGATGCCCAATGTCATAGTACAGAGCATGTAAAATCCAAAACACAAAATATCAGTAAAAAAAGGACTCAAAAATCTAAAATAAAATCGTCGGAGGAGAAGCGTAAACTTGCCAATATGCCATTTACCACACGGAGTGGCAAGGAACGGCTGAGGCCCTGGCCTATGTTCATGGCTAGTGGTTCAGCTTCACATGAGGATGGAAGCACTCAGCCTCTCGCTAGAAAAATGAAAAGACTTAAGCTGGCAAAAGCACAGCAAAGAACTGTGCGTTCTTCGAAATCACAAATCCACAAGGAGAGTCCAATTGTGTCGGTTGCGATGCCTGACCTTCCCAACACTGGACGTGAAGAGCATGCGCCTTCCACCATTTGCACGCCCCCTGCAAGTGCTGGAAGGAGCACCCGCAGTCCAGTTCCTGATAGTCAGATTGAAGATGTCAGTGTTGAAGTACACCAGGATGAGGAGGATATGGGTGTTGCTGGCGCTGAAAGAGGAAATTGACAAGGAGGATTCTGATGGTGAGGTGGTTTGTTTAAGTCAGGCACCCGGGGAGACACCTGTTGTCCGTGGGAGGAATATGGCCATTGACATGCCTGGTGAAAATACCCAAAAAATCAGCTCTTCGGTGTGGAAGTATTTCAACAGAAATGCGGACAACAGGTGTCAAGCCGTGTGTTGCCTTTGTCAAGCTGTAATAAGTAGGGGTAAGGACGTTAACCACCTCGGAACATCCTCCCTTATACGTCACCTGCAGCGCATTCATCATAAGTCAGTGACAAGTTCAAAAACTTTGGGTGACAGCAGAAGCAGTCCACTGACCAGTAAATCCCTTCCTCTTGTAACCAAGCTCACGCAAACCACCCCACCAACTTCCTCAGTGTCAATTTCCTCCTTCCCCAGGAATGCCAATAGTCCTGCAGGCCATGTCACTGGCAATTCTGACGAGTCCTCTCCTGCCTGGGATTCCTCCGATGCATCCTTGCGTGTAACGCCTACTGCTGCTGGCGCTGCTGTTGTTGCTGCTGGGAGTCGATGGTCATCCCAGAGGGGAAGTCGTAAGACGACTTTTACTACTTCCACCAAGCAATTGACTGTCCAACAGTCCTTTGCGAGGAAGATGAAATATCACAGCAGTCATCCTGCTGCAAAGCGGATAACTGAGGCCTTGGCATCCTGGGCGGTGAGAAACGTGGTTCCGGTATCCATCATTACTGCAGAGCCAACTATAGACTTGTTTGAGGTACTGTGTCCCCGGTACCAAATACCATCTAGGTTCCATTTCTCTAGGCAGGCGATACCGAAAATGTACACAGACCTCAGAAAAAGACTCACCAGTGTCCTAAAAAATGCAGTTGTACCCAATGTCCACTTAACCACGGACATGTGGACAAGTGGAGCAGGGCAGACTCAGGACTATATGACTGTGACAGCCCACTGGGTAGATGTATTGACTCCTGCCGCAAGAACAGCAGCGGCGGCACCAGTAGCAGCATCTCGCAAACGCCAACTCTTTCCTAGGCAGGCTACGCTTTATATCACCGCTTTCCAGAATACGCACACAGCTGAAAACCTCTTACGGAAACTGAGGAAGATCATCGCAGAATGGCTTACCCCAATTGGACTCTCCTGTGGATTTGTGGCATCGGACAACGCCAGCAATATTGTGTGTGCATTAAATCTGGGCAAATTCCAGCACGTCCCATGTTTTGCACATACCTTGAATTTGGTGGTGCAGAATTATTTAAAAAACGACAGGGGCGTGCAAGAGATGCTGTCGGTGGCCAGAAGAATTGCGGGACACTTTCGGCGTACAGGCACCACGTACAGAAGACTGGAGCAACACCAAAAACGCCTGAACCTGCCCTGCCATCATCTGAAGCAAGAAGTGGTAACGAGGTGGAATTCAACCCTCTATATGCTTCAGAGGTTGGAGGAGCAGCAAAAGGCCATTCAAGCCTATACAACTGAGCACGATATAGGAGGTGGAATGCACCTGTCTCAAGCGCAGTGGAGAATGATTTCAACGTTGTGCAAGGTTCTGCAACCTTTTGAACTTGCCACACGTGAAGTCAGTTCAGACACTGCCAGCCTGAGTCAGGTCATTCCCCTCATCAGGCTTTTGCAGAAGAAGCTGGAGACATTGAAGGAGGAGCTAACACTGAGCGATTCCGCTAGGCATGTGGGACTTGTGGATGGAGCCCTTAATTCGCTTAACAAGGATTCACGGGTGGTCAATCTGTTGAAATCAGAGCACTACATTTTGGCCACCGTGCTCGATCCTAGATTTAAAACCTACCTTGGATCTCTCTTTCCGGCAGACACAAGTCTGCAGGGGTTCAAAGAACTGCTGGTGAGAAAATTGTCAAGTCAAGCGGAACGCGACCTGTCAACATCTCCTCCTTCACATTCTCCCGCAACTGGGGGTGCGAGGAAAAGGCTCAGAATTCCGAGCCCACCCGCTGGCGGTGATGCAGGGCAGTCTGGAGCGACTGCTGATGCTGACATCTGGTCCGGACTGAAGGACCTGCCAACGATTACGGACATGTCGTCTACTGGCACTGCATATGATTCTCTCTCCATTGAAAGAATGGTGGAGGATTATATGAGTGACCGCATCCAAGTAGGCACGTCAGACAGTCCGTACGTATACTGGCAGGAAAAAGAGGCAATTTGGAGGCCCTTGCACAAACTGGCTTTATTCTACCTAAGTTGCCCTCCCACAAGTGTGTACTCCGAAAGAGTGTTTAGTGCCGCCGCTCACCTTGTCAGCAATCGGCGTACGAGGTTTACTTCCAGAAAATGTGGAGAAGATGATGTTCATTAAAATGAATTATAATCAATTCCTCCGTGGAGACATTCACCAGCAGCTATTGCCTCTACAAAGTACACAGGGAGCTGTGATGGTGGATTCCAGTGGGGACGAATTGATAATCTGTGAGGAAGGGGATGTACACGGTGATGAATCGGAGGATGATGATGAGGTGGACATCTTGCCTCTGTAGAGCCAGTTTGTGCAAGAAGAGATTAATTGCTTCTTTTTTGGTGGGGGTCCAAACCAACCCATCATTTCAGTCACAGTCGTGTGGCAGACCCTGTCACTGAAATGATGGGTTGGTTAAAGTGTGCATGTCCTGTTTATACAACATAAGGGAGGGTGGGAGGGCCCAAGGACAATTCCATCTTGCACCTCTTTTTTCTTTCATTTTTCTTTGCGTCATGTGCTGTTTGGGGAGTGTTTTTTGGAAGGGCCATCCTGCGTGACACTGCAGTGCCACTCCTAGATGGGCCAGGTGTTTGTGTCGGCCACTTGGGTCGCTGAGCTTAGTCATCCAGCGACCTCGGTGCAAATTTTAGGACTAAAAATAATATTGTGAGGTGTGAGGTGTTCAGAATAGACTGAAAATGAGTGGAAATTATGGTTATTGAGGTTAATAATACTTTGGGATCAAAATGACCCCCAAATTCTATGATTTAAGCTGTTTTTTAGGGTTTTTTGAAAAAAAACACCTGAATCCAAAACACACCCGAATCCGACAAAAAAAAATTCGGTGAGGTTTTGCCAAAACGCGTTCGAACCCAAAACACGGCCACGGAACCGAACCCAAAACCAAAACACAAAACCCGAAAAATTTCCGGTGCACATCTCTAATTGATAGGGTCATTTAAGCTTGTATGTTCTTCACTTGCTTGTGTGGCTTTCCTATGGGTTCTCTAACTTTCTCCAACAGTCCAAAAACATACTGTTAGGTTCTAATAGGACAGGTACTGATGTGAACGATTACATATTCTCTATACACTGATGATAACATGACTGGTACTTTAAAAATAAATGATAACTGTAAAAATAATATACATATAAAGAGAGCCAGGATTCAAACAGTGTCCTATTGAAAGCAGGGCTAGTGCTAGGGTGTTCGGCACCCCCCTGCAAACGATAAATTTGCACCCTCCCATATTTTACAAACAGACAGCGTGCGACAAAAAGGGGTGCGGTCTCACAAGGAAGGGGCGTGACCACACAATAGTACCCCCATTTCCAATTACGCCACACAGTAGCACAATCTTATTCACATTACCCTGTACTTAGTAGTGCTGTTTATACACATAATGTCCGCAGTAGTGGCGCCAGTTATACACATAATAGACCCTTTAGTAGCACTGGTTATACACATAATAGCCCTTGTGGTAGAGCCGGTTATACACATAATATCCCTTGTGGTAGCGCTGGTTATACACATAATAGCCCTGTGGTAGTGTCGGTTATACACATAATAGCCTCTGTGGTAGCACCAGTTATACACATAATAGCCCCTGTAGTAGCGCCAGTTATACACATAATAGCCCCTGTAGTAGCACCAGTTATATATAATGCCCTCAGAAGTGCCATTTATACAAATTATGCCCCCTCCTCCCACCAGTGATGCAAGTAGAATAAATGTCTTAGTGGTAGTGTGTGTGCACGCTGAAGGCGCATGTGCCAAAAATGGGTGTGTCCAAATGCCACATGGGGCGTGGCCAATGAAAATGGGGACGTGATACACATATGGGGGGCCAGACACACACAAACCCCAATAGTGCCAGATAAACATATGCCCCCACCGTGCCTGATATGCCCCCACATTGCCAGATACACAAATGCCCCACAGTGCCAGATACACAAATGCCCCACTCTACCAGATAGACAAATGCCCCCAGCAGTGCCATACATGCCCCCACAGTGCCAGATATGCTCCACAGTGCCAGACACAGTGTCCCACAGTGCCAGATACACAGTGTCCCACAGTGCCAGATACACAGTGTCCCACAGTGCCAGATACACGGTGCCCCACAGTGCCATATACACAGTGCCCCACAGTGCCATATACACAGTGCCCCACAGTGCCATATACACAGTGCCCTATAGTGTCCCACAGTGCCAGATACACAGTGCCCCACAGTTACCCATGGTGCCAAATAACAGTGCCCTACAGTGCCAGATACACAATACCCTACAGTGTCAGATACACATTGCCCCACAGTGCCATATACACTACCTTACACACACACACACACACACACACACACACACACACACACATACACATAGATACACACACATATACACACAAACATACTGTAGATAAACATACACATAGATATATACACACACACACATACATACACATACACACATTTACACACACACTTTCTCACTCACGCTCCTTCAACATACCATGTGGCTGGCTGGATTTGTAGCAGTTTCTGTTCTCTTCAGCCTGGTACTGTGTAGCTCCACCCCTCAGTGTTGTCTAGCCCATCCCCCTTTTTGGCCAGAGAACAGGACATGGAAGGACACTGCAGGGGGGTAGGGAGAAGCTTCAAGCTGCCGGCGCCGTTGCCTGTCAAATGGTGTGACAGGCACAGCAGCTGACAGCAGCAGCAGGGGGCCCAGGCGCAGCAGCGGAGATGCAGAGCGCCTCTCAACCCTGGCGCCTACCTGCTTTGCATCCCTTTGCTGAGTGGGTAGCGTCGGGCCTGATTGAAAGCATGGACCGAGTCCAAATCTCCACTACACAAAACCCTGTGGCTACAGAAAATTACTATGCAGCTATTTGCTAAACAGATAACGCACTCTTCCACTATAATACATGTATTTAGATTTGGAAACTTATTTTAATAATCTGAACACATAAACCAGTATCATATTTTTCCATTTTAAATAGCAAGGAACGCCATGATCAGACTAACTGCCCCATAAGAGGAACAGCTTTCCACCTACAGCTGATGTCACAATACAAAATAGTGTACATCCCTCAAAAATCACGTTAGTGTGGAAAAATGCAGAATTGTAGCACCATATGGCGTGCAATGAGAAATGCTATGCACTTTTGTGGATCAGTTTTTTACTCCATGTATGTCTTTTTCACACTGCTAATGCAGAAAAAGCACAAGGTACATTAGTATTTGTAGTGGATTTGAGTGCTATAGCATAAAAAAAAAAAAATGCTAATCCATAGTTTCCTTTCAGGAAAGAGATAGCTCGTCTGTACATTTAAAAGTGAGGGTGTGGCTGTTATGAAGCCTCTATCATGAGACTGTCATCAGACAACCGGACTGCCCACTTTACTGGGTAAGTGGGCGGATGTTGGGTAGCTCGTTGTAGACTTGAATGCTCTTCCAGGCAGTAGGGAGCACTACCTGAGATTACCTCCATTCCGAAAGAGTAGTCAAGCAAATACTTATCTTATAAAAAAGGCAAGACACCGGGGACCAATGTGACTGAACTGCGCCGATACCACCAGATCGCATCATGCAAATTTACACAGCTACCAATGCAAGAAAAGTGCAAATCCTAAATTCCTAGTGCACTCCAATTCTGTTGGTATGTGGCTGCGGTGTAAACGTGTGAATGTACAAAACTGGATGTCAGTGGTGCATCGGCAAGCATCTCGCACCATATATTACAAAAACTCTAGGCGAGTGTAAACACATCTGTAGGTGCAGATCATCACAATACATAAATTGTGCCAGGGAATCATTGTTTTTCTTATTTTTTAAGCATTGTTTCCACTTAATTTTCACAGTTATACACAAAGCATTCAGACTCACAAAAAAAGGTGCATTACGCTACCTTATTTAATTAGAAGAATAGGCAATTTTTTCAGCCAGTGAAAGACTTAAGAAGGATCAAAATAACAGGCTGAAAACAGATGGATTTATTTAGGTAATGTGCAACTACTTATAAACTGTCAGCAGGGGTGAGTTATTAATTACAGCGCTGTAGTTTTTCCAACACTGAGATGCCTCATACTAAAGTAATTATGTCAGAACACCCTGATTAAAATTTTGTGCATAGGTTTTATTCAATTGCCTCCGATGTCAGCAGTTTTTTCCGGAAAAAATAAAAATCACTGATAACCAGCACTCTCAGACCCATTTTTTCGCAAAAACACATACAGTATGCTACTTTACGCAAATCAAGATGCTTGGCTGGTCCAAAGCAGGGTTGACACTAAGGAGCAGACATGTTGCATGTAGTAAAATACTTTAAGTATTAGCAACACTACTTTACATTATTTTTATATGCAACTAGAGCAAAGTTTTCTATTCCTATAAAGAGGATCAAGTGGTAATAAAAGTGAAATAAATGCAAGTAAAGTAAATACTGCATATTCATTGATGATGACATCAGCAAACACGAAAGCTGATATTGTTATGAAATTAGAGGGTTTTTTCCTCTAGGGGATGTTACATTTTGGAACAAACTTCCTTATTTCTTATTTTTAAAGTATGTTGTCTTTGTAATTTTATTTTGTAGCATCTTATTTGCATATCAGCTGCATACAAAGCAGCTTCCTTGGTCATAAGCACTTTGAATTAGTATTTGGTTGCAAATAAATAGTTACTAACTCACAGATTAAGCATGGTGCAATGCATCATGGTACACTCTCTTCTGCCGGTCCATCATCTTTTGTTTTTTTACTCACATTAACTTCTGAGTCACAAACAGTAACTACATACAATGCAAGTGTGGGTATCCAGGATACCTCTTTACATGGTCAAACTGGTCTGGCAGGGGGCGAGGTAATTCCCCGGTGGGTCCCTTTGCTTCACAACGTCACCCATCTACCATTAGGGGGTGGTGCCCAACTGTCCTTAATTGATTGAATTGCCAGTGTACAAGGGAACAATGAGAACTCCTACAAGGATTACCATCATGGCAACCAGACAGCTGGTAGGAGCAGTGTGGGATGAGGGGCCCATGTATCATTAATTTTCAATGCAAGCTGGGCGCTATATTAGTGTCCAGAATCGCACTGCAGAATGCGATAACATCAGATGAATGTATTATCATGCACCTTCAGAGACAAAGGTTCTGAAATGAGCCTGTCCCTGTGATGTGCTGGGTGGGATGCTAGAGCTTCTGCGCATACATGATCACGCTGACCGCACATGCACAGCATCAAATTCCGATGGATGGTTCCAGGGGAACCATCCAGAATTACAGACGCATTATAGCCTATGTGCTACACATCTGCCGGGGCTACACATTCTGCAGGCCAATCTTCACAATGCTTCGCATTGCAAATATTAGTAAATCGGACAGCATTGCATACCCCATAGCAATCTATGGGGAATGGAGGGATTGCTGCAGATATTGGAGAGATCTCACCAACAGTTCCACTCCCCAAATGAACACAAACAGATTTGATCATATGACCGCTACATAAATTAGCATATTATAATCTGATCAAACAAGCTCCCAGCTGAACACAGAGGTATGGTCATTCTAACATCTGGATGCTTTGGATAAATTGATGCAGAATTTAATTTTAAAAGTTGCACTCTCCAAATAGTTAAGGAAGGTTAATTATTTATATTTTAATGGGAGATGGGAAATGGGAGATGTTCTAACCCTTAGAGAGAAAGCAGCAGCCTAGTTACTGAAAAATGACAGTTATGTGCTGATTGGTTGGTGCTCTCTCCATTTTATCACTCACCAAGGCTTAGTACATATGCTTCTGAGACTGCTCAACATTTTTGTTCAAAATATTATTTCTAAGCAGTAGTTGGTTAAAATGGTCATAAATAAACAGCTTTTCACCAATACATATTTGTAAAAATGTTCTGTTTGCATCACAAAACATGAATCTGCTTGATAAAAGCAGAACAACTGGTTCTACATGTAAATAATTATGTGACATGAATGGAAAAACATTTAAAGGCATCTAGCAGTAATCTTGCTTTAGCAGTCATGCCCTTGAAACTCACACCTATATTGTCTGAATTTGTTTCAAGTTCCTTAATACTAAATAGGAAATGTTAGTACAAATGATAACCATCAGTTCTAAAGCAGAAGTGTTATCTTTACTAACGCTGTCCTCAAAGTTCCACAATTTTTGACCTTTTTTGATATTTGCAGTTGTCAGAAAAGATCTCTGTCTCAATATTTCCTTCTGAAATCTAATGGTCATTAGAGAAAGCTGCATTACAGTTCAAAATCAATGTCAGAATTTTATGGGTATTACAGCAAAAAACTGTTCAGCTGAGTTCTATTGATGCTGATCATGTTTTTTGTATTTTCTAGCTATCGCCTATTGCATGTTTCTATTTTATAGTATACTGGTGTATTTTAGATAAATTATCATGACTTGAATATTTTCTTCTACACATTATTACTTTAAAACCTTGAAAATTAAATTTTCCTAAAAAAGCATTAAAAGTATATAGCACCCCAATGTACTTTTATATTAAAGTATTTGTTAATTTCATTGCTCTGTCCCAGTGGTTCTTAACTCTAGTTTTCAAGTACCCTCTATAGGTCATGTATTGTGGATTTCTCTAATCGTACACAAGTGAGGTAATATGTTTTGCTGGGTTAGTAATTATCCCAGCTGCTTCCACAGACAGAAATCCACAAAACACGACCAGCTGGGGATAGTTGAGGGTTGGGTGGAGAACCAAGCCTTATCGTAATGAACTGCTGGCAAACGCTCTTGAAACTTGATGTTTTCTAATTGTTAAAAAATTTATTTTCTCTAGTAAAGCAGATGTGCTATAATAAACAAGATATCATTCCCGAAAATGTTAAAGATCCCAAAGCTAGAACTTAAGAAATGGTCATGGATGGTTCCCAGCTTAGAAGTTTTGGAATCTCACAAATTACTTTAAGAATGAATAATAACATCTAAATGTACAAATAAAATATTCCAGAAAACCGTAATCATTGTGGTGATTTAGTGACGCATTCTCCACCATCTGGTAATGTTATATCTCCTCTATCAGGGACCATCAATTAGTATTTGTGGGATAGCTGCAAATATTACATATCCCCTGAATGTTTGTAAAGGAGACCACAGCAGATATTGGAGATATCCTCTGAGATACTCCATTCATGCTCACAAAAGAAGTGCCATTGGTGGCTACTTTTTAACCAAATTTACCAAGCTTTGGAATGCACTAGTCACTGTAACTAGCATGGCATCAGCCACTTTAGCCTATAAGCTCTTTTGTAACCTATAGGCTCTCTTGTAACCTACAGGCTCTCTTGGATTCCTCTCTTGTGATCAGTAGCCTGATCAGTAGCCTATTGCCTTGCCGGCAGTCACCACTCATGCATGCACCATCAGCAGACTACACGTGTGCAGTGATGCGCCCAGCTCCGGTACTAGAAGATAAGTGATCCCATCAAAGATCACTTCACTTCTAACACTCCACAGGAATTGTGTATTAGGAGCCCCTTACCCGGCAGCTGTTGCATAATACATCTAGGTAATCCTTCATTTCTTATTGCTGGTACTAGCAACAATATAAAATTAGAATTAACATGCCTACAATCCAAAAATTAATAAATATTCCTCTTACACTGTATCAACCATTGTGCTTTATATGTGATAAGTTTACAACTTTCATATCTAGAACTGTTGCATATAACTTATGTAATGATGTTTGAAGTCATAATAAAAATATTTTGAAGCAAAATATAAAAAAATAAAACACTGTATCAACCAATATACTGTATACATGACCCAGTTTGTCAAGGAAGAATCCATCATGTGCTGGCATCATAGTCTTTCATGTCATTGGTTAAAAATGCAGCAGGACAAGTTGTTAATTGCAGGGCAAATAATTCTTATTTACCTAGCTATAGGGGTCATTCCGAGTTGTTCGCTCGCAAGCTGCTTTTAGCAGCTTTGCACACGCTAAGCCGCCGCCTACTGGGAGTGAATCTTAGCTTATCAAAATTGCGAACTAAAGATTAGCAGAATTGCGAATAGACACTTCTTAGCAGTTTCTGAGTAGCTCCACACTTACTCGGCATCTGCGATCAGTTCAGTCAGTTTTGTTCCTGGTTTGACGTCACAAACACACCCAGCGTTCGCCCAGACACTCCTCCGTTTCTCCAGCCACTCCCGCGTTTTTCCCAGAAACTGTAGCGTTTTTTCGCACACACCCATAAAACGGCCAGTTTCCGCCCAGAAACACCCACTTCCTGTCAATCACATTACGATCACCAGAACGAAGAAAAAACCTTGTAATGCCGTGAGTAAAATACCTAACTGCATAGCAAATTTACTTGGCGCAGTCGCACTGCGGACATTGCGCATGCGCATTAGCGACTAATCGCTCCGTTGCAACAAAAAAATAACGAGCGAACAACTCGGAATGACCCCCTATATACAGTACAGTGTTTACTAGTCAAAGTAATATCCAATTAAAAAATAATAAGCATTACATTGCTTCCATTTTATAAACAGTTTACAAAGCTATTAACATCCCTTGTGTGTAATAGTAATGACAATGACAGAAGTAATTACATGATTTGCTGCAAAGATTATCTCCTGCAAAATCCAGGAGAAAAGTTTTCTTTTCTATTACTTGCAACTTTCACTCAGACTGTGCATTGATTGAACATGCCGAACTATTATTCCATATGATTACTGGATAGCATTCAGTCTGAATTATGGGAAGAATAGCTAGGCATGTCATTGACCTGTGTTAGTACTATATCCAATACATAGTTGTCCTATAATTGAGTCAGGTACAGAATGATTGATTTTTAGATCAACCTTAGTTTTTTAAATTAGATGTTGAGGTGTTTATAGCAACTATTACAATTATTTATTGGATCCGTAATTCACTGTAGAAGCAGTTTCACTTTGTCTCTACTTCAGGATGTGTATGAACATGTTTTTTTTTATCTTATTGTCATTTGAGTTAATGTGTCTGAACTTTAAACATCCTCATTTTCTCAAATTGTTATTATGAAGCAGAGAAAAACAACTAACGCTATCTATAATCCAAGAAAGAATAGAACTAAATCCATGCAGTTTAGTTCAAACTATCACGTTCTACGAATGAATACAGTATATGCATGTTCCTATTGCGCTGACCAAATGAAACAATTTTAAGTAGAGGCAAAAAATGTTTTTATTAATTTGTCAAATCAGAATGTGTCCCAAGACTTTCCTTGCCAAGTCTTTCCTCCGTAGGTTTGTGGTGGTCCAGACTACTCTCTTCCTCAGCAACGACAGATATACTGATTGGTTCTGGAAAGATTACTGTCAAATAATGAACTTTTTAGGAACCAATTGTGCGAAGTAGCAGTGAACAGCAAATTGTCATTAAACTTTATAGGGAACTACTTTAAAATCCATCAGAGTCTCAAAATACCCCTTTTACACTGTATTAATAAGGATCTTATGTGTAAGTTGTCTAAGTAGAACTGAAATGTGCACTCCACTAAAACAAGCACAAACATATATAAAGTACAAAAAAGAAAAATGGGAAATGAAGGACAGGGGAAAGTAAAAGATTGAGGGATGTCCTGTGATACTGGCTGTTTTCACAGGATTTAGAATGTGTGCCTTTTTTCAAATCACGCCAACCTGCACTGGGCATTACCAGGTATTGATGGCGATGGCCATCATAGGTGCATTCCTGTGTTATCTAGTCAGTGCAAATTGAAGAAGGGCAGTGGTGGTACCAGTACCGCTGGTGGTCCTCTTATACTATAGCAGATGTGGTACCAAGAAAAATGCTTTCTTATTCAAATTAGATATATCTTAATGCCTTTGACAAATAGGCCCCTCAGTCTGTATAGTGTAATAAGGATTTTGCGCACACATATATTTATTCTTTTTTTCCTTTTTCTTTTTTGACTGTATACTTGAAAGCCTGACACTGGGTTCCAGGTGCAGTGCGAAGGTGCGCGGCAATACCAGGTCATGCATGTGCAGAGGACACCCTGAATGGTCAGTAATGCAATAAAGTATGCTTAATACCACCAACCAGTACTGCCAGTAAGTTGAGCATCTCTCAGCTGTTTTGGTAATTTTAACACCCCCTCCCCCGTGTGTGTGTGTGTGTGTGTGTGTGTGTGTGTGTGTGTGTGTGTGTGTGTGTGTGTGTGTGTGTGTGTTACCACGATAGGTGGCAATAGAAACAAAATGTATTTTTGTGGCTATTTGACAAACAAACACAAGAATTCTAGAAGGGAATATGCAGGGTTCCACAGTACAAGTTGTATTGGTTCTGCTATAGTTGCCTTCATGTGTTTTGAGTGTTTTTTTAGGCATTGTACACAAGACGGCCACTAAGATATCAAAAAGGCATTTGTTGTGAATATTCTTCAGAGTGCCAGCAAAATCCTTAGTAGTACATACCTAGTAAATGTTTACATTTATTAAAATGATTTTAACAATATTATGTGGTAACAGTTATTTGTGACATACTGTGCCATCAATAAAGGGGTTTTGTTGTCTACAACATGTTAACATGTTGGATGCATGAACTCTGTGTAATATAAAAGTTTGATGCCAGCCTCACATCATAACTCATAATGTTAACACCAAACCACAGCAATGTATTCTGGTTTTGGTTAGTTAAAGACACTTTGGTTACTTTATACTCTGTTCTTTGCTACCTTAATGTTCTGTAATTACATGTTTACATGTTTACATATTTAGTATATGCATATAGGCTTTAATAGAAACTTATAAGTTATACATTAGCAAAGCAACATTTTTGGAAATAAGTACATTTGTGACTGATAAATATTCTGTTTACATTAATCTGCACTTTTCCTTGAAAACAATTTTTAAATGAATTAGTCATGTATATGCTGACATCCCACCACAAACTAGCAAATACCACTTCATAAAACATCTTAATTCAATGATGAATTCAAAGTAGCACACTTTATGTCTTTAACCAGGTTCTAGTTAATAACCAACTGTGTTATTAAACACACACACACACACACACACACACACACACACACACACACACACACATATCTTTTTACAACATGCCTAAGGGAGTGTTTGCTAAAAGATCACCTGATGCTCGGGAGAGCTTGGTTTCTACAAACAAGTGCAGAGATAATAATGTAGTATGGAATGGCTTAACTTGCAAAACTAGGGCAAGGTGGTGTAAATTGTGCTTACGTTTGTCAGAGGCAATTTACAGTGGCTGTCATTTTTACACACTGTGGCATGCACTGTGTGACACTGTGCTGGAGGCTTTTCAATTATATGCAAATTATACAAATTAGGAGTAGTTTATGCAGATTTTGAGAGTCTACCCCAGTGTAGTAATTAAATGGAAGGCATAGCAAATAAAATGCATGCTAATTAGATTTTGCAGAAAGAAGTTGGTTCTTAACTGTCAGGTGGGAATAAGCAGTAAAAAAATAAAAATTGACACTTCTCTTTCATCCCCAAACACATACCGAATCAAATGTTAGTATAAGGAACCAAAACTCCGGTATACAGTATAATTATTAGTACAGTAAACCAGAATACACGAGTTAATGAAGTGCATGTGTACTGTATGTGTCTCCAATGCTGCTAGCCACGTGATTTATCACAGTCTCCGATCAGTATAACTGTATTATGTCATTGTCAAACTTAGGACAGCCGCTTACAGGGGATTGTCTTGTAACTCTTCTCGCCATTAACATGTTAACATATGGACATGTTCACAGTTTAGAATTATTTGGATAATTTGACACATCAAATATATCAGTGTTACTACACAGTCTGCTTGCCGTACAGAAATACATATTATATAACAAGGACTAAGACGTGTAGTACAGTATTAAGTGGAAAGATGTTTAACAGTGTCACTGTCAACGTTACACTGTACAGTAGCAAATGATAATGCACAATCGGAGGACCACGCGTTTACTAAACTCTTACAAGATGTCGTGGCACATAACCTACCTGAGCAAATTCCCAACACATTATACTCACTCTGCCTTACAGTATCTATCTATCTATCTATCTATCTATCTATCTATCTATCTATCTATCTATCTATTTATTTATCACCAACTACATGTACTAAATCCTGTCACTAAACATATTTTTGTAATGCCCATTTCAACCCTATATATATATCAGAGGCGTCAATTTAGGATATGGCTATGGATATAATAATTACCTTCTCTCCCCATGTATCACGTAGGAGCTCCGGAAGAAACCCAGCAGTTCATTCTCTATGATAGCGTTGTAAATGATCTTCAGATTGTAACATTTCTGTGCCTCCAGGGTCCTGTTTAAAACTACCACTAAAACTTGGTTGGGTGGATAAGGAAAGAAGCTGGAAACTTTCACGTCCCCAGCCACCCTATCTTCTGCTACTTGGACTCTCTCCACAGTCAACCTGTGTGCATGGACCACAATGTATTTACTGGAGTTTAGGCACTCAATCTCCACATTAAGTTCTCCAGAGAAAGTAAAGTTGTCCATGAATGCAGTGATCATCAGGTTATAGTGTAGGGGCCTCAGGTGAGTGGGTAATCTCAGATAAATCCATGGTTTCCAGTCTTCCTCCCGGTCTTTGCCTGGCAGGTGCTTTGCTCCATCTCCTGAGTCCTTACCTACTTCCAGGTTTTGGTTAAATCTGGCTGCCTCCAGAGTGCTGCTGTTAATTGTTCTACTGGAGCCATCTGTACATTCCTCAAATCTGACACTGAGGAAGACCGCGATGATAGTCACAACTATCAAAGCCAGAATAGAGATAGCGAAGCCAAGGACTAGCTTCTTGTGCACAGTGATGTGTCTCTCAGTGGTCCTCGGTCTCACAGCCACTGTGTCAGACCACTGGTCCTGCAGACCTCTGCCGTTCCTCATTCCGGAGTCTTGAATCACCATGGACCCGAGAAGTAAGCTGTCCTTCTGCTGCTCACTGTCCACAGCCATAGCATCTCATTGTGGAACTTCGGTGGGATAGAGAAAGCGAGGGATCACACTGCACAGAGATGTCTCCCGCTAGGACGTGGGGATCCACCAGCCACTTCATCTCGCATCCTAGCAGGTCGGGATATTCCCATTACGTTGCATTGTGCTGGACGTCATCACCGTGAATCCGTTTGGTCCCACTGAGGCTGCTGTCACAGGACAGGAGCTGCAGCAACTTGATAAAGAATGGCTCTGGTTCTGGGTAAGCCACTTTCTTTATAGTGGGATATTCAAGGCAACTCTGAGCCTACAAGGGGGAGGAGAAGTGACAGGACTGCATGACATTTGCCAGAACTCCAATCCAAGGCAAGAAAATCAAACAGACTCCTGATTGGGTCCGTGTCCCCTTTCCGTGCAAATAACACAGATCCAAGACGGAGAGATAAATACATCCCGGGGAAGTTGCTGTGCTTCCAGCAGGCTGATGTCCTAGAGCATGCCCATCTGCCCAGCACAGCTTTCCTGATCGCACACGGTGTATGCGGATTCCTCTGGCAGCATCTGCTCCTGAGCTCGGGCAGTGCCAGGTGCCGGCTCAGGGTCTCTTCCAGGTACAGTATACTCGCTGATGGTGTATGTATGGATTGCGATCTTCGTAAGGACGTAGGCAGAGCTGCATATGATCTAGCACTGGCAGTGCCTGGGAGGCACACAGGATGTTAGCAGAGGGCAGATGAGTAGAAAGGCAGAAGTGAAGGGTGTTTTGTAGTACTGGAGGTAGTGGTGTGAGGTTATAATGATGTAAGAAACACCCCCTTCTATTTAGTGACTTTGATCAGTATATAATGCCCCCACCATCTCCCTGTCTCATTAATATCCCTCCCATACTACAGTGCTGAAGTCTGTGCTTTGCTGTGAGCTGTCCTCCTGTACCTCTCCTTCATGCTCCCTCTCCTCCGTCTCCCCTATTTATTTGTGTTAATCAATGTTTCCCATTCTCTCCCTCCCCCATATCCAGTTCATGTGCATATGTCTGGCAATAACAGGATCTGCAGCTGAGAGAACCGTGGGCTCCTGCCTGATCCATCCATCTCAGCCACAGCGCTGCTGCTCCTGTTACGGGATATGATGATGTGTCAGACCACAAAACACGGTTTCTCGTCTACTCCTTCATCTTCCCCGTGTGCAGATGCATCAGCTATATAGTAGCAAGGTTCGACATTATTAACAGTGACAGTATGTTTCCATCTAATAAATATTTATATCAAACTAAAAACAAACAAACCATATCAAATGTAACGTTCTGACAATTTCAAACGGCAAAATGTAAATTAGGAGACCTGCATGGGTTAATAGTATTTAACCACATCAACCACGGCTATGGAATGTATATTTAGTACAATACGTAGAGTATATAAGAGATTTGCAGAAAATGAGGCGAGCCTGCTGGGTATTACATCTGCCACCTAAAGGTTACAAACTTGTATCTACTCATCACTGTAAGACAAACAAGTCACTCAGCCCAGGAGCGATTGGAAATTATCCCTAGTTCAAATGAAATTCAAACAATGAATGTGTTCAAAGAGAACCTGTCAGGATGGGTTAGGGGTCTGAGAAGAATGAATAGCTGTGTTTTTACAAGGGAGACAAGTGTCATATGATGATTATAGTGACATTTCAAATAAGGAAAATGTGTCTCCCTGGCTTAGCTTTACAAAGTTAGCATATTGTAGTGTTCTGCATGTCTTTATCTGTATTTATTTCATACACGTTACACACTATATCATGGGCAATGGGGGGATTATGAAAAAATCCATAAAGTCAATTTATGTTAGTGAGGATAATTTACAGGGGGAATTGGAGTTAAAATGAAAAGTAGCACACCAATGTTTTTTAGAGTTAGTGCTGTAAGCAAGTTACTGTATAGCAGTTCCTCTTATATTCACACATCACAGCCCATTCACACAGATATATTGGTCCTATGTGAGGTCTTCTAATCTCTCCACACAGAACGACTTTTCACAAGGCAAATACTACAGTATATCAACTGGTAATGCAACAGGTTGGATTCATTGTGCAGATAATGTATACAGAATTAACAGTCACTGACAATTTCTTTGTCTGACTTATGAAGTTTCTCTCTTTTCAGTTGATACGAAAAATAAAAACATTACTCCAGTACTATACATATATTACAAAACAATTGAATTGTTTTCGATTGTACTGCAAAGAAAGGTATACTTTCTGACAGCCGGCATACTGTAGACCACCCTTCTGAACAGTACATCTAAATTCCAACATAAAAATGGCAATTCTTTATATATATATATATATATATATATATACAAATCTAGAAAACCACAGCACTCGCCACCCCAGAAGCGGGGTGCAATATCTGCACTCATCACTCATAGGGTGGGGTGCATGCAGCCCATGGCCACCAACCCAAATACTGTATATACAAACAGAAAGTTCAGCACTCACCATAGCAAGCTCACTTATCCTCACAACATCAATAAATAAATGATGGGGGTTTAGTTAGTGAATTGGCCAATGCACGGAAGCCTGCATACCGCTCGCCAAGGTACCCCACCTTCATGCAGGTCCTACACTATCACACAGTCTCAAAAATTAAAACCTGGCAACTGTATCACACATAATATACTGCACACATGCCCACTAGGTTTAATGTGTATCTGCCATGCATCTTATGGCTTTTAAAGGTACACTAGTCACCTGACACTGGCTGATAAATTACTAAGGAGCAACTGACACAGGTTTAGAACAAGTGAGATTACACAGGGGTGCATGAAAAGGACTGTGACCACGGTTAATAAGAGTTACGGGGTTAATCTTTGGTTAACTCTTATTAACCGTGGTCACAGGCCTTTTCATGCACCCCTGTGTAATCTCACTTGTTCTAAACCTGTGTCAGCTGCTCCTTAGTAATTTATCAGCCAGTGTCAGGTGACTAGTGTACCTTTAAAAGCCATAAGATGCATGGCAGATACACATTAAACCTAGTGGGCATGTGTGCAGTATATTATGTGTGATACAGTTGCCAGGTTTTAATTTTTGAGACTTTGTGATAGTGTAGGATCTGCATGAAGGTGGGGTACCTTGGCGAGCGGTATGCAGGCTTCCGTGCATTGGCCAATTCACTAACTAAACCCCCATCATTTATTTATTGATGTTGTGAGGATAAGTGAGCTTGCTATGGTGAGTGCTGAACTTTCTGTTTGTATATATATATATATATATATATATATATACACACACACAATATATATAGAGAGGTTGCCCCGAAATGTTGAATATGCAATATCTGTGCAGTCACTGTTCTGCTATACAGTAGCTCCCCAGTTTTCTTCATAATAGTTGCAGTATTATGGAATGAGAGAGCGCAATGTTTCCCAACCTTAGTCATCAAGGCACACTATGTGGGCCATTTATTGTTACTTTTTGCAGCAGATGTTGTGTGTGTGTGTGTGTGTGTGTGTGTGTGTGTGTGTGTGTGTGTGTGTGTGTGTTGTGGGGGGGGGTAACCGTAAATATTTAGTATCACACAAATGTATGACTGAGGTTCCACAGCAGATATCACCACTGTCTGCTGTTATCCTTCTGAAGATGGTGTTAGCCCACTGTAACCTGTGGGCTACACTTTCTATAATTAGTTGGCAGAGGGTTCCCTTCCCAGCAATGTCCTCTCCAACAATGGCTGCCACATATATGTGGTCAGTGGACCACGCATGCACAGGAGTCCTGTGCATCACAGGGACAGGGTGTCCCTGTGGGTGCTCTTTGATACATGCCTCCGGTATCACTGCATGTTATATTGCTATTTTGGATGCTAATATTGCACCCAGATTGCAGTGTAAATGCGATTATTGAGAATTGGGCCCCTAACATTACTTGAGAACAGCCAATTTTTTTAAGTACCTCAGTTATTTTGATTTTACTATCTGTGCTCAAGCATGGCTATCCCTAAAACCTGTATTGTTAATGTGCCTTGAGGACCGAGTTTGGGAAACACTGAGATAGAGGAAAGGTCCAATGATCCAGCTTTAGCTTTCTATTGAGGTAAATAATTGGGGACAGTAACCCTGCTACCAGGGGTGTCTTAAAAGAGAAGGGGGCCTGTGGGCAGACTCCGGGTGGGCCCCTGCCTCTCTACGGTGCCGTAGTATCCCGCATTGAACCAGAGTCTTCTGCGTATGTGCAGGCCTCTGGAAGCATGTCGCCCGCCATGTTCTGGAGACAAAATTTGTACTGCGCATGCGTGGCAGCCATTTTGGAAGGGATTTTCTTCCGTGACAGCTGTGGCTGCAGTGTCCGACGCTTGACTCCGAAGAGGTGAGTATTAAAATATGGGTGCAATGTGTGCAGTGTGGCCCCCCCTGTACCCAGGGGCCCGTGTGCACCACACACATTGCATTCATGATAGAAACGCCTATGCCTCCCACAACCACCTCTTTCACCCATGCCTAACTGTAAATCTGCCACTGTGTTCAGTGTAACTGGGAGAGTGTGCAACTGTAAGTATGACTTGAAAGCCTGGATAAACGTTTGGATTTTTCTCACAGTCTGAAACATATATCAGATGTTAAGCACTTCTATTATTTGAGGTACAGATAAACAATAGGCTTTTTTCTTCAAATAAGAGCAATAGAAAAACTCCACAGTTGCAGACACGAAATTCCATAATACAGTATTAACTCTGTCCACTCAACAGCAAACCTAATGCAGTGTGGTACAGTTAGGGGTGAAAAGTCACAGTCACTGTAAGCTGTGACAGGCACTAAATCACACTTTATCCTGAAGAGATGGGCTTTATGTGTAAATCTATTTATTTGTATGCCAACATAGCACATTAATAGAATTATATTACTGTATTCACTTTACTTTAAACAGAGATCTAACATGCGAAAAAGACAAAAACAAATAATCCAAAACTAAACAGTAAAAGTTCAACATTTCATGTGGCAAAACAATGAATTACTTAGGAAAACTGTGACATTTATTGCTTGAAGCGATTGTTATGGTGTCTATTTTCCATGCCACAAATTATATGCAACTTTAGCTTAGTTCAACCTGTCATTTTTCAGAGCACAGTAATTACCAAATAGGCCAGAAAGTCTTGTTCTCCAAATATATCTCCTCTTAACCATTAATCCCTCTGTGCTTCAGCAGTCAATAAATGCTAATAAGTTTCAGAAGGAATTATGCACTTACTAAGCAGAGCTTCTATATTTATTTCTTGAAATACCTTTAAGATATGTGTTTTTTTTTTTTTTTACTCATGTACTGTACACTAAACATTTTATGCATCCTCTATGATGATAACTGCTAGTAAAATATTTCTATGCAGAGCCTGTTTCCGATATACATTGTAATTAAGAAGCAGATCATTTGTATAAAGATCAATACCATGCAATTTATTCAGGACCTTGAGAAACAAGGGGTCATTAATTTTTGTTGTTTCCTGTAAAAAGAATAATTCAGTCTAGAGTGAAACAAAATGTTTTCACCACTGGGGCCACTAAAGTTTATATTTGTTTAGTTTATAAGATAAATTTTGAACTAAAGTTTGTAAAACATACTGTACAAGACAGGTAACCAAACAGTAGTACATTTAAAGTACAATACAATATACAAATGCGTACACTGTCTTAATTTTATGGGACAGCTAACGTTTTTTAAGAAATGTAATTTTTTTCTGAAAATTCTTCATTAACCTTGTTTTGTAGTTAAAAAAACATTTAAATAATATGTATCATAAAAAAAATTACCTCTAGCACCATCTTGTGGGGTAGAAAGAAAAACAGGCTGCCATTATGCCAGTATATACAGTAGCTGTGCTGGAATAATGCCAGTTGGTAAGACTCAGTAGGGTTCCTTGATGTACAGAACATGCTTCAGAGAAAAATGAAAAGTGTAAGGTACAAGTTTTGCACCTTTGAAGTAAACCGAAGAGCAGAGCAATTCATTTGTTGTCAAAAGTGTAGGTCCACTTAATATATTGGTGTAGAGATAAATCAGCATTTTGAAGGAGAATATTTCATATACATAATAGCTGTAATAGATAATAAATTCTAGTGTATAAATACAATGTAGAACGAATGATACATTCAGTAGGATATTATTAGAAACATATTGACTTGATAAGAAATAAAAGTAGAGATGTGCGGCGGACAGTTTTCAGGTTTTAGTTTTGGATCTGGATGATTTTTGAAAAAAAACAACAACATAAAAACAGCTAAAATCACAGAATTTGGGGGTAATTTTGATCCTACAGTATTAACATCAATAACATTCATTTCCACTCATCTCCAGTTTAATCTGAACACCTCACACCTCACAATATTGTTTTTAGGATAAAATGTTGCACCGAGGTAGCTGGAAGACTAAGCTAAGTGACACAAGTGGGTGGCGCAAACACCTGGCCCATCTAGGAGTGGCACTGCAGTGGTCGACAAGATGGCAGTTTTAAAAACTAGGCCCCAAAGAGCACATAATGCAAAGAAAAAAAAGAGGTGCATGATGGAATTGTCTTGGGCCCTCCCACCCACCCTTATGTTGTTTAAACAGGACATGCACAGTTTAATAAACCCATCATTTCAGCGACAGGTGGTCTTCCCTGGAAAAAGCTTGCCAAGCTCTCCAAATTATAGCTAGCTACAAACATACCACCTCCATATTTGATGACTTTTCACATTATGAGAAGAGGAAGAGGAAAGTGTCAAGAAGGTGATTAAAAATTAGAGAGGCACATACAATCAGTAACCACTTTACAGTCCAAACTCATTTCATACTATAAGTAGGACTGTGGGAGGAAGCAATTCTAACCTCTGTGCCCACAGCATGCCTCAGCCTGGCAAGCCAGACATCTTCCTGGCTGTAACCCACCATGAGACTCAATACTGGACCTTATTCAGTAACTGTTTATGCATCAAAGGAGTTCCTGGTCCAACTAGGGCTGCAGTGCAATGGAAAGCTGATGCAATGCAAGATCACTGAAACTCTATTCTTCTAACACCGCAAGGGCTTGCGATAACCCTACGCAGCCCTTAAGAAAAGAAGATCCCTGCACAACAAATGCACATCTTGTAAATACGTAATCCCAAAATATGGAACATCAATAATAAATGAAAATAAGGTTGACTAATTGGAGGCATTCATTTGAGTGATCACTACCATGAAATAATTGAGAAGTACCTCTCTCTAATGCTCCGACAGAAAATCTCACTTTTACCTCTTCAGCAGTTGCGCTGGATTATAATTCAGTCTCTTCTGAGTCACACTGACTTTGGCCACAAATGTGGTGTCTCCCCACTTTATTTAAAAACACTTTGGCAATTTCCATTTCCATCTTTGTGGCTAGTTTTCACAAATCTTTTTGTGATGTTGAAGCTTGTTTTCACATCTGTTCTAGGCTTTCATTTAAACCTAGGATCAAATACAGCAGCACCCCTGGATTTATACAGCATAGCCAACACCCCTGGAAAATTGCACAGCACAGCAGACAGGCAACAGCACCCCTGGACTTCAATGGCAGTGGGGCAGCACCCCTGAACTGATAGGGTAGAGGGGCAGCACACCATATAGGGCAGCACCTATGGAATGATGTGGCAATGAAAAGACGTGTAAGATGAAATTTTCCTTGGGCCCTCCCACCCACCCTTATGTTATATAAACAGGACATGCACACTTTAACAAATCAATCATTTCAGCAACAGGGTCTGCCACATGACTGTGACTGAAATGATTGGTTTGTTTGCCCCCCCCCCAAAAAAAAAAAAAAAAAAAAAGCAATTAATCTCTCCTTGCACAAACTGACAAGATGTTGTCCTCATCTTCAGAACCTTCCCTCCTTCAGTGTTTACATCCTCATCCTCACAGAGAAACAATATTCAAACAAAACCACATCATTTAGGTGTCAGTGGACTGCTTACACTATTACCCAAAGTTTCTGAACTTGACAATGACTTATGATGAATGTGCTGCAGGTGACGTATAAGGAAGGATGTTCCTAGGTGGTTAACATCCTTGTCCCTACCTATCATGGATTGACAAAGGCAACAGATGGCTTGACACCTGTTGTCTGGATTTTTGGAGAAATAATTCCACACCGAAGAGGTGACTTTATTGGTATTTTGCCCATTTTTCATCCCTTGGCCAACAACTGTCTCCAATTGTGCCTTATTCAAACAAACCACATCACCATCAGAATCCTCATTGTTTACTTACTCTGCAGCGCCAGATACACTCATATCCTCCTCATCCTGGTGTACTTCTACAATGACAACCTCAATCTCAATATCAGCAACAGGACTGGCGGTGCTCCTCCCAGCACTTGCAGTGGATGTGCAAATGGTGGTAGGAGCCTCCTCTTCCCATACAGTGTTGTGAAGGTCAGGCCTAGACATCACAACCCTGGACAGTGCCAGCAACCCTGTATTTTCACAACACCCCTATAATTTTACAGCACACAAGACAAAGCCAGTGTACATTTATTTTCACTGCACCCCTGTATCTTTACAGCATGCAGGGCCAGTGTAGATTTATTTTCTCTGCACCCCTGACTTTTTATAGCATACAAGACAGGGCCAGTGTACATTGATTTTCACAACACCCTAAAATTATTACAGCATACACGACAGGGCCAGTGTACATTTATTTTCACTGCACCCTTGAATTTTTACAGCATACAAGACAGATTCAGTGTATATTGATTTGCACTGCACCCTGTAATTATTACAGCATACAAGACAGGGCCAGTGTACATTTATTTTCACTGCACCCCTGAATTTTTACAGCATACAAGACAGGGCCAGTGTACATTGATTTTCACTGCACCTTAGAATTATTACAGCATACAGGGTCAGTGTAATGTTATTTTAACAGCAACACCCCTATATTTTACAGCATACAGAAGCAGTGTGCTTTTAATTTTTAACAACTGCACCCCTGAATTTTTACAACATACAGGGCCAGCAGCACCCCTATATTTTACAGTATATAGGAGGAGGACAGTGCCTCTGCACCCTGTACAACACAGTGACAGCAACACCCATGTACAGCTGCAGCACTCGGCCGTAACAGCACATGAAACACCAGTGACAGCCTGGACAGCACCACTAACACAGCACAAGTACACCACAGTGACTGCAGCAGCACGTTTTGCCTTTTTCTGGTTTCTGAATCAGGCGGGGAGTCCCGAGCCAGGCTCAGATACCGGCTCGGAGTGTGAAGTTCGAGGGGGTTAGGTTCTCAGGGAACCGAACCTGCTCATCTCTAAATAAAAGTAATGTACAACATTTTGTTTTATGGTATAATATGAGTAGTCATAGCAGAATGATAATATTGAATGTGTAGCAGTTACCATTTTATGGCTTTATACAGGTTTGTTAGCAAATCAAAAAAGTTAGTAACTGGGCAAAACCATGTTGCACTGCAGGAGGGGGCAAATGTACTATGTGCAGAGAGATTAGATTTGGAAATCTAAATTGCAATGTAGAAATTAAGCAGCCATTATTTACCATTCACAGAGGCAATTTAACCCACCCAAATCTAAAACGCTCTGCAACGTTACAGCTGCCCCACCTTCAGTGTAACGTGGTTTTGCCCAATTGCTAACCTTTTTGTTTTGCTAACAAACCTGAATAATCCCCTTGGTTCATAAATTGTGATGGACAAATGCATAATAAAGTAAAGTTAATGTATTACTTAGTTTTAGTTGCATTAAGGCAGACATGCCAAACTTGTGACCCGCAGGCTGCATGCTGCCCACAACACACTGTGCCCAAGTTTGCTTCATTAAAAAAAATGGAATGAGGCCCGCCACTGCTGGATGAGTTACTATTGTCATATTTGCCATGATTGGAGCTTAGCTCTGATTGGGCAGCATTCCCCATTCTGCACATGTGCGAGAAGATAGTGATAGAGATGGGGAAAATATCCATGGGGGGAGCTGCTGCATATTCACGGCTGCCTTTGCAAAGCTCTGCCCCCACCACATCCCGCCTGCTCAGTGCCATTAGCACTGTAGCTGTCCCGCCCTGAATGTCTGTGCCCAACTGCCCTGTGTACCCAGCTGCCCTAATTGCCAAAGGATTCCTCTGGAATATGGATAGAAATACGTCTCTCAATGAGAATGTAAATTGGAGGGGTTGGAGGCTGAATAGATACATAAGGCACAGAGGGCTTGTGGCTGGAGGGGACACAAGCAGCAAGAAGGGATACCAGGGGGCATGTGGCTGGACTGGCGGGACAGAGGGGTGCTGGAATTGACACATTATACTAGCTCACACTGATATGTATCATAGAGGAGAGGAGACCGCACAATCATATGTGAGCGGAATAACACAGCTCTCAGCTCACACTGATATGTATCTTAGAGGAGAGGGGACCGTACAGTGATATATGAGGGGAATAACACAGCTCTCAGCTCACACTGATATGTGGCAGGACCATATATTTGTATGGGTCAATGGGCAGTTGCCCCAGGGTCCCAGTGGTATAATGCCCCTAGTCTGATAGCTGGAGGTCCCCTCTTTCCAGGGTACCAGATTTTTTAAATCTACCCTGGGGAACCGGAGATAATCAGACTTCAAAGCAGTGCTTCCCATTCAAGCCTGTTAATTGCTCCTCCCAGGGAGATATCTCGGGTTCTGTCTGACTAAGAGATATTTCCGAGTGTATACGCCAAAAGATGGGACTCTCCTCTTTTGGTGGACCCAGGCTGCTTGTCTCTGCAATGCCCAGAACCAGAGACATGAGTCTTCTTGCAGCTGGTCCCTGCTCCAGCTCCACACGCCTGGTATGTAGTTCTATACTTCCATCGTTGGATTGATCTGGCCCCTGAAATCTGATCCCTATGTCCCTAGTACCTCCTGAAAGGTGGGACACTCTAGTTATTATCCCATTGAAAGCTAAGAAATCTATTTCTAGGAACCGGCGATATCTGCAGTCAGCAATCTGCCATTCCACTGGAAAATGATGAATATTAAACCAACTTCATTATCCACCCCTCTGCTGCGTATTAAACACCCCCTACCACCCTGGAAGTCATATATCAGGGCCCCTTCATTCAGCACAATGCCCCTTCCACAGTTTAGTGTTCTCCATAGCACCCCTTTTCCCACCATCTGTGCAGTACAGAAGTAATTAGCAGAAATTACTGCTCCAGGTCCTACATGCTGAGCGGAAGATAGAACACCCCCTACCGCCTGTGAGACATCAAAGCTGCCACTGATATCAACCCCCACCCCTACTGCTGTAGGATAGGTAGGGGCCCCAGTGCATTGCTTTACCCAGGGCCTTACACTGCTGTTAAGATGGCTTTGATATGTGGTATTATGAATATATAGAGGAGAGGGGACCGCACAGTGATATATAAGGGGGAGCAACACAGCTCCCAGCTCACACTATTAAGTTGGTTTTCTTCCCGACACTTGACATCTCTTTAATTATACTTTATTGTTGGTTTTTCTGATAAACCTTTTCAAAATTGCATATAAGACTTTTTCCTTTTCTTGCGGCCCACACAAGACTTAGACCTTGATTATTCGGCCCAGTTGGAATTTTGAGTTTGACATGCCTGCATTAGAGTGTCAGCACTTGTTATTCTGAACAAGTAATTATTTCCTGATTTTGCTACTTTTGAAATGCCGATCTCCAGTGATGTTCAGTTTTTATATCTTGCTTTCAAGTCCATCCCCGCATTTCCTTAAACTTAACTTATTTTCAGGAACTTTTCCCTTCATGAGCCAATTACATGAGGATAATGGACAGAGATCTAGAACACACTTCTGTTAATATCATTTCTTTCAAAGACATTCTGCTATACAATGTATGCACTTTTATGAAAGTAAACAACTGATCCTTCACTGAAAAACATTGCATTAGCACCCTTCACATTATTGCTGAGATGTAAAGTTTTCTGATATTATAAGGGGTTATGCTTTATGCTAATAATTGTTATAGATGGACAATCTAAAATGTTTCTGGGAGGAAAGGATATGCCACTTTTAATGTGGCAACTTGTGATAGAGAAACACAGCAAAAATGCAGTCATAAGGATCACAAGGAGAGGGCTCTCATGGAGCCCAACTGACATCCAGCTTGGATCTCAATATTCAGCTATGGTAGACCGGTGTACCTGACTGCCTAGCTGTGCTGATCTACATGTGTTAAATATAAATCTGAGTTATAGAGGTGCATTTGCTCTGTTCAACCTGTGTATCAAAGAGGAGCAGATATATTAAGCCTGGAGAAGTGATAAAGCAGTGATAAATGCAAGGTGATAATGCATCAGCCAATAAGCTCCTAACTGAGAATTGACATATTGGAGCTGATTGGTTGGTGCGTTATCACCTTGCATTTATCACTGCTTTATCACTTCTCCGGGCTTAATACATCTGCCCCATAATGTGCTAAAGTGCTGTCTCTGTGTTTGAATCATAAGTGAAATTTTTCCAAGGTACTAGTCCAGATGGTTCACTGTTCAGGTGTTGACATATTTAAAAAGTGCTTAAATATCTTACTTGTGAAGTAGCATCTGTTTACCCATAAAGATGTATTAAGGGTGCTTTTAATATACTCTGCTAAATATACTGTTATATCAAACAATGCTTTTACCCAGATTACGAATTATGCTTCCATCCTATTTTTAACAGGTCAACTCTGTGTTTATTTATTAACATTCTCTTATATAGCACAAGCATATTCCTTTTTACTCCACAGTTAGCTCTGTATGTTGAATGTTTCCCAACTGAGAAGAATGCATTAAAATAAATTGTTGTATGTGCTGCTTTAAAATTTATAGAAAAGCTTAAAGATCACTTAAGCCCAGTACTCACGGGCCGATCAAGGAGAGATGCGTGCTGAGCGAACCGCTCAGCACACATCTCTCCTGCCGCTCAGCACAGCGCGATCTGTGCTGAGCGTGCGGGGGGAGACGGGGGGCCGCTCACTTCACCCAGCGGGTGAAGTGAGCGACCCGCTAGATTGGCCTGCATGCAGGCCAATCTAGCAGCGGCGATAGCGATGTGCGGGGCCGCGCATCGCTATCGCCGAGGGGGCTACACACGGAGCGATCATGCCGATATTCTAAGCAATCTAGTCAGATTGCTTAGAATATCGCTCCGTGAGTACCCCCCTTTAAGCTTCAATTACTTTACATTAATGTAAAGGGTTTACATTGTAAACAAACAAGATATTTACTTATTTAGTCTAAATTTTGTATCCAGAATTGTCTTCAAGTGCTATCAGAAAGTCTTGTGTGATTATTCTATTTCAAATAGAAAAACCGTTTCAAATGGAGAAAAAAAATCTAATTTTTTGCAAGAGGAAATTTTGGACAAGATGCTAGTGTTTGTTCATACATAGCACCAGCATCCACCAGATTACAAAGTTTGATCAATGCACACTCTGTGCCTGAGCCACAGCTTATTTTGGCTGTTGTGTGTTAGACTGAATTCATGCTGTTATCTTCCTACTATTTCTGCCTACTTGTGACCCACACTGTTGACTTGTTTCCTGACACTGTACCTGCACTGCTGGCCTGACTTTTTTTCATGTGTCTGACTATGTTTGTGTCTTGATTTCTGCTATTCCCTTGTTCAACAGTTGCCTAATTGGGGAAGTTCTAATAAGTGAAACCTTATAATGAAGTACCTTTCCAAAGGACAGTAAATTAGACTCCATACCTCAGATGAACCAGCAGTATCCATTATTGGCACACACTGCTGGTGCACTTTTATAGTCTAGGACATCTCCCACAGTTCATTACAACTGGTCCAATGAACCATGAAAATGTTAGCTTAGGTGTTATTTTAACATTATTTTTTCAGTGTGAGACCGCTTAAAACTGATCACTATTCTGTCTCTACAAATGGACTGAAGTGTAAGACATTTAAATGGCAATTTTTATGATGCTAAGCAAATGTTTTGAAGACTTCAATCTCCATGGAATCTATGCTCTTTTTCAATGATTTATTCATCTCACCTTTACTACAGTACTTGTCTTTAGTATATAGTGTAGCTCTTCTTGGCCAGATCATGCTCCCATTACACCTGGTGTCGATTGGAATTATAAATCTCATAAACCTTTGCATTAGAGATTGAAAGAATAATCTCTTGAGTGATTTTACTGCAGTGTGTGAGGTCTAATATACTTTAATACAATATTTGTAAATAATTTACAAATAGCATCAGGAGCTGACAAATTTGTACACATATACAAAATAGAGAATGAAAATATATTGTCCTCTTTATACGGTATAAAAGCTAGTTGCTTCCCTAGAACATACCCAAAAGAAGACACTACTGAGTGGCATTTATTAATTCTCACTAAATATGCCATTAATAAAATACAGTATTTTAAAGATTACATTAGAGCTGTTAACATGCTGTATGTACCCAATATATCATCAGTAAAATGCTTCAATGTCCCAATTCCCCAACCTGACCATCGGGGGATTGGGACATTGTTAAACATGTTTTAAAAAATCCAGATTTCCTAATCTTGACTATTTTCAGTTGGGATCAAGGAATCAGGCATTTTTAACTTGTTGTAACATTTGCGGATCCATTTGGTGGATTGGCAGTGCAGGTAGGTCGGAGAATCAGGAAATTGCAGATGCTGATAAATGGGAGCCATTATGTTGACTCAAAAAAATTATTACAACTTAGTAGATAATGAAGAATTTCTCCTCTATAAAATTCCCGGGCCAATATCAGTTTCCATACATTATAAAATATTTCAAGAGGTCTTGGTTGTTAAACTAGTAACAGTTTTATCAATATTCTTTGTGGTATTCCAATGTGCCTATCTTTTCTTACCCTACATATAGTATGTATCTCCCCCTATACAGTACCTACAAAACTCAACACAGATTTTCAATTAATGAATTTATTTCAAAACTTTTGTTAACAAAGAGAATCGGTTACTTATGACAATTCTTCTGGATAAAGAAATAAGGATTTTATGTATATATACTGTATATAAGATTTCAAACTACTGTACATATTGTGATTTGTAACACTTCTTTTGAATTGTTACAATTTAATGTATGTATAACCCTCTGCATGATACCAATTTTACACGCAATTTAAGTAAAAAGCAGGAAAACAATTGATAGAATAAATAGAATACACTTGTTAAAACAAATCATTTTTTGAATGAATACATTGGTTACTTTATTTATTTTAAACCTTGCTGGTTAGAATACCTGTTTTGGTGTTGAATATTCTACAGTTAGAGTTGGAGGTTTATTAGAAATTACTAGCACTATATATCCAGAAAGATCGAGAATTCCAAATATTCTTTATTACTACTACACCATGTCTTTAATGTAGGTTATCTTAGGGACAACATTATACTCAGGCTTGAATTGACACAGATTGAGTTTTTCATTCCTTTCATCGTACCATCCAAATGGTTCTTTTTAGTGACCAACTAATCCAGTCATCTATCCTCTTAATGCAGTTCTTTTTTTCACCGCCTGACGTCACCCCAGGAGTCTCCAATCCACCTTCCTTTGTTTTATTATGATTTAAATGCATAATAAATCCCTTTAATTGTAACACATGTCTTATTCAAATAGGAAATTGAGGTATAGGTTAAAGAATTTGCAGCACTTTCGGAACTTGCGATTTAGGTATTCTAAGTTACATTCAGAAAAAATCTCTGTACAGTATTTTCCAAGGTTCCCTTTTGAAAGCTTATGTATGCAAGGCCTACAAGATATCTGGAAGAAAGAAATTGATTTCTATGCTGTTCTGACCTCTGCAACATTTCTATATGATTAATTGGGAGAGTTCCTTCTGTAAGTAATAACCTTAGAAACAGGGTCGTTCTTACCCGAAAATGTTTGAAAAATGTCAATATGTGTGCAGACTAAGGAAATTATTTTGTTTCTAATGTATTATACAGTATTCCCATCAAGCTGAGGACTATTGTTGTTTGTTAGGAGCAATGAACCATATTTTTGGGTCAGCTCCATATGAAGACAAATTTGGAAAACAGTAGCAAGAACAGTGCAAATAATATTAGGAATCCCTATAACATTTAAGCATTTTAACTTTTGCTAGCTAATCAGTTCCAAAATGTAAAACCTTGGACAATGAGTTTTGGGAAAATGGATCTCAAAGTTCAAGAACAGTTATTAATTATGTACTGTACTTAACAATTAACTTTTACTTGTCTTTACTGCTTCAATCACATAGTACTATGTTTACTATATTATAAAATATTATGTTTCCACTGTACCATGGCAGTGTTAGTACAAAGTGGGCAAAAAAGGACTTAACTCTGATCACTCAATTTAATAATGTGCTCACTACAATCTAGTGCACTAAAGTGGAATGATACCAAACCTTTCTTGATTGTTGGCCTAATACTTACTGTACATGAAATACATTAGAACAATTGAATGGCTTATATTGAAAATCCACAATAGCTCACACTCAGAATCCATAACCCCATGCCAAATTATAAAATGGTATGAGTGTTTGTAGTGCACAGATTAATCCTTAGGTGCTTTGCAAGAGAAAAATAAATATACATGTATTTATGCAATAGAATTTAGATGACATTCACTTCCATACTTTTTGTCTTTTTTTTAATTTGTTAGATTTTTGACCTTTAAATTATAGCCTCCATATTATGCTAATTTTACATTCCGTTTATGGCAAAGACATTTTGGGGCCTGTTTATCAACAAGTTTTAGCTATTTAAAACTAATTGCATATAATAAATGGGTTCCCAGCCAATCAGCTCCAAACTGTCATTTTTTCATACACATGACAGGTATGAGCTGATTGGCTGGATGACTATTTATCATATGCAACAGGGTTTAAATAGTTAAAACTCATTGATAAATGGGTCCCTTAGTTCTTTCTTTTGTTTATGTACCATTTTCTATGTACTATAGAGTTATTCTTTTCTTACTGTTTGAAAAAGTCTTTAACATATATAAAAAAGAGTCCAACAAATAAAATGGCAAGTGAAGTTTTATCTTTCTGTTTTATTAAAATGTAATTTGTGCAGTTCACTATGTTTCTGTTTACAATGCCATAAGGTTTTCTATAGTATGTACTAAGCCTTGGAGAGAGATAAAGTGGGAAGCGATATATTACCAGCCAATTAGCTTTTAACTGCCATTTTTCAAATACAGCTTGTAACATGGCAGTTAGGAGCTGGTTGGTTGGAACTTTATCTCCACTTTATTTCTTTCCAAGGCTTAGTACATATACCCCTATATCTCTTTCTGGAGAAAATCTAGATATTTACCATGGGTGTGCTATGATAGGTTGACAGTCATCCGGTCAATAGTCATTAGGTTGACACAAGGATTGTTGAAAGGGTTGATCTTTCAACATATCGGCATGCTCAGAACTTAACTCCAATCCCATGTTTTTATGTGTGATCGCGGGTCCAATTTTGCCCGTTCATAACGGTCTCTAATTGGATAATAACCATTGGTCATTATTTGCAATATCCGGCCATTTTGACCATCCTATATCACATTGGGGATAATAGGATACCACCATATCCAGATTAAGGTTGGGATACAGGGCATACTGTACCCTGGACCCCCCTCTGTCAAGAGGCCCCCGAGCCAGAGCACACTGACATCACTAGCTTTACCTATTAAGCAGCAGCAGATCCAGCAGCCAGAATGCAAACAGGACAGTATGCAGTGCAGGTAGATACACAGGAATATCATGTTACATGAGCTACTGACTGAGCTTTCTGACCAGAGGAGAGATAGGAGGGAGGAGAGAGCTGTGACACAGGGATTCCAGCTTCTCCTCCTCCCCACCTGGGTGTCTGAGTCCTGTGTAAACTGTTATGCAACTAAACCATTTGGGTCTAGAGATAGAGACATACACAGAGTCCTCCTGAGCCCTGTCCCAGTGTGTAAGTAGTACAGAGGCTGCTGCTATTCTTGCATGTTACAAGATAAATAATTTATTTTTCTATATGTATTTTATGGTTAAGTTGTCTTTGTTCCACTACAATAAGAGTTTATAAAATAGTTGTCTTTCAATTAGGTGGAACTATAATCAGTACCCAGGCATTATTAATCTATTAGTTAAAACTAAAATACACCATTGGTAGAAAAATGTAATATACACAAGCTATACCTCCCACCATGACCCATTCCAGGAAGGACAACATGCTCTCTACCTGGATTTCCATCTTAATTTATGATTGCAATAACCTGTATTAAAGTACTTTTCTTATCAATGAAATAGTTCAACACAGATGATGCCAATCAGTCTTAAAAATATTACAGTGTAGGAAAGAGATTCCCAAACACGGTCCTCAAGGCACTCCAACAGTCCAGGTTTTAGGTATATCCATGGCTCAGCACAGATGATTAAATCAAATTGACTTAGGTGCTAATGGATACATTTAAAACCTGGGCTGTTGGGGTGCCTTGAGGACCGCGTTTGGGAACCTATGGTGTAGGAGATCTCTAACAGGTTGAACTTGATGGATAAATTGTCTTTTTTCAACCTCAGAAACTATGTATATATTAAGTGGGAAGTCCAGGTAGAGAGCATTTCTGGAATGGGACATGTTGGAATGTATGCACAATTTAATATACATCCCCCACCTTCCATTGGGGCCTCCCTGTTTTACATGCCCCAGGCACCCCCAAGGCTTAATCCAGCCCTGGATACCGCCCAGAGTAGTGTTGACTTTTCTGAATATTGACATGGTTACAGGTGACCATTGAACCAGATACAATTTAACAAACCATATTAAATTAAGAGGCGCCAATATGAATGTGTATTAGTCATTAAACTAGGCTTTCATTTTCATTTGACATAGTGCTTCAGATTTCCAGGCTATCCATGTAGTTGTGCTTGAAAGTAAGATAGAGGCATAAATGGATGTTGATAGTACTAGGTAAACTGTTATTCGTTCAACATTTTATGGATTTGGGGATAAAGAAAAACCCAAAAAACCTGTAGGACTTAGGGAAGAAGCTAATGAACTACTGAGATACTGTAGCAGCTACTGGTTTGGTTTAAATATTTATATACAGTATATCTCAAGCATGGTATATGCTCAGTTCTAGTGAATATGGGTTATAATCTTGCCAATTAGTGTACAATATAAAATTTGTATACAGACAAAATTACAAACATATTAGAAGTATGAGTACATATGTAAATACATAATTTGCTTTCTATCCACCTGATAATCTGTTCTTTTTTTCCAATTGTACAGTAATATTGGCTTTCTATCCAAATTATATTATTTGTTTCTTAGGTTTTTGCATCTGCTGGTCATGTAAAGTTATACGTAAATTACAAAATATTGAATGTTTGTCTGTAGAAACTGTTTGATGCTAATTAGCCTATTATTGCTTACTACAGTTCCCAATTGTTATGACAATTCCTACCGAGTGGTAATAAATGCACTAGTACTGATACTTGAGGTCTGCACCCATATTAAGATTCTTTTCCCATAAAGCTCAGTACACTTGATATTATGCCAGCCAAGATGGTTGCCTCACCACAACTGACCTAGGCAACATCATAAATATCCAAGGACTTACCTTTAACTTGTACTACTCTACGCGGAGATCTCATCAAAACCAACAATTTGCATTCCTGCACTGAGATACACACTGGATTGAAACCCTCTGCATCTCTCCACTGAGAAGTCCTTCAGTTTGGAATCTACTGTACTCTGCATTGGACATCCCAGACAAGGTACTGTGAACTACAACCTATCTTTGGCTCCATCCAGCCCCTCACTTAGACATCATTCACCTCTGTTCTCTGAGCAACAAATAACTCTGACTTCTTGCACTAATCAACTAATATACAGTATGTTCAGGCTCTGAATTGTTGAAGGGTCACTGTTCATTTCAAATTGTAGGAGCCATTCCCCAGGACACATATTATCACTAACCCCACAAGAAATCTACATCAAAGGCCTCTCACACTTAGAATCCAATTTCTATTGTGTAGGTGTAAAAAATCTAACACCTTTCTACAAGTCTGCTTTGTCCTGGGATAATTGACTAAATCAGCAACAGAAAAAGCAAAGTTATTTTGTTTATTATAAAGTGGGGTACCAGCGCTAAGAGTTGTATTGCCAATTTTCAATAAATCAATTACCACTGGATCAGTAATAAATTTTAATAGACACAATTATCACATGAATTAAAAACGTGAAGGTGAAGGTGTTGAAAATTCACCATACAATTATAATATAAAATAATTATAAAATTGAGTTAAAATATTTTGTTTATTACTTGTTTCAAATATACCCATTGGATTAAAGAGCAGCAATAGGTTATAGCAATAATGATTATAGCGAATACAATCCAAGATGGTGCCATAGATGGCTGCCTCGGAGCTATACAGCTCAGCCAAAATAATTGTTATCCCTTGTTTTCCCCTGCTCTTGTCTACCCCATCGGTGACCAAATACAGCAGGGAAGCCCTCCTAAGTTGGAGTGCTCCTGCAGTGCTTACCCCACGTTCAGGCCCATTGGCAGGTAGATCAGTGGCCCTTGCAGCCCTTGCTGTCATTGCTGTCCTGTGTGGCAGGGATGCAGATGTCATGGACACCGAAGTGGATGACTGAGTGGCCACAGATCCACGCAGCACGGGCGGCGACTGGCAATCGAATCGGCGGACCTGGAAAGAAAATAATGGAGGCCCTCATGTCGGCCCTTAATAGATGGACCTGGGCTCAGAAGAGAAGCTGTCACGCAGGCGCCCTAGTGAGGTGGCAGCAGCGAGGGCACCGGTCTGTACTTCCGCAATCCTGCTCTCAAATGTGTGCTCACTGGCAAACAAGTTCGATGAACTGTCCCTTCTTCTGGGCAGGGCAGGGTCAGGCAATACAGGGTCATCTCTCTTCTGCTATACAGAGATGTGGCTGGACAAGCATATCGCTCCAAGGTGCTCTTAGGAAAAACGAAGGGTGGTGGTATCTGCTTCTACATCAATGACAGATGGTGCACCAATGTCACAATCCTAGGCAAATCATGTAGCCCTCACCTGGAGATGCTGAGTGTCAACTGCAACCCCTTCTATTACCCCCAGGAATTTGCCTCAATTGTCCTTGTGGGAGTGTACATCTCCCCTCACCTGAACAAACGAAGCCCTCCACCACCTGGCCGTATGCATATCCGACATAGAACAAAAACACCCATACTCTCTGCTTCTAGTGCTGGGTGACTTCAACAGAACTAACCTGAGCAAGGAGCTACCTAAGTACAAACAACAAGACACATGTCCAACTAGGGAAGAGCGCACACTTGACCACTGCTACACTACCCTCAAGTCTGCCTTCCGGTCTATCCCACGTGCTGCAATCGGCATATATGACCACTGCCTCATCCACCTACTCCCTACCTATACACAGAAGCTGAGAGCGGTTAAGCTTATCGTCAAGACTGTTAAAAAATGGACCAACAAGGCTAAGATGAAGTTCCTTGCCTGCTTTGACTGCACAGAATGGGGGGTCTTTGAAGCCACGGCAACCGACTTAAACAACCTGACAGACACTGTCACATCCTACATCAGCTACTGTGAGGACATGTGTGTACCAAACCAAAACTTACTGCATTTACAACAACAACAAGCCCTGGTTCAATGCCCAGCTCAGGAAACTTTGTGAGGCCAAAGAGGAGGCCTATAGCAGCGGTGACAGAGCACTATACAACCAAACTAGGAACTCTCTGACTAAAGAAATCAGGCTAGCAAAAAATCAGTTCTCGGGCAATCTGACAAATGATCTCTCCACCAATTACACTGTATTTGTATGGAAAGGAATGCAATCCATAACCAACTACAATAAAACATCAAAGTCCACCACCATACGCCAAGACCTAGCAGATGAGCTGAAACACTTTTATTGCAGGTTCGCAAAAGTAGTCCACTGCATCCCAAACAATCACCTCTATAATGCTCCAAATACCAGTGGCCAACTTCAGGCACTGCAAGTGGCCCAAGAAGAGGTGGTGGTACTGTTCAAAAGGGCCAAACCCAGGAAAACTCTGGGTCCTGACGGAGTGTAACCATCTTCCATGAGGGCATGTGCGGGTCAGTTCGCCCTCATATTCACCAAGATCTTCAACAAATCACTGGAGCTACAGAAAGTCCCGTCCTGCCTCAAAAGGTCCACTATCATCCCGGTCCCCAAGAAACCCTCTATTATGAACCTGAACAACTACAGGACCGATAGCACTGACATCGAACGTCTGGTTTTGGATCACCTGAAAACTGTGACTGGTCCCCAACTGGATGATGCAGTCAACCTGGGCCTGCACTACATTCTACAGCACCTAGACATTCCTGGTACCTACGCAAGGGTCCTGTTTCTCTATTTCAGCTTGTCCCCAGCATCCTCCACCCCATATTACTTCACCTAGGGGTTCCAGAAGCTACCTGTTTCTGGATAGTAGACTTCCTGACAGATAGGACACAGGTGGTGAAAGCGGGGGGAATTCACCTCTCAAGCGCTGCCCATTAGTACAGGGGCCCCTCAGGGCTGTGTCCTCTCACCCCTGATCTTTTCCCTGTACATAAATTACTGCACCTCAGAGGCGAAATCAGTAAAGATCATCAAATTTGCCAACAACACCACCGTCATTGACCTCATCAAGGACTGGGGCGAATCGGCCTATAGATGGGAAGCAGACCGGTTGGCCCAATGGTACAGCCACAACAACCTTGAGCTCAACCCCCTCAAAACTGTTGAGATGATAGTGGACTTCAGGAAGAAGTCAGCTAGTGCACATCTGCTAACGATTGCTGACAGTGTGGTATCGCTAGTGGACTCCTGCAAGCTCCTAGGGACCACAATCTCCTGTGACCTTAAATGTGGGTCGAACGCTGACGTCACTGTCATGAGACTGAAGCAGAGGTTGTTCTTCCTCAGGCAACTAAGGAAGTTCAACATCACACAGAAGCTTCTGCTCCTCTTCTACTCCTCGATTGTGGAGTCGGTACCGTGCTCCTAGATACTGGTATGGTACGGTTCCGCCAGCACGAGGGACAGATACAGGCTCCAAAAGTTGGTCATAACCGTATAGAAGATCATCGAGGCTGACCTTCCCTCAGTCCAGGACCTGTACCTGTTCAGAGCTAAAAGGCATTACAGGGCTGTCCCTGCTGGGTCCACCAGAAGCCTCAAAAGTTTCTTTCCCCAAGTGGTCCACCTGCTGAACTCCTGAACATTGACTGACTAGATGTAGATGTAACTCACTTGTGTCCCTATGGTATACCTATCTGTATGACTTTACTTTCCTCCCACCTGCTTATCTGTTACCTACTTGGCTATTTTATAGCAAACCGAAGACAAATTCCTAGTATACGCAAGTATACTTGCCCAATAAAGCTGATTCTGATTCTGACTTATTGGTACCTGAATGAAATCAGGATGGAGATGGTCGTACTGTATCACACCTTCAACAAAAGACAGGTGGAGAAGCTGCCCATAGCAATCAATCTCCTCCTCCCTGATTTCCTTTTACCTTATAGGCTGGATGTTGGATACTCTATCAATCTGGCACCAAGGTCTGCAGCAGTTCCTTCCTTTCCTCTCTCCCATGCTGCTGCTGGCACAGTGCCCCACACCCTGCTCAGACTCTACCTCCCTCTCCTCTTCTCCACCTTACAGAAAAGTTATTGGTCTCTACTGCAGCTGTGACTAAAGTATGGGAGGGCCCATGATAGTAAAGCGCACAGGAGGAAGGGTCTCCTGTGCCCCCCTAATCTTCCACTGATAATATTGTCACGTAGTTAAATAGTTAAATGCTACAAGCTGTCTCTTAACTGATTGGTATTATTCATGACACATCAGCCACAATAATATCACATGCCTGGTTCACCAGCCTTAAACATAGAAACATAGAATATTATGGCAGAGTAAGAACTACTTGGCCCATCTAGTCTGCCCTTTTTTAACTACATTGTTACCCCAAACCCTATTTGATCCTTATTTCTTTGCAAGGCTATCCTTATGTTTATCCCATGCATGTTTAAATTGTTCTACTGTACTAGCCACTACCACCTTTGATGGAAGGCTATTCCACTTGTCCACTACCCTTTCCATTAAGTAATTTTTGCTCAAATTATCTCTGAACCTACCTCCCTCCAGTTTCCGTGTATGTCCTCATATTCTAATAATTCTCTTGCTTTGAAAAGTACCTTCTTAAAGCCCTTCATATAGTTGAAAGTTTCTATCATGTCCCCCCTTTCCCTTCTCTGCTCCAAACTATACATATTAAGATCTTTCAGTCTTTTCAGGTAAGTTTCTTCTTCGTACAGTCTCTAATGTATTAATATCCATCTGAAAATATGGCCTCCAGAACTGAACAAAGTATTCTTGATAAGACCATACCAATAACCTATACAGTGGCATTATTACTTCTTTCTTTCTGCTGCTGATTTCTCTCCTTATGCAACCAAGCATATGACTTGCCTTCCTCATTGCTTTGTTATGTTGCTTACCTGCCTTTAAGTAGCCTGAAATAGTCAGGCTGATTAGAGTGCAGGTGCATGCTGTTTACTTGGCTCTATACAAGGTCTGCATGCGCCCAAGCCTATCACTGTATTATTGGAATGTTACAGTGCTGTACGTCTGTACAGTACTTAGCCCAGTAGAGATAGATAATCATATTGACTGCCGTTTTATCTTTTATCATCTGTATCCTGTTATCTTCAATAAAACCTACTCTGGTTTGGAGTTAACCTCCTTGCTCACATTCGCTATGCATCTACCAACTTCTAGGCATCTGCCAATAGATGATAGGTACTTATTTTTTGATATAAGCAACTTTTAACTTAACTTATTAACTCATGTAGATAATGCATATTAAGTACATAATAAAGACACCATAAACAAGCCATGGCCAGAATATAAAAACAGTACAATCCTTGAGACCCAGATAACCAACCATGAGGCTGGAAGAATGGTGGCACCAGAATTCAGGTTGCCAGCATGAATGGCCATACTATTTCCTGCAGTATGTACTGTCATGCGCAAGATAAAAATCCAAAATTGAAATCAAATAGAACTAGATGTCACTCTGAAGATGAGAGCAGTGGTAAATGTGATACATAACTTATCTTTTGTATTTTAAGTAGCTGCATCTCAGCTGTCAGTATCGCTAATGATCAAGGCTGTGGCTGTATGGCTGGGAAGGATAAAAGTTGCTGAGTTGAACCACTGCTTTTTATTTTAAATAAGTGAACTCCAGTTTTGTGCATACCTATTGTAGATCCTATCTGTAAATGAAGAAGTAAGCGGAGATATATATTTGCTGTTGGCATTTGATGCCCTTGTAAGCAGTTTAGTTTGTGTGTGTGTTTGTGTTACAAATGCAGTTCCATTTTTGTATTACTCAGATGTTTAAACGTCACTTATTTTTGATGATGCAAACAAACTTTAGTGATAATGATAAGTTGCTCCTGAAATCTATTAATGGAGCACAGTTAATTCATTCATATGTATACTTGTAGATGGCTTTATGTAAGAAAGAGAGACACTTGACTAGTGTGCTTCTTTTTGGTCATGTACGTTCTCTTACTGATTGCATCTAAAATTACATGCAGCTGAAGAATCTTCTTTTAGGGGTCTTGTCATCCTTGGGTCCGTACGGCCCTAAATGATTTAGTATCTAACTCTTAGCAGGGATAATTAGCATTGCTCCAGTACAGGGACAGCTTCTCTGACAAGCAGCTGTCCGCGCAAACTGTAACACGCTATTGAGGTGAGTACCCAACCTCTGATGCTGCTTTCTCCACTCTGCAGCATCCACCACCAGCTGCAACCTTCCCAGCAGCAGTGGAGGCTGGAGATAACCAAAATAAGTCCTTGTTCAGCCTGAGAGGAGGGGGCTTGCGAGATGCAGCCATACTGTAGTACCTCTTCCTTTGCACTCTAGAGCAGACCCTACTGTGGTCCCTGGACCCTGCACAGACTCTGTAACATCATGTATGGCATGGAGGAATGACAGGATGTACAGTCTCTGCATTCACCTGGCTGCTTGCAGATACAGTGCTTGGGATATTAGAGGTCCTGTGCTGGCTGCCCACATTCTGCTTCACACTAGTTTCAAGACTCGCCAGCCCCAGTGCAGAAAAGAGTGAGGAGCAGGAAACGGCATAGCACCAGAACGAGAACAGGGAGAGCTTGGTCTGAGGGTGTAGGCATTGTTCAGTAAGCAGTCTTGTGGAGGTGTGGGGGAGGGGAGACACACAGCATGGGGGTGGGGGTGGTTGCTGACAAGAAAGGGAGGACCCACCTGTCTTAAGTGCCCTGGGCTCCGTGAAGGCTTAATTGGCCCTGCATAGATAGGGTTCAAGGACATTATCAAAACACTATGCTGGAATTATCTAATATTTTGAAAGAGCATGAAGTACCTTTAAAATCCAAGAAATATATACAGTTATGCAGTGGTGGCTCCAGAGGTGTGGCTGGAGCACAGGCCAAAGTAAAAATAGGGGAGCCACACCAACTGCCAGTGTGCCGGTTTGGGATGACAGTTGGTGGCAGTAGGTGTGGCTCCCCTATTTGACACTATGGAGCAGATGTATTAGCCTGGAAAAGGGATAAAGAAGTGATAAAACAGTGATAAGTACAAGGTGATAATGCACCAGCCAATCCTTACGGATTTGAAAAATGACAGTTAAGAGTAGTGATGTGCACCGGACATTTTTCGGGTTTTGTGTTTTGGTTTTGGATTCGGTTCCGCGGCCTCACACCTCACAATATTATTTTTAGTACTAAAATTTGCACCGAGGTCGCTGGATGACTAAGCTAAGTGACCCAAGTGGCAGAAACAAACACCTGGCCCATCTAGGAGGGGCACTGCCGTGTCAGACAGGATGGCACTTCAAAAAAATAGTACCCAAACAGCACATGATGCAAAGAAAAAAAGAGGCGCAATGAGGTAGCTGTGTGACTAAGCTAAGCGACCCAAGTGGCCGACACAAACACCTGGCCCATCTAGGAGTGGCACTGCAGTGTCAGACAGGATGGCACTTAAAAAAATATTCCCCAAACAGCACATGATGCAAAGAAAAAAAGAGGTGCACCAAGGTCGCTATATACTATATATGCAGTATACTGCGCACAAAAACTTAAATGCACCACAGGTATGGATGGATAGTATACTTGACGACACAGAGGTAGGTAGAGCAGTGGCCTACTGTACCGTACTGCTATATAAAATATACTGGTGGTCAGCAAAATTATGCACTGTCCTACTACTATATATATATACTGCGCACAAAAACTTAAATGCACCACAGGTATGGATGGACAGTATACTTGATGACACAGAGATAGGTAGAGCAGTGGCCTGCTGTACCATATGGCTATATATTATATACTGGTGGTCAGCAAAATTATGCACCATCCTACTACTGTATATATATACTGCGCAAAAAAACTTAAATGCACCACAGGTATGGATGGATAGTATACTTGACGACACAGAGGTAGGTAGAGCAGTGGCCTACTGTACCGTACTGCTATATATTATATACTGGTGGTCAGCAAAATTATGCACTGTCCTACTACTATATATATACTGCGCACAAAAACTTAAATGCACCACAGGTATGGATGGATAGTATACTTGATGACACAGAGATAGGTAGAGCAGTGGCCTACTGTACCATATGGCTATATATTATATACTGGTGGTCATCAAAATTATGCACCGTCCTACTACTATATATATACTGCGCACAAAAACTTAAATGCACCACAGGTATGGATGGATAGTATACTTGACGACACAGAGGTAGGTAGAGCAGTGGACTACTGTACCGTACTGATATAATTCTGGTGGTCACTGGTCAGCAAAACTCTGCACAGTCCTCCTACTATATGCTACAATGCAGCACAGATATGGAGCGTTTTTCAGGCAGAGAACGTATAATACTGGTGGTCACTGGTCAGCAAAACTCTGCACTGTCCTCCTACTATATAATACTGGTGGTCCCCAGTCCCCACAATAAAGCACACTGAGCATAGATATTTGCAGCACACTGAGCACAGATATGGAGCGTTTTTCAGGCAGAGAACGTATAGTACTTGTGGTCACTGGTCAGCAAAACTCTGCACTGTCCTCCTACTATATAATACTGGTGGTCCCCAGTCCCCACAATAAAGCACACTGAGCACAGATATTTGCAGCACACTGAGTACAGATATGGAGCATTTTTCAGGCAGAGAACGTAGATATTTGCAGCACACTGAGTACATATATTTGAAGCACACTGAGCACAGATATTTGCAGCACACTGAGCAGAGATATTTGCAGCACACTGAACACAGAAACTGAGAGAACGCCAGCCACGTCCTCTCACTATCATCTCCAATGCACGAGTGAAAAATGTCGGCGACGCGCGGCTCCTTATATAGAATATGAATCTCGCGAGAATCCGACAGCGGGATGATGACGTTCGGCCGCGCTCGGGTTAACCGAGCAAGGCTGGAGGATCCGAGTCTGCTCGGAACCGTGCAAAAATGGGTGAAGTTCAGGGGGGTTCGGATCCCGAGGAACCGAACCCGCTCATCACTAGTTAAGAGCTGACTGGCTGGTGCGTTATCACCTTGCACTTATCACTGCTTTATCACTTCTTTATCCCTTTTCCAGGCTTAATACATCTGCCCCTATATTACATATATAATAGCTGTAAAATAGTGTCAAATTGAGTAGAAAACATGTTCCTATCCAATATTCTGCACTTATATTAAGTGATAAATAGTGTGGATGAATTAACAAGGCATGAAATGGTGTAGATGATGTAGGTTTTACATTTCCCATGCTGAAACACATAGAAACAGCAGGTCAGAGTCAAAGGGCGGTATTCAATTATTTTCACCCCCTTCCACACCCATTCTGTTTCTGCTGATGGGGTTGTTATAATGATTTCGGCTCGCTACCCCCGGGATAGCGAGGGCGCCTAGCCCTTTACACAGCTAAACCTGAAATATGCGCGATAACTGGGATCACTTTAGAAAGGAGATTGGGCGTAATATATCATTTGAATACTGCCCCAAGGATCTTATTCAGACATTAACTGAAAGAACATTTAAGTGCAATGTGAGGATGTATAATCCCTACATTATCAGCCCCAATGACTCCTTAAATTTATAACAGTAGAAATATTGCAGAATTTTTATCAGAAAATAGACATACAATTATGGGCCTAATTCAGACCTTATCGCAGCAGCAAAATTGTTCTCTAATGGGCAAAATCATGTGCACTGCAGTTGGGGTAAATATAAAATGTGCAGAGAGAGTTAGATTTGGGTGGGTTATATTTTTTCAGTGCATAGTAAATACTAGCTGCTTTATTTTCACACTGCAATTTAGATTTCAGTTTGAACACACCCCACCCAAATCTAAATCTCTCTGCACATGTTACATCTGCCCCACCTGCAGCGCACATGGTTTTGCACATTAGAGAACAATTTTGCTGCTGCGATCAGGTCTGAATTAGGCCCCTTAATACTTATGTTTTATGTTCTATTTTTATGTGAAAGCCTGTGACTGCAGTCCTATCCACCTCACTGGTAATCTGGCTCTGTGTCTGTGCATTGGCATATGTGCCTAATTTATGACATGCCAATCATCATAATGAGTGTGTATTTGCGCTTGTCCTGTAGCATGTGGAAAAGATATGCCTGTGCACAATTGCTGTTCTGCATAAGCCATATTTAGGTAAACGTGCCCTAACTGCATACTTGCCTACTCTCCCGGGATGGCCTGGAGGCTCCCGAATATTGGGTGGCACTCCTGGACCCCCGGGGAAGTTGGCAAGTCTCCCACGTGCCGCCCCCCCCATCCCCCCCCACTCACCTGATGCCCCGGCTGAACAGCAACCTGTTAGAGAGTGGCGGGGAGATGACGTGATTCATGCTAAATTGCATCATCGTTGCACTGCTCTCCACTTTACAATGGCGGTAATGTAGGCATTGTAAAGTGGGGCGGGGGCCATAATGAAGGCAATCGCATCACCATGGCCCCATCCCGCCTCCTCTGGGCCCCCTCCTTTGTGACCTGGCTGCTCCCTCCCGGAGGGAGCAGCCTAAATGTTGGCAAGTATGCCTCACTGATCTTTGTCGATGTGAGAACACCCCTTCACAAACCCAGTCCATCTCTCCAGTAAGAGTTTGATGCATGCAAAATGCGTACAGGTCTGCAATTGCACATTCTGAGCAATATATCACAATGGCACACAGCAGTCACTGCATCACATCCTGAATTGCAGCTACATTATTTTTGGACTTGTTAATCTTAGTAAACATACTATATCTCTTTTAATGCATGTGCATGTTATTTGTTTATTAAAGTTTTCTCGCAGTGTTACACAGTCTTCTATTTATTTCTGAGGTTCTAATAGGCCCTACACACTGGCCGATTTTCTGAAAGATATGAACGATCTCGTTCATAAATGAACGAGAACTCGTTCATATCTTTCAGTGTGGAGACTCCAGCGATGAACGATGCGCGTCCCCGCGCTCGTTCATCGCTGGTCTCCCGTCGGCTGTGCATGCAGGCCAATATGGACGATCTCGTCCATATTTGCCTGCACTTCAATGCAGCCGCGTGACGGGGGGAGTGAAGAAACTTCACTCCCCCCGTCACTGCCCCCCCCGCCGCCGAGTCGCTCGTCGGCCTTATCGGCCGTCGGGCACCTCGGCGGCGCATCGATATATGTGTAGGGCCCCTAAGTTACTTCATTATCTTGCAATCTTAGCCTGGATAATTCCAGAAAAATGCTTTATATGTCTAATTGACATCTTTATAAGGATTTGAGGCCATTAATTATCGTCACAATTATATAGTACAATTTATGTACTATACTATATAAGATGTATTTGTTTTGAGGCATTGTGATACAGTTTGCTCTCCAGATAGCAGAAAGCTCACGACAAGGACAGCATTAACTTCATCATTTGCTACAAGGCCAATACACTTCATTACTGAACACCAATTATTTGAATTTATTTGTATCACCTTTTGGTGCCCATTAATTCTGTTGATCACAAAATTATATGACAGTTTAGATTTAACAATGTAGAATTGGTGCTTGGGATTGTTGAAAGGGTTTGACATAGTGTTGTATGAGCTTCTACAATACAGGAAATATTGTGCAAGGAAATCCTTCAAATGCAATCAGATATGTTCAGTGCAATGATTGGTTAAAAAAAATGGTTTAACAAATCAAACAAGTAGGGGATTAGTATGAAATGCTGGCACCTGGGATCCTGGAGTTCAGAAGACAGATGCCGGAATCCCAAAATTCCCAATGGCGATAGGGGTGAGTTGGGGCTGTTCTCCCCTCTCCCCTACCCCTTTCCGCAGCCTAACCTTAACCTCGCCCAATAATGCCTAACCTCTCTGTGACGGTACCTCTCTGCGGCGGTGCCTAACTCCCCCTCCCTGCTGCCTAAACCTAACCATCCCTCCCACACAGCCTAACCCTAAGCTTCCCCATGGGTCCCTAACCCCCCTCCCCACAGGCTATCCCTAAATCCCCCCCCGCAGTCTAACCCCAACCTCCCCAGGGGTCGTGTACAGGCCCCTCCCTCGGCCCTAAATTTTATGCAGGTGGTATACTTACTTAGGTTGGGATGCCAACAGTTGTAATTCCGATGTTGGTGTCTTGCCCATTTCGGGAATCCGGCGACGGCAGTGTGGCGGCTGTCAGGATTCCAGCATGGGTATTCAGACAGCCGGGATCCTGACAGTCTGTACATTTTCCGCATCCCACAAGTAGTTATAATGTGGTCAGTGATGTTTACATACAAGTCAACCTACAGTACATCTCACAATTCTGAACTTTCTAGTTGTGACACATGATAGCATCACTTCAGATAAATAAGTTTTACAAATATATATGATTTAGGTGCCAAAGGTGTTTATGGGCAACAGACAGCCTATGGATTGTCAGAAGCCACCTGAGCAGTCTCCAGATCCTTCCTGCTGTATTTTAAGACTTGTTTGTTATAGCTTGTAAACCTCATATAGTCTGAGGATTGTCCGTAACTTTAAACCATAACATCTTAACACTTAACTACAATAAATAAAGACACGGAGACTTGAATTTGGTCGAAAATGTTAGCTATTTATTTAAATGAACCATTAACTGATGAATAATTAAACTAAGGTATGGTGGCCAGAAAGAATGGCTAAAACAACCCTATCCCATGAACAAAAACCTATCTTATAAAACTGACGTAAACCTTCCAACAAACAATAGGTATCCGCTCAACCTCCATCTTGACTACCCACCCGTGAAGGTGATGAGGCTGCCCCCATGAAGGTGGTCCAGCAGATGTAATACCAGTCAACGAAGCAGAGCGCACCTAAAAACCAACCACCAAACGACCTCCAATCAACTCCTTTAATACAACAAAAGTTAACTTGCCGTTCTTTCCTGCCACAACAAAACCGTGACAACCCAGACCACGGAAATAGCCAACGCACACAGCACAAGAAAACAAACACCACCAGTAGGGAGGGAGGGTGGGACGATTACAGCAGAAGAGGCTGACCCAGCCCCTTTACCAGGCTTAAAAACCCTTTCCACCTACCCCCAACGTTCATTCCTATTGGCTAACAAGAAACGCCCATAATGCCTTACCGTCCTGCCCCCCAGACTAGCTGAGGTTTAACCCACTCCTCTCCTATTCTGTCAATTCATTCTCCTAAACCTCATATAGTCTGAGGATTGCCCGTAACCTTAAACCATAACATCTTAACACTTAACTACAATAAATAAAGACACGGAGACTTGAATTTGGCAGTAAATGTTAGCTATTTATTTAAATGAATCATTAACTGATGAATAATTAAACTAAAGTATGGTGGCCAGAAAGAACGGCTAACACAACCCTATCTCATGAATAAAAACCTATCTTATAAAACTGACGTAAACCTTCCAACAAACAATAGGTATCCGCTCAACCTCCATCTTGACTACCCACCCGTGAAGGTGATGAGGCTGCCCCCGTGAAGGTGGTCCAGCAGATGTAATACCAGTCAACGAAGGAGAGCGCACCTAAAAACCAACCACCAAATGACCTCCAATCAACTCCTTTAATACAACAAAAGTTCTTTCCCGCCAACAGCGAAGTTCTGCTCAACAGCAACTACGCTCCGCCACCATACCCCTAACCCAAAGAACCAACCACCTGAAAACAGATCCTCAAGGAAAATACATAGTCCCTGCCTAGTCAAATGAACCCCATCTGGTCTAAACAAGTAGAAGAACCGAAACTCGATCCGCTGATGCCACACCACAGCACCCGCCAAGAGCCATCACAAACTTAGCAACTGCGGAATTGACCTTCCGCTGAGAGGCATCGATTGCCCTACAGTCTGCAAACCATGTCAACACAACCGCGGCACTATACAGGAGCAGATAAGTTTACAGCCCGGCCAAGCACCCGCAATCACCTGTAAGTCATGAACAATGGCCAATCTAAGATTCTCTGCCTTCCTCTTACCCAGGTCGTTGCCACCTAAATGAATCACCAAAAATTTGGGCAGCCCAAAACGCTTAACCTGCTCCAAAAGGTTAACCTTCAGATCCTGCCACATCATCCCCCTAACTCCTATCGACCTCATGTTATCCGACCCAATAAAGCCAGGAGCCCCTCCGAAGCCACCAACTCGGCTGTCCAAAAAACATAGGAGTGACCAATCACCCAAACACTAAACTCATCCTCTCGCCAACCTATAAAGGAAAAAGCAAAACAAACAATCGTGAATATACAAAGTAAAGCAAAAACCCCAGACCAGAACAGGAACCAACTACTAGAACGAGGATCTGCCAAAAAGAAAAATTGAATAGAGGACTATGAATTTCCTCTCGGACAAGTTTCAGGCCAATCGAAGCAACAAAACGAAAAGGAAGGAAAACTCAAAATAAGAAAAAGGGAAATTGGGGGGGCGGGGGGGGGGGGTGTTAAGGAGTGGAGGGTATGGGGTCACACAGAATAACTCGGCTGGAGGTGAAACGTAAAAACCTGCTGAGGAACTTGTAATTAGATGTCAATTAGCCACATTGAATGAATTAAGCCAAATCAGTTCGTCAGTTCAGGCAAAAAATCGCAAAGCACTCCAGACCCCCACTGCCAGCAGTGGCGAGTAGCTAGCCATCCGAGTAGGGAGGACAGGGGAGACAAACAATACAAACGAACAAACTGAACCGAAACGTATGAACAGTAAACGAACAAAATGTTAGTAGAACAAACAACTCGCTCACGCAACAACGTGCCGAATGTAACGCTTATAAGCCGCCGACTTCCATCGGCCCAAGTCCTGAATTTCGTCCACGACATGCCCTGCAGATGCTGCGGAAGTGGCGGCCCCAATTCTAAATGAATGCGAGCCAAAATCCCGAGGGGAGAGGCCCAAACTGGACATGCAGTGCCGCATCATCCAAGTAAATTGTATTTTCGTCAATGGCAACCCATCATAGTGCAGAAGCCAAGACCCTTCTAACAAGGGCCTGACCTCCGCATACCGATTAGCCAATGCCACCGGACAACAGTCCCCATTACCTGAAGGTGCCAAAGTGATCCAATGACCTCTACCCATCTGATCAGTTTTGGAGCGGCGCAGCCTGCACAGCACGGACCCCACACCTACGACAACATCTGCGCGCCGCATAATGGCATCCGACTTTTTAGAAGCCGCAACCAACTCAGAGACCCTAAACGCTCCATGGAAAGCCATGGAAAAAGCCAACTGAAATAAAAGCGTTTCAAAATGGGAGTCCGCCACCACCACCACCGCCCCCATAAGGGAAGAAAGCAGGGACGCATCGATAGGGCGCTGACTATCAGGAGGCACCGGTGCCGAGCGCGCCCAACCTTTTAGCGCCTTTGTCAGCAGGAAACTTTCGTAAAATCCGGAACACCCTTCAACTTTGAATAACTGGATATCCCAGCGAGGTGTCGAGACACCACGGCTCTCGATCTACCCGTTACGAAGAGTTGCCAAATGAAGTCCAGAAACAATCTCTGACCCCTCTTACCTCTAGGCCCTTGGTCACGGGAAAAGTCTTCCCATTCCTTCCACGCCTGACGGTATCCCGTGAGAGTGGATGGAGCCAAAGATAGCTTGGCTAGCCCTTCCAAGCCATGATGACCTGCCAAACATAAGAAGGGCAGGGCAAACCCGCTGAATCAGCCTCCGGGGCCAATAAATGGAACCTATCCCACTGCTCCCTGGACAATGCATCGGCGATCCCATTATCAACCCTGGGGATGTGCTGAGCCTGAAACAGAATATTACATCGCATACAAGTCAGCACGAGCCACGACAACACCCGGAGGACCCACAGGGCCTTAGCTCTTTGGTTGTTAACAGCGTGCACGACCCCTAAATTATCGCAGCGAAAAAGAATACTGCGATCGCGAAGGCGCTCCCCCCTAACCTCCAGGGCCACCATGATGGGAAAGAGCTCCAGCAACAACAGGTCGCTGGTCAGCCCCTCCCGTGACCAAGACTTGGGCCATAAAGCCGCGCACCAAGCCCCCTCTAGATAACAACCGAACCCCGACGAGCCTGCCGCATCCGTGAATAACTGCAAGTCGAAATTGTCAACGAGCAGGGCCATCCAGATCAGCACACCATTGAAGTCCGCCAGAAACGAAACCCACACAGAGAGGTCTCTCCTAATCTCAGCTGAGAAACGGACAAAATGGTGCGGCCTGGACACCCCAGCCATGGACCGCTCTAACTTCCGACAAAAAACCCTGCCCATGGGAATCACCCGACAGGCAAAGTTCAACAGCCCCAGGAGGGATTGAGCCTCCCGCAACGTCACCTTACGCCGCTCCAAGCACCGCGCTATGGACTCCTGAAGCTTCGCAACCTTGTGCCGAGGCAGCCGGCAAGCCCCTGCGACAGTATCAATCTCGATACCCAAAAAGGACAAACAGGAGAGAGGCCCCTCCATCTTGTCCTCGGCCACAGGTACCCCAAAATGCCCCAACAAGGCACGCAGCGAAAACAACAGGAAACCACAGCGAGGAGAATGCGCGGGCCCCATACACAAAAAGTCATCAAGGTAATGCACAATCCCGCTACCTCCGCAAGAAAACTCCACACACCAATGTAAAAAGGTGCTGAACTTTTCGAAAAAGGCACACGAAACGGAACACCCCATAGGCAGACACTTGTCTACAAAGTATTCCTCCCTGATGCGGAAACCCATGAATCGAAACGATTCCGGGTGCAAAGGGAGCAATCAAAAGGCCGATTCAACATCAAGCTTAGCCATGAGCGCCCCAGGGCCGCAGCCCCGTACCATGCCCAGAGCATCCTCGAAAGACTGATAAACCACCGAACAACACTCCGGTGGAATTGCATCGTTAACCGAGGACCCTGATGGATAAGACAAATGCTGAATGAGCCGGAACTTACCCGGGGCCTTTTTGGGAACGACCCCTACCGGGGAAATAATAAAATCCTCGAAAGGCGGCAGCGCAAAGGGGCCCGCCAATCTCCCCAGGCGAACCTCCTGCTCGATCTTTTCCCGAAGTACGTCGGGGAAATCCCGAGAAGACTGCAGGTTCCTGGTGGCCCAAACTAAAAGTTCCCCCTACACCGGCAATCGAAAACCCGACGCAAAACCATCATGCAGAAATTTAGCGTCGTCTCTCTTTGGGTACCACCCCAACCATTTGAGCATGGCCATCAAATGAACCAGGGTTGGCACCCTAACTAGCGGCAACCCCCCAGTTGGTTATCCGGCAGCTCCCCCGGCAGCCTTAGCTCCCGGTCGCTCCGCGCGAAAGCAATTGGACGCCGGGTGGGATCCATTACATCACAAGCAAAGGTGTCGAAAACGACACCGTTGACCGAGGGGGCACGTGGAATTGTTTAACGCGAAGCACTTCCCCCTTCGCCGGAGCCTGCTGCGCAGAATGGGCCGCGCTGCAAGGGTGGCGCGGCACAGCCTCAAAGGCCGGCCGTGACTGATTCGCCACCGCGGTCTGAGCCACGGGGCCCCTTTAGCCACCATTTTTATATCCTGTGCCTGTGTGACGCGAAGCCATACCTCCACATCTTTGCACCTGAAGTCAATAATGTGGAAGCAATCGTGCATATCATGTACGAGGTCAATGTACCTGATGACATTAATGTGCTCATCAGGGCGATCCTCCAAGTAGCACGCCGCGAACACGCAGAAACCCGCCAACCAATTGTCATACGAGCGCTTCCTTACCTTACCTCTTGGTGTCCTCCGTCAACGTGAAAAGGTCGACGTATTCCCCCCGCCTAATCTTCTTCCTGCAACTCTCACGCAACCCACGCAACACCGCCGTGTAATCGCAGCGAACTACACCCGGCAAATTACGCCACCTCCGTTCCCTACGGGAACTACTACTACTCTTCCTAGACCGCTTATCCCGGTGCCGCGCGTACTTGCCAGCCCTCTTCTTAGCCTTCGTAGTGCTACTAGCTGCCGACTGCAATGAAGAAGAAGAGGATCTACTGGACCTACTGCCGGAGGAGGAAGAAGAAGACCCACGTGATACAGCAACTGTATTGGTGTCCCACTCACCGGTTGGCCCGCTTCCTGAAGGCGAAACGTCCGCCACGACCGGCTCCTCTTCCCGATCATCACCCGCGTCCGAATCTGAAAAAGAAGGAAAAGCCGCCATGGGTACCGAAGCCCCCCCGGCGGGGATGAAAGCAGACGCCCCTGCGGGCGACAGAGCAGCGCCACCCAGCAAACGCAGCGGCGGAGCCCATAGCGTGACATGCCTGGAGAAACTGTGCCATGGCGGGGCCAGAAGCACTAGGGAGAACAGCAGCGTCGGCCGAGGCGGGAGCCACAGAAACGCCACCCGGGGACAAAGCCGACAAAAATGGCGCAAACGGCGCCGTCATTGCCGACATTACTGCCGCAACAGCAGAGGTATCTGGAGCCGGGGAGAGCTCCCAGGAAGCACGAGTGCCAGCCGTGCATGCGAAACAGGAGCTGCCTGGAAGGGGCGAGCAGTGGAAGAGCCACTGGCAGCTACCCTGAACAAAACCACCTCATCATCTGGGGATCCTTGAGCGACTCTCAGCGGAGGAGGGCGCGGGGACTGCGCACGCTCGTCCCCGAGCAGCCGCAGCCGGAGAGGGATTCCCGCCAGCGGGCACTCCCGCTGGCTCCCCCGCCGACCGCCCGCTCTCGTCCTCCGCTGCCCAGCGCCCCCTGCCCCTCACTAGCCAGCGCTGCGCAGGGAGAATCCCCCTGCGCCCGCGGCACAACCAGCGTGGGAGTGGACGCACGCGCCACTGTGCGCGCCCGTGGTCGGGCACCCGCAGCAGCACCAGGAGACTGAGCCCCGGCCATGAGCGCAGCGCTCAGGCCCGGGGCACGAGACGGAGAGGGGGCAGCAGCAGAATATCGTGCAGGGGCACCAGAGGAGCGGCGGGGATGGGACATGGCAGCCAGTACTAATTAACCAGGAGGTAATGGGCAACAGAGAGGGGACACAGTGTGGGCACAATATAAAGTGCACCCAGGCCAGGCAAAGTGAATAAGGGGCAAGCAGCACAAAACACAGGGGGGTGAAGAGCACTTACTCCTACCACGATTACAGCAGAAGAGGCTGACCCAGCCTCTTTACCAGGCTTAAAAACCCTTACCACCTACCCCCAACGTTCATTCCTATTGGCTAACAAGAAACTCCCATAATGCCTTGCCGTCCAGACCCCCAGACTAGCTGAGGTTTAACCCACTCCTCTCCCATTCTGTCAATTCGTTCTCCTTATACTTGTTTAAAAAAAAAGTCTGCTTACAGAAAGGTGTCTCTATCTTTGATTAAACATATTGTTTTACCATAATGTATTATTGAGATAAAGGGTAATGCTGGCCTTTTTAAATATTAGACACGTGTCCTACTGTATGTGCCATTGAAGTTTTTCAGATCACCTATCACTGCTGTGTAACTTCATCCTTGTCAACTCATTGAATAAATTAACATCTAATACTGCCACCTAAAACTGCCATTAGCACGCATGGAATTCCATTCTCGAAGAGGCCTATTTATTAACATTATTTTTACTAAAATAATGTGAAAAAGGGTGTTTTCAGACCCTTTTCGCATAATTTTAGTATCACTCCAGTGTATTAAAGGGCAATTGGAGCAGTTTTCATGTAAAACTGCACCAAACCCTTTAACTATCATCAGGCTGGCAAAATCACAGGGCAGCACTGCGATCTGCAGCCTTTGTTCAGCTTTTTCTGCCACCTGGCAGAGAAAGTGTGTGTCCAATGGACACACAAGCTAATCACTGCATGAAAACAAAAAAAAGTAAAAAAAACCCCAAATACTTACCAGTCCAGGAAGCCGGTGATCAGTGCTCCAGCAGCTCACTTTACAGCGGCGGGGGTCACAGCAGCGCACAGGATCCAACATCCGGCAGCCCTGCAGGACTGGTAAATCTGGTATATATAAACTAGTATAATTACCATGGGGGGGTGTCCATGGTGGGGGTGGGGGAAGCCGCGATGGGGGACGTGGCCAAAAATACCCCAATGATGCCGTGGATTGTCATCGCAGGCACAGAGCTTGCTCGCAAGCTCTGTTCCTGCATGCGATAATTGATACATCCCTGCAATGTAATCAATTAGCGCAGTGCGGATTCGGGTGATTTTATTTTCATACGCATCATCAGATGTGGATGGTGATAAATCGGCCCCCAAGAGAATGTAATGCCAATACTCTGATCTTACAGCTTCCTATAACTGCATTATATTGACATAAACAAGTGATAAGAAATGGCAGCATGTCTGTGAAATATGTAACCAATTTATGCTATTCTTCCATGCAAATGTTGTTTTTCCTGCACCTGTGGAGTGTTTGAGCCAACTGCAATACACTCTTAAATAAATCTGAAGCCAATTATGAGAATTACTAGTGACTCTATTGGTAGAACCTGCTCCAGAAAAGGATCTTCCTTTTTCCAAAGAGAGACATTTACTAAGCAGTGATAAGTCTGGAGAAGTGAGCCAGTGGAGAAGTTGCCCATGGCAACCAATCAGCACTGAAGTAACATCTATAATTTGTATACTATAAAATGATACAGAGCTGCTGATTGGTTGATGTCTACACTGGCTCACTTCTCCACTCTTATCACTGCTTAGTAAAAGTCCCCCAAAGTCACCACAAGAGGTCGTGGAACCCTCTCCTTCCTTTAGCCACTTAAATGCCTAAATTTTTTTTTTTTTTTACCAAAAACAGCTCATAAATTTTCTTTTTAGTGATTGAATTAGGTTAAGAACTAGAGATGTGTGGCTTTTCGTGTTTTGTGTTTTGGTTTTGGTTCTAATTAGTGATGTGCACCGGAAATTTTTCGGGTTTTGTGTTTTGGTTTTGGGTTCGGTTCCGCGGCCGTGTTTTGGATTCGGACGCGTTTTGGCAAAACCTCACTGAAAAGTTTTTGTCGGATTCGGGTGTGTTTTGGATTCGGGTGTTTTTTTCAAAAAACCCTAAAAAACAGCTTAAATCATAGAATTTGGGGGTCATTTTAATCCCATAGTATTATTAACCTCAATAACCATAATTTCCACTCATTTCCAGTCTATTCTGAACAACTCACACCTCACAATATTATTTTTAGTCCTAAAATTTGCACCAAGGTCGCTGGATGGCTAAGCTAAGCGACCCAAGTGGCCGACACAAACACCTGGCCCATTTAGGAGTGGCACTGCAGTGTCAGGCAGGATGGCCCTTCAAATAAATTGTCCCCAAACAGCACATGATGCAAAGAAAAAAAGAGGCGCACCAAGGTCGCTGTGTAACTAAGCTAAGCGACACAAGTGGCCGACACAAACACCTGGCCCATCTAGGAGTGGCACTGCAGTGTCAGGCAGGATGGCCCTTCAAAAAAAATTGTCCCCAAACAGCACATGATGCAAAGAAAAAAAGAGGCGCACCAAGGTCGCTGTGTGACTAAGCTAAGCGACACAAGTGGCCGACACAAACACCTGGCCCATCTAGGAGTGGCACTGCAGTGTCAGGCAGGATGGCCCTTCAAAAAAATTGTCCCCAAACACCACATGATGCAAAGAAAAAAAGAGGCTCACCAAGGTGGCTGTTTGACTAAGCTAAGCGAAACAAGTGGCCGACACAAACACCTGGCCCATCTAGGAGTGGCACTGCAGTGTCAATCAAGACAGGATGGCACTTCCAAAAAATTGTCCCCAAACAGCACATGATGCAAAGAAAAATGAAAGAAAAAAGAGGTGCAAGATGGAATTGTCCTTGGGCCCTCCCACCCACCCTTATGTTGTATAAACAGGACATGCACACTTTAACGAACCCATCATTTCAGCGACAGGGCCTGCCACATGACTGTGACTGAAATGACTGGTTGGTTTGGGCCCCCACCAAAAAAGAAGCAATCAATCTCTCCTTGCACAAACTGGCTCTACAGAGGCAAGATGTCCACCTCATCATCATCCTCCGATTCCTCACCCCTTTCACTGTGCACATCCCCCTCCTCACAGATTATTAATTCGTCCCCACTGGAATCCACCATCTCAGGTCCCCATGTACTTTCTGGAGGCAATTGCTGCTGGTGAATGTCTCCACGGAGGAATTGATTATAATTCATTTTGATGAACATCATCTTCTCCACATTTTCTGGAAGTAACCTCGTACGCCGATAGCTGACAAGGTGAGCGGCTGCACTAAACACTCTTTCGGAGTACACACTGTAGGGAGGGCAACTTAGGTAGAATAAAGCCAGTTTGTGCAAGGGCCTCCAAATTGCCTCTTTTTCCTGCTAGTATACGTACGGACTGTCTGACGTGCCTACTTGGATGCGGTCACTCATATAATCCTCCACCATTCATTCCATGGTGAGAGAATCATATGCAGTGACAGTAGACGACATGTCAGTAATCATTGGCAGGTCCTTCAGTCCAGACCAGATGTCAGCAGTGGCACTCGCTCCAGACTGCCCTGCATCACCGCCAGCGGGTGGGCTAGGAATTCTTAGCCTTTTACTCGCACCCCCAGTTGCGGGAGAATGCGAAGGAGGAGATGTTGACGGGTCACGTTCCGCTTGACTTGACAATTTTCTCACCAGCAGGTCTTTGAACCTCTGCAGACTTGTGTCTGCCGGAAAGAGAGATACAACGTAGGTTTTAAATCTAGGATCGAGCACGGTGGCCAAAATGTAGTGCTCTGATTTCAACAGATTGACCACCCGTGAATCCTGGTTAAGCGAATTAAGGGCTCCATCCACAAGTCCCACATGCCTAGCGGAATCGCTCTGTTTTAGGTCCTCCTTCAATGTCTCCAGCTTCTTCTGCAAAAGCCTGATGAGGGGAATGACCTGACTAAGGCTGGCAGTGTCTGAACTGACTTCACGTGTGGCAAGTTCAAAGGGTTGCAGAACCTTGCACAACATTGAAATCATTCTCCACTGCGCTTGAGTCAGGTGCATTCCCCCTCCTTTGCCTATATCGTGGGCAGAGGTATAGGCTTGAATGCCTTTTGCTGCTCCTCCATCCTCTAAAGCATATAGAGGGTTGAATTCCACCTCGTTACCACCTCTTGCTTCAGATGATGGCAGGGCAGGTTCAGGAATGTTTGGTGGTGCTCCAGTCTTCTGTACGCGGTGCCTGAATGCCGAAAGTCGCCCGCAATTCTTCGGGCCACCGACAGCATCTCTTGCACGCCCCTGTCGTTTTTTAAATAATTCTGCACCACCAAATTCAAGGTATGTGCAAAACATGGGACGTGATGGAATTTGCCCAGATGTAATGCACGCACAATATTGCTGGCGTTGTCCGATGTCACAAATCCCCAGGAGAGTCCAATTGGGGTAAGCCATTCTGCGATGATCTTCCTCAGTTGCCGTAAGAGGTTTTCAGCTGTGTGCCTATTCTGGAAAGCGGTGATACAAAGCGTAGCCTGCCTAGGAACGAGTTGGCGTTTGCGAGATGCTGCTACTGGTGCCGCCGCTGCTGTTCTTGCTGCGGGAGGCAATACATCTACCCAGTGGGCTGTCACAGTCATATAGTCCTGAGTCTGCCCTGCTTCACTTGTCCACATGTCCGTGGTTAAGTGGACATTGGGTACAACTGCATTTTTTAGGACACTGGTGAGTCTTTTTCTGAGGTCTGTGTACATTTTCGGTATCGCCTGCCTAGAGAAATGGAACCTAGATGGTATTTGGTACCGGGGACACAGTACCTCAATCAAGTCTATAGTTGCCTGTGAATTAACGATGGATACCGGAACCACGTTTCTCACCGCCAAGGCTGCCAAGGCCTGAGTTATCTGCTATGCAGCAGGATGACTGCTGTGATATTTCATCTTCCTCGCAAAGGACTGTGGGACAGTCAATTGCTTACTGGAAGTAGTACAAGTGGTCTTCCAACTTCCCCTCTTGGATGACGATCGACTCCCAGCAGCAACAACAGCAGCGCCAGCAGCAGTAGGCATTACACTCAAGGATGCATCGGAGGAATCCCAGGCAGGACAGGACTCGTCAGACTTGACAGTGACATGGCCTGCAGGACTATTGGCTTTTCTGGGAAAGGAGGAAATTGACACTGAGGGAGTTGGTGGTGTGGTTTGCAGGAGCTTGGTTACAAGAGGAAGGGATTTAGTGGTCAGTGGACTGCTTCCGCTGTCATCCAAAGTTTTTGAACTTGTCACTGACTTATGATGAATGCGCTGCAGGTGACGTATAAGGGAGGATGTTCCGAGGTGGTTAACGTCAATACCCCTACTTATTACAGCTTGACAAAGGCAACACACGGCTTGACACCTGTTGTCCGCATTTGTGTTGAAATAATTCCACACCGAAGAGCTGATTTTTTTTGTATTTTGACCACGCATGTCAATGGCCATATTCCTCCCACGGACAACAGGTGTCTCCCTGGGTGCCTGACTTAAACAAACCACCTCACCATCAGAATCCTCCTTGTCAATTTCCTCCCCAGCGCCAGCAACACCCATATCCTCATCCTGGTGTACTTCAACAGTGACATCTTCAATTTGACTATCAGGAACTGGACTGCGGGTGCTCCTTCCAGCACTTGCAGGGGGCGTGCAAATGGTGGAAGGCGCAAGCTCTTCCCGTCCAGTGTTGGGAAGGTCAGGCATCGCAACCGACACAATTGGACTCTCCTTGTGGATTTGTGATTAAGAAAAATGCACAGTTCTTTGCTGTGCTTTTGCTAGCTTAAGTCTTTTCTTTTTTCTAGCGAGAGGATGAGTGCTTCCATCCTCATGTGAAGCTGAACCACTAGCCATGAACATAGGCCAGGGCCTCAGCCGTTCCTTGCCACTCCGTGTCGTAAATGGCATATTGGCAAGTTTACGCTTCTCCTCAGACGCTTTTAATTTTGATTTTTGGGTCATTTTACTGAACTTTTGTGTTTTGGATTTTACATGCTCTCTACTATGACATTGGGCATCGGCCTTGGCAGACGACGTTGATGGCATTTCATCGTCTCGGCCATGACTAGTGGCAGCAGCTTCAGCACGAGGTGGAAGTGGATCTTGATCTTTCCCTTTAACCTCCACATTTTTGTTCTCCATTTTTTAATGTGTGGAATTATATGCCAGTATCAATAGCAATGGCCTACTACTATATTTACTGCGCAAAACTAAAATGCACCACAGGTATAGAATTTAGATGGATAATAGTATACTTAATGGATGACGAGTGACGACACAGAGGTAGGTACAGCAGTGGCCTACCGTACTGCTATATATAGTATACTGGTGGACACTGTGTCAGCAAACTGCAAAACTAAAATGCACCACAGGTATAGAATGTAGATGGATAATAGTATACTTAATGGATGACGAGTGACGACACAGAGGTAGGTACAGCAGTGGCCTACCGTACTGCTATATATAGTATACTGGTGGACACTGTGTCAGCAAACTGCAAAACTAAAATGCACCACAGGTATAGAATGTAGATGGATAGTATACTTAATGGATGACGAGTGACGACACAGAGGTAGGTACAGCAGTGGCCTACCATACTGCTATATATAGTATACTGGTGGACACTGTCAGCAAACTGCAAAACTAAAATGCACCACAGATATAGAATGTAGATGGATAGTATACTTAATGGATTACGAGTGACGACACAGAGGTAGGTACACAGCAGTGGCCTACCGTACTGCTATATATAGTATACTGGTGGACACTGTGTCAGCAAACTGCAAAACTAAAATGCACCACAGGTATAGAATGTAGATGGATAGTATACTTAATGGATGACGAGTGACGACACAGAGGTAGGTACAGCAGTGGCCTACCGTACTGCTATATATAGTATACTGGTGGACACTGTCAGCAAACTGCAAAACTAAAATGCACCACAGGTATAGAATGTAGATGGATAGTATACTTAATGGATGACGAGTGACGACACAGAGGTAGGTACAGCAGTGGCCTACCGTACTGCTATATATAGTATACTGGTGGACACTGTCAGCAAACTGCAAAACTAAAATGCACCACAGGTATAGAATGTAGATGGATAGTATACTTAATGGATGACGAGTGACGACACAGAGGTAGGTACAGCAGTGGCCTACCGTACTGCTATATATAGTATACTGGTGGACACTGTCAGCAAACTGCAAAACTAAAATGCACCACAGGTATAGAATGTATATGGATAGTATACTTAATGGATGACGAGTGACGACACAGAGGTAGGTACACAGCAGTAGCCTACCGTACTGCTATATATAGTATACTGGTGGACACTGTCAGCAAACTGCAAAACTAAAATGCACCACAGGTATAGAATGTAGATGGATAGTATACTTAATGGATGACGAGTGACGACACAGAGGTAGGTACACAGCAGTGGCCTACCGTACTGCTATATATAGTATACTGGTGGACACTGTCCGCAAACTGCAAAACTAAAATGAACCACAGGTATAGAATGTAGATGGATAGTATACTTAATGGATGACGAGTGACGACACAGAGGTAGGTACACAGTAGTGGCCTACCGTACTGCTATATATAGTATACTGGTGGACACTGTCAGCAAACTGCAAAACTAAAATGTACCACAGGTATAGAATGTAGATGGATAGTATACTTAATGGATGACGAGTGACGACACAGAGGTAGGTACAGCAGTGGCCTACCGTACTGCTATATATAGTATACTGGTGGACACTGTCAGCAAACTGCAAAACTAAAATGCACCACAGGTATAGAATGTAGATGGATAGTATACTTAATGGATGACGAGTGACGACACAGAGGTAGGTACAGCAGTGGCCTACCGTACTGCTATATATAGTATACTGGTGGACACTGTCAGCAAACTGCAAAACTAAAATGCACCACAGGTATAGAATGTAGATGGATAGTATACTTAATGGATGACGAGTGACGACACAGAGGTAGGTACAGCAGTGGCCTACCGTACTGCTATATATAGTATACTGGTGGACACTGTCAGCAAACTGCAAAACTAAAATGCACCACAGGTATAGAATGTAGATGGATAGTATACTTAATGGATGACGAGTGACGACACAGAGGTAGGTACAGCAGTGGCCTACCGCACTGCTATATATAGTATACTGGTGGACACTGTCAGCAAACTGCAAAACTAAAATGCACCACAGGTATAGAATGTAGATGGATAGTATACTTAATGGATGACGACACAGAGGTAGGTACAGCAGTGCACTCTGCACTGTACTCCTCCTATATAATATTAATTATACTGGTGGTCCCCAGTCCCCACAATAAAGCAGCACACTGAGCACAGATATGGAGTGTTTTTCAGGCAGACAACGTATACTGGTGGTCACTGTCAGCAAAACTCTGCACTGTACTCCTGCTATAGCTGCTCCCCAGTCCCCACAATTAAGCAGTGTGAGCACTCAGCACAGATATATTATGCAGCACACTGAGTACAGATATGGTATGGAGCGTTTTTTTCAGGCAGAGAATGGATAAAAACTGGTGGTCACTTATCAGCAAAACTCTGCACTGTACTCCTAACAGCTGCTCCCCAATCCTCCCCACAATTAAGCAATAAACAACCAATCAACTGTCTTCTACAATAAACGGAGAGGACGCCAGCCACGTCCTCTACCTATCATCTCCAATGCACGAGTGAAAATGGCGGCGACGCGCGGCTGCTTATATAGAATCCGAATCTCGCGAGAATCCGACAGCGGGATGATGACGTTCGGGCGCGCTCGGGTTAGCCGAGCAAGGCGGGAAGGTTCGAACCTGCCTCGGACCCGTGTAAACAAGGTGAAGTTCGGGGGGGTTCGGTTTCCGAGAAACCGAACCCGCTCATCACTAGTTCTAATTCCACTTTTGTGTTTTGGTTTTGGCTTAGTTTTGCCAAAACCACCCTTTCGTGTTTTGGTTTTGGTTTTAGATCTGGATGATTTTTGAAAAAACATAAAAACAGCTAAAATCACAGAATTTGTGGGGTCTTTTGCTCCTACGGTATTATTAGCCTCAATAACAATCATTTCCACTCATTTCCAGTCTATTCTGAACAACGCACACCTCACAATATTGTTTTTAGGCCTAAAAGTTTCACCAAAGTGGCTGTATGACTAAACTAAGTGACACAAGTGTGCGGCACAAACACCTGGCCCATCTAGGAGTGGCACTGCAGTTTCAGACAAGATGGCACTATTCAAAAACTAGTCCCCAAACAGCACATGATGCAAAGAAGAAAAAGAGGTGCAATTAGGTAGCCGGATGGCCAAGCTAAGCGACACAAGTGTGCGGCACAAACACCTGGCCCATCAAGGAGTGGCACTGCAGTGGAAGATAGGATGGCAGATTTAAAAAATAGGCCCCAAACAGCACATGATGCAAAGAAGAAAAAGAGGTGCAATGAGGTAGCTGTATGACTAAGCTAAGCGACACAAGTGTGCGGCACAAACACCTGGCACATCTAGGAGTGGCACTGCAGTTGCAGACAGGGTGGCATATTTAAAAAATAGGCCCCAAACAGCACATGATGCAAAGAAGAAAAAGAGGTGCAATGAGGTAGCTGTATGACTAAGCTAAGCGACACAAGTGTGCGGCACAAACACATGGCGCATCTAGGAGTGGCACTGCAGTTACAGACAGGATGGCATTTAAAAAAACTAGTCCCCAAACAGCACATGTTGCAAAGAAGAAAAAGAGGTGCAAGATGGAATTGTCCTTGGGCCCTCCCACCCAGCCTTATGTTGTATAAACAGGACATGCACACTTTAACAAACCAATCATTTCAGCGACAGGGTCTGCCACACGACTGTGGCTGAAATGACTGGTTGGTTTGGGCCCCCAACAAAAAAAAAGCAATCTCTCCTTGCACAAACTGGCTCTATAGAGGGTCAAGATGTCTACCTCATCCTCATCCTTCGATTCCTCACCCCTTTCACTGTGTACATCCTCCTCCTCCTCACAGAGTATTAATTTGTCTCCACTGGAATCCACCATCACAGGTTCCTGTGTACTTTCCGGATGCAATTGCTGGTAAAGGTCTTCCCGGAGGAATTTATAATTCATTTTGATGAACATCATCTTCTCCACATTTAGTGGAAGTAACCTCCTACTTCGATCGCTGACAAGGTTACCGGCTGCACTAAACACTCTTTCAGAGTACACACTGGAGGGGGGCAACTTAGGTAAAATAAAGCCAGTTTGTGCAAGGGCATCCAAATTGCCTCTTTTTCCTGCCAGTATACATATAAACTGTCTGACATGCATACTTGGATTCTGTCACTAATATAATCCTCCACCATTCTTTCAATGGTGACAGAATCATATGCAGTGACGGTAGACATGTCAGTAATCGTTGACAGGTCCTTCAGTCTGGACCAGATGTCAGCTTTCTCTCCTGACTGCCCTGCATCACCGCCAGCAGTTGGGCTAGGAAATCTTATCCTTTTTCTTGCAGCCCCAGTGGCGGGAGAAATTGAAGAAGGAGCTGTTGACGGGTCACGTTCCGCTTGAGTTGACAATTTACTAACCAGCAGGTCTTTGCACCACTGCACACTTGTATCTGCTGGAAAGAGAGATACATCCTAGGCTTTAAACCTAGAATCGAGCACGGTGGCCAAAATGTAGTGCTCTGATTTCAACAGCTTGACCACCCACGAATCCTGGCAAAGCAAATGAAGGGTTCCATCCACAAATCCCACATACTTTGCGAAATCACTCCATCTTAGCTCCTCCTTCAATTTCTCCAGCTGCTTCTGCAAAAGCCTGATGAGGGGAATGACCTGATTCACACTGGCAGTGTCTGAACTGACTTCACGTGTGGCAAGTTCGAAGGGTTGAAGAACCTTGCACAAGATGGAAATCATTCTCCACTGCGCTTGAATCAGGTGCATTACTCCTCCTTTGCCTACATCATAGGTGGATGTATAGGCTTGAATGGCCTTTTGCGTCTCCTCCATCCTCTGAAGCATATAGAGTGTTGAATTCCACCTCGTTACCACCTCTTGCTTCAGTTGATGGCAGGGCAGGTACAGGAGTATTTGCTGGCGCTCCAGTCTTCGTCACGCAGTGGCTGAATGCCGAAAGTAGCCCACAATTTTTCGGGCCACCGACAGCATCTCCTGCACACCCCTGTCATTTTTCAAAAAAATTCTGCACAACCAAATTAATTGTATGTGCAAAACATGGGACATGCTGGAATTTGCCCAGATGTAATGCATGCACAATATTGGTGGCATTGTCCGATATCACAAATCCCCAGGAGGGTCTAATTGGGGTAAGCCATTCTGCAGTGATGTTCCTCAGTTTCCGTAAGAGGTTTTCAGCTGTGTGCCTCTTACGGAAAGTGGTGTTACATAGCGTAGCCTGCCTAGGAATGAGTATGCATTTGCGAGATGATTCTACTGATGCCGCTGCTGCTGTTGTTGCTGCGGGAGGCCATACATCTACCCAGTGGGCTGTTACAGTCATATAGTACTTAGTCTGCCCTGTTCTACTTGTCCACATGTCCGTAGTTAAGTGGACACTGGATACAACCGCATTTTGTAGGACACTGGTGACTCTTTTTCTGACGTCTTTGTACATTCTCGGTATCGCCTACCTAGAGAAGTGGAACCTAGATGGGATTTGATATTGGGGACACAGTACCTCAAACAATTCTCTAAGTCCCACTGAACTAATGGTGGATATCGGACGCATGTCTAACACCAACATAGCTGTAAAGGCCTCAGTAATCCGCTTTGCAAAAGGATGACTGCTGTCATATTTAATCTTCCTCACAAAGGACTGTTGGACAGTCATTTGCTTACTGGAAGTAGTACAAGTGGTCTTCTGACTTCCCCTCTGAGATGACATTCGACCCCCAACAGCAACAACAGCAACAGCAGGTGTACCACTTAAGGATACTACGGAGGAATCCTGGTTAGGAGAGGACTCCTCAGTCTTGACAGTGACATGGCCTGCGGGACTACTGACTTGCAGGAGCCTGGGTACAGGAGGAAGAAGGGATTTAGCGGTCAGTGGACTACTTACGCTCTTACCCAAAGTTTCACAACTTGACACTGACTTCTGGTGAATGTGCAGCAGGTGACGTATAAGAGAGGATGTTCCTAGGGGGTTAACATCCTTACCCCTACTTTTTACAGATTGACAGAGACAACAGATGGCTTGACACCTGTTGTCCGGATTTGTGGAGAAATAATTCCACACCGAAGAGGTGTCTTTTTTGGTAGTTTGCCCAGGCATCACAATGGGATTCTTTATCCCATGGACAACAGGTGTCTCCCCCGGTGCCTGACTTAAACAAACCACATCACCATCATAATCCTCATTGTCAACTTCCTCCTCAGTGCCAGCAACACCCATATCCTCATCCTGGTGTGCTTCAACAGTGAAATTTTCAGTTTGAATATCAGGAACTGGACTGTGGGTGCTCCTTCCAGCACTTGCAGGGGGCGTGCAAATGGTGGAAGGAGTCACCTCTTCCCATTCAGTGTTGGGAAGGTCAGGCATCGCAACCGCCGACACACTTGGACTCTCCTTGGGGATTTGTGATACCATCTCAGAACGCACAGTGCTCTTCTGTGTTCTTTCCAGCTTAGCTCTTTTAATTTTTCTAGTGGCAGGATGAGGGCTTCCATAGTCATGTGAAGCTGAACCACTAGCCATAAACATAGGCCAGGGCCTCAGCCGTTCCTTCTCACTCCGTGTCATACATGGCATATTGGCAAGTTTATGTTTCTACTCAGACCATTTCAATTTCTTTTTTTGGTTCTTTTTACTGAACTTTGGCTTTTTGGATTTTACATGCCCTCTACTATCACATTGGGCATCGGCCTTGGCAGACGACGTTGATGGCATTTCATCGTCTATGTCATGGCTAGTGGCAGCAGCTTCAGCACTAGGAGGAAGTGGTTCTTCTTGATCTTTCCCTATGTTATACTCAAAATGTTTGTTCTCCATTATTTTTAAGGAGTTATATAAGACAATGGGGGTCATTTTGACCCGTTCACATGCAGCGGTTTTTCGCTGCTGTGTGAATGTGTGCGGAATGCGCGGCGGGCGCAGGGTGAGTGCGCGATATTGCCTGGCGACAGGGTTCGCCAGGATACGTTGTGGCTTCTGATGGGAGCGGACGCAGCGGTGACCGCTAAGAAGATTGACAGCAAGGAGGCGTGGAGGGGTGGATCCAGACCATTGGAGAGTGTTTTTGAGGAGTGGTGAGTATAACGCAGGCGTGTCCAGGACAACGGAGGGCGGAGGAGTTACGTCAAAGCTGTACCCATCATCCCTGGATCCATCGCACAGGGTAAGTATGTCCAGGGCTACTCTTCTTCTGCTTGATTTATTTTAGATTAGCAGGGTTGCACAAGCGATCGCATCCCTGCTAAGCTAAAACACACTCCCCCATAGGCGTGGACTATTGATTGCAGCAGCAGCTAAAAGCTGCTGGCTGCGATCAACTCTGAATGACCACCAATATGCGGTTCGGGAATGACCGGAATGACTGATGGACAGGAGACTACCACTGGTCTGATGCAGCACAACACAACAACACTGTAAGGGACTTGTGGTTGTTGTTGTTGTTGTTGTTATTATTATTATTATTATTATTACAGGGCAGCAATGGACATATAGCAGCAGCGTATACCACTGTGACTGCCTCGTCACTGGACTGACTGATGGACAGGACACTACCACTGGTCTGATGCAGCACAACACAACAACACTGTAAGGGACTTGTGGTTGTTGTTGTTATTATATGGCAGCAGTGGACATATAGCAGCAGTGTATATCGTCACTGGAATGACTGATGGACAGGACACTACCACTGGTCTGATGCAGCACAATATAACAACACTGCAAGGGACTTGTGGTTGTTATTATTATTATACGGCAGCAGCGGACATATAGCAGCAGTGTATACCACTGTGACTGCCTCGTCACTGGAATGACTGATGGACAGGACACTACCACTGGGTCTGGTGCAGCACAACACAACAACACTGTAAGGGGTTTGTTGTTGTTGTTGTTGTTATTATTATTAGATGGCAGCAGTGGACATATAGCAGCAGTGTATATTGTCACTGGAATGACTGATGGACAGGACACTAACACTGGTCTGATGCAGCACAATATAACAACACTGCAAGGGACTTGTGGTTGTTATTATTATTATACGGCAGCAGCGGACATATAGCAGCAGTGTATACCACTGTGACTGCCTCGTCACTGGAATGACTGATGGACAGGACACTACCACTGGGTCTGGTGCAGCACAACACAACAACACTGTAAGGGACTTGTTATTATTATACGGCAGCAGTGGACATATAGCAGCAGTGTATACCACTGTGACTGGCTCGTCACTGAAATGACTGATGGACAGGACACTACCACTGGTCTGATGCAGCACAACACAACAACACTGTAAGGGACTTGTGGTTGTTGTTATAATTATTATTATACGGCAGCAGTGGACGTATAGCAGCAGCGTATATCGTCACTGGAATGACTGATGGACAGGCCACTACCACTGGTCTGATGCAGCACAACACAACACCACTTTATACAGCTATACTGGATATATGGCAGCAGAGGACACCAACACTGTGACTGGCTGGACTGATGCAGCACAACACTCTAACTACACTGGACTGGACAGCACAATACAGCACCACTTATACAGCTAGCAGTTACACTGGATATATGACAGCAGAGGACACCAACACTGTGACTGTCTGGACTGATGCAGCACAATACACTGACTACACTGGACTGGACAGCACAGCACCACTTTATACAGCTATACTGGATATATGGCAGCAGAGGACACCAACACTGTGACTGGCCGGACTGATGCAGCACAATACACTGACTACACTGGACAGCACAACACAGCACAAGACTCGCCACCCTACTTTCCCACCCCCACACAGACACTGAACACTGGGGACACATCCTCTCAATACACTCTCAGAGACTGGAGTGAAAATGGCCGCGATGCGCGGCTCCTTATATGGAATCCAAATCCCGTGAGAATCCGACAGGAGGATGATGACGTTTTGCCGCGTTCGGGTTTCCGACTCAGGCGGGAAAACCCGAGCCTGGCTCGGAACCGAACTCGGAAGACAAAGTCCGGTAGGTTTTGGTTTTCTGAGAACCGAACCCGCTCATCTCTATTAGGAACATATATATAAAACTTATCCAACATGATTTAATAAACATTTTGAAAAAATTTACAAATAACATTAATAGTCATTTTTAATATCGACTGGCGATATATCGGGTTATCGATGATTGGAACATCACAACATTGCGGCTTCACATTTTCCCTGAGCTGCTTCTCTCTGCAGTCATTGGGTTTGGGCTGAGGGAGCAGCCATGACTGGCTGCATGGCAGGCAGTAGGGGAGGGTACAAGAATGCCGAGGGGCAGAGAGATAATCTTTTAGCAGCCACCCAGTGGGCATTGCTGACTAGTCGCATCAGGGAAATCACAGCAACCATTACCATTAAATGCAATAACCGCTACCATTAAATTGACTTAGAGCCTTCAGTGAGAGTGTGCAGATCTTTTTCTTCCTTGTTTCCACTATGCAAGCTATAGTGTTTGGTTCAGAAATGATCTATGTATTTGTAAACTTTTTGTTTTTGACCGCTGCTGGATATTCCTGGCAAAAATTCAGCAGGTTAGTTGAAATAAATTTACAAGTCTAGCAGACTAAAATAATTTGAAAAGAGAACTGAACATATTTGCCATATTTTATTTTGTCACTAACCATATTTATGAATTTCAGCAAGATATGTGTTTGGCTGTGAGTATTTGGAAGTATGCAAATTGCAAACTATGAAAAGATTTTTTTTATGCATAGTCATTGCCACTGCCCTTAGAAGGAAAACTATTGCACAGATGAAAGTCACTTTAAATACCTTTTCTATCTGCTGTCATTTAAGTAGGCTATAAAAACGCAACTGTTTCTCACACTGCACTACGGAAACACTTTCAGCAATCAAATATGTGGCTGATGTGAGTATGCTGTAGTGCATCCATTTTGGTGATTAACATCACTAGTAGTACAGTAGCTTAGTTTTATGTGTTCATTTGGAATTGTACAGTACTAGACTTTGCTACTGTTTAATAATTATGTTAAATGTAATTTTTTTTTTAAGTGGAAAATTCATTGTACAAGTTAAGTGACTTTTAATAAATACTTGAATGCAAAGCATTTTGGAAAATCAGTGTTTGAAGAAACGCCCATAGGATGAATCCAGACACAGAGTTGGATAGGGGAACAAGGGACACCCCCGGTGGGCCCCACCCCCTCCACCAGGGATCACTTTCCAGACTATATCCTAGTTTACTTGAATTATATATTATACATATGTGACATTACAGTATACTGCACAGGCCTACTGTATGTTGTATTTTCTACCACTCATTACTGTTGTTAATGTGGTACATTTTCATGCATGCCCTAGCAGTGTATATACACTACTCAAAAAAATAAAGGGAACACTTAAACAACACAATGTAACTCCAAGTCAATCACACTTCTTTGAAATCAAACTGTCCACTTAGGAAGCAACACTGATTGACAATCAATTTCACATGCTGTTGTGCAAATGGAATAAACAGGTGGAAATTATAGGCAATTAGCAAGACACCCCCAATAAAGGAGTTGTTCTGCAGGTGGTGACCACAGACCACTTCTCAGCTCCTATGCTTTCTGGCTGATGTTTTGGTCACTTTTGAAAGCTGGCGGTGCTTTCACTCTAGTGGTGGCATGAGACGGAGTCTACAACCCACACAAGTGGCTCAGGTAGTGCAGCTCATCCAGGATGGCACATCAATGCGAGCTGTGGCAAGAAGGTTTGCTGTGTCTGTCAGCATAGTGTCCAGAGCATGGAGGCGCTACCAGGAGACCGGCCAGTACATCAGGAGATGTGGAGGAGGCCGTAAGAGGGCAACAACCCAGCAGCAGGACCGCTACGTCCGCCTTTGTGCAAGGAGGAACAGGAGGAGCACTGCCAGAGCCCTGCAAAATGACCTCCAGCAAGCCGCAAATGTGCATGTGTCTACTCAAACAATCAGAAACAGACTCCATGAGGGCAGTATGAGGGCCCGACGTCCACAGGTGGGGGTTGTGCTTACAGCCCAACACCGTGCAGGACGTTTGGCATTTGCCAGAGAACACCAAGATTGGCAAATTCGCCACTGGCGCCCTGTGCTCTTCACAGATGAAAGCAGGTTCTCACTGAGCACATGTAACAGGCGTGACAGAGTCTGGAGACGCCAAGGAGAACGTTCTGCTGCCTGCAACATCCTCCAGCATGACCGGTTTGGCAGTGGGTCAGTAGTGGTGTGGGGTGGTATTTCTTTGGGGGACTGCACAGCCCTCCTTGCGCTCGCCAGAGGTAGCCTGACTGCCATTAGGTACCGAGATGAGATCCTCAGACCCCTTGTGAGACCATATGCTGGTGCGGTTGGCCCTGGGTTCCTCCTAATGCAAGATAATACTAGACCTCATGTGGCTGGAGTGTGTCAGCAGTTCCTGCAAGACGTAGGCATTGATGCTATGGACTGGCCCGCCCATTCCCCAGACCTGAATCCAATTGAACACATCTGGGATATCATGTCTCGCTCCATCCACTAATGCCACGTTGCACCACAGACTGTCCAGGAGTTGGCGGATGCTTTAGTCCAGGTCTGGGAGGATATCCCTCAGGAGACCATCCGCCACCTCATCAGGAGCATGCCCAGGCATTGTAGGGAGGTGATACAGGCACGTGGAGACACACACTACTGAGCCTCATTTTGACTTGTTTTAAGGACATTACATCAAAGTTGGATCAGCCTGTAGTGTGTTTTTCCACTTTAATTTTGAGTGTGACTCCAAATCCAGACCTCCATGGATTAATAAATTTGATTTCCATTGATAATTTTTGTGTGATTTTGTTGTCAGCACATTCAACTATGTAAAGAACAAAGTATTTTATAAGAATATTTAATTCATTCAGATCTAGGATGTGTTATTTTAGTGTTCCCTTTATTTTTTTGAGCAGTGTATATTTATAAAGGGGTCCAGACCATACACTTTCTAATGGTTAGCCAAACATCTGTGGTGGATGGCCACACCCCCACTGGAGCCTAACCCCACCCTTTAAAATGGGCCCCTACCACTACTCCCCCCGCTGGGCCCCTCATGCCCCAGTCCAACACTGTCCAGACATGCACCTATACCACACCACCAGACTGCACTGCAAGTACCCCACAGTAAGAATCCAGAAATACATCCATTCTACACCACAATTATCAAGCTTCACTGCCGACACCCCACAGGATGCATTTAGAGATAGATCTATACCAGCACCGAACTGCACTGCTGAAAACCTACAGGATGAATACAGAGATGTATTTACTACACCATCAAGCTGCACTGCTGTATCCCCACAGGACAAATACAGAGATTCATCTATGCCACCACCAGCCTGCTTTTCTAACAACACACAGGATACATTCAGAGGAACATCCCTGGTTCAGAATATTCTGATTTTACCCTACATGAAGAATATATTCATTATACCAGGCCATCAGTTCTATTTCAATAAACCAGTTCCCAAATCTTTTAATAATGTGCCAAAAATGTACTCTTCATATGATTATTGTTTTTTTCAGGGGCTTTATACAAGGTTGATTCCAGTTTGTTTATATTATATATACTGTATGTTTAGTGTTTTTACAGTGTATTTACATTTTTATTTAAAAAATGTCCAGTCTGACGTTTGGCTGGACTGTAGAATATGCTAGTGCTTTAAAAGCGTGCACATACAAATATAATAAATGTTTTTTTAAGATCAGTAATGTGTTTGCAGTCTTTCATTGTCTAGGATTTGTTTTCCCTTAGCCCATGCCTTCTAGTTTTTCACTGACAGTTGTGAAATAGAGTCCTCAACTGTCCATGACAAAATATGTGCATTCTGACACACTGCATGAGCGTTGTACAGTACTCAGCTACTTGCTGACTGACAGCAATTCATGTGTACCCATAACAGGTTACTTTTATGGCCTCTTTTATGGCCAGTCAGTTTCCTATCACAGGACCATTGTTCTGTGACCACCGTGGTTTTCTTCTTAATGCATTTATGCCAGGATGTCTGGCAATCATTACAAACATACCGTAGTAGGAACCATTTCAATATTTTATGTATTCCATTCTTTACCATTTGGTATCTGACATTGCCTGAATATATAGGGTCTCATACAGAGTTGCATGTATATCAGTTATCAGCAGTGCTTAAAGTGGTCCTGGACAGGTGGTGAAACTCATTCCTCCTCCAACCTACCCCTCCTCGTATTAGGCAGAGCCTGCCCAGTGCTAGGGTTTTCAGCACCCCCTGCCTACTATAAATTTGTGCCCTACCTCCTAAACTTTACAAATGGACAGTGGTCTCACAAAGAAGGGGTGTCTTCACACAATAGAAACCCCAATTCAAATTACGCCACACAGTAGCACATTACCTCTTAATCACATTACACAACACGTAGTGCCCCTGATTCATATTACACCACATAGTAATACCCCTTATTCACATTACATCATAGTAGTAGTGTACAAAGCCAGCTCCTCTTTTTGGCTCTTCACTTCAGTAAAAATGACGACATGGCATCACATACGCCGTGCTGGAAAATGAAGCCAGCGGGACCTGAGGAGGGGACAAATGCTGTCTGACAGACACAGCATGTGTGAGTACCAGGAGGGGCAGGCCACAGGTGGAGGCGCACCATGGAGCCGTCTAGACCTGAGGAAGGGGGAGGTGGTTGCAGCTCATCAGTGACACTAGCACCACCTGCATCATCTATTGACGTGGATGGTGGGGCTGGCTTTTCTGTTGGAATTACTGTGCAGGGCCAGGAAGGACGTGGAACTAGTTCCACCTAGCATTATAGGTGGTGGAACTCCGTTCCACCGCGTCCCCCCCCACTTTAACCTCAGGTTATCAGTAAGCAGGACGTACATATTTCCTTACTCTACTTGTATAACAAAAAGAGACCGATCAGAGGCAAGTACAGTAAAGTTGTGTACACATTAGTGCAGCACACCCTATGGAGATGCAACCTAATAAGACACAAACAAACCTACAGATCTATTAGGGCTATATTATTTTGTGTTTCTGATGTCTTTTATATGTTAAATGCAACTATTATGCTGATTAATAATACTGTGAACCCCACATTTTCTCTAGTGTATACGACAATGCTTTACTTGATGTTTTTATGAATCGGTAATAAACTGTAGCGTCACATCCCCCACTCTGCAGTTTCTCCACTCTGGTCTTTACACTTGCAGTATCTGTCCATACTACATTTCCAGAGGTTTATCTTTACTTTTTCTGCTGGGCTACTTACTTCTGTAGCTGTAATTTTACTTAGTGGTTTAGTTTCTGTGGTGTATGGAGTTTGACTGTGGTGCATGGATCTGCTAGATCATAGTATTTACTGCTCTGCTGATCTGCTGATCACATGCTGCTCTCTCTTTTTCTTTGTTTGCAGGCCTCCTGTGAGACTCTGCCTCTTCTTATGACACCCTGCAAGGGACTCTGAGGGAGAATAAACTACAAAGATGACTGGCAAGATGGCCACAAGACTTTCCTTGCATCTTGCTTTGCACGCACCCACCTCCTTAATGCTCCCAAGGCTTTCTGTGGGTTATAGTTCTGGACATCATCAGCTGCAAAAAAGACATTGGAAAGTAATGCCTCACAACTGCAGAGTATCACACATACTTGACATAATATAGGATTTTCTGTCTCAGTACCAGTGCCCTATCCTTTCCACTAGCAACTTCAAAGTAATGAGCCACAAGATTATGGTACAGGTGATATTGGACACCATAAAAAGTGTTGAAATCTAAAAAGGCTAATGGGCAAGATGGCTTCCAGGCCACCAATTATAATACATTTTCAATAACTGGATTATCTCAACCATTTTTGCCAAGATGTTTAACAGTGTAAGGTCATATAGTTCTTTTTTCTAAAGAAGCCCTTTTGTCACGATCCGGGTATCTGGACGCCATTTCTTACCTATCAGATGCCTCCTAAGGCTGGCTCAGCGCTCCAGGACCGGATCCCATCTGTTATCCTGATGTGCACATTCCCGCATCCTCTCCTGTCTCTCTGGACGCAGTCACAGTAACGCCTTATACATCTGGCATGGCGTCTCCCGCGGCCTCCGCCGCCGTCCCTGAGCTTCTGCATTCAGAGTGGCGATTACGTCAGCCGCGGCCTCCGCTGTGTCCGCGTGGTCGGATGTGCATCTGTCAGCCTGGCGTCTCCTGTCTCCGGTGGCCGGCGCCGCCATTACTGTTTTCCAGACCACATGGATTACAATCCACACTTCCCTCCAAGTGTCTGCATGGGCGCAGCCATCTTGGATTCTGTCAGCTGATCATTCCTACCAATCCGTTGTCAGTATTATTAATTTGCATAATTGCCTAGCCAATGCCTTCCTTGCTGCAGGTATAAATAGGTTGTGCCTGAGCAAGGAAGGCGTCAGTGCTTTGGTTGTCAAACCTAGTTCCAGTTTGTCTCTCTTCTGTGAATGTCTTCAAGGTTCCAGCTCCTGTCTCCAGACTTCTGCTATAGAGACCCGCACCAGCATTCCATCTGCGGTGTAGCCTGACTCTCCGATCCACTCTGGACTCACCTGTTTCCAGCTACAACATCACCTGCTTCCAGCTCAGCTTCCAGCAGTGTACAGCTTCTCTTAAAGGGCCGGTGTCCTTTCTGCAGTTTAACACTCTCCACCGGTATTATTATTTCTCCGCTCTCAAATTCTACATTTCATCTACATTGCATCGCTCTCAAGCTTAATTTTTTATTTAACTGGTTCCAGCCAGTATCCACTCCGTGCCAACACCTGTCTGGTTCTAACCAGTACCCACAGCAGCATTTTATCTACAGCAGTCCAGCTTTCCCTGGAACACCAGCTGGTACGACCCTGGGCTTTCCTCATTGCTACAGTTGAGCCTGGTAAGGACTTTCCAAATTGCAGATAATAAGAACTGTCTCATACCACCAGAGCTCTGTGGCCCCTGCCACCCTGTAGTACCCAGGAACTGTATTATTATTTCTCTGCTAATTTTTATGTTACTTTTTACTGCTACTGTGATGCATGGAGTTTGTCATAAATAAATATCATTGACTTTTACTCAAGTTGTCGTGGTCACGCCTTCGGGCGGTTTCTCTTCATGTTACTTACATGTCCAGGGGTCTGATACAACCTCCCAGGTTCCGGTACATCTCAGCCCCTACAACTGAGGCTGCCTTCCGTCAGCTCAGGCCCTCAGTTGTGACAGTAAGCACTGACCAAATGAATCCAGCCGGAGACCAGGATCAAGCGGCCAGGCCGATGCAAGAACTGGCAGCCCGACTTGAACATCAGGAGGCTGCACAGGGCCACATCATCCGCTGTCTCCAGGATTTCTCTACTCGGCTGGATGGGATTCAGACAACCCTCCGTGGATCAGGCGCATCTGGGGCGTCAACCACAGTGACTCCAACTATAACCCCACCCACCTTACCCGTTTCTGCTCCACGTCTTCATCTTCCAACGCCAGCAAAATTTGACGGATCTCCAAGATTCTGCAGGGGATTTCTCAACCAGTGTGAGATTCAGTTTGAGCTACAACCTGGCAATTTTCCCAGTGACCGTACAAAAATTGCCTACATCATCTCACTTCTCAGTGGCTCAGCCCTTGACTGGGCATCACCGTTATGGGAGAGGTCCGACACCCTGCTATCTTCTTACACTGCATTCGTGTCAACATTCAGGCGCATCTTCGACGAGCCAGGCCGGGTAACTTCAGCTTCGTCTGAGATTCTCCGTTTACGCCAGGGATCACATACTGTAGGACAATATCTTATACAGTTCCAGATCCTGGCATCTGAACTGGCATGGAACGACGAGGCCCTGTATGCTGCATTCTGGCATGGTCTATCCGAGCGTATTAAAGATGAGTTAGCTACCAGAGACTTACCCTCCAAGTTAGATGACCTAATCTCACTTTGTACAAAAGTTGACTTACGTTTCAGAGAGAGAGCAACTGAGCGTGGAAGATCATCTGCTCCAAAATCTTCTGCTCCTCCTCCTCGCCAACTGTCACCAACTAAAGATGAACCCATGCAAATTGGCCGTTCCCGTTTAACTCCTGCTGAGCGCCGAAGACGTCTCTCTGAGTCTCTCTGTCTGTATTGTGCAGCCCCGTCTCACACTATTCATGCCTGTCCCAAACGTCCGGGAAACTTCAAATCCTAGCTCGCCAAGGAGAGGGACGGCTAGGAGTAATGATCTCCTCTCCATCTCCTCAAGATTGTAATCTCCCAGTCTCGCTTCAAGTTGCTCAACGTTATCAGAACGTCATTGCCCTCCTGGATTCCGGAGCAGCTGGGAACTTTATTACCGAAGCCTATGTTAAACGGTGGTCCCTACCCACCGAGAGACTTCCTTCCTCCTTTTCCTTAACTGCCGTGGATGGCAGTAAAATTTTTGATACAGTTATTGCTCTAAGGACTCTACCAGTTCGTCTGAGAGTGGGAGTTCTTCATTCCGAACTTATTTCACTTTTAGTGATTCCAAGAGCCACACATCCTGTGGTCCTGGGCCTTCCATGGCTCCGTCTTCACAATCCTACAATTGATTGGACGACTACGCAAATCCTGGCATGGGGTCCCTCCTGTGCTGAGACATGTTTGTTTAAAGTGTTGCCTGTCTGTTCTTCCTCCCCCAGGTCGTCTGATGTTCCACCTCCTCCATATCAAGATTTCACGGATGTGTTCAGTAAAGCTTCTGCTGATATCCTTCCTCCTCATAGAGAATGGGACTGTCCGATTGATCTCGTTCCTGGGAAGGTTCCACCTCGAGGCCGAACTTATCCGTTGTCTCTGCCCGAGACGCATTCTATGGAGGAATACATTAAAGAGAACCTAGCAAAGGGGTTCATTCGACCTTCTTCTTCTCCAGCCGGCGCAGGCTTCTTTTTTGTAAAAAAGAAAGATGGTGGTCTGCGGCCGTGCATCGACTACAGAGGTTTGAACGACATTACCATCAAGAACCGCTATCCTTTACCCCTGATTACTGAGCTCTTTGACAGAGTTAGCGGAGCTACCATCTTTACAAAGCTGGACTTGAGAGGTGCATACAATCTCATCCGGATCCGTGAGGGTGACGTGTGGAAGACCGCATTTAACACCCGTGACGGACATTATGAGTACCTCGTCATGCCCTTCGGATTGAGCAATGCTCCAGCTGTCTTCCAGCATTTCGTCAATGAGATCTTCAGAGACATTCTATACTATCATGTCGTGGTCTATCTAGATGATATCCTCATTTTTGCCAACAATTTAGAGGAACATCGTTTTTGGGTAAAGGAGGTTCTGTCCCGTCTCCGTGTCAATCATCTCTATTGCAAATTAGAGAAATGCGTCTTTGAAGTCAAGTCCATTCCGTTTCTAGGGTACATTGTGTCCGGTTCCGGACTAGAGATGGATCCTGAGAAACTACAAGCAATCCAGAATTGGCCGGTACCCTTAACCCTCAAAGGGGTCCAGAGGTTCTTAGGGTTCGCCAATTATTACCGAAAGTTTATACGAGACTTTTCCACCATTGTGGCGCCTATTACTGCTTTCACCAAGAAGGGTGCTAACCCGTCCAAGTGGTCTGAAGAAGCCATGCAAGATTTTCATCTTTTAAAACAGAGGTTCATCTCTGCACCTGTCCTGAAACAGCCTGACATCGACTCTCCTTTCATCTTAGAGGTGGATGCCTCCTCCGTTGGAGTAGGAGCGGTGTTATCTCAGAGGGCTAAAGATGGCCATTTACATCCTTGCAGTTTCTTCTCACGGAAGTTCTCCCCAGCGGAGCGCAACTATGCCATTGGCGACCAGGAGTTGCTAGCCATCAAGCTCGCTCTAGAGGAGTGGAGATATCTGTTGGAGGGAGCTTCTCATTCAATCACCATCCTTACAGACCACAAGAACCTTCTATATCTGAAAGGCGCACAATGTCTCAACCCTTGTCAGGCCAGATGGGCACTTTTCTTTTCCAGGTTCGACTTTAAACTCCAGTTCTGTCCGGGCTCTTAGAATCGCAAGGCTGATGCCCTTTCCCGCTCATGGGAGCAAGAAAATGAGTCAGAGTCTTCAGACAAGCATCCTATTATAAATCCGTTGGCATTCTCCATGGTAGGGATGGACTCTACGCCCCCATCAGGGAAAAGTTTTGTGAAGCCGACACTAAGGAAGAAGCTCATGCATTGGGCCCATGCTTCCCGCTTTGCCGGACATACAGGTATCCAAAAAACCCTGTAGTTTATCTCTAGGTCCTATTGGTGGCCAACTCTGAAAAAGGACGTTTTGGAGTTTATTGCATCTTGCCCAAAGTGTGCTCAACATAAAGTATCCCGCCAGTCGCCTGCGGGGCAACTGGTTCCACTATCTGTTCCCCGTCGACCATGGACCCATTTGTCGATGGATTTTATTACAGATTTGCCCATGTGCAACAAGTTTAATACCATCTGGGTGGTAGTTGACCGGTTCACCAAGATGGCACACTTCATTCCTCTTACCGGTCTTCCGTCAGCTTCCAAGTTGGCTCAAGTATTCATACAAGAGATCTTTCGACTCCACGGTCTTCCAGAAGAAATTATCTCAGATCGAGGAGTTCAATTCACAGCCAAATTCTGGCGAAGTTTATGTCAAGTCCTCCAAGTCAAGCTAAAGTTTTCCACGGCTTACCATCCTCAGACCAATGGTCAAACTGAGAGGGTGAATCAGGACTTGGAGTCCTTCCTCCGCATCTATGTGTCCTCCTCTCAAGATGACTGGGTTCAATTACTTCCCTGGGCCGAGTTCTGTCATAACAACCAGTATCATTCTTCATCTTCTTCAACACCATTCTTCACCAACTTTGGATTCCACCCTAAAGTCCCTGAGTTCCAACCGCTTCCAGCAACTTCTGTTCCCGCAGTGGATATCACCTTGCATCAGTTTGCCAATATCTGGAAGAGCGTACGATCAGCTCTGCTCAAGGCATCGTTCAGGTACAAGAAGTTTGCGGATAAGAAGCGTCGATCAGTTCCTGCTCTCAAGGTGGGTGATCGGGTATGGTTATCCACGAAGAATTTGAGGTTAAGAGTTCCCAGTATGAAGTTTGCACCTCGCTACATCGGTCCTTTTAAAATTGATCAAGTCATCAATCCTGTTGCTTACAGACTCCAGTTGCCTCCCTTCTTAAAAATACCCAGGACATTCCATGTTTCCCTGTTGAAACCGCTAATCTTGAATCGGTTTCATTCCTCACTTCCTCCAACTCCGAAAGTCCAAACTCAGCGAGGCGTTGAGTATGAAGTAGCCAAGATCCTGGACTCACGTCACCGTTACGGTCAACTTCAGTATCTTATTGACTGGAAGGGTTATGGCCCTGAGGAACGTTCATGGACCAATGCTTCTGATGTCCATGCTCCTGCCTTGGTCCGGAGATTCCATTCCAAGTTTCCTCAAAAGCCAAAGAAGTGTCCTGGGGCCACTCCTAAAGGGGGGGGTGCTGTCACGATCCGGGTATCTGGACGCCATTTCTTACCTATCAGATGCCTCCTAAGGCTGGCTCAGCGCTCCAGGACCAGATCCCATCTGTTATCCTGATGTGCACATTCCCGCATCCTCTCCTGTCTCTCTGGACGCAGTCACAGTAACGCCTTATACATCTGGCATGGCGTCTCCCGCGGCCTCCGCCGCCGTCCCTGAGCTTCTGCATTCAGAGTGGCGATTACGTCAGCCGCGGCCTCCGCTGTGTTCGCGTGGTCGGATGTGCATCTGTCAGCCTGGCGTCTCCTGTCTCCGGTGGCCGGCGCCGCCATTACTGTTTTCCAGACCACATGGATTACAATCCACACTTCCCTCCAAGTGTCTGCATGGGCGCAGCCATCTTGGATTCTGTCAGCTGATCATTCCTACCAATCCGTTGTCAGTATTATTAATTTGCATAATTGCCTAGCCAATGCCTTCCTTGCTGCAGGTATAAATAGGTTGTGCCTGAGCAAGGAAGGCGTCAGTACTTTGGTTGTCAAACCTAGTTCCAGTTTGTCTCTCTTCTGTGAATGTCTTCCAGGTTCCAGCTCCTGTCTCCAGACTTCTGCTATAGAGACCCGCACCAGCATTCCATCTGCGGTGTAGCCTGACTCTCCGATCCACTCTGGACTCACCTGTTTCCAGCTACAACATCACCTGCTTCCAGCTCAGCTTCCAGCAGTGTACAGCTTCTCTTAAAGGGCCGGTGTCCTTTCTGCAGTTTAACACTCTCCACCGGTATTATTATTTCTCCGCTCTCAAATTCTACATTTCATCTACATTGCATCGCTCTCAAGCTTAATTTATTATTTAACTGGTTCCAGCCAGTATCCACTCCGTGCCAACACCTGTCTGGTTCTAACCAGTACCCACAGCAGCATTTTATCTACAGCAGTCCAGCTTTCCCTGGAACACCAGCTGGTACGACCCTGGGCTTTCCTCATTGCTACAGTTGAGCCTGGTAAGGACTTTCCAACTTGCAGATAATAAGAACTGTCTCATACCACCAGAGCTCTGTCGCCCCTGCCACCCTGTAGTACCCAGGAACTGTATTATTATTTCTCTGCTGATTTTTATGTTACTTTTTACTGCTACTGTGATGCATGGAGTTTGTCATAAATAAATATCATTGACTTTTACTCAAGTTGTCGTGGTCACGCCTTCGGGCGGTTTCTCTTCATGTTACTTACATGTCCAGGGGTCTGATACAACCTCCCAGGTTCCGGTACATCTCAGCCCCTACAACTGAGGCTGCCTTCCGTCAGCTCAGGCCCTCAGTTGTGACTCCTTTATACTCATACTAGTTATCCTGGAAGAATGGAAGGACGCCTCACATTGTGTTCACTAAAGTCCATCTCACTGTGGAAGATCCTATTAACATGCCTAAATTTCAGATCTACAGTGATCAAGTGGATTTAATTCCAGGAAGGAAAGCCCTGCTTACACCATGCAGCTCACCCATTATTTCCATTCCAAACACACAATCACTCTTGTGCTTTCTCTCCATGCATTGAAGGCCTTCAACATGTAATTGAATTTAAAACCCTACTAACAGTGTTAATTCCAGTGTCCTTTGACAAGGATATTAAATGTAGGTTTAGTCTAAATAATTTTTTTAGTGTTGTTTTAGTTAAGATTTAGTCAGTGGATCTCAGTTTTCATTTTAGTCTAATTTTAGTCCTGAAATAAACTGTAATGAAAAAATACTTTTAGCCAAAAGTTTCAGTCGACAAAATGAACACTTGTTTGTAATAGTCGGAATGGACATACATAGATAAACAGCCATAATTTAACATGTTACGGTATATCAGGCTCCATGCCTTCTGTGAATATTCTTCATAGAACCTACTGGAAAAATAAATACTGTAGCTTCCAAATATTCTGAAATCTCTGAGCATGTTCAGTGTACTACATAGTAAAAGATTAGCTCCATGTTTAGTATTTTTTTCCAGCACTTCACTCGTATTCCTATTGACCTTGGATCACTATAATTATGGTACTATTTATAAGTCACTCAGGTCACATATAGTGTTATTGAGTAGTCTCTACATAATATCTATCCCTGCAATTGCTTTGGTTCCTTTGTTCTGATATCCACTCTCCTGTTGCTGACCTCTGACTTCTGTTAAATAAACTGATCTCTGGCACTCCTGACCATGGCTTTGTATATGGTAGTTTTACCACTTGACAAACAAGTAACTTGTCTATCAGAGCTTATTGGCTCCTGCATACAAAAAGGAATTTAGAATTAGAAATGTAATTGTAAATTATGTGTAATTCAGAATTAGGACTTCTAATTATAAATCCCAAAAAATAAAATTAGTTTAAAATAAAATAAGTAAAAAATAGAAAATAAAAATAAAGATAAGCAGTAAAAAAAATCTGTCAAAATGCTTAATTTTAATAAAAAGGCATTTTTTTCCTATGGGCACCCATGTCTCATGTTATCCTGAGATGGTGTCAGCTGTCAGTGGACAGCTGCTCTCTATAATAAATAGGATTCCCCATGCAAAGAATGAGGGGACTTTGCAGAATGCCCACAGTGAAAGCCCTTTAGGGCTTTTTACCATTCATTAATAGACCACTGACCTTCATAGTGTGGCACTATTGTTTATCTCTATAATTAAGGTGGTATTGTTTCAAAATGTTTGGTATAAAAACATGCATTTTAAATTCACCTAGTCAATTTTACCTTTTCTAAACTGCACATAAAATTGTTAATAAAAGTGTGATTTAGCATAACCACACCTACTACATGTCCCCTTTAGAATTTTTTTTATTGTGGATTTTTTTTCAAAATCATTTGCCAACTAGGCAGAGTTATTTTATTGAACTGCTGCCCTTGGCCCAAAACTGATCTGTTGAAACACTCGTATTCAAACCCCATAGGCAATCTGTATGATATCTGACAGCTGGAAAGTAAACATCTCTGCAAAATATATTAAAAGACCCTTGTGATAAGCACAGAAGAAGACTAAATATTCAAAATATACTTAACGAGTCTGATAAAGTCACAAATATCAGGGGGCTCTACCAGATTCCCGTGAGAGTGGACCAGCCTTCCATATGCCATCCAGTTCCCGATTGAAGTGGGCTGTACACAGGAAACGGTTAAAATACCGCCAGTCAGGATCCTGGTGGCCACAATACTGACGCCAGAATCCAGACGGGGTGAAATGCCGCCACCGAAATACCGGGATCATGACCTGCCTCATGCCTTGAACATCTCAGCTTTGCTTGCACCTTATGTCATCTGTCTGTCGCCCCATCCCACTAGATTGTTAGCTCTTCAGAGCAGGGCCCTCTTTCCTCTTGTTATCTAAGCCCTCTTCTCGACACTTTTCACTTACAGCCCTCCCCTACTCAACGACCATCTTAACCGCTTTTTCTCCTGCCGGTAAAGGCTCATCTCCATCTATGGCCTCCAGCCCCTAGTAGTACGATGATCACTCCCTCACTACTTACATCTTAGCTGTATTATGTCTTGAGAATGTGTGGTGCTCCTTGTTACATGCACTCTATTTTTGTTATTTATATTCTGTAATGCTAAGTTTTGTCTCCATGTACTGTCCTTTGTACGGTGCTGCGAAACACTTGTGGCGCCTTATAAATAAAATATAATAATAATAATAATAATATCATCTGGTAATGAGTGAAATAGCTTTAAACTGCAAGGCACAAATACTTTTTCACTAACGTAAATTCAAATAATGGAAAATTTGGTTAAGGATGCCGCACAGGAGTAAATGATGTTACATAAATAGGTAATTAGTGTAAGTTTCCAAGAAAACCGACCAGCCGGAAAAACTTCCGGAATTTATCACCATCTACCATTGAACAGAAAAAGTTGTGGGTAGAAGAAAAAGGGTGATTGTCGATGGTGCTCCCATGGGTCTATTACATTGGTAATAACGAGAAGAGAGAAAAAGAAAAAGAGACCCTTGTTGGGAGCACTCACTCTTGGAAACAATGATGGATTAGATAATGCATGATGAGTTAGGTATTTAAAACGTAACCTTTAATTATTTGTAGATAAAATAAGAAGTACACCTAAGATTGTTGTGTAAAAATATAATTAAACGAACGTGAAACATTGGTTGCGAATTACCGCTGTGAATATATAGGTGAAAACATATATATAAGGCAAAAAAATGCGGCATAAAATATGGCAAAATCAAGAAATGTGCCCACCAGGTATTGATTTATAGATTAGTGCAATAATCAGAGTATTGCCGTCAAGAAAAACCTACAACACCAGGTATTCCTTAGTGGTCGACCACCTAAGTACTGACCAGGCCCAACACCGTATTGCTTCCAAGATCGGGCGAGATTGGGCATGTGCGGTGTGGTATGGTAGTAGATTTTGGTTTGAACAGCTGGTATGCAGCTATTGACTACACCACAAACCTGGTTATTGAAATGGGCAGATGATCTCTCAGAAAAGAGATATATGTTTGACCATCATTGCACCAAAATTGTATTCCAAATGTATGGGTATACGAAGGTTTAAATCATATGGTCAGTCGGTTTTGCCAAACTGAGCCGCCTGCGTGTTGCTTTTTTGTGTGTGCTGTGCAACATAGATCAACAATGGATTTTGCCCTTATTGTACTGATGACATGCCAACAAGATTAATACACATTAGATCATGAAATAATATAATGTCATTAAAGCTGAAACTACTCAAAGATATCTTTATCAGCTGTACAGACAGACTAGCAGATGGGTAAATAGGGAATGTATTTCCAGAGACACAATCCCTCCTGCCCACACTAAGGCTAACTAAATCCTTAGAGCCTGAAATACCGCATGCTGTCTTTGTGACAATCTTGTTGCCAATAAGGAAATCACTAATTATGTATGCACTATATGTCCACAATGAATCAATCAGGATTGTGGCATGCCAATTATCTTTTGTGCTATAATGGCAAATGTGTATACATTAATTCATATGCCCATAATTGAGACCTATGTAAAGAAAATAGTGCTGCTTATACAGAAATAAGTGAGTGGCGACACCTGTATTATAATTGCTGCAACTATAAGAAATGACAGATCGTTGCTATTTAGAATGTGTCTGCGACAAATAGACACAAAGAAAAGTGTCAAAGAATATTTTGTAAACTGTATATTGATAGCACCTAGGAAACAAAAAATTGTTTCATGTGCAGTAAATAGTGCCTTGAATAAATGGCTGGTCACGTGAGCACACTACCCGTGAACAAGCTCGCTGTGAAACGTACGTTGGGGGAGGTGGACGTGGTCACGGTGAGCGCGCTCACGTGACCAGCAGACCGGCAGGAGAGGAGACCAGGCGAGCCGCAGATTTTCACAGCTCGTCAACCCGAGCTGATCGCGGCACTGACAGCGGCACTCAGCAAGCAGAACACAGGCGCCAGGCGACTTTAAGTATAACTTTTACCTATATCCTGCACATTTTACGTCTCCCGCTCTCCGGCCACGCACAAATGTAATTTAACAGCAAGTGCAATGGTCTCTCGCTTTTTCGGCTAATCTAAGCCATTTATTCAAGGCACTATTTACTGCACATGAAACAATTTTTTGTTTCCTAGGTGCTATCAATATACAGTTTACAAAATATTCTTTGACACTTTTCTTTGTGTCTATTTGTGGCAGACACATTATAAATAGCAACGATCTGTCATTTCTTATAGTTGCAGCAATTATAATACAGGTGTCGCCACTCACTTATTTCTGTATAAGCAGCACTATTTTCTTTACATAGGTCTCAATTATGGGCATATGAATTAATGTATACACATTTGCCATTATAGCACAAAAGATAATTGGCATGCCACAATCCTGATTGATTCATTGTGGACATATAGTGCATACATAATTAGTGATTTCCTTATTGGCAACAAGATTGTCACAAAGACAGCATGCGGTATTTCAGGCTCTAAGGATTTAGTTAGCCTTAGTGTGGGCAGGAGGGATTGTGTCTCTGGAAATACATTCCCTATTTACCCATCTGCTAGTCTGTCTGTACAGCTGATAAAGATATCTTTGAGTAGTTTCAGCTTTAATGACATTATATTATTTCATGATCTAATGTGTATTAATCTTGTTGGCATGTCATCAGTACAATAAGGGCAAAATCCATTGTTGATCTATGTTGCACAGCACACACAAAAAAGCAACACGCAGGCGGCTCAGTTTGGCAAAACCGACTGACCATATGATTTAAACCTTCGTATACCCATACATTTGGAATACAATTTTGGTGCAATGATGGTCAAACATATATCTCTTTTCTGAGAGATCATCTGCCCATTTCAATAACCAGGTTTGTGGTGTAGTCAATAGCTGCATACCAGCTGTTCAAACCAAAATCTACTACCATACCACACCGCACATGCCCAATCTCGCCCGATCTTGGAAGCAATACGGTGTTGGGCCTGGTCAGTACTTAGGTGGTCGACCACTAAGGAATACCTGGTGTTGTAGGTTTTTCTTGACGGCAATACTCTGATTATTGCACTAATCTATAAATCAATACCTGGTGGGCACATTTCTTGATTTTGCCATATTTTATGCCGCATTTTTTTGCCTTATATATATGTTTTCACCTATATATTCACAGCGGTAATTCGCAACCAATGTTTCACGTTCGTTTAATTATATTTTTACACAACAATCTTAGGTGTACTTCTTATTTTATCTACAAATAATTAAAGGTTACGTTTTAAATACCTAACTCATCATGCATTATCTAATCCATCATTGTTTCCAAGAGTGAGTGCTCCCAACAAGGGTCTCTTTTTCTTTTTCTCTCTTCTCGTAAATTCAAATAATACAGCTATAAATGTTTTTTCATGTAGAAAATGTTCATAAAGGTGCAAAAGAAAAGATATCTCACTGGATGTACCTTATAAACAGATTACTTGTACCTACTGAATAATGAGCGTTTTCTGTCGAGGGGAGGCAGTGCTGTAATTTAGTTGCATAACTACATTTTTGGGGCCCTGGAGCTTGAACGGTTATGGGGGGCCCTTCACAATCAGCAACAATAGGGCAACATCCAACAAGGTCCAAAGGGCCCTGCTCCCTTGCAGGGCCAAACGGTGGATGATGGGATGAAGTCCTTGAAAATGGGCCATACAGTGAGCCCCTCCCCACCAGCCTATGTCTGCAGGGACAGGTCAGGTATTTGGCATGGTGAGAAAGTCTGCGGGTGCATATGTGGTGGGTGAAAGCGCAAGAGTCTGTGGGGCAGGTCTGGTTACAACACACCACCACCACCACCACTTTAATAACTACCTCCCACAGCACTCCCCCCTTCAATAATGACCAAACAGCACCCCACTTCTTTAATCACCTCATAGCATCTCTCCCCGCCACTCTTTTCAATAAACACCTGACAGCACATACTGCTCAGCGCCAGCAAAATTACCTTATTAGATGCCCCCTTGTCCGGGGCTCCTTTTTGCTATTACTGGGAATGTCACAAAGAGAAGTTCTGCAGGCTGTCGGGAATTGTAGTTTAAAACGGATACAGGTTTCACGCTATTTACAGAGCACAAATCACAGAGTTAGACTACAACTCTCAGCAGCTCCTTCAGTACTAAGCAATGCACACCTAGCTATGCTGAACTGGAAGCCTGGTTGTCATGGTGTTATTGGCGATGATCTATAACCATACAGTACATAAAAACAAGAGGTTAAAATGGGCCCCTCTGGGATTTGGGGCTTGGAGCTTCAGCTTCATAGATCCGCCCCTGTGTGCATGTGCTGTTTGCAAAACTAATCCCATCAGAAGTTGCTACATTTTTATCCCTTTGTCAAATTTGTGCAAAATAGATGCATGATATCAACAGACTTTTAAATCACTTTGTCGTATGTAAAAATTGGAATCAATTTAGTTAGTGCTTCTTAACAACATCAGCCTCTGTGGTAACCTGGGGCTTAAGTTACAGTGAAGACAATTCTATTGGCAGGATGTAATGTCACCCAAGTCCGGCAGCCATGTGGGATGCCGGCCGAACTTGGACATTTTTTAAAGGGACAATAACTTACAAGGCATGGGTTTACCTTGTAAGTGATTGCCCCTTTAAAAAAAAGTCAGATTTCAGCCAGCATCCCACACGACCGCCAGACTTGAGTGGCATTACATCACGCCGTATTTCTGTCCTACTACTGCTTAATATCTGAGAACATGGGAAGATGAAGTATACAAAAATTGTTTGTGACTGTCAAAGCTCTTGGAATGATCTACACTTATAGGCCCTACACACTGGCCGATTTTCTGAAAGATATGAACAATCTCATTCATAAATGAACGAGAACTCGTTCATATCTTTCAGTGTGGAGACTCCAGCGATGAACGATGCGCGGCCCCGCGCTCGTTCATCGCTGGTCTCCCGTCGGCTGTGCATGCAGGCCAATATGGACGATCTCGTCCATATTTGCCTGCACTTCAATGCAGCCGCGTGACGGGGGGAGTGAAGAAACTTCACTCCCCCCGTCACTGCCCCCCCCGCCGCCGGGTCGCTCGTCGGCCGCTTCGGCCGTCGGGCACCTCGGCGGCGCATCGTCAAATGAGTAGGGCCCCTTAGAGATAGTATTTCTAAATCTATTGTCACTGAGCCATGGGGGACATGTATAAAGCAGCAAAAAAAGTGAAGTGTGCCAGTGGAGAAGTAGCCCATGGCAACCAACTAGCTGCTACAAATAATTTTTTAGAATGCACTTGATGGGCCAGATGTAAAGAGGTCCGAGTTGACCAGAGGTGTAGGTTCCCAACTGAATTTTGAAGTTTTTTTAAAGGGGAAATCATTTACAAGGCATGGTTTTGCCTTGTAAATGATTGCCCCTTTAAAAACTGCCAGAGTTCAGCTGGGAACTCGCACCTCCGACCAACTCGGACTTCATTATATCCAGCCCGATAGATGTTACTTCAAAGCTGATTGGTTGCCATGGGCAACATCGCCACTCTTTCCACTGCTTCATACATCTCCCCCAATTTGCTTTATCATTTTTGCTATAATTCCTGCATCTCCTGTTGCCAAGTTCAAAACACTGTTGTTATTTTTTTTTAAATAAACAGAAAATATAACAATAGGGATAGAATATAAAATATATATTTTTTTCATAGTTGTGTTTTGATTATCAATCATTTCTCATCAGGAGATATGAAGCATAAACAGTGATTATGCTGTAAACCCAAAACCTTCACAACAAGGGCAAATTGTGTATTTCTGAAATGCAAAATCAAAATACTGTACTGTATGTACAATTGTGGCAACTTCAAATTGCATTTAAACATGCGTGGACAAAGAAAATGGCATCAGATACAGTAATACTCTAATGAGGCATGTATAACAATTAGAGATGAGCAGGCTCGGTTCCCAGAGAACTGAGCCCATTCTAACTTATGATATCCCAGGGGATCCAGGCAGGGACTTGGATCTCCTGGCCTGCCAAAACAAAGCAAAAAGTCTTCCCTTTTTTGAAAAAGCACCCAAGGGTGCGTAACGCGTTATAGGAACGATGCTGCCATCATTCAGAGAAGGACTATGCTTTTTAGGGAGCCAATACTATCACATTCTGACATTCTGTTTGGAGCTGCGGACGTCACGATTACCCGCATGCCTTAACCATCTATCTGGATCCGCCAGCTGGGTCTCTGCGGTGTGAGACATGGCCACCAGTGGGGCGGCAGGCATAGCATGGCTACAGGTGCACAGTTTGATACACACGACTGCAGCTCTATCCTTAGTATAGACCCGTAGCATTCGGAAACAGCGCGGGCAAATGAGATAACAACTACTTACTGCTGCAAACAATACACACCTGCGCCCGTATCACACACACTGGACTGGTAAGCACCATACTACCAATCACCTTTGTCACCCTCTCAGGTAGACAAGGGGATCATTTCTCAAATTTTTAAGGAACTGTATATGACAGTGGTTTCCAAACTTTTTTGAATCATGGTGCCCTAGAGTATCAGAATTTTTTTCACGGCACCCCTAGGCCAAAAGTTTCTTATTGAGAAATTTAGATAGAAATATTAAATTAGGTAAATTGTATTTATATGTCATCCTTAGGCTCAATTGTGTGCTGAGGGACAAGATTTGCTTCTATTTGTCCCCATATTGTATGACTGACAGCCACAAACAGGGGATGCGGTCAACATCCCGCCGGACGGAATCCCGGCGGTCGAAATACCGACGCCGGAATCCTGACCGACATAATCCCGACATATTCTCCCTCCGTGGGTGTCCATGACAACCATAGAGGGAGAATATAATAGTGTGCCGAGCGTAGCAAGGCACCGTGCCTGCAGCGTGGTGAGCGAAGCGAGCCCGCAAGAGGCTGCATTCTGCTCGCCACCCCTGTCGGGATTGCTTGGTCGGGATTCTGGCGTCTGTATTTCGACCGCCGGGATCCCGTCCAGTGGGATTACGTACTGATCCCACCAGCACTAGTTTTGCCTATTATATTGACCATAAATAATTTGAATTGGTCCTTGACCACCAATCCAAGGCACCCCTGCAAGTGTCCCGATGCACCCCAGGGAGCCACGGCACACAGTTTGGGAACCACTGGTATATGAGAATATGAAGGACGCATTATGGCATTGTCTAGGATAGAACTTCAAAGTCTTTTTTGAACCTTTTTATATCTTTTTATACAGTTACACATTTTTTATGTTTTTTGTACAAAGTGTTATGTGACTCAGTTGATAAATTCGTTACATTGGATGCCATATAATTATGTCTACATATACGTACAAGGGGAATGTTTTATTGAAAATATTTTTATTTTTGTCTATAGATATAGCTTACAAAATAAAATAACAATTTTAACTTCACATGTGTCTTCAGTCAGTACATGCACCTGGTAATTTGTTATAGCACAATTAGCCATCTTTTCCTAAAAAGTAATCTTACCACTGTAGGATCTCGTGGGTGTTGGATTTGAGAGCCAATTTCAAAGTCCCGTCCCTTTAAATTCAATGGGCTGACCGCTGATTGGCTGAGTGAGCCATTCCTATGCCTTTCATCCAATAAGTGCTTTTTTATAGACTTCAATGGACCCAATCATTCCCACTGATGTCTCGCAGCATGCTCCCAGCTGACTTTTTACCCCTGGGAAAGAACAAGCAATACCTCCCACAGAGTTCTGCAAGTTGGTTTGATTGATTATTGCTAATAACATTACTAATTTGCAAAACATTTTTGAACAGAAATAACTGCTCTGTGTTTGTGCCGCTGCTCTGTTGCTTAGTTTAGCCTTTGGCCTACAATGGTGAACAATATTGTGAGCTGTGAGGCGGTCAAAATTGAAGATAATAATACTGTAGGATCAAAAAAGGCCCAAATTATGTGATTTTAGCTGTTCGTATTTATACATATTTGAAAAAAAATAGAGATACAAAACCAAAACACGTGAGGGCAGTTTTGGCAAAACCAACACCAAAACACAAAGTTAATACAGATCCAAAACCAAAACACAGGGGTCGGCACACATCTCTAATAACAATATTATTTACTCATACCTAAATTTAAAATGCATCTTAGAAACATAGAATTTGATGGCTGAAAACCTCTTGGCCCATCTAGTCTGCCCATGTACACACATACACTTACATACTAGGGTTAATTCTTTTGTTTGGAGCCAAATAACCTTTCAGTGTAATTTTGGATTGTGGAAGGAAACTAGAGTACCAAGAGGAAACACACACAAGCATTGGGAAAATGTACAAACGCCACACAGATAGGGCCACAATGGGTATCGAACCCATGACCTCAGTGCTGTGAGGCAGTAATGCTAACCATTACACTATTCGTACTGCCAATTTCAAACCTGAGATCCATACAGATGGCAAAGTATAGAAAGCAGTAGTTTTCAAGACCTCATGGAAATTTGTTTTAAGCAGTGGGGTTTTTTCTATGAAAAAAGGCTACCAGTACTCACCTAATTTGTTTGAGGTTCTGTGGCAGGTATATGTCTCCACAGTCTGTAAAGTAGCTGGAATGGAGGAATCTGGTAATACAAGTTCAAAGCAAGAGGGTTAAAATTAGAGATGAGCGCCTGAAATTTTTCGGGTTTTGTGTTTTGGTTTTGGGTTCGGTTCCGCGGCCGTGTTTTGGGTTCGAACGCGTTTTGGCAAAACCTCACCGAATTATTTTTGTCGGATTCGGGTGTGTTTTGGATTCGGGTGTTTTTTTCCAAAAACACTAAAAAACAGCTTAAATCATAGAATTTGGGGGTCATTTTGATCCCAAAGTATTATTAACCTCAAAAACCATAATTTACACTCATTTTCAGTCTATTCTGAATACCTCACACCTCACAATATTATTTTTAGTCCTAAAATTTGCACCGAGGTCGCTGTGTGAGTAAGATAAGCGACCCTAGTGGCCGACACAAACACCGGGCCCATCTAGGAGTGGCACTGCAGTGTCACGCAGGATGTCCCTTCCAAAAAACCCTCCCCAAACAGCACATGACGCAAAGAAAAAAAGAGGCGCAATGAGGTAGCTGTGTGAGTAAGATTAGCGACCCTAGTGGCCGACACAAACACCGGGCCCATCTAGGAGTGGCACTGCAGTGTCACGCAGGATGGCCCTTCCAAAAAACCCTCCCCAAACAGCACATGACGCAAAGAAAAAAAGAGGCGCAATGAGGTAGCTGACTGTGTGAGTAAGATTAGCGACCCTAGTGGCCGACACAAACACCGGGCACATCTAGGAGTGGCACTGCAGTGTCACGCAGGATGTCCCTTCCAAAAAACCCTCCCCAAACAGCACATGACGCAAAGAAAAAAAGAGGCGCAATGAGGTAGCTGTGTGAGTAAGATTAGCGACCCTAGTGGCCGACACAAACACCGGGCCCATCTAGGAGTGGCACTGCAGTGTCACGCAGGATGTCCCTTCCAAAAAACCCTCCCCAATCAGCACATGATGCAAAGAAAAAGAAAAGAAAAAAGAGGTGCAAGATGGAATTATCCTTGGGCCCTCCCACCCACCCTTATGTTGTATAAACAAAACAGGACATGCACACTTTAACCAACCCATCATTTCAGTGACAGGGTCTGCCACACGACTGTGACTGATATGACGGGTTGGTTTGGACCCCCCCCAAAAAAGAAGCAATTAATCTCTCCTTGCACAAACTGGCTCTACAGAGGCAAGATGTCCACCTCATCTTCACCCTCCGATATATCACCGTGTACATCCCCCTCCTCACAGATTATCAATTCGTCCCCACTGGAATCCACCATCTCAGCTCCCTGTGTACTTTGTGGAGGCAATTGCTGCTGGTCAATGTCTCCACGGAGGAATTGATTATAATTCATTTTAATGAACATCATCTTCTCCACATTTTCTGGATGTAACCTCGTACGCCGATTGCTGACAAGGTGAGCGGCGGCACTGAACACTCTTTCGGAGTACACACTTGTGGGAGGGCAACTTAGGTAGAATAAAGCCAGTTTGTGCAAGGGCCTCCAAATTGCCTCTTTTTCCTGCCAGTATAAGTACGGACTGTGTGACGTGCCTACTTGGATGCGGTCACTCATATAATCCTCCACCATTCTATCAATGTTGAGAGAATCATATGCAGTGACAGTAGACGACATGTCCGTAATCGTTGTCAGGTCCTTCAGTCCGGACCAGATGTCAGCATCAGCAGTCGCTCCAGACTGCCCTGCATCACCGCCAGCGGGTGGGCTCGGAATTCTGAGCCTTTTCCTCGCACCCCCAGTTGCGGGAGAATGTGAAGGAGGAGATGTTGACAGGTCGCGTTCCGCTTGACTTGACAATTTTGTCACCAGCAGGTCTTTCAACCCCAGCAGACCTGTGTCTGCCGGAAAGAGAGATCCAAGGTAGGCTTTAAATCTAGGATCGAGCACGGTGGCCAAAATGTAGTGCTCTGATTTCAACAGATTGACCACCCGTGAATCCTTGTTAAGCGAATTAAGGGCTGCATCCACAAGTCCCACATGCCTAGCGGAATCGCTCCGTGTTAGCTCCTTCTTCAATGCCTCCAGCTTCTTCTGCAAAAGCCTGATGAGGGGAATGACCTGACTCAGGCTGGCAGTGTCTGAACTGACTTCACGTGTGGCAAGTTCAAAGGGCATCAGAACCTTGCACAACGTTGAAATCATTCTCCACTGCACTTGAGACAGGTGCATTCCATCTCCTATATCGTGCTCAATTGTATAGGCTTGAATGGCCTTTTGCTGCTCCTCCAACCTCTGAAGCATATAGAGGGTTGAATTCCACCTCGTTACCACTTCTTGCTTCAGATGATGGCAGGGCAGGTTCAGTAGTTTTTGGTGGTGCTCCAGTCTTCTGTACGTGGTGCCTGTACGCCGAAAGTGTCCCGCAATTTTTCTGGCCACCGACAGCATCTCTTGCACGCCCCTGTCGTTTTTTAAAAAATTCTGCACCACCAAATTCAAGGTATGTGCAAAACATGGGACGTGCTGGAATTTGCCCATATTTAATGCACACACAATATTGCTGGCGTTGTCCGATGCCACAAATCCACAGGAGAGTCCAATTGGGGTAAGCCATTCCGCGATGATCTTCCTCAGTTGCCGTAAGAGGTTTTCAGCTGTGTGCGTATTCTGGAAAGCGGTGATACAAAGCGTAGCCTGCCTAGGAAAGAGTTGGCGTTTGCGAGATGCTGCTACTGGTGCCGCCGCTGCTGTTCTTGCGGCGGGAGTCCATACATCTACCCAGTGGGCTGTCACAGTCATATAGTCCTGACCCTGCCCTGCTCCACTTGTCCACATGTCCGTGGTTAAGTGGACATTGGGTACAACTGCATTTTTTAGGACACTGGTGAGTCTTTTTCTGACGTCCGTGTACATTCTCGGTATCGCCTGCCTAGAGAAGTGGAACCTAGATGGTATTTGGTAACGGGGGCACACTGCCTCAATAAATTGTCTAGTTCCCTGTGAACTAACGGCGGATACCGGACGCACGTCTAACACCAACATAGTTGTCAAGGACTCAGTTATCCGCTTTGCAGTAGGATGACTGCTGTGATATTTCATCTTCCTCGCAAAGGACTGTTGAACAGTCAATTGCTTACTGGAAGTAGTACAAGTGGGCTTACGACTTCCCCTCTGTGATGACCATCGACTCCCAGCGGCAACAACAGCAGCGCCAGCAGCAGTAGGCGTTACACGCAAGGATGCATCGGAGGAATCCCAGGCAGGAGAGGACTCGTCAGACTTGCCAGTGACATGGCCTGCAGGACTATTGGCATTCCTGGGGAAGGAGGAAATTGACACTGAGGGAGTTGGTGGGGTGGTTTGCGTGAGCTTGGTTACAAGAGGAAGGGATTTACTGGTCAGTGGACTGCTTCCGCTGTCACCCAAAGTTTTTGAACTTGTCACTGACTTATTATGAATGCGCTGCAGGTGACGTATAAGGGAGGATGTTCCGAAGTGATTAACGTCCTTACCCCTACTTATTACAGCTTGACAAAGGGAACACACGGCTTGACACCTGTTGTCCGCATTTCTGGTGAAATACCTCCACACCGAAGAGCTGATTTTTTTGGTATTTTCACCTGGCATGTCAACGGCCATATTCCTCCCACGGACAACAGGTGTCTCCCCGGGTGCCTGACTTAAACAAACCACCTCACCATCAGGATCCTTCTGGTCAATTTCCTCCCCAGCGCCAGCAACACCCATATCCTCCTCATCCTGGTGTACTTCAACACTGACATCTTCAATCTGACTATCAGGAACTGGACTGCGGGTGCTCCTTCCAGCACTTGCAGGGGGCATGCAAATAGTGGAAGGCGCATGCTCTTCACGTCCAGTGTTGGGAAGGTCAGGCATCGCAACCGACACAATTGGACTCTCCTTGTGGATTTGGGATTTCAAAGAACGCACAGTTCTTTGCGGTGCTTTTGCCAGCTTGAGTCTTTTCAGTTTTCTAGCGAGAGGCTGAGTGCTTCCATCCTCATGTGAAGCTGAACCACTAGCCATGAACATAGGCCAGGGCCTCAGCCGTTCCTTGCCACTCCGTGTGGTAAATGGCATATTGGCAAGTTTACGCTTCTCCTCCGACAATTTTATTTTAGGTTTTGGAGTCCTTTTTTTTCTGATATTTGGTGTTTTGGATTTGACATGCTCTGTACTATGACATTGGGCATCGGCCTTGGCAGACGACGTTGCTGGCATTTCATCGTCTCGGCCATGACTAGTGGCAGCAGCTTCAGCACGAGGTGGAAGTGGATCTTGATCTTTCCCTAATTTTGGAACCTCAACTTTTTTGTTCTCCATATTTTATAGGCAGAACTAAAAGGCACCTCAGGTAAACAATGGAGATGGATGGATTGGATACTAGTATACAATTATGGACGGACTGCCACGGTTAGGTGGTATAAAAAAACCACGGTTAGGTGGTATATATTGTAATACAATTATGGATGGACGGACTGCCTGCCGAGTGCCGACACAGAGGTAGCCACAGCCGTGAACTACCGCACTGTACACTGGTTGATAAAGAGATAGTAGTATACTCGTAACAACTAGTATGACTGACTATGACGGTATAAAGAATGAAAAAAAAAACACGGTTAGGTGGTATATATTGTAATACAATTATGGATGGACGGACTGCCTGCCGAGTTCCGACACAGAGGTAGCCACAGCCGTGAACTACCGCACTGTACACTGGTTGATAAAGAGATAGTAGTATACTCGTAACAACTAGTATGACTGACTATGACGGTATAAAGAATGAAAAAAAAACCACGGTTAGGTGGTATATATTATAATACAATTATGGATGGACGGACTGCCTGCCGACTGCCGACACAGAGGTAGCCACAGCCGTGAACTACCGCACTGTACACTGGTTGATAAAGAGATAGTAGTATACTCGTAACAACTAGTATGACACTATGACGGTATAAAGAATGAAAAAAAAACCACGGTTAGGTGGTATATATTATAATACAATTATGGATGGACGGACTGCCTGCCGACTGCCGACACAGAGGTAGCCACAGCCGTGAACTACCGCACTGTACACTGGTTGATAAAGAGATAGTAGTATACTCGTAACAACTAGTATGACACTATGACGGTATAAAGAATGAAAAAAAAACCACGGTTAGGTGGTATATATTATAATACAATTATGGATGGACGGACTGCCTGCCGAGTGCCGACACAGAGGTAGCCACAGCCGTGAACTACCGCACTGTACACTGGTTGATAAAGAGATAGTAGTATACTCGTAACAACTAGTATGACTGACTATGACGGTATAAAGAATGAAAAAAAAACCACGGTTAGGTGGTATATATTATAATACAATTATGGATGGACGGACTGCCTGCCGACTGCCGACACAGAGGTAGCCACAGCCGTGAACTACCGCACTGTACACTGGTTGATAAAGAGATAGTAGTATACTCGTAACAACTAGTATGACACTATGACGGTATAAAGAATGAAAAAAAAACCACGGTTAGGTGGTATATATTATAATACAATTATGGATGGACGGACTGCCTGCCGACTGCCGACACAGAGGTAGCCACAGCCGTGAACTACCGCACTGTACACTGGTTGATAAAGAGATAGTAGTATACTCGTAACAACTAGTATGACACTATGACGGTATAAAGAATGAAAAAAAAACCACGGTTAGGTGGTATATATTATAATAATACAATTATGGATGGACGGACTGCCTGCCGACTGCCGACACAGAGGTAGCCACAGCCGTGAACTACCGCACTGTACACTGGTTGATAAAGAGATAGTAGTATACTCGTAACAACTAGTATGACTATGACGACGGTATAAAGAAAGAAAAAAAAATACCACGGTTAGGTGGTATATAATTATACAATTATGGATGGACGGACTGCCTGCCGAGTGCCGACTGCCGACACAGAGGTAGCCACAGCCGTGAACTACCGCACTGTACTGTGTCTGCTGCTAATATAGACTGGTTGATAAAGAGATAGTATACAACAATATACTACTATACTGGTGGTCAGGCACTGGTCACCACTAGTCACACTGGCAGTGGCACTCCTGCAGCAAAAGTGTGCACTGTTTAATTTTAAATTAATATAATATTATGTACTCCTGGCTCCTGCTATAACAACCTGCAGTGCTCCCCAGTCTCCCCCACAATTATTATAAGCTTTTATACATTGATGTGCAGCACACTGGGCTGAGCTGAGTGCACACAGACTGAGTCACACTGTGTGACTGCTGTGTATCGTTTTTTTCAGGCAGAGAACGGATATAGCAGAGAACGGATATATTAAATAAAAGTTAACTTAACAACAACTGCACTGGTCACTGTGGTAAACTCTGTCTGCACAATCTCTCTCTCTCTCTCTCTATTCTAATCTATTCTAATGGAGAGGACGCCAGCCACGTCCTCTCCCTATCAATCTCAATGCACGTGTGAAAATGGCGGCGACGCGCGGCTCCTTATATAGAATCCGAGTCTCGCGAGAATCCGACAGCGTCATGATGACGTTCGGGCGCGCTCGGGTTAACCGAGCAAGGCGGGAAGATCCGAGTCGCTCGGACCCGTGAAAAAAAAAGTGAAGTTCGTGCGGGTTCGGATTCAAAGAAACCGAACCCGCTCATCTCTAGTTAAAATACACCAGTGATGAAGTTAGAAGAACTTCCTGTTTTAGATGCTGGTACTTGGTAATAGCAATGATGTGCATGCATGCACCACATCTGAGATTATATAATCACACAAACGTGCATGATGAGCTATTTTTAAAAGGCTCCAATTTTTTTAACAACAGATAACACATTACAGTGTAAAATGTTTATCAGGAAGTAGGAGAGCTGAATAAACACATCCATTTACTAATATACTGTATGTAAGAAAGTTTTCCATTTTTTCTTATGAATTAACTGATGATGTGTGCTATAGAACATTATAGAACATTTTGCATCTAATTTACCAAACTATATGCCTCATTTAGACTTGTACACAAACCCAATGGATTTGGTCTTCAGAGATCTTCATAAGCAGCACTTGAATCTGTGATGCTGTCAGGAGGTATATTTTGCCTTCAGATGCCTCCTGCAGTACCAGAATATTTTCTCATCATTGCTGCATCCATAGACGCAGCAGCGATGAGAAAAGTGTCCATCTCTGAATCAGGCCCTATTTTACCAGAAGTCCACTGATTATTGTTGTTGTTCGAGATGATGGTTGATCACTAGGTCACTTTAAAAGATGAAGATCTTAATTTATAATTATTTGCTCTTGCACTGACCATGGCATTACTTTATAACATACTTTATTACATGAATATAAAAGTATAAAGTAGTAATACATAGGGGGTAATTCATATCTGATCGTAGATGTGCTAAATTTAGCACATCTACAATCTGTTTTTCTGACATGCTAGTCCGCCCTGCATGTCTGGACCTACCCCCACTCACAAGGGTACAAAAGCATCTCACAGTGGCGATGCTTTTACACCTGCTGAGTAGATCCCTGCCTGTGCAGCTCCTGCTCACTGGCATGCCACTACTCACCAGTTCCCGGGTCGCAGCGGCTACGTGTGACATCATGCAGCCGATGCGGCCCGCCCCTGCAATGGTCCGGACACACCTCCGTTGTCCGGACCTTGCCCCACCACCGGCATTCTAACGCTGCTGGCACGCCCGCGACCGCCTCTGCCTGTCAATCAGGCAGAGGCGATCGCAGCCCAGATATGCTGTTAGCATCTAACTGGGCAACCAGGGTGCACACGCGCAGTGCGGCCACTGCGCATGTGCACTCCTGCAGGGGCTTCAGACTGCAATCGCTGCCTCAGCAGCGATCCAGTCTGCATTAGGCCCTTGGATATAAAAGTGAGTTTAACATTATAAAATTAATAATAGGTATGGTATGATTAATGACTATAGGAATTATAAATAGTCTTCCATGTACTTTCATGTTAGACTAATGTCTTCACAAAACATCCCTCATTTCCTGACTGCAAAATCTGCAACAGAAGAGAGATAGTCTCAGGAGACTGTTTGGTAAACCATGAATGTCATAATTAGTCATTAGTGCACATTAAAGTAAATGGTTATTCTTTGATATACAGTAGGATCTTAGCATTGGGAAAAAAAAAAAAAAAAAAAAAAAATATATATATATATATATATATCAAACTCAGAAGGATCCCTGGCACTCCGGACTTACATACACCTTGCTCCGGTGCCCTCCCTGTGGCACAATGTCCATCAATATTTCCCTTTGAACGGGCGGCACTCAGAGACTTGCAAGTCTCTGAGTGCCGCCGTTCAAAGGGAAATATATATATATATATATATATATATATATATATATACTGTATAATTTATTCTTAAGTGCAACTGAGTGATATCATTTTAATTATACAGGTTGAGTATCCCATATCCAAATATTCCGAAATACGGAATATTCCGAAATACGGACTTTTTTGAGTGAGAGTGAGATAGTGAAACCTTTGTTTTTTGATGACTCAATGTACACAAACTTTGTTTAATACACAAAGTTATTAAAAATATTGTATTAAATGACCTTCAGTCTGTGTGTATAAGGTGTATATGAAACATAAATGAATTGTGTGAATGTACACACACTTTGTTTAATGTACAAAGTTATAAAAAATATTGGGTAAAATGACCTTCAGGCTGTGTGTATAAGGTGTATATGAAACATAAATGCATCCTGTGCTTAGATTTAGGCCCCATCACCATGATATCTCATGGTATGCAATTATTCCAAAATACGGAAAAATCCGATATACAAAATACCTCTGGTCCCAAGCATTTTGGATAAGGGATACTCAACCTGTAGTTATTTTCTATTTCACTGTTCCACCTCACTGTTACTGAGTTGTAGTCAGTGCATTAATTCAGTGAGTTCATTATTTTATATGTACACTATGGGTAATACGTTTTGTATACAATTTTTAATAACTTGAATTATATTTCAATCAAATCTATATAGTTAATTATGTCAAGGTTAAGTTTCTTCAAAAGATTTAAAAAGTAAAACAAATCTGGGGGTCATTTATGAAAAAGAAGACTTCCACAAATGTGTTTATGTACATATGTGTTTTAGGGATGCAGACAGTCATAATGTTTACACTACAATAATGACAGCTATGATGTCCATAAGGTTAAAATGTCAACAGGCAACATGTCAACATAGGGGAAAAATAGGGGAAGTATACCTACCAGAATGCTGGATGATCAGAGGTCTGACTCGGAAGTGAAGATCTCATGATGTCAGTAGCAGATAAGTGGTTACTGGGCCATCAGTAGTGGACAACCGCCAACTGTATGTTGACATTCTAACATATCGACATTTTATCAGTGTTTACTTGGTGAATGTTGACATGGTCATTGTCAACATTATGACCATGCCGACATTTTCATGACAATCAACATATAATACCACACCTGTTTTAATTTAGGAGTAATCTGCACATTCTTTGGTTATGTTCACGTTAGATGTAAACAGTGTCGGACTGGGGCATGTAGGGCTCACCGGGGGAATGCAGTGGTAGGGGCCCATGTTTAGGGGTGTGGTCAGTCTGCAGAGGGGGCGTGGCCTGCCACCTCATTGGTTTGACTAACCATTATAGAGTGCAACATCTGGGCCCCTTCATAAATATATACAGTAAATTCAGCTGCTGCATGCATGATAATGTACCAGATTAATAACAGCAATGCTCTGTAGAAAATACACCATAGTCCAGTATAAGGTAACATATGTATAATGTATAATTCACGTGCGCAGTCTGGAACCTGATCCTTTGAGCATGAGGTGGGGCCCCAGGCAGTAGGGCCCACCGGTGGTTTCCCCTGTACTCCTGTGGGCCAGTCCAAGCCTGGATGTAAAAGATTATTTCAGTTTTGGAAAAATGTTTTAGAAAAGTTCATACCTACTGGGACTGATTCAAAGGTGGATGTGTGAGGGGTGAGTTATTGATTTATGCAGAGTTGAATACCAATGATTGGTTCTATGAATTTATGTTTTTTTTTATTTGTCATACATTATTTTGTTCATCACTATACGTCTTTAACTATTAAACTATATTTCATTAATGAATACAAATCAATTACAATTCAGGCTGCTAATCAATTAGTCCCGATAATTTTTCTCCCAGAAAAAACAGGCAAATTTTGACTATGGTCACTATTGGGCTATTCAATTAAAGCCTATTTTTTGTCAGGATAAAAATGTTCCCTTTTCATGTGATAACACATGGGATCCGGGATAAGTATCCAGACCTATGTGTTATCGCCAGCTCTGAAGGCTGCTTATTGGGGCATTATAAGTGCCAGGTATTGGGGCTAATTTAATAGACCCAGCAAATTAATTAGCTGCAATAAATTACAGCAGCTTATTGAATATTCCTCTCAGTTGTCAAAATAAATTTGACCTTTAATTTTAAAGCCAACTCTTGCCAGTGTCTTCAGCTTTTGGTTACAGTATTAAGGTGTCTGATAGGGAGTTTGATACATACAATACATAATAACACTGGTTTACAATTTTATCTGATGAAGACCTAGGGAAGATCTAGCAGTAAACTGGAGAATAAACTAGTATCAATGAGTTGGAGAAGATCTTCTAACCTTCAAGGCAAACTAGTTTGCAAACACTATATATGAAGCCACCCACTATTGCTGGCTCATGTCCCTGTGGATTGTGGAAAGCCTGTCAATACATGATCAGGAAGAAATTAGTACCTTACTAATATGGTAACATACAATTCTTAAAATGAAAAACGTTGTTACATGCAAAACATGGATGCTACTTACTATAGTATTAAACAACACATTCAAAAACATGTTAGATCAATGAGAAATATAGAGTTTGACGGCAGATAAGAACCACTTAGCCCATCTAGTCTGCCCTTTTTTACCATATTTTTTTCTCAAACCTTATTTGATCCTTATTTCTTTTTAAGGATATCCTTATGTCTGTCCCATGCATGTTTAAATTGCTCTACTAACTCTGATGATTTATATTGGTATTCCGTCAATTCCAGGAGCCTTTCCCCCTGGAAATGACTTAATAGCTAATTCTGTTTCCTCTACTGTAAACAGAGCCTCCAGAGCTTCTCGTGCTTCTATTGATATGGGAGGTAACCCAATAGCATCTGTCAAAGTCAAAAATATCACATAGAGAAAACATACAAACTCCACACATTATGAGTCGCTATGCTTGCGAATACGCGCAGCGAGCACAGCAATATATGGTAACATAAGCACTCACACAGACATGCCACAAAGATATATTCAACACATACAGTATTTCATACCACACATAAATTAAACATATCAAGCACTAGACATCATAAGGTTTTAAATTATATAATGGAGTATAACGTCATGTATGTGTATTGTTGGAGCAGAGCAAGATGGGCATGTCGTGCTTGGTGTCAAAATGATTGGAGGAATGAGTGGATTGGTTTGGTGCCTGTGGTTGGATTGTAGCACATTGCAATGAGTAGTTATGATTAAATGTAGGAATATGAAGTCACTCTTATTGGAACAAAGAACATTCCATTTGAAGCATGTGTGGGCGGAAACCAGAGGCCAACCCTTTTGATGTCTTCTTCAAGGCTTGCATATGAACTGACCAATGACTCATCATGAATGAGAAAGTTCCCTCCCCTGGACCAATAACAGAAGACATGTACTCCCCCGACATACACAGTGTATAGCTGATTGCAGACTCACAACAAGTTCTGTTTTGCTGTGAGATGGAGCCTAGAGTGCATTGAGGGAGATAGTAATTGTATTTCTGGCTGTAATGGATTCGTTTGTATCTATCTGCTACCTGTGTAATTGTAACATTATGACTGAATGATATATACTGAACATGTGATATATTGTATACATATCCTTTTAATATCAAATATATACATCGATGAGCTTTGGAACTCATAAATGTGTGTGTGTACTTGTTTTCTCTTAAGGGATGTAGTGTTTGCAACGTACAGCGCACTTTTATCGTATATGGTAATAAGATGCGCCTTGCGTTTGCAGCATATATTAGCGCTGGCATTATAAATATTTATTAGAAATATATCGGACTCTTACACATCTACATACTCTGACAATTTGACTCTACTACAGGTCATTCTAGATTTATAGACATCCTGAAAGAATGTTGAAAAAACCTCCACTATTTCAGGGGTATTCGTAACCATCTCTCCTTTAACTGTATTCTTGTTATTATATTAGAATGCATATCAGCCTGTGCTAAATATGCCTAATCTATCAGATTTTAAGTAAATATAGTGGTAAGTGAACATTAACCGACCGTTTGCTCTATCATACAAGTGTTTTGTCCACACTATCTTGGATATCTCCAATCCATCTGCCAAGTATTTTATTTCAAGGACATTAGTCAGTGGCTGTTTTCCTTTATGCCATTTTTAATTCAGCCACCCTTTTTATCAGAGACTGCCTCATATATGCTTTGAGTGCATCTCAGACCAAGGCCATCAATGCCAAGCCTGTATTATCTTTAAGGAAATCCATCAGCAATTTTTCCAACTCTGACCCAGCGCCCATCTGTAACAACCATAAAGGATGACATTTCCAAAAAGATTGCCCCTTTCTATCACCATATCTACTTGCACTATAAGTGCAGAATGGTCCAATATTCCCCTCGTTTTATATTCCACAGTAGTTACCCTTGTTAATATATTTTTAGAAACCAAAGCTAAATATATTATTGAAAAGAAATAAAATCACTGTGAAACATGAATAGTATTTCATCCCACTTATAAAGGATCTATCCAACCTAAATCAGTCACAAATGTTGAAAATCCTCTATCACTTTGAGGTGGGTATGTTGCTGATTTCTGCCACCTATCTAGGAGTGGGTCCAATACATTATTGAAGTCACCTAGACAGATAACAGGTAATTCTGGTGATGTTGCTACAAATTCTACCATTCATTTTAATACCTCATAAGAGAAAAGTGGTGGTATATAAATTGCCAAAAGCATTAGCTGAATCAAATTAACAGTACAATTCAGAAAAACATATCTACCTCCTCGATCTATCTCAACTGTATTACATATGATGGGTAAAACATTTTTTAACACGTTCAGACACTCCCCTTGAAGATGCTGTATATGGTGCATGATATGCCCATCCAACCAGTGGCCTTTTTCAAAGAAAGAAGCTTACCACCAATCAATTGGGTTTCAGTAAGACAGACAATTTCTGCACTATATTGACAAATCTGTTTAAGAACTGGGGAGTGTTTTACTTTGTCATTTATACACCATATATTCCATGTCTAGATTTTAATCATTTAGAAGGGGAAAAAAACTAACAAAAAGTAAACAAACATGATAACCAAGTATATCCAGAAATATCAATTGCCCCAATCATCTCTACCACATCCTTTATAAATTTTCACATAAACTTAAACGACCATGACACGTCACACTGAGGACACTATCAATAACATATACACATCCCTTTATCCGCATCCCTGTATACCAATGCATTTGTGGCATACCTAATTCCCCCACATATAGAAAAAAACAACATATGAACTGTACTACATTGAAAGACATTTTAGAGGCAATAAATCATAATAGCCACCATAGCACAGTGGGCTCTCCAGCAAGTTTAAACATTTTTCAATCACTACAATTCCCATTTGCATCTCTAAAGCAACAGTGTATATAAATATCAGGCCTATATATGTACAACACTATTCATATTTCAGTCCTAATCACAGTGACGGACTGGAGCTCCATTGCGGCCTGGGCACTTGTGAACACACACGCACTTCATGAGGGATGCACCATCACGACGTATGGGGGCATGCCGTGAGTTATGGGGGTGTGGACTCCATGAATGCCCCCATTACCATGGTGATGCTTGCAGGGGGCGAGGGCGCGCCCTCATTTCCATGGAGACTGATGGTGGCGGCTGAACCAGAGAGCCGGAGACTGTGCCACACGCGGCCTTCCCAGCTCCCTGAGGGACCGGACTATCTCACCTGCCCATCGGCCCTTCTGGCATATGCCAGAAGTGCCAGATGGGCAGTCTGGCCCTGCCTACTCATATATTGCTACAGTGCATTAATTACTTGTTTCATCAAAGCCATATTTAAGATTTAATCATTCTACACAAAGCCATATATTTATTTAATCGGGACCTACTTTAAGAATTTTAATCTAGATTTTAATCTGGGGACATTTGTCTAGCGCCAGGACTGTCCATCCAGGTTGCTGCCTCCCTTGGTGTCAGGAAAACTGTTGTCTCTTCATATATCACCACCTTTAACTTGGATTGAAAAATCATTGAATATTATATATTTAATTCTCGTAGTCTCTTTTTTATTGGTAGAAACTTAACTCTGTCCTTTTGCACCTCTATCACAAAATCAGGAAAGACTGACACTTTTACCCCATTGCACTCTAATGGCCACTTGGGACAAGCCAATCTTATCAATATGTCCCGATCCTGGTAATTCAGCAATTTTACAATGAGGGTTCACGGTGGCGTACCCAGAGGTAATGGGCGAAAGGGTATTCGATGATCTCTTTCTACTGTAAATTGCTTTGAAAAGGAGTTGCCCTCAAATATATCACATAGCCATTTTCCCAGAAACTTTTCATGGTTATTACCTTTCTCCAGTTCAGGTAAGCCTACTAATCTCACATTATTACGATGCATTCACCTGTGCTTGTAATTGACCATAAGTGTCCTCTGATGAAGATACTCGCCCTTCCACCTCATTAACCCTTTCACATACTTTTTGCAAATCCTGACGTAGCAGAGAAATATCGGCTTGTATCATACCAATTTTCTCAGCTAAACATTATTCACTTGAATTTACTGCCTAAAGCACCTGTTGCAAAGTAACTTCTGGAGTAATAAAGATCCCAATTGCTTTAGATGGAGTAGTTTGTGTTAAATGGAGTAGTAGGTTATATTTGAAACACTTGTTTGAGAACGAGCCTACTTTTCTAACCGGGCAGAAGCTGCTGCTGCCTGCCCAGTTTCCATCATTGGGGGTCATTCCGAGTTGTTCGCTTGTTATTTTTTTTTTGCAACGGAGCGATTAGTCGCGAATGCGCATGCGCAATGTCCGCAGTGCGACTGCGCCAAGTAAATTTGTTATGCAGTTAGGAATTTTACTCACGGCTGTTTCTTCGTTCTGGTGATCGTAATGTGATTGACAGGAAGTGGGTGTTTCTGGGCGGAAACTGGCCGTTTTATGGGTGTGTGCGAAAAAACGCTACCGTTTCTGGGAAAAACGCGGGAGTGGCTGAAGAAACGGAGGAGTGTCTGGGCGAACGCTGGGTGTGTTTGTGATGTCAAACCAGGAACGACAAGCACTGAACTGATCGCAGATGCCGAGTAAGGTTGAAGCTACTCAGAAACTGCTAAGAGGTGTGTAATCGCAATTTTGAGAATCTTTCGTTCGCAATTTTACTATGCTAAGATTCACTCCCAGTAGGCGGCGGCTTAGCGTGTGCAAAGCTGCTAAAAGCAGCTTGCGAGCGAACAACTCGGAATGAGGGCCATTGTCTTTGCAGCAGTTTATACCGTCCCAAAAGACAAAAATCATAATAGGCTGGTGTTATTATATATTTTCAGCTCCTGAGTAAATTAAGAAAAAATATCTTGAAATTATAATTCTAGAGACTCCAACTTTTGGCAATTAGCCAGTGTCTCTGTTTTTATCAGGAACTCGATTTTATTACTACCCAGCACTTTGCTCTGACCATATCCTCTAGAAGTCATGGATAAAAAAATTCTGTAAAATTCACAGCCAAGTCTTGCCCATGTCCGTATTTTTAGGGCTTATTTCCCCACCTTGGACTGCCACTATTACCTGTCCACTCAGCCGAACAGGATTTTTTAGCTTGTGTCCCCTTTCGTCAGACACCTTCACTACCGCAGCAGCAGCATCAGGTCAGGGAGCCGCTGCTGGGAATTGTCATCCACAGCCACGCACAGCCAGGAATGCCCCAGGTGCAGGATTCACACCCACTGACCTCTGACAGCAGTATCCTCCACCATGTGTCTCCCCATATCCCAGTAAACTGGGAGCCAAGGCACTGCATCCATGTGCCTGGCATTCACAAGCCGGAAGCACAGGGTCTCTTACACCACTGCCGTCCAACTTCCAAATGTTATGGCGGAGAAGCAGTCTGCAACCACCCCAGCATCCGAGACCACCAGCCCGCTGCCAGAACTGCAACCACAGGTGGGTAGTCAGGATGTTTTAGCTGGTACCTGAGAGCCCTTGAGCAACATGCCACCTACTCCGGCCTGCCATGGCCATGCCCCTATCCTAATGGTTTCTTTTCCTGACGAATGTTTTTTTTTTTTTAAATAGCAGAATTACCACATACTGTACCTTAAAGGACCTGGCAACAATCCTCACCAAATATGATTGGTACATATGATCTTTTGAAAGTACTTCAACACTTACCCCATCCATCTGGACAAAGAGACCAGCATTCACTTGCATGCATAAGCATGTAGAAAAATGTATTCAAGAAACAGCAGGGACCATAATAACATGTTGAATTTCAAGAAGGGGGAAAGACCTGAGTACTTGTACAGGGACCTTATTCTGAATGAACAAAGATACGGTAGATTTACTCCATTGTTAACAAAACTGATCTTGAAGGTTTTTCCCAAGAGAGTAATGGAGTATAAAGGTTAAAAAAAAAAGAGAGAAAAAAAAGGTACTCTCTTGTTTGGGTCACTAATCCCCCACAAATAGAGGTAAAATACAAATGAAAACATAACTTTCAGTGGTAGAAGTTAAAAAATCATATTTGAAATAGAGATGAGCGGGTTCTGTTCTCTGTGAACCGAACCCTACTGAAAATCACGTCCCGAGCCCAGATCCGAGTCCGTCTCGAGACTTCCCGCCAGACTCGGAAACCAGAACGAGGCAAAACATCATCATCTTGCTGTCGGATGCTCGTGGGTTTTTGATTCCAAATAAGGAGCCGCACATCGCCGCCATTTTTTCACTCCACTCTTGGAGAGTGTAGCAAGAGGATGTGTCTCCGTCCTCAGTGTCTGTCTGTGTGGGAAAGTGGTTTGTCAACCTGCTCTGTCTTATGTGTGTCATTCCAGTCCTGTCTTGTGCTGCATCAGTCCAGTGGTGGTGTGTTGTGCTGCATCAGTTCAGTCACAGTGGTGGTGTTCTCTGCTGCTGTTATGAACCACAAGCAGTGGTTCATTCCTGTTTGCATTCTGTTTATTAATTTAATGTATTGTAGTTCTGTTTGCATGCCAGGATTTCCACAGTATTTGTTTAGAAGACTCTTGTTGGCCGCCGGTGGTGAGTCTGTGTAATTGCAGCCTGTTTCTATGTGTTTAGCCTCACCTGTCTGATAGTTGATCATTATGTGGTGAGTCTCTGTACTGCAATCTGGCTCTTGTCTGTGTTACTCTCACCTGCAGCTGTTTTGGTCATTATCTTGTGCCTAGCTTCCAGCCATCCTGATTGGGGCGTGTTCCCTTACTACAGCTAGCTCTGCAGTTCTGAGCTGGTGATAGACGTTTTGTTAAGATACCTGTATGTTCCTGATTAGTGTCTTGTCCAGTATTGCATCTATGTCCAGGCCCTGTCGGATACTGGAATCCTGTGTACTCAGCTCTGTCAGAGTCTGGAGCTTCTCGTGAGCTGCTTCCTGCCCTGGAGCGTTCCTGTCCTGGAATGCTGAGTTTTGTCTGCCTTTGATCCTGTAATCCTGAGTCCTGGTGTCCTGTGGCCTGTTGTTGGAATCCTTCCAGCTTTCCATTCCTGTGAGCCTTTGCCTGCGGCCTCGGGGTTCCCGTTCACCTGCCTGTATTAGCACCGGTGTTGTGTGTAGCGGCTTTGTCGCATCTTACGGCCTTGGCCGTAGATTCTTGTTATATTTTCTTTGGATTTTCTGCTGAGGGTTCTGCGTATGCTGTCATCAGCGGTACACAACAGTATTGTGTCGGCGTGTGGTTAGCATTTCCTTTGTTGTAGTTCGTCTTGGTGGCTGAGCCGCACATACTTTTGTTTGAGTTCTGTAGTTGCCCCTAACTCGGGTTTCTGTTTAGGTAGAGGTTCCCCTTGTTCTCGCCCCATCTCAGTTTACGCCTTGTCTCACACTAAGACCGGGGGGGCATCGGAGTTGGGCAGACATAATCTGCCCTTCAAATGCAGCTGCCATGGGCCCAAGCAAACATAGTCTCGCAGGCGTAGACTGACCACGCGTGTGGAACAACGGAGTCAGGAATCTGTAGGGGTTGCTGCTGAACTCCGTTCCCACTCCAGCATTACATTTCGGTACTTGGGGCTCATCCGCCCAGTTTCAGGAGTACCAAGTACAGTTAAAGTAACAGCTGCCATGTGTCCAGTGCTGCTGTATAAGTCCATTCCAGTGGTGCTGTGTTGTGCTGCATCAGTCCAGTCACAGTGGTGGTGTCCTCTGCTGCCATATGTCCAGTGCTGCTGTATAAGTCCAGTCCATTGCAGTGGTGCTGTGTTGTCCTGCATCAGTCTAGTGGTGGTGTCCCTGTGCTACTGTATAAGTCCAGTGGTACTGCCATATAAATTCAGTGATACTGCTATATATGTCCAGTGGTACTGCCGTATAAATCCAGTGATACTGCCGTATATGTTCATTGGTACTGCCGTATAAATCCAGTGATACTGCCGTATATGTTCAGTGGTATTGCCGTATAAATCCAGTGATACTGCCGTATATGTTCAGTGGTATTGCCGTATAAATCCAGTGATACTGCCGTATAATTTCAGTGATACTACCATATCAATCCAGTCCAGTGGTACTGTCATATAAGTCCAGTCCAGTGGTACTGTTGTATATGTCCAGTGATACTGGCCTATATGTCCAGTGGTACTGCCTTTATAAATCCAGTGATACTGCTGTATATGTTCAATGGTACTGCTGCATAAATCCAGTGGTTCTGCCACATAAATCCAGTCCAGTGGTACTGCCGTATATGTCCAGTGGTACTGCCATATAAATGCAGTAATATTGGCGTATATGTCCAGTGAAACTGCCGTATAAATCCAGTGATACTGCCATATAAATCCAGGAGAACTGCCATAAAATTCCAGTCCAGTGGTACTGCCGTATAAATCGAGTGATACTGCCGTATATGTCCAGTGATACTGCCGTATATGTCCAGTGGTACTGTCGTATATGTCCAGTGGTACTGCCATATAAATACAGTGATACTGCTGTATATGTCCAGTGGTACTGCCGTATAAATCCAGTGGTACTGCCGCATAAATCCAGTCCAGTGGTACTGCCATATATGGCCAGAAATACTGCTGTATATGTCCAGTGGTACTACTGTATAAATCCAGTGATACTGCCATATATGTCCAGTGGTACAGCCATATAAGTCCAGCGATACTGCCGTATATGTCCAGTGGTGCTGCCGTATAAAACCAGTTCAGTGGTACTGCCGTATATGTCCAGTGATACTGCTGTATATGTCCAGTGGAACTGCAGTATAAATCCAGTAATACTGTCATATATGTACATTGGTACTGCCGTATAAGTCCAGTGATACTGCCGTATCATTCCAGTGGTACTGCTGTTTAAATCCAGTCCAGTGGTACTGCCGTATAAATCCAGTCCAGTCATACTGCCATATTTAGGGGTCATACAGACCTGATTGCACGCTAGGTAATTTTGCTGTGCTGTGATCAGGTCAGAACTGTGCATGCATATGCAACGCAATGTGCAGGTGCATCGTACAAGTACAAAGCTGATCGTTGCCCAGCTGCTGCTGCTGCTGCTGTTGTTACTGCTGATAGTCGATCGTCATCCCAGAGGGGAAGTCGGAAGACCACTTTAACTACGTCAACTAAGCAAATCACTGTCCAACAGTCCTTTGCGAGAAAGATAGGAACATCCTCCCTTATACGTCACCTGCTGCGCATTCATAAGAAGTCAGTGTCAAGTTGTGAAACTTTGGGTAAGAGCGTAAGTAGTCCACTGACCGCTAAATCCCTTCTTCCTCCTGTACCCAGGCTCCTGCAATTCAGTAGTCCTGCAGGCCATGTCACTGTCAAGACTGAGGAGTCCTCTCCTAACCAGAATTCCTCCGTAGTATCCTTAAGTGGTACACCTGCTGTTGCTGTTGTTGCTGTTGGGGGTCGAATGTCATCTCAGAGGGGAAGTCGGAAGACCACTTGTACTACTTCCAGTAAGCAAATGACTGTCCAACAGTCCTTTGTGAGGAAGATGAAATATGACAGCAGTCATCCTTTTGCAAAGCGGATAACTGAGGCCTTGACAGCTATGTTGGTGTTAGACGTGCATCTGGTATCCACCATTAGTGCCACTCCTAGATGGGCCAGGTGTTTGTGCCGCACACTTATGTTGCTAATCTTAGTCATACTGTTACCTCATTCCACCTCTTTTACTTCTTTACATGATGTGTTGTTTGGGGACTATTTTTTTAAGTGCCATCCTGTTTGCCACTACAGTGCTACTCCTAGATGGGCCAGATGTTTGTGCCGCACACTTGTGTCATTTAGCTTAGTCATACAGCAACCTCATTGCACCTATTTTACTTCTTTGCATGATGTGCTGTTTGGTGCCTAGTTTTTTTAAGTGCCATCCTGTCTGCCACTGCAGTGCCACTCCTAGGTGGGCCAGGTGTTTGTGCCACACACTTGTGTTGCTTAGCTTAGCCATCCAGCAACCTTGGTGCACCTCTTTTTTTGCATCATGTGCTGTTTGGGGACTAGATTTTTAAGTGCCATCCTGTCTGCCACTGCAGTGCCACTCCTAGATGGGCCAGGTGTTTGTGCTGCACACTTGTGTTGCTTAGCTTAGTCATACAGCTACATCATTGTACCTCTTTTACTTCTTTGCATGATGTGCTGTTTGGGGACTAGTTTTTTTACATGCCATCCTGTCTGCCATTGCAGTTCTACTCCTAGATGGGCCAGGGGTTTGTGCTGCACACTTGTGTCCCTTAGCTTAGTCATTCAGCGACTTCGGTGCAACTTTTAGATCTAAAAACAATATTGTAAGGTGTGAAGCGTTCAGAATAGACTGGAAATGAGTGGAAATGAATGTTATTGAGGTTAATAATACCGTAGGATCAAAATTACCTGCAAATCTGTGATTTTAGCTATTTTTATTGTTTTTTTTCTCAAAAATCATCCAGATCCAAAATCAAAAGCAAAACCCGATAGGGTGGTTTTGGCAAAACCTATCCAGGTCCAAATCATGGCCCTCATTCCGAGTTGATCGGTCGCAAGGCGAATTTAGCAGAGTTACACACGCTAAGCCGCCGCCTACTGGGAGTGAATCTTAGCTTCTTAAAATTGCGACCGATGTATTCGCAATATTGCGATTACTAACTACTTAGCAGTTTCAGAGTAGCTTCAGACTTACTCTGCCTGTGCGATCAGTTCAGTGCTTGTCGTTCCTGGTTGACGTCACAAACACACCCAGCGTTCGCCCAGGCACTCCCACCGTTTCTCCGGCCACTCCTGCGTTTTTTCCGGAAACGGTAGCGTTTTCAGCCACACGCCCCTGAAACGCCGTGTTTCCGCCCAGTAACACCCATTTCCTGTCAATCACATTACGTTCGCCGGAGCGATGAAAAAGCCGTGAGTAAAATTACTTTCTACATAGCAAAGTTACTTGGCGCAGTCGCAGTGTGAACATTGCGCATGCGTACTAAGCGGATTTTCATTGCGATGCGATGAAAAATACCGAGCGAACAACTCGGAATGAGGGCCCATGAGCGGAGATCCAAAACCAAAACACGAAAAGTGCCCGCAAGCGCTGATTAGGTTTAGAGTGACAATGCTGTTTTATATGCAGGAATGAAAGCTATTAGCGAACAAAGTCCCGTGCTGTGTACGGACTTAGCGTACAAACGCCGCGCTGACGGTACAAAGTACACACAGCGCGTACACACCCAGAGATACACTGTAAACCCTTAACAGCTAAGCAATGCAATGATAATACACTTTAAACCTTAGCAGGGCAATGAAGACACGACACCAGATTATAATTAAACCGCTGGGTTCTGACACCACAGCGTATTATTGCTGAAAGGGGGTTACAATACAAACAATACAATACAATATACCGTATATACTCGAGTATAAGCCGAGTTTTTCAGCACATTTTTTGTGCTGAAAAAGCTCCCCCTCGCCTTATACTCGAGTGATGCTCCCGGGAGTCGTGTGCAGGAGCAGAGCGCAGGGAGCAGCCATTTGAGGAGGAGGAGGAGGGAGGGAGGGGGACTCGAGAGCCACAGCAGCGCACTGTAATTGGTGCATCCACCAGTGACGCTGCTGCAGCCATCCTTCTCCCTCTCCATGCTCGCTAATGCACCGCCGCGCCGCCCGCCTCCTCAGCCGCATGCCTCCTCAGCCACTGCATTCTGTCCCAAGGCCGGCCACCGCTGCCCGCACCGCCTGCCGCTGCCTGCACTCCCGTGCCCCGTCATTGATGGTGAGTAGAGACGGGCTACGGGCTGGAGCGCGGGTGTGTCGGTGGGGGGGGGTTGTCGCGGGGTAGTTGGGGGCTGGGCATATCTGGCACTATGAGGGCATACGGTATCTGGCACTGTGGGGGCATATGTAGCACTGTGGGGGCATATCTGGCAGTATGAGGGCATATGTGGCACTGTGGGGGATTATCTGGCAGTATGAGGGCATATGTGGCACTGTGGGGAATTATCTGGCAGTATGAGGGCATATGTGGCACTGTGGGGGATTATCTGGCAGTATGAGGGCATATGTGGCACTGTGGGGGATTATCTGGCAGTATGAGGGCATATGTGGCACTGTGGGGGATTATCTGACAGTATGAGGGCATATGTGGCACTGTGGGGGCATATCTGGCACTATGAAGGCATATCTGGCACTGTGGGGGATTATCTGGCAGTATGAGGGCATATCTGGCACTGTGGGGGCATATCTGGCACTGTGGGGGATTATCTGGCAGTATGAGGGCATATGTGGCACTGTGGGGGAATATGTGTATCTGGCAATGTGGGGACATATCTGGCACTATGAGAGCAAATATCTAGCACCATGGGGGCATATTTAGCACTGTGGGGGTATATCTGGCACTGGGGGGCATATCTGGCAGTATGAGGGCTGTGTACGGCTAGAGCTGCATTTCCCACTCTAGGCTTATACTCGAGTCAATACGTTTTCCCAGTTTTTTTGGGGAAAAGTAGGTGCCTCGGCTTATATTCGGGTCGACTTATACTCGAGTATATACGGTAATATAACAGAGTAAATGGCTACAGTCAATGTTACATACGTGAGTGGATTCGCCGCGCTACCCAGTCTGGTCCTCCGTCATCTGATAGATAACGATGTGAGCCTTGTGTCTGACCCGGCCTGCTGCAGGCTCTCTTTATTCACTTCATCCAAAACATAACACAATGGATATTGTAATCTCTTTGTTCATTGGACACAGGGATGGTCATTTACAGTACAGGAGAGGTCATAGGTCTGTTTGAATAGGTGGGCGATGTCTATTTTCACTGCTCTTGTGGGTGGTCTCCCCTGGATTCCCGCCGCATACATAATGTACAGTAAATACAGTTTATATCTATATTCTGATCCTGCACATAACTATCCGCAGGTACATGCGATCTTCCTCAAACCAACACAGGAATGTTTCCCTTAAAATACCCTACAGCTGGATACCAAACACCACCTTTTAACCTTGTTCTGTCCGCTCCTATCCTGTAAAGGTGAATCTCTTTGTTCTGTTACCATTTAAACTGCTGTTACTTTCTGGTGTGGTGCAGGGAGACTATGTGTACATTGTGCACTATTTGGATTAAATATGTAATGTATTTTGATAGCCTTCCATGCGCTCACAAACTCTACCGTAAATACTCATACCACACGCTAATGCGCAGGACCGCGGGAGCGACCATATGCAAATTGCGAATATGCGCACGCACAGCAGAGCAAGTACGCGCATGGAGGCCATCTGTGTGTAGTTTGTACATGATGTGTGTACTGCAATATTTTTCGACTTTGACAAGAGCTATTCAGAAACGGAACACACTGTTTTTGCAGAGCTCGGCTGCACATGCGTTCGCACTTCTGCTAATCTAAAATACACTCCCCAGTGGGGCATATTGTTTGCACGGCTGCTAAAACTGGCTAGCGAGCTATCAACTCGGAATGACCCCCATGATACACAACATAGGGGGTCATTCCGAGTTGATCGCTCGCTGGCTAGTTTTAGCAGCCGTGCAAACGCTATGCCGCCATCCACTGGGGAGTGTATTTTAGCTCAGCAGAATTGAGAACGCATGTGCAGCCGAGCTCTGCAAAAACAGTTTGTGCAGTTTCTGAGTAGCTCTGAACCTACTCAGCGCTTGCGATCACTTCAGCCTATTCGTGTCCGGATTTTATGTCATACACCCGCCCAGCAAACACACAGCCACGCCTGCATTTTTTCAGACACGCCTGCGTTTTTGCAAACACTCCCTGAAAATGGTCAGTTGACACACAGAAACGCTCCCTTCCTGTCAATCTTCTTGCGGCCACCAGTGCAACTGAAAACTTCGCTAGAACCTGTGCACAACCACAACAGGCTTTGTACCCGGACGTCGCGCGTGCGTATTGCGGAGCATACGCATGCGCAGAAATGCAGATTTTTTAGCCTGATCACTGCGCTGCTAACAACGGCAGCTAGCGATCAACTCGGAATGACCCCCATAGAGAACATGTTGCCATGCCTTCAGCAAATGTTTATTATACTGTGCATCTATCTTATATCTGTAATAAAAAGAAAGGTATATACCAGTGCTGGCTTACACAATAACACTTAAGGAAAGTTTGTGATGAAGTAAAGGATACAATTTATTACACTAAAACATCTTTAAAAACACATATAAATCTAAAAAAATTACCACACTGTTCTCAATGAGGTAGAATTGCTACTGTTTAAACTCCTATATCAGTATTAATCAAACCCTGACTAGGACCCTCTCCATATTATGTCCATATTAGGCCCCCATAAGCAGCTGTTGTTACCGGAAGTATGCAGTAATTCCCAATGATGAATATCACCGATATTCATAATTCACCAGTTTAAGCACCAAACATTTTCACTGTCACCTTTAATGATTTGTGGCCATATCTGAACCATCACAGCCACATATTCTATCTAATCTCACCCCAAGATTACCGGATTTTTTTATTGATTCTACTGGATGCTATCCGAGATCCAACACACATATGCACCTTCTTACCCCACATTCATTTGGAGATAAAGGTTATTTCTTATTCTTACATATGGAGTGCATTTCATGTTATTATACACTTTCACATGATTTAATGCAATTTGTTAGCATTTTTTGTTAATTCTATTTTATACCAGAATGCAATACCATTGTTTTCATTTCCATGATACATCAAAGTATATAAAATGCCTGTCTCTACAACCTACTTTACCAGTCTTATACAGTAAGCAACAATAAATAGTCATCTGTCTTTTGTTCCAATGTTGATTATTAGCAATTTTGATTATCATTCTGTCTTAATATTTCCTGGTTTTGATAATCACGTTCACATGCAGCCTCAGAGTCCACAGCAGCTTTCCACAATGCCGATAATTTGTACCACAAGCCCATTGTCAGCACTGATATATGGTTCTTATTTGCTGACACATGTTTCAAGCATCCGGTATTGCCTGCTACTTGTAAACCATTTTAAAACACCCACAATGCATGTACTCTTTTAGGAACGTGGGTGTGACCTTACGCATAATGCCCTCATAAGTTAGCCCTCATAAGATAGCTGTTCACAAATACTGCCCCCAGTAATATCTGTTTCACATAATGCCCCAGTATAGTGCCATTTACACATAATGCCCCAGTATAATGCCAGTTACACATTATGCCCCAGTATAGTGCTAGTTAAACATAATGCCCCAGTATAGTGCCAGTTACACATAATGCCCCAGTATAGTGCCAGCAGGGCACTCCCCACCACTGCAGGACAGGTCCCATCCAGACTACTGCACACCACTGGTCCAGGTCTTGTGTCTGCACCGCACCACAGCATAGGAGATCTCTCTCCAAAGCTGCCTCACAGCACCACCTGGAGCTGTCTCCTATGTACTGCATCATGGGAGATGTAGTTTTCTTACTTTGTACACTGTATACAGTGCACAGTGTGAGAAAACTACATCTCCCATGATGCAGTGCACGGCGGATGGCTCTACACTCTGCAGCTGCCTTGGCTGGACATAATGCTTCTCTAGGCCGTATAAGGCACGTGGGCTGGAGGTTCCCCACCCCTGTTGTAGACTATCCAGTAGAAAGGGACACATTTCACAGGCTGTGATGTGTCCATGCCTTAAAGGCAGAGGCGGAAGTACCAATGGTGCAGCAGGTGCATTGCACCAGGGCCCATGGGGACTAAGGGGCCCACTGCTACACAGACCAGCAATAAGTTATCCCCTGGTCCCCCGAGAGACCATTTTCTGAAATGTTGGATGAATGGCCCAGTGCATAGAACAGGGTGGACCCCACTGCCTGACGGACCTGTCCCTTATCTTAGGTAGGTAGGGATGACCTTGTGTGTGCCGGACTAATAGAGGAGTCCTGTCACCTATCAGCACTGATAATCACAGCCACATACTGCCTCTAAGTAACAAACAGCTGTAGATTTTTCTGAGTCACTGCTGTCTGTGGATTAAAGGCAGCTCACACCTGGTGTAACTGGCACTGTCAGAGTCTGCCTGAGTGCCAAATTGAAGAAAAAAGGGTGCTCCCTGTCACCCACTTCATTCCCCTATAACCCTCTGCCTTCCCCTGCATTTGGCTGTCACCCCCTGCCTACCCTTGCCTTCTGTTGTCACCCCCTGCCTCTCCCACTGTCATGTGGTATATTGTGAACTTGGATTGGAGTAGAGGAGGTGGGGTGTGGGGAAATGATAGTTTGCACCTGGGCTCACCACTCATAAGTTCCACCACTGCTCCAAGGTGAAACATGTTTCATGCTTCCAGGTGTTGCCAATGCTAATAGCACACTGGACCAACACAGGAGTGAATGTGAAACCATGTCTTTATTACTAAAGCTGGGCATTCACTATACAATTATCTGGCAGATCATCTGCCAGATCTGACTGGTTGGAATGAAAAATCTGGTAATGGATGAGAGCAAATGACAATCGACCATTTGCTCTCAAACACAGAAAAACTGCCAAAAACTGCTGTGCATACAAATTGTTTAAATCACGGATTTAACCAATTTGTCTGACCGACAGGTTTTGTCTGTTTTCCAGTGTTTGAGAGCAAGTGGTCTATTTTCGTTTGCTCTCATCCATTACCAGATTTTCACTCCAACCAGCCAGATCTGGCAGATGATCTGCCAAATAATTGTATAGTGTATGCCCAGCTTTACTCTCAGACACTTTAGTCTCTTTCAGAGTGCTACATTGGGCTCCCAATTTCATTTGATACCATGGGGTAAATTTACTAACATGAGAGTTCTATTTAAGATGAGATGTTGCCCATAGCAACCAATCAGATTCCATATATTATCTTCTAGAAGGTGCTAGACAAATGAGAAGTAGACTCTGATTGGTTGCTATGGGCAACATCCCATCTTAAATAGAACTCCCATGTTAGTAAATTTACCCCCATGTTTATACTTTGAGAGAAGTGCTATCTGCTCTACATTATGACCAACAGCCATCTCCTTGTCCACTCATCAATTATTCAAGGTCTCCACCAAATCCTTAGGCAGCAGAGGTAGGGGATTTTCTCTGGCACACTAGTTGTTTGTCCTAGATTCAAAAGATGTGCGCTGACCCCTGGGTTTTGGTTCTAATTCAGCATTGTGTTTTGATTTCATTTTTTGTTTTTGCCAAAGCCACCCTCAAGTGTTTTGGTTTTGAATCGGTTTTTGGTTTGGTTAAAAGAAGCAATTAAGAAATGATAATTATTGCTAAATATGAATAAATATCTATAAAACAGCCCAAATCATGTTATTTTTACAATTCAAAATCTGAAATTCAGATCTGAATTCTGAACCACAGAAAGATCTGCACTGGGACTTGGTTTGGATTGGATCCACAAAATTCAGGTGGATTTGGAGAACCAAACTAACTAGATTTAACACTATATATTTTGTAGCCTGAGAAGTGTGAGTTCTCAATTTATTTCCAGGTGATGTGCTACCTAAGAACATCACCACAATGTTCAGCTGCACATATTTCTGACTCTTAAAACTATCAAATAATATGTTTGGCATATTTAAATGTATTCTATATACAGTAAAATAAACAATATTTGCTAGACTCTCATATGTCAAACTGGCCATTGAGTATATAATGCAGAATTTACTGTATTTTGTTTAATATACACTGGTTTAATGAAAGCAAAATAAATTAAGCAATCACATTTTTTTCTCATTAACATTCCCCCCGTTGTGCAAGTAATATACAGCATTATTTTACATAATGATGAATTTACATATGGATGGCATTAACCTTCTGTCAGTTCATATTTTTATATTGAAAGGTGATTTCCTCTTATTATTCCATATGTGTTATTCATGTTGCATCCCTTGCACATCCTGCTACACTATAATCAGCAGCAGCCAGCGTCGATTACATAGTATAGGGAGAGAGCAGGTTACCATATATGAACATACAAGCAGAGATGTATGTACCATACAGTATGTGCTGGCTGTAGTTCCTGGGGATCTGAAGCACTGTGTATAGACCAGGCACCGTGCTGCACCCTAGACTCAGCATTCATCATAACATAATTTGCTAGGTTTCACTAGAGTCTGGGGGTGGGCTTAATGAGCGAGTAAAGCCGAATACTGCGTCCTGGGGCCAGTGGCGGCTGAGATAGACACAGCGCTGCCAATTCCCAGGTACTGTACATGCAGCCAGCACATATTTTCAGATGTGGAAGCCTGCTCCTTGCCCCTGTAATATGCAGTAGGTGCAAAAAGGTCAATAAGGAAGCTCACTCCTGCTATGGAGAAAGGGCATAGCTCCTGGCGCCCACTGTCCAGTGTTAACAGTGACATGTACCAGATAGCTGCGGAACCCAAAGTGTGATATAGTTGTATCATTAGGGGCCTATTCATCATGTTAATTATCCAGGGTCACCCACCCCTGATAATTAAGAATCCAACTAGCTGCTGCACATTAATAAATATGGAACAGAATGCAATATTGGCATTCTGAGAGACAGAGTATAAAGGATTTAATTAGGAACAATAAAGTACCATAATTACAGTGCCCACCAAACATCTCTAAACAGATGTCCCAGATGCAGCCACAAATAAAGTATTTAATTAGGAACTTTATAGTCCCATCCAACAGTACAGACCAAACATCGTAACAGCCCTGTCCCAGTATGTGTGAGATTTAGTTTTTATCCAATACTGTCCTGTCCTTAGGGTCATAAGTCAAATACAGTATTACAGTAATCATGTTCCAAGTCTTCTGGTGCATCAAAGTAAGCTGCCCTTATCTTTGTGCAATCGCTAACCTGCCTTGTCAGGGCCCTGGAGGTGTATGAGTGAGACAGCAACATCAAAGGCCTGATATAGGCAGTAACCATTATAACATCACAGCATGACCGCACACAGCCCATCAGATAGGCTAAGACTGGTTATTTCTGGTCTCAGGCCCCTGCTTTATTTTGCATGACTGACTTAAGGGAAATTAAAACTTTTGCAATCACATTAGAATATTACTTATTATTTTTATGTTATGGTTTCTCTATTAAACTTTGAATGTGAGGCGTTGATTGAACCCAATTTTCACGGTGGTTACAGTGTTTTGTAATGTTACTGTGTATCAGTGATCACCTCAAATAAAGAAAAAACACAGTTTATGGTACTGACCTCCCACAAAAGTATTGGGACACTTTTAATTAAACATTATGGTGGAAATGTAATAGGGTGTAAGAATCAGAAAGTGAAAAATTTTGTTAAAATTCTCCTGTTTCTTAAAGTGGCAATCATTTACATGGCAAAACCATGTTGATTTTGCCATGTAAATGCTCTCCCCATTTTTAAAAATAACAGAAGAATTTTACCAAAATCTCTCACTTTCTGATTCTAACACCCTAATACATTTCCCCCCCATATTGGCAATTAAACTCACCAGCACATTCTCTTCCCTCCTCATTAGGATCTGCAGACAACTATGGAAAGTGTTATCCAGTTGTCAAGTAGAACTTTGTAAAACAAAAGAAAAGCAAAAATAAATTACACAGGCCTGAAATGGAACAATTGTCTGAAAACAAATAGCTGATTTGTATGGTATTTTGGGTGCTATTTTCAAAAAACATAATAAAGATGTTCCCTCACATACTATTTTTCTGCAAAGTTACATTTTTGCCTTCAATATTTCCAGACTTAGAGGGTTATTCAGTACAGATTGCAGATTCTGCTAAAAAGCAGGATCTGCAATCCTTTCTTTCGTATGCTGGGGGCCGCCAATCACAGGGCAAGGCCTCCTAACATGCAGAATGGCCTGCCCAGCGGCTGTGGCCTCAATTTAATTGCAGTCGCAGCAACTATATACTACCCCTTGCAGGTGCAGCTAGGCTGCGTATACAGGCAGTCAGCCGCCATTTTTCTCATCAGAGTGGCTGTATGTGACATCATGCATCTGCCCCACAACTGCCACAAACCCTCCCCCGTACCGCCTCCGCACCGCCCACGCAATGATCCATTGCCACCCGCCCCACGAATGACTCTGCCTGTCAATATTAGATCACATTGGCTGATTGCGCAAGCGCTGCACGTTACCTAGGTGTGCGCATTAGGGATGTGACCATAATAACCCCCATACTGTATTAAGCTTTAAAACAAAAAAATTCTTATAATACTTTGAGGAAAAAAATTACTATTATTCGATTAAGTTTTGAAGAGGCAGCATTTTCAGAATGAAGATGAGTAATAGAGGGAGGGGTAAGGCTGGTAATGCACTGATTGTAGTAGGTGGCTCAAACAGGAGCAATGAGGTGAAATAAGGAAACAGATTAAAAGGAGGCCTGGGAAGATTCCAAAGAAGTTGTAAAAAAGATTATAGGGAACAAAAATAACCCTGACTTTAAGTGTATTGTGGAAGCCATGCTGATGAATTACATAGACTTGGGTTGCTTGATGAGTTTAACCACTTGTCTGGCATTATCACATTGTATGTGATCACACCAGCAAGTGCCTTATCTCATCTGGACACACACAATGCAACCAGTCAGATACATAGTGTGTGCAAATGCAGAAAGAAAAACCCAGCAGCTTTCACTATCAGATTGACCATCCAGTCCCTCTGCTTCGCAGTACTCTCCCCCAGTGGCTGCTGTGCCTCTGATCACTGCGGATTGGTCAGTCCAGCAGGACCCCCCAGTCATTAGCAGCCACTGAGAAAATGTAAATTAGCCCACCCTCAAGTGTGTACCTGGTGTCTGCTGCTGGGAAAATGAAAGTCACAATGGTTGCGATGTTCCTGATGTTCTGATGGTAATGATCCGATGTTCCGGTGTTTGAAAACCATTTTTTTTTATTTTTTTTTATAAAATCATTTTGGATAAGTGTAAATACATGTTCTTCACCTAATTCACTCATAAAATATAAAAACACCGACAATTTCTTAGGAGTTTTGGGGGAAAAATGTGTTATGTGGTTAAATGTGAACTTCCTGAATTCTCATTTAGGGGTATATTCAATTGAAGTCGAAAACTGGCGTCTGTCGAAAAGAGGGCAGTGTTCGACTTTTTAAGGTTGAATCCTGATTCGACCTATTCAATATATCCCTAAATTTTTCGACAAATCGATGAATTCAACTTGTCGCAAAGCACGTGGATCGGCGGAATAGCAGCCGATCCACGTGCTTGTGTTGAAAATGGGGCCAAAACAGACAGGTTTTGGCCCCCTTTTTGACCATCTCAGTCCGACATCAAAAGATGTCGGACTGAGATGCAGACCCGGAGGAGGAGAGGGGGAAGAGCCACAGGGAGATGGGGGGACACCCGGCGGGCATACAGGGGAGATCAACGCTACAGTAGCGCTGCAGCAGGATGTCACCCAGCTGCCCGACCTCACGGCAGCTTCCACCCGGCTCCAGCACGCTTGAGGTCGGGCGGCTGAGTGACATCCTGCTGCAGCGCCACTGTAGCGCTGATCTCCCCTGTATGCCCGCGGCTGTCCCCCGCTAGTCTCCCCGCGGCTCGCCCCCCCTTCTCCTCCTCTGCGTCCCATCCTAATTCGACTTGAAAAAGTCGAATTAAGATGAGATTGATTAGGGGTTGTCAGATCCATTCCGACAAATACATGTCAGAATGGATCCGACTTTAATTGAATATACCGCTTAGACTATTTACCTAAAAATCTTGGTGCTGTAAGCGAAGAGCATGGGGGAATATTTCATCAAGATATCAAGGAGATGGAATCAGTGTCATTCTGGATCATGAAGGGCTCGCCGAAAATATGCAGTAATAGGGCCCATGCTTATGGGTGTGGCCAGTCACCATAGAGGTTTGGCTAAACATTGTGTGCATTGTCTGGGTCCCTTGATAAATATATATAGTAAATACTGCTATACATGCATGATAATGTACCAGATTAGTAACAGCAATGCACTATGGATAATACACCATAGTCCTCTGCATTATAATGTAGCATATGTAGAATGTATAATTTAGAGATGAGCGGGTTCGGTTTTACTCGGATTTATTTGGATCTCAAAATGTAATCTTATTGGTTCATGGATGTCACATGTTTTGGATAGCCAATAAGAAAAATCTGGATAAAACCGAACTGGTGTTAATTCTGGCGTTACATCCAAACCCACTCATTGCTAGAATAATTAAAGTACACAGGGCCTAATTCAGCAAGGATGGCTACATTGCAGAACACAAATCTGCTGATTATTGGCAGAGTTCGAACGCATTGCAGGTGTGCGAAGACCAAATTGCGATCGCTCTGCAAAGTGAGGAGCAGTTTCAGTGGAGTCATCTTATGTGCCAGCATTCTGGTGAATACAGTCCCCATATTCCTAATTGTAATCCCTAAAGCTAACCCTCCAACTAGTGTCTAAGTCTTACCTGCGCCCCCACTATAGCCTAACCTTAACCTCCTCATAGGTCATAACTCCAGCCCTCCTGTCTCGCAGCCTAACCCTAATGTCAACATTTTGGTGTTGAAATTGTGAACATGTTGACATTCTGATGATGTCAACAAGTTTTCTGTTGACATTTAAATAATGTCTACATCACAACTGTTGACATTGGGATTGTCATCTTCTTGAATGTAGACCTTATCCCATGTCTCACATAAAGAATTTCAATACATTACTCATACATACATACATACATACATACATACATACATACATACAGTGGTACAGCAATAGCCCCTGCAGACCCTACGGTGGCTCGGAGGCACTGGATGGCTTGTGGGTGCTGGAGGTCTGCGGGGGCTATTGCTAAGCCACTGACTGGACCTGGAGATACTTGTCTGCCCCCATTAAAAATGTCCCTCACAAAATGGCCACTGCCTCAGGGGAGACAGTTATTAGGGATGCTAGATGAGGCAACAGCCATATTGGGAGGGACATTTTTAATGGGGGCAGGCATGGCAGGACCGCAGACCTGCAGAGCTGGCTGGAGGGTGGGGGGGGGGTAATCCCCTGACAATGAGTAGAAACCCTGACAATGAGCAAGTTGCATGGGAGGGTGGCTGAAAATTTTTGGGTGGGTGGGGCATATAACTTATAGTTAGGTACTAATAATACAGTATATCACATACAGTTTATACTCTACAAAACACTCTGACTTATTAAAAAAGATGGCTGCAATAGATAATGTTACATACTGTATTATCTGCAACAGATAATAATGTTGCATATTAACCTCTAAAGTGGTTGTGTCTACTGCATTACCCGCTTAGTGGATAATATATCCAAGAGGAACCAACATTAAATTGGGACATAATGAATGTTCTTATTTCGACCGTGTCGGTATTTTGACTGTCGGGATTATGACCATCAGTATTGTGTCCCTCGGTAAATCATACTGAACCACTGTTAATGTATATGTAATATTAGAGGATTTATTATCTTTATAGATACAATTAATGCATTACTAATTCATGAATAATTGAAATGTTTTCCTATGACTAAAGTTACAAAATTTGGGTGGACTGCGCACAGAAATGTACTAACGTTACAGGGAGTGCTGCTAGTGTTAACAAGTTGGTCCTGCTTGTTAGAATAAATGGTGCAAGAGTAGAGATTTTTACACTGCGCACACCCCCGGTTTCTAATTGTGCTTGTGTATGCACTAGTGTAATAATTGGTGAAATGCTTGATTAAGTTTCAAAATTATATTTATTTAAATACAATAGCTGATAGTCCAGAATTCATATAAATGCGTGAGTGAACTCTGTTTGGCTATATTAAGCCTTTTTGCTAATTGTGCAGGAGCACGCTTGCTTCTAGATATAATGAGATGAAGTCCATAAGCAGGATGATAAGTGGATTTATGAAAAAATGAAAATGGTGAAAAAGTCTATTTGTTATATTACAGGCCGCGGCGTCCCGCTGGTCTGTATAAAATGAGTGCACTTGTTTAAAATGACATTCCGTCACTGATGTTCAAGCAGCAGCGGAGAGTGCGTGAGAAAGAAAGGGACTCCGGACTGGTCTACCCTCCCCCTGCTTCAGCCGCCGTCACTGTGACTGTGTTCGGTCACAGGTCGGAGGCTAGTCAGCCTGGGTTCGGTGCCTGTCTTGGGGGGGGAGATGCACGCACTGTGACCGCTCTCAGAGTGGTTCGTTGCCGCACTCCCTCCGCCTACAGAGACTCACCTTAGTTCTCCTTCTCCGCTGCTGGATGTGTCAGTGGCAGGCTGTCTCCTCGATGCTTCTCCGTCGTCCGTGACCCACAGACACTTCCTCGTCTTCAGTCACGTGACCGGGTTCAGTCTCTTGTTCCGTTCCTTCTGCTTGATCGTGCCGCTGTTGTGGATGGTGTCAGGAAAATGCTCCAACGCGTTTCGGCCCTTAGGGGCCTTCCTCTGGGAGAAAAAGTGTAATACCGTGTCGGTATTTTGACTGTCGGGATTATGACCATCAGTATTGTGTCCCTCGGTAAATCATACTGAACCACTGTTAATGTATATGTAATATTAGAGGATTTATTATCTTTTTAGATACAATTAATGCATTACTAATTCATGAATAATTGAAATGTTTTCCTATGACTAGTTTACATCAGACATATGTCAGAGACACATGCCAACTGTGCCCATGTTGGAAATAATTTATTTTATACAGTATGTTACAAATGCATTCACCATAGGCATTATTCAAAGAACAAAAAGATCTCTAATATGCTAATATAGCATAAACAACTCGCCATCTTACATATGCCAAGACTTTAAAAAAAATGCTTAAAAAAAGTATAATCTATGCTTCAGCAAGGAAGAAAGCACTAATGAATGTGACTGTTGACAAATCAGAAATGGTGATAACAACTTCCATCACCATCTTACCCTGTTTGTACCTGCCTTTGATCACGGGCACATTTTGTTCAGCCATATATACATCCTTTTCCAGTTTGCATTTATTTATAAATGCACAATACCCAGATGTTTAATCAGGACATAGATTTCTGCTTATCCTATATAAACTAAATAGAATATTGTTCTTAATACATGCTGTATTATTATGGTACCATGAAGTGACTACTAGCAATTTGAAGTGAATTTTGTGTTGACAGATCTACATGACATGAAATATGCATAATACAGGATGTTATTAAAAATGAAGTTATTTGATTATTAGTTCATTCACGTAATATTTTGTCACCTATCAACACTGTGAATGACATGGATCTAAGTTCTGTTTTGTTTTTAAGGCAACAAGCCATTACATTATTCTTAAAGCATAATTCATTGTAGTGCAAGAGACTTCTCATAAAGTATTGAATGTGTGTTATTAGATCTTATAATCAATAGTATTATGGACAAAATCAATTGTGCTATCAGTCGTCTGCTGTTTTTCTGGTACACTTGTGTACTTTAGAACACAATTACTTTGATATATTGCATTCCTTCTACTGATATACCGGCTTGTACATGATATCATCCATTCTACAACTATAACTAGACTACCAGTGATATGACCATTTCTCTGGTATGAACAGTAATGGTCTTATTGTTTTATGTGTATTAGTTTTCTGTTGTCAGAATGATAAAGGCAGTTCTGCAATTGTAAAGTTCCATCTACTGTGCGAATATCATTAGGGGAATATAAAACAAATGTGAAGTATATGGACATAGGCTGAGACTTCAGCTTTAGGAGAAAACTAAGAGGATTAAATGATCAAGCAAACTAATAGCAACTGAGTGTTCAGAAGCCAACTGGCTTGTGATTCCTCTTTAAAGATAAGTGCTTCTGCATATGAAACAAAGCAACTGTTTGTAACTGCAAGAACCAAGTAAGCTCCTGAAAACAAGATAATGCTTGCTAAATGATGTATTTCATAATTTGCATTATACTTGTAGCAACATGAAAACTAAGTAATCTTTTAAGGTACTTAAATTTCATATATAATTGACTTGCAGGCTATCAGTTTTGTATTAGTTCAGAGGTTTCTCAAGGCACCCCAACGGTCCTGGATTTAAATGTATCCATGCTTGGCCACAGGTGACTTAATCAACCTTAGTCAATTTTATTTAACCATCTGTGCTGAGCCATGGATATACCTAAAACCTGGACTGTTGGGGTGCCTTGAGGACAGCGTTTGGGAACCTCTGTATTAGTAGTTGAGATGAGCAAATTGATCCCAGCAAACAAGACAGTAGAAATGTGCATTTTGGAAATAAGTATTTGTTTCATTCCCAGGTTGACCTCTGGAATAATTAGTGCATGATAGCATATTCCAAATAAGAGTAAGGAGCTTAATGATGGAAATGTTGCAATTATTGATTGAACATGGATGATTACAGGGCTATAACTAGGGGTGTGTGAGCGCCGCTGTTGCACTGAGCATCCTTTCCAGACATGCACACTGCAACCTGTACAGCATCGCGAGGATGCTCCAGGCAGTGCCGTTCTTCCTGGCAGCTGGCAGCACTGCCCTCTCAGCATGACATAATGATGTCATTCTTTCAGAGGGTGTGGCTGGCACAGTAGCCGTAAAGTCCTGTTACAGCACTGCATGGAATTAAAGGACAACATATTTGATCGAAAACCAAAAAGCCTCTTGTGACATTTATGGTTCATCTCTAAAGACCACAACTTATCTGGTACAGCTCATCTAGATATGTGCAATGGTGCAAATGTTTATAGTTCCACTTATATTCACATTACTTGAGCATGTTAAAGGTTACTCTGCATAATGGGCCTAATTCAGATGTGGTTAGAGTTGCTATCACTGCATGGTGATACAGCAGGAGGCATCTATTACATGCAGATGCCTCCTGCTGCAGTAGTGATCCGACTTGCATCTTAGGAGTATCGGATCACTCAGTCACAGTCAGGCGGCTTACAGCACCCATGGTGCTGCACAAGCTGCCCGTCGCAAAGGCCAGGAAATCTCTGACCAGTGGCGCAGGTACTGCACATGTACAAAGTACCAATAATCGTTGCTTTGCATCAAAGGATGCAACTCCAACCACATCTGAATTAGGCCTGTCAAAAGTGGCCCGCAATTTTTCGTCCCACCGATAGCATCTCCTGCACACCCCTGTCATTTCTCAAAAAATTCTGCACCACCAAATTAATTGTTAGTGCAAAATATGGGACATGCTGGAATTTGGACAGATGTAATACCCACACAATAGTGGTGGCACAGGAGAGCATACCCATAAACCACACACATATGGGAAAGCCTGTAAATATTATTTGGTTAATAATAACCCTTTTTTTTGGAGTTATTATAATAATATGCAGCACAGGCAAGCGTACCACTATACCACACATGCAGGGCAAACCCTTTAAAAATTATTTGGGTAATAATAAACATTTTATTTGGAGTTATAATAATATGCAGCACAGGTGAGCGTACCACTACACTACACAGGGCAAACCCTGTAAAAATAATTTGGATAATAATAACCCTTTTATTTGGAGCCATTATTATAATATGCAGCACAGGTGAGTATACCCCTACACCACAAACGGCAAAGCCTGTAAAAATTATTTGGATAATAATAACCCTTTTATTTGGAGTTATTATAATAATATGCAGCACATGCGAGCGTACCCCTAAACCACACACACCAGGCAAACCCTGAAAAAAATATTTGGATAATAATATAAGTATATAACCCTTTTATTTGGAGTAAATAATATACAGCACGAGACACCACCACTGGAATGATGCAGCACAAGACAGCACCACTAGACTGGACTTATATGGCAGTACCACTGGACTTATACGGCAGTACCTCTGGATTTATATGGTAATACCCCTGGACTTATACGGCTGCACCACTGGACTTATGCAGCAGTACCACTGGACTTATACGGCAGTACCCCTGGACTTATAACGGCAGCACAAGGTTGTGATTTTTGTCAGACAGCTGGTCACAAGATAATAGAATGCTTATTATCAGCAATTTCCAATTCAATGATGCTCGCTGTAGTATCTAACATACTTTATAAGATGAATGTGAATCTCACCCCATGATCATACTTGTATCTCAAATAAAGACCAAAGCAATAAAATATACAATTTAATATGTTGAATAAACTTACTGTATATCTGGTGAGTTCTAATGTCATGAGATTACTTTTGTGTTCATAGGGAAAATTGTATTTAAGAAGGAATATTACACACCCTACTATAAATTATTAAAAATAATAGATATCCATTGTTTTTTTTGTTACCTACAGCCCTGTACCCTTATATTGCCAAATAAACCCTAAATAACTATTAACATCAATATACTTTACAGTAGGGAGTACATTATCCCATATATCTTTGCTGTAATTAGGTGCAGCAAAATTACTTACACTCTGACCAGAGGGCAGTCAAACCTGCCTTTTGCTTAATACCACTCCAAAGGAGATCTAAACTTTATTTACTTTATTTACTTTATTCAGTTAGGTGTTAAAATCCCCCTCCCCCAGTGGTGACACTGGATGCTGTTATTAGCCCCTTCAGAAAAGGGTGCATGGCCTCAAGGCAAGGGCAATAGTCTCTTGGAAGTCCCCATTTACATTATTATTATTATTATTACAGGTTGAGTATCCCATATCCAAATATCCGAAATACGGAATATTCCGAAATACGGACTTTTTTGAGCGAGAGTGAGATAGTGAAATTTTTGTTTTCTGATGGCTCAGTGTACACAAACTTTGTTTAATACACACAGTTATTAAAAATATTGTATTAAATGACCTTCAGACTGTGTATATAAGGTGTATATGAAACATAAATGAATTGTGTGAATGTAGACACACTTTGTTTAATGCACAAAGTTATAAAAAATATTGGCTAAAATTACCTTCAGGCTGTGTGTATAAGGTGCATATAAAACATAAATGCATTCTGTGCTTAGATTTAGGTCCCATTGCCATGATATCTCATTATGGTATGCAATTATTCCAAAATACGGAAAAATCCGATATCCAAAATACCTCTGGTCCCAAGCATTTTGGATAAGGGATACTCAACCTGTATTATTATTAACCTACAGGTATATTTTTGGATTGTGGGAGGAAACTGGAGTACCCAGAGGAAACCCACGCACGTACGGGGAGAATATACAAAACTACACACATTGTGGGTCATTCCTAGTTGATCGCAGCCAGCAACTTTCCCCGCCTATGGGGGAGTGTATTTTAGCTTAGCAGGGCTGCGATCGCTTGTGCAGCCCTGCTAAGCAAAAAAAGCTTTCATCAACCTAGGAGTAAGGCTGGAGCTACTTACCCTGTGCGACAGATCCAGCAATGTTCCTCCAGGCTTTGACGTCAGACATCTGCCCTCCGTTTGCCTGGACACACTTGCGTTCAGACGACCACTCCCCGAAAACAGCATCCAACGGTGACTATCCGCTCCTGAACGCCTCTCCGCTGTCAATCTTTATGTGATCGGCACTGCATCTTCTGTTTTCACTGTGCACGTCGTTGTCCGGTGACGGACATCTCCGGGCAATGACATTCGTGCGCAATGTGCAGTTCCGACCTGTTCGTACCGCAGCGAACAACAGCTGCGTTCGAACGGGTTGGAATGACCCCCCTTGTCAGGTTGTTTTGAGAATTGAACACATGACCTCAGTGCTGTGAGGCAGTAATGCTAACCATTACACCATCTGTACTGCCCAATCTGGAGGTGTGGCTTCACAGGAAGGGGGCATGGCCTCATGGAATGATCCCATATTTAGTATCCAGAGTCTTACCTCCGGCGGGGTCTCCCGGTGTTGCCGTCCTGGTGGTTGGCGTGGCCGCGATGGCAGGGAGCTGTGTGCGGCAGGTACTCCAGGACGCGTGTGTGGCTTCCGGAGGCCGGGGGCCAGAGTCTCGTGAGCCGGGCAATGCGGTGGGGAGTTGCTGCAGCAGTGCCCTCTGGCGGTGACACAATCCAGAGCTGGGCTAGCTATGTGCTGGGGGCAGCCATTTTGGAGACCTGAGATCTGCCAATGGAGTTCCCACTCTGTGTCCAGCCAATCCTGGGTAGTCTTCCCTTATAAAAGGGGGCTGGCTCAGAGGGAGAGTGCCAGTGCTTCAGGTTACTTTCTTGTGAAAGGTGCTCTAGCTCTGTGCTCCCAGGTTGCTCCTGGTGCCCTGGTCCTGGTTGCCATCATCTGTGCAATACCTATCACTGCTGCAGTCCTGTTGCTTAAGCTCATCACCACTCATGGAAGCACTCATGGGGACCCAGGTTGCAGAGCAGCTTCGGGTGCTTAACAGTGGTTCCCGCGGATGTCTTCCAAGCCCAAGTCACAGTCTTCATTTCTTTGAAGTCAGAGTTCTTCAGCCTCGTCTTTCAATCATGAACCACAGTCATTCAGGTCTTCAAAACCAGTGTCTTCAGCCTCATCTTCCAGTCACAAACCACAGTCTTTCAGTTCTTCAAAACCAGCGATCTTCAGACTCATCTTCCAATCACAAACCACAGTTTTCAGTTCTTCAGAACCAGAGTTCTTCAGCCTCATTCTTCAAGTCATTAACCATAGACTTCAGTTCTTTATTCAGTGTCTTTCAATCCCTCAAGTATCAGTGTACAGTTTGTTACTCATTAAAACTACAGTTATCCTCCTACAGAGTCCTCCTCCTTTCCTTATGCCCTCCTGCCAACTTTAACATTAGGCCTCCACCCCATAAGGAAGGATTACATTCAGCCACCTTGTCTACTTCAATCACAGGCAGCTGTCCCTTCAGCCAAAGCTCGGTTGTCAGAACCCCAACTTACGCCGAGCGTGACGAGCATTCCTGGAGAAGCTGACGTGCCCCTGGAGACTTTTTTAGTGACATGAGTCAGGCACTGCATGATAATGTCACAATGCAGGACGCAGGTACCAGTCACTGAGGAGGAGCGGCATTTTGGTGTCACTCCCTGGAAGTGTGCGGTCCACACTCCCATAGTGATGCCTTTAAAAAAAAAACACTGTAAGGATTCTAAAAGCAGTCAATACTCTAATCATTGAGTTGCATGGTTCACAAAACTCTGAACATAGTCACTGAATTCTGTATGTTCATATAAAACCAAAACAAGTGTTGTAAACGTCCTTTGCTCACTGCCCTCTGCTATATGCATACCCGAGTAACATAACAACTCACTTTAAACTAGAATTTAGATTGGAGTCTTGATACTCTGTTGAGCCTTGATACTTTGTGCATCATTCTGGTTGAGGTATATGGCAGTTGCTGTTGGCTGAGACATGTGTAGGACGGTATCCGGACTCCAGATCGACAACAAAAAGGTCGACACACCTTAGGTCGACGCCGATTGGTCAACACACCTTAGGTCGACATGAACAAAAGGTCAACAGGAACAAGGTCGACATGGAAAAAGGAAAACATGAGTTTTTCACAATTTTTTTTCTTTTTTGGAACCTTTTCATACTTAACGATCCACGTGGACTACAATTGAAACGGTAATCTGTGCCGAGCGAAGCAGAGCGGAGCGAAGGCACCATGCCCGAAGCATGGCGAGCGAAGCGAGCCATGTAAGGGGACGCGGTGCCCTAATTGGGGTTCCCGGTCACTCTATGAAGAAAATGACACCAAAAACTCATGTCGACCTTTTTCCATGTCGACCTTGTTCCTGTCGACCTTTTGTCCATGCCGACCTACGGTGTGTCGACCAATTGGCGTCGACCTAAGGTGTGTTGACCTTTTTGTTGTCGACCTGGAGTCTCAGACCCGTGTAGGACATGCATAGTTGAAAAAGCAGATGCAGAGGAGCGGAGCTGTGTGCATTGAGTAGTAGATCACCCTGGAGATCTACATGAGTGTGAAAGAAGATTTGGGTGAGTGATAGCACTGAGGTGAAGCCAGAGTGCAGGGTTACAGAGTACTTGCTGCTTTATGTAGTAATGAGTGGGCCACCAAGTCCTAGCATTTGGGAGAGAGACAGTGTTCAGTGCAGCTTTGCAGTGTTTTCACTGTGAAGGATCTATGGAGGCTGGCAAATTAATAAGTAATTCTGTACCACATCTTGCTATTCATATGTGTAAAGTGGACTGAGCTTTGCTAAGTACTGGAAAGAAATATAAAATGCTAAGTGCAGAATATATTTATGCCCTCAGGGCTGAGATATAATTGACAAAGTGTTGAAGATTCTGTTTCGGTGTGTGCAGAACAAACTGCAATATATGATAATTTTTGCCTTTTTGTGAATTACAAATACATACATGTAATGCAATAGGACAGTGGGTTTACTGTGCATCGTTCACCGATGCATGCATCAGTGACGGGACACAAAGAGGGATCCAGAGGATCCATCTCCAGAAACAATCCCTGTTACAGTAGACTGTAACCTACAATGGGCTGACACTATCTTCCGATGTCATTAGCTATTAGTGCTAAACTCCTCAAAAACCTATTGACTGCATTACAGAAAATGGAGGGGGCATGAGAGATATCGGAGATAACTGCTGAGATCTCTTCATGGTACATCTAAGGTGTTCTTAATATATACTTATACTCCCACAAATGGCTGTTTTGTATACTGTGTTATAGTAGTTCAGGAACTGCATTCTCTACCATGTCATAATTGAAGAGGTGCTGCAGCAAATAATGTTAATAAGTATATTTTAAATGACAATAGATTCACAGTTTGCTGGTTATTCACCGTAGAGAATTATTGATAGGAATTTAGTGCATGTTAATATTATTTCATTTGTGCAGAATTGTATGTCATTTGCATGGTAATAATTATTTTTATTCATTTCTATAGTCATAGTAAATTTCATGTCATTTGTATGCTGATAATTTACATACTCTATATTGCATTTTACTACTTGAACTAAAAGTCCTAATTTGCTAATAATACATTTCTCTGATTATTCAGCCTAATCAAAGTTGTCATGTTAATTCAGTGGTTCCCAAACTTTTCTGAATCACGGCGCTTTAGAGTATCAGAATTCTTTTCACGGCACCCCTAGGCCAAAAGTTTCTTATTGGGAAATTTAGAAAAAAATATTAAATTAAGTAAATTGTGTTTATACGTCATCCTTAGGTTCAGTTATGTGGTGAGGGACAATATTTGATTCTGTTTGTCCACATATTTTATGATTGCCAGCCACTAGCATTGGTTTTGACTATAACTTGGCCAAGGCACCTCTGCAAGTACCCTGACGCACCCCAGGGTACCATGGCACGTAGTTTGAGAACATCTGTGTTGTAATTTTACTGTGTACGGGCCTGGCCTCTCTGCTACAGCCTGGTAAGAAAGATCCTATGCATTAGTTGCCAGAAGACAGGAAGATCCACCGGAGCTGACGTCTCTACTGAAAGGTGCCATGTATTCCTGACTGATCTGTGCCCACATTTCTACACCAGTGTACTATATATACACATATATTATTATTACTGGTCTAAGTAACAGGTTATTGGGCCACATTAAAAAAAATTATATAAAATTTACTTCTACATTCTAAAAATTGATTAATAGAGAAATAGAGTAGAACTCTAATACCAAGAAAAGCAGCTAGCTTAGAAATGGGTAATCAAAACAAAGAAACAGTTCCTGAAAATGCAAACTTACTGATCTTTTGTATGACATACAAGCAAATCAGTGTGATTCTGGATGACCAGGACAATATTATATTATGGATAAATATTACAGCTTGTTTTTAGCTGATTAAGAGTTCATCTAAAGCCATTTATGGTAATAGTTGATGTAGTTAATGAAGAATAAAACTACTATGGTATTTCCTTTTTTAATAATCAGTTACACTGAGTTCTTTATGATACTGATTAGTTACTATATATTTCCATAATAATTATATTTATTGGATCACATTAACAAAGCAAAAACACACAGTAATATAATGGAGTCAATATACTAAACTGTGAGAATCCATATTTTCACTACAAAAATCCTTCTCTCTCAATATTTTCTATAGACTTTCAGGCTGCAATATCCCTGCAGGTTACTAAACTGCAATCAATGGTGTTCCTGCAACTGGGAACAATCCACACATTACAGTAAGGTTAGCAATTATGTCTCTTTTTTGACAGTAGACAAAAACATTGTATCATCTGTGAAGGGGTTTTGTTATTTTTATTTGTGACATGTTTATTAAATACTGTATTTTATGTCTCATACATTTACAGTGCCTTGAAAGTGTATTAAACCCCAAACATATTTTGTTATATTATGTTGCTGCAGATATTAACTATTTAGTATTGTGTTCAACCAAATTACCATTTCAAAATATGTTTACCAATTATTAAAAATGAACAAGCAGAATTATCTATAGTAAGAAAATAAATCATACCGCAGTACCTATAGATGTAAGGTCTTTTGGAAATTATTGCAAATCCTTCAATAATTGTAAACCTTTAATATGTTAAAAAGCATGTGATTTTGATATTTAAAATTTTTACAAATATTCTGTAAAAATGTTATGTACTCCATTTTCACAATAATATTACAAATTGCAGCATCTATCTATATCTATCTATCTATCTATCTATCTATCTATCTATCTATCTATATATATTAGGAAAAAAGTGGATGCGAGGGCGCAGAGATGACTTTAAAAAGCTACACAAACTGCACGTGATGAGTGGTATAATATTATAAAAGTTAAAAATATTAAAAGAATGCTTAAGTGTTTATAAATTGACACTCCTCCATATAGTAATGAGTGGCGGCAACCTTAATCAGTGTGATATGTGCTTAGAAACACATATAGAATGTGAATTTAGGAAGTGAAGAAAAGGGCGCATTCTAGTGTCTCAAGTATATAGTGTGAAAACCAATATTGATGAATGGACACTACTTATCTGATACAGTCTTTCATCGGTCATATGACCATTATGGGTATGACATAGAAGAAATAAAACAAATATAACATAGCGCGTACAGTTTTTATACCATTGTTGCTCAAAGAACTAGTTGTATACATTGAATTAAAAAACCTTTTAAGGGCAAATGTGTCCCTAAATTTGTGTAATCCACAGCCAGGGATTTAAAGATTTTTCACAATTTTAATACAACAAATAAATACAAATGGTAGAAATGCAAGCATACAAGATAAAAGAGAAATTTTAGCTTATCTGTCCACATAAAAGATCGGATACATCCTGTCTCCAATATTTCTTGAAATAGTGATAAAAATACAAACATACAAGATTAATAAATTTAAGAAGCTTATCTGTCCATATAGAGGTTCAGGTACAGCAGTCCCAATGCGTTTCGTCAGTGATTTGACTTCATCGTGGGGATCCCCATGATGAAGTCAAATCACTGACGAAATGCGATGGGTATGAATTGTATACTGGAAGATGTTTATATCTGGGGACCTGCAACAGACAACCCCTCACCAGATAGTCACCAAACAAGAGGCCCAAGGCCAATTAGTAAAATATTAGTTTAATATCACAAATTTGAACAAATAGATGTTACAAATAGTTCATTACATAATATTTGCATATAAAATTGTATAAAATAAATGTGCCAGTAAGTTATATCCAGTATGTTCAATATATGATGTTACTCCCAGATACTCCCTCACCTTTTTCAAGGTGTGAGCTCAAAGGGAGTATCTTCACAAACTGGGTTGATAGCTTTTGACTGACAGACCCAACGTGTTTCATCTAAACAACTTCATCAGGGGTAGCTATATAAAAATCAGACCTATTTGATACTAGTAGGTTTATATGCAAAAGATCACAACCTTAGAAATGAATACATTCATCTCTTATGTGGCTCCTAATAAGAGCTTTAATTGTAGCTGTTCTTGAAAATGCAGACAATCATATCCCAGTGTTTTATAAAAACCACCTGAATAAATTACTTAAATCTTGTAACCAAAACTGTTCTTGTTCAGGTTCTGGCACAAAGATATATGAGTCAAGATAGTATGGCTGATTTAACAATCGCAAGGGTATGTGCACTGAAACTTCCTCAATAAAGTCCACAAATGGATCCTAGTGGGTTCATCAGCAACCATATGTGTGGAAGTAGCAGAATATATATATATATATATATATATATATATATATATGTTGTGTATCCCATATCCAAATTTTCCGTAGTATAGAATATTCCGAAATACGGAATTCTTTGAGTGAGAGTGAAATAGTGAAACCTTTGTTTTCTGATGGCGCAATGTACACAAACTTTGTTTAATACACAAAGTTATTCAAAATATTGTATTAAATGACCTTCAAGCTGTGTGTATAAGTTGTATATGAAACATAAATGAATTGTGTGAATGTACACACACTTTGTTTAATGCACAAGATTATTAAAAAATATTGGCTAAAATTACCTTCAGGCTGTGTGTATAAGGTGTATATGAAACATAAATGCATTCTGTGCTTAGACTTAGGTCTCATCACCATGATATCTCATTATGGAATGCAATTATTCCAAAATACGGAAAAATCCAATATCCAAAATACTTCTGGTCCCAAGCATTTTGGATAAGGGATACTCAACCTGTATATTATATATATATATATATATATATATATATATATATATAAATTAAAAACTACAGTATAGAAAGCACAAATAAAAAATAAAAGTAAATAAAATAGTCAAATGTTTATTTTGTATAGAAATACGATCTACATTAAGCAGTGTGTAATATGAACCAGTTTTAGAATATCCTTTAGGATATAAACTGTTTAAGGAAGCGTTAATTAGGCTAGTTAATAATGAATAGAAAGACATATTTAAGAACGTTAATGGAGCAGTTAATTGCATTCTTTGCTGAATAAGAATTGAACATGTTTAATAGAGTTGTTGTACTTCTCTTACAGCTGCCTTTAGCACATTTATGTTAGAACTTCACCAGAGATTATGGATTGATGTAATGAACAGTACATACACTCCAATGGTAATCAAACTATTGAGTGTCCAATGTCTATTATCAACAAACAGAAGCAACGCATATTAATAAAATGGCAATTTCATTCTCTTTTACATGTTGCTAAGGACGTTACATTAAAACCTCAATATCCTAAAAAATAAGGCAATGTTATTAGTATGTCTACATTATCAAGTCATATTATTATGAGCAGCTCCTACATTAGACGTTGGCATGAAGTATATCATGTGTTGTGTGATGGCTTGGTGGGTAAGGTGCACAATAGGCCATCTGCACACATATCGCTCATTGCTGTCATGGGTAAAAGAGGCGATTTATCCAAGTTGCAAATAGGGATGATAATCGTCTTTTGGGCCAAGGATGGCAGTACTTCTGAAACAGTGCAGTTTGTGAACTGTTCATGTGCTGCTGTAGGGAAAGTGTATCATGACTGGACAAATGTCACCATTGCAAATAACCGACATGGAAACCGTGGAGCACCACGTGCCATTGATGTGAGAGGTGAACGTCGGCTACTAAGGTGCATCAGGGGTGACCGACACGCTACAGTGGAGCAACTCTCCATCAAAGTGAACCTGGGGGCTACCAGATATGTGTCTAAAATGTCAGTTCAGCACATCTACCTGCTGTCCTTGCTGCACACGGCAGTTGCTCTAGATATAAGCTGGTGGTCATAATAATGTGACTTAACTGTGTAAGAAAACAAATGCAGAAATCAAGTAAAGAAAAGGAAATATGAAAATAATTTTATTTATTGATGGGTGGGATTTTTTTGGTGATGGGATAAGATGATAATTATATGAAGAGTTGTTTAACATTACTTTCAGTATGGTAATAATATAAACTGATTAGAACACAGATTTTTTATAACAATAAACAATAAAGCTACAGTTAATAATAAGAATGAGCATAACCCATAAAACATTATTAAACAAGGAACAAATACCTAGTAATATTTCTTTTTAGAGAGCTAACATCAAATGATATAGAACAGCTTTGGACTTACAGGTAGTACCCAAACTCCTCTATGCAGCAAAATACTGTACTTTAACACCGTTATGAACAACAAGAAATAAAAGCCTGCACTACATTGTTATTTGCACAAAGGCATCTAAAATATGCATGCATTAATCAGGTTCTATTGCAGAGAAAAATGCTGTGTACTTTCCTGATCAGCTGGAAAATCCCCATTCCACCTAAATATGCTGTGTCAACTCCTGTTTCTCATTTAAATAACATTATTGCTCAATACAAAATCCATATTTTACATGTGCTTGGATAAAAGGATGTATTTCTGCACTGTGTGGTTGATTCAGACCTGGACGCAGCCTTGCGTTTGCACGCAGTAGTCACATGCAGCGGCTGCATCCAGATGGCCTGCGCATGCACAGCAGCTATCTCAGAAAGGATGCAATCACATAGTGATAGACAGTGGTGGCTGTCGAGGGGGCATTGACACAGCATTTTTGTGGGGGGTGGGGGGGGAATGCAGGTGTGTCTAGAGCATTTTTGGAGGCGGCTGCATGATGTCACACACAGCCCCTGTGAAACAAAAGATGGTGCCGGACAGTCTACCTGCACAGCCAAGAGTTGTCATCTACTCAATGCATTTGCAATTAAATTATGAATGCATCGCACTGCAACGCTGCATTTTCAGGCAGGGGAGGGGGGCGAATGCAGGTCTGTCTAGAGCATCTTTGGCGGCAGCTGCATGATGCCACATAAAGCCCCTGTGAAATAAAAGATGGTGCAGGACAGCCTACCGCCAAGAGTTGTCATCTATTCAATGCATTTGCAATTAAATTGCGAATGCATCACGGTGTGTCGCAACATACATGCTGGGCAGCCTTACCCTGTGCTGGGCAGCCCCCGGCATTTAAGTATATGGATGCAGATTTGCTGTAGAAGCAAGATCTGTGTCCATCTCTGAATTGCCCGCCATGCCCGTATTCCCCCACTCAACACAAAGTCCAAGGAAGATCTTAATCTGCCCACCTCCTCCACTGAGAAGGTGCTCATTTTTTAACCTCTACAGATGCGGCCCTCTTGGCCACAAATATGATAACCTGCAAAAATAGACAAGTAAAAAAAAACAAAAGTGAGCGCATCATTGTCTGGTGTTTGTGAGAGAATTGTGGATATACAGTCAATAAAGTAAAATGCAGAAATGTAAAATTCGTTTAAAAGATTTAAACTTTGAAAAAAAAATCTATTTAACATGACAACAAGCAAGTGTATGATATAAACTCATCATCATTTCTAAGTAAAAAAACCAAACATTTAATACAGCAGGAGTGTTTAAGAGCCAAGAGTCCATGTGCTGCAGGCAGAAGAAAACAAATACTCTGGCACAGTGTCAGAGACTTTACTAGCTTCTGTGCAGAGCCAACTTTCCAAATATATCAGTGGAAAGAAGGATACATCAGATGAGTATAGGGTGGGGTGGCAGTGCATGGGTGGCCATAGTGGTAAATTGATCAGTCTTGGGTGCAAGGTGTGTGGCATTGGGGGGAAGGCGGGTGCACTATACATTCTGCACATATGAGAGATATGCCACTCATTCCAGAATTTGTCATTCTAAAATGAATCTAATCACAGTAGAGGTTGAGATCCTTAGTAATATGCACTGTATAAAAATTAATATGCAGTGTTTCAAGAAATTGTAAGGCATATATACAAAAACAATGGCATTGTAGATACAAGTGTGCATTCTCAGAACGATGATGACATTGGTCTATATGCTCAGGAACAAGAATCATTCATAGCTTTATCAAGGTGGTGTGGCTCCATACTGTAGGTCATAAGGTTGCTATTTGTAGGTTCCTTTTAATCAGGGACACATATGAATTGATAGGTTTCACCTGATTTTAATCAGCCACGGGACCTGTGTAATTCATATGTGTCCCTCATTAAATGCCTCTTTTAGCAAATCTACCACAGGAACAACATGCATGGTCTAGAGAACAGAACAGAACTTTCTTTTCATACAAATTTAATATATGCATTAAAATAATTTAAGATTGACTTACGGGAAAGGAGTCTTTAGCCACATGTATAGTTCTTCATTAGATTTTGACAGTCCTCGGAAAGATCTATACCAAGCACAAAATCCTGAAAGGAGTTAAAACATATATTGAAATCTGGCCTTATCCCTAAATAAATTTCCTGGTCTTAGCCAGAATATGGTTTGCTCAAGGGGTCAAGTAGTTTTCTATATAATATAATATAATATAATCAGAGTCCTGTGGCAACCAGTAATTTGCCCATTTCTTCTGTGCAAGATAATGGAATAATGGGTGTCAAGTAAAGACAGGCATAAAATTTAGCATAAAACATGGGGGGGTTATTCAGATTTGATTGCGCATCTGTGAATTTGCAGAGGTCTGTGATCAGATAGCCGCTGCCCAGATAGAGTGAAACCCACCCTGTGCAAGTCTGCATACGACTTGCGAAAATCTCAATGATCGCCGGTCAGCTGCAAATCCGTTTGCAACCCCACCATTGAATGATTTTTCGAGTCTGTGCTGTCTGTGCGTAGCCCAGGACCTACTCCTACAGTGCAATACAGAGCCGGCCCTAACCAATATGATGCCCTAGGCAAGATTTTGGCTGGTGCCCCCTAGCACCACCGCTGGTTCTGCCTCTGACCTTGCACCTCTTTCCCAGCACCATCACCCCTCACCCATAGCAGTCCTTGTACCCCCTATATTTTAAATAGGAACAGTTCGCACATTTGACGCACAGCCCAAAAAGGGGCATTTTCTTGTTGGGAAGGGACATGGCCACACAATAGTAACCCCAATTCCAATTACACCACACAGTACTGCAACTTTATTCACATTTTATCTTGCGATAGTGTCCATAATTCATATTACATCCCACAGTAGTATCATTTTACCTTATAAACGTTACTCCTCACAGTAGAGCCCCTTATTCACATTACATCACACTGAATTGCTCCTTATTCACATTACACCATACCTTATTGCTCTTTATTCACATTAGACGACACAGTAGTGCCCTTTCTATTTGCAACGCCACATAGTAGAGCACCTTATACACATAATGCCACACATTAGTAATGCATTTATACACAATTCCACACAGTAATGCCCCTTACACATATGAGACACATTAATGTCCTTATAAACATAATGCGCCTTACACATTATGACAACCTTTATTAATGCCCTTTTACACATAATGTCCCTTACACATATGCCGCACATTATTAATGCCCTTATACACATAATGACACACATAGTGCCCCCTACACATTTGCTGCACATTATTAGTGCCCCTATACACATAATGACACACATACAGTAGTACCCTGTTACACATATGCCGCACATTATTAATGCCCTTATACACAATGACACATATAGTGGCCCTTTACACATATGCATATGTTGCACATTATTAATGCATTTTTACATGACACACATAATGCTCCTTACACATATTCTGAACACTACTGCACAACCAACCCACTCACATGCACACAGCACTCACACTTCCACTAACACTGTGACCTCTGCCTCTGCTTGGATACAGATGTGTCCTCACAAATATTGCATCAATGCTAACGTCGGGCACCTTTTTTTTTAATGAAAATGCATCTTATTTGCATTGCTATGTGGCTAGGATACACAAACAGCTTCTGCTGATTAAACTGATATGCAGCATGCCAATATACTGTGTGAGACTGTGGCTGTATCTGCATATGAAATGCTACATACAGAATATAGGCATGTCGCATATCATTTTAATCAGCAGAAGCTGATGATGCCCCTAGGCATATCAAATGCCCTAGGCAATTGCCTAGTTTGCCTATGCCTATGGCCAGCTCTGGTGCAATAGAATCAGTCTGATCAGGGCCAGAGCTGACGTCACACACCATCCTTGAAAATGTTTGTCAACGCCTGTGTTTTTACTGACACTTCCAAAAAACGGTCAGTTACCACCTTCAAAAGCCGGCTTCCTGTCAATCCACTTGCATATGGCTAGTGATCAAAAAACTTGCTGGATTTTTTCACCGTTTGGCTTCTCGCACACTACGATCCGTATGCATGCGCAGTCAATCGATAATTGTCCAGCTTGCAAATTCACACAACAGCGATTAGGTCTGAATAACCCCCATAACTCATTGCATTTTAATGGATAATCAGAAAGTATTTCTATTTATTACACCAAAAAATAGTAATTGTTAAATGTGTAGTAAAAAAAGCAAATATATTTTTTTTTATACAAGATTATCTTTTTTTAATTTAAATTATATTTTATGACATTTTTGCTTGAAAATGTTATTGTAGTGCAGTGACATGTCTATGTTACTATAGTGCACTGATGGGTAACCTGAAATAGTTCAATGGTCATCCTCCAATCTCCCAAACCCTAACAGATTACTATTAATTTCAGCAATGATAAACAACCCCAAATTGATCTTGGCACCTCCACATCCCTACTATACATGGCCCTCACTTTTCAACATTCTACCACATGTCGCTTATTCCAACATTCTACCACATGTCGCTGATTCCAAAATGTCACCACATGCCCCCAAAACCCTTCTTGCCACAAATATGGACATGTCCCTTATATGGACATGTCATAAATTATTCACACATGCTCTCAGATCCCTAGAAGCCTTCATATCCTACAGTATGTACTAAAAAAAATCCCCTACATTTCATTATGACCTCCCCACGTCTCCCACATACCACTTAGACCTCCCCATACACCTGTCACATGCTACTCTGACCACCTCATATGCTACTCAGATTTCCTTACATGTCACTTTGATCTCCATACATGTCAATTACACCTCTACACATGTCTCTTGTAAGCCGCTCATACTTCCTCACATCTATTCACACTACTTCTCATATTCTCATCCGCTTCTTAATTTACAGCCTATAAATACCTTCACAGCCGGAGCATGTAGATGGAGGAAGAATAAAGAACACATAGTGTAAAATAGTAAAAAACAAAGAAGCGCTGTCATTGAAAGTATTATACAATTTATTAAAAATATATATATATGATAATCACAAAAATAAAACCTGGTATCCTGTAATTTGATAACACAGCATATATAGTATAGCAAGCATCAATACTTATTAGTAGCAGCAAATGATGGACATATTAACAAAATCCCCTAAAACGATATAACCACCTGTGCTTCAGATGGTAATATAGCACTTGTAATTTAAAAAAGGGCTCCTTGCTGGGAGCTCCACATGTGGGTTAATTAGACGTATAGGCTCATAAGATGATTTTATGGATTTAAAAGTCCATCCGTGGTGTAAATATAAACAGTTCACCTTTGTTTTGTCCACTTTATAATATCTGCTCCCAATACTTATTCCGTATTTTAGAAAAGGCTTTTTACGGGTGATTTTAATTAGCACAATTCCGTGCACAGCACAATGACATTTAAGCATGGAACGCTATTTTGACAGTCTCGTATTGTGCTTACCCCAGCCTCTGCTGATTGCAATTATTCGGTATTTCCTTTGAAAATGTTGGGCGCCGGCTGCCCACGCCACTTGACTGCGGCACCGAAGGGATGAAATAAAGCAGAATGTATTGGTGAACTGAACGCTCGGAACCGCTCACTTGCAGTGATATAGCGGGAGCCGTCAGAGACGTGCCTGTAGCTGGAGCCGTTCGAAGACGTGCTTGTAGTCTCTGGTGGTGGAGAGAAGCAGGATACCAGACAGGATACTGGGAGGAATGCTTTAGTGTAAAATGCACTGTATTACCTACATACCCGACCCCCCCCACCCCACCCCACCCACACAAACACACACACACACACACATACATATATCTCTTTTGTATGTGCACCATGCCCCCCTTGTGTGGTGCAGAGTAGTTTACATGTCACAAATGCTACTTTCCAGGCTCATTCTCAATTGGATTACGCAAAACTTTATCAGATGCTTTGGATTAGAAAATGTATCTGTTGTAATTAATGGAGATATTGATTGAAGTCCTCTTGTAACACCATTGCAGTCCAGCTATTTTCTTTTTTTCTTTTGTTTTTGGAAAGCCACAAATGGGCATAATATATACAATGCACATATATCTTGGGTGCTGTGTTCAAAATCCCAACAGTCTGGACAGTCAGAAGATCCTGATGGATCCAAGAGGTAAGTGCTAGGGTTACGCACTAGGTGGAGTTTTAGGGTTAGGCTATGGGAGTGGGTGAGTTTAGGGTTAGGATGTGGGAGGGGACTTTTAGGGTTATGCTGCAGGAGGGGTGGGTTGGGATTGGGGGTATGGTGAAAATACTTACTAAGAACAGTCGGTATTCTGGCCATCGGAATTCCACTGTCAGTCTTCTTACAGGTGACTGATGCAGTTACATACAGTTGTTGCACTACTTCACCAATGCCACCCCTAACCTGCATGTTCACTTTACATCCACCCATGGTAAATATTTTTTCCTCTGGTCCCATACTATTCCCCATCTCCCACCACATATACATAAAATGTCATGCTCGGCGTAAGTTGGGGCTCCGACAACTGGTTTTTGGCTGAAGGGACAGCTACCTGTGAGGAGAGTTAACGAGGTGGCTGAATGTAATTCCTACTCATGGGGTGGAAGCCAAACTAAGTATTAACGTTGGCCGGAGGGCATAAAGAAAAGGAGGACTTCGTAGGAAGATCACTGTAGTTTTAATGAATAATCAGGCTGTACACGAATATTGGAGCAATTGAAGAAACTGGAAGAATTAGAGTCTATGGTTAAATGAGAGTGAAGCTGAAGAACTCCGGTAAAGAAGAACTGAAGACTGTGTTTTATGATTAAAAGATGAGACTAAAGAACTTGGACTTTGAAGAAATGAAGACTGTGGTTTGTAATTGAAAGATGAGGCTGAAGAACTTGGACTTTGAAGAAATGAGTACTGTGGTTTGTGATTGAAAGATGAGGCTGAAGAACTTGGACTTTGAAGAAATGAAGACTGTGGTTTGTGCTTGAAAGATGAGGCTGAAGAACTTGTGAGTTTGAAGAAATGAAGACTGTGGTTTGTGCTTGAAATATGAGGCTGAAGAACTTGGATTTTGAAGAAATGAAGACTGTGGTTTGTGATTGAAAGACAAGGCTGAAGAACATGGACTTTGAAGAAATGAAGACGTCTGTGGGAACTGCCATTAGCACCTGGAGCTCCTCTATGACCTGGGACCCCGTGAGCGCTTCCACGAGTGGCAACGGACTTAGACAGCAGGACTGCAGCAGAGTTTAGGTAACCGATGGATGAGAGCAACCAGGACCAGGAAACCAGAAGTAACCTGGGAGCACAGTGCTGAAGAACCTTTCACAAGGAGGTAACATGAAGCACTGGCACTCTCCCTCTGAGCCAGCCCCCTTTTGTAAAGGGAGAACACATAGGATTGGCTGGACACAGATTGGGAACTTCATTGGTAATACTCTGGTCTCCAACATGGCTGCCCCCAGCACAGGAGACATACTTAGCTGTTAGCACACAGCTTTAGCCAGCGTCTAGCTCTGACACACTATACTGTGTCACCACTAGAGGACCTTACCGCAGTGACCCCCGCCGCAGCACCTGGCTCTCCAGACCCTCTGCCCCCGGGCCCTTGGCAGCCGCACATCCGTCGAGAAGGACCCACCGTCAACAGCTCCCTGCCACCACAGCCGCGCCAACCAGCGGGATGGTAACCCGTGGGAGCACCCACCGGAGGTAAGGCTCCAGAACCTGACAGAAAAGACCTAATCGTCAGTTGTGATACTCAGACAGCAGTGTCTATTTATTTATTATCTATTTATTAACAGTTTCTTATATAGAGCAGAGCCTGCAATTTGTTGGCAGTGACATGTCTTTTACATAAAGTAATGGCAGCAAATCAGATATTCTGTCAATCTTCCTCTCCTTGTGGCTCGATCATGGCCAAATTAAGGGTTACATGGGCCTGGGCTGAAAATGATCAAGAGCTCCAGCAATCCAACTCAGCAGTGAGCAGTGATAGGCACAGGAAGGAGCTGGGGCATGCATCAGAGTAAATGGTCTGACCCATTTGTTTCTGATCTAGGTTATGCTTAACCACTTGTCTGGCATGGTCGCATCAGATGCGACCACACCAGGCAGTGTTAAATCTGACCTGGTCGCACAGGATGAGACCAGTTAGATAAACAGTGTTAGCAGCAGCAGGGAAGAGAAACTTCCCTCTGCTGCTGCTGTCAGAGGGACCGGAAGGTCCCTCTGCCTCCCTGCACCCTCGCCCCAGTGTTGCCGTGCTGCCGATCATTGCTGATCGGTCAGCATGGCAGGACCTCCCACCCAGCGGCTGCAGACAATGGCAGCCGCTGGGAAATGGTTAAAACAACCCCAGCTCCCAAGCCACCTCCAGACCCCCCCTGTGTACCTGGCAGATGTCTTGGGGGTAAAAAGTAATTTTTTGATGGTCGCAATGTTACCGATGTTCCAATGTTACTGATCTTCATGACTGATGTACTGATGTTTGAGAAAAAAATGTAAAAAAAATTCAAACTTTTTTTTCCTTTTTTTTTTTTAACTAAAATAATTTTTAATAAGGTTAAATTCATGTTCTTCACCTATATCACTCATAAAAAACCCGACAATTTTGGAGCGCTTTTGGAGGAAAAAATCATCAGTTAAGTTGTTAAAAGCTGCTGGTTGGCTGTGTATGCAGAGGACTGCCTTAAGGGAGTGTCTCTGAGTGATATGCAGGACAGACCCAGGTTCAGTTTAAATGGGGCGATCCAGGAATAACTTGGGTCGGAGTTATGTAAAAGGAGTCTAAACTAGGTCTCACCTGGCTTCTTCCAGTGTTTAAAATCCCTAGTCGGACCCAGGATTTTGGTGTAAAAGGATTAGTATTCAGTTTCTCCTGCAGGAAATATGTAATATCAAACATATGAAAAAAGCTGCCCACAGTTTATCTATATGTTTTATTTGTTCTAAGTAAGATATATGTACACTGTATAATGCCTGGTTATTGGGCATTTAAACATGTGCAGCTTTTAAAGAGAACCAGTTTATATATTAGCTTGAAATTTTTACTTTATGCAAGCTGATTATTTTTACGATTACTCTGGTTACCAACTGCCAAATTTTATTATTGAATTAGTACGAAGAAATACTTTCACGTATATTTCCTAAAATAAAAATAAAGGACAGGGCTGAAAATTGCCAGCATCCAATAACTCACTGCAGAGCTGTTTTCATTATACTGTATTTTTATTTGTGGCACATGACCAAAACATTATGCATATTTACAACATGTAAATTATATGTACTGTATTATACATTTTTAAACAAGTAAAATTTTACCACAGCTCCTTCATCGTGTACTAAATCCCAATGTGGGCCCTCTGACTAAAAAAGTTTGTGTGTCTCTTGTAAATAAATAGTGCTACTCAAGGCTTCTCTGAGATAAACGTACTGTACCTGCCACATTAGACCTACTCTGTCCTATCACCTTCTGACTGAGGCACAGCTAGATAGTCAGGTTTGGTTAGAGGGGTCTGCTCCATTTCTTTAAACAAAATATTTTTAAAATTGTATAACCAGTATATATCATTATTAATTTTTTGTGTAGTATTATAATTATTATTATTACAATGGTTGGGATGCAGTTAAGTTCCCAAAGGACGGGATCCCGGCACTCAATATACAGACTCTGGGATCCGGAAGGACAGTACAAGCCCAGCATCTAGATACCAACGTCACTCGGGATACCGGCGTCAAAATACCGACAGCCGGAATCTCGAATGTCCTTCCAGAGGAATGTGTTGGCGTCCTGCTGCGGGGAGGGGGGGAGGTTAGGTTTAGGCATGTGAAGGAGGGTTAGGGTGCAGGGACAGGAAGGCTAGGGTTAGGTACCGGGGAGGGAGGGTTAGGTTTAAGCACTTACAAGGGGAGGTTATGGTTAGGTACCAAGCGGAGTGGGTTAGGTTTAGGCAGCAGGGAAGGGAGGGTTAGGTTTAGGCATGACTGGGGAGGGTTAGGTTTAGGCACCCACAAGGGAGGGTTAGGGTAGGGGCAGGGGAGGATTAGGGTACTTTCCAGGGGGCTGTCGGGATTCTGATGGTCAGGATGCTGCTGTTGAGATTCTGACCATCGGCTTCCCATCCATCGGGAAATGATACTGAACCCCGATGGAAACATACTGTTTGCAGTTCAGACTACCTACATCACAGGATACTGTATATCATCTCCAACACACTGTACTTTATCCAAACTTCTTTTTTACTTAGTTAATACCAAACAACATTCTAGTCCGTGCTAATTAGGCCATATATTTATAGAATACCAACTTCACACATGACTCCAAATTATGTATATTGGGGGTAATTCCAAGTTGATCGCAGCAGGAATTTTGTTAGCAGTTGGGCAAAACCATGTGCACTGCAGATGAGGCAGATATAACATGTGCAGATAGAGTTAAATTTGGGTGGGTTATTTTGTTTCTGTGCAGGGTAAATACTGGCTGCTTTATTTTTACACTGCAAATTAGATTGCAGATTGAACACACCCCACCCAAATCTAACTCTCTCTGCACATGTTAAATCTGCCTCCCCTGCAGTGCACATGGGTGGTCATTCCGAGTTGTTCGCTCGTTGCCGATTTTCGCTATATTGCGATTAGTCGCTTAATGTGCATGCGCAAGGTTCGCAGAGCGCATGCGCTTAGTTATTTTACACAAAAGTTAGGTATTTTACTCACGGCATAACGAGGAATTTTCATCGTTCTAGTGATCGTACTGTGATTGACAGGAAGTGGGTGTTTCTGAGCGGAAACTGGACATTTTCTGGGAGTGTGTGAAAAAACGCTGGCGTTTCTGGGGAAAACGCGGGAGTGTCTGAAGAAACGGGGGAGTGTCTGGGCGAACGCTGGGTGTGTTTGTGACGTCAAACCAGGAACGAAACTGACTGAACTGATCGTAATGTCTGAGTAAGTCTGGAGCTACTCAGAAACTGCTAAGAAATTTCTATTCGCAATTGTGCTAATCTTTCGTTCGCAATTCTGCTAAGCTAAGATACACTCCCAGAGGGCGGCGGCTTAGCATGTGCAATGCTGCTAAAAGCAGCTAGCGAACGAACAACTCGGAATGAGGGCCATGGTTTTGCCCAACTGCTAACAAAATTCCTGCTGCGATCAACTTGGAATTATCCCCATTGACTGATTCATGGATGAACATATTGTTTTAAAAGTTTGAAATAAGATGATAACTTTTAATCTGATTTAAGCAGATAATGTAAACGAAAATTCCTAGTTTCTTTTCAGTATACTGTATACATTCTGCCCATCTGCGTAGCCTGCACAAACACCAAACCCCTCACCTTTTAACTCCGTTTTAGAATCCTACCCTCCAGGACAGCAATGATTATACAAATAAAATATAGTGTTCTGACATTTAAACTTCAAATTTCAGATTCATCTATCATTCAGAAGGGCTCAGAGGCACTCTTCCAAATAATGTTTCATTTACAAATAGCTTACTCAGCAACAAACTACAGCAGCATAACAGACTTTAGTGATTTGATAGAATATATAAACAATTGGACATGTTTCTGCATTCTAAATCTTGTAGCTGTCAAGAGAGAAGAGAAGTGGGTTATTAAATAACAAAAAAAAAAACAAATAATTAAAGTAAATGTACCATCTTATTAATATTGGTTTAATTGCACATTAAATTGGGATGTGGTAAATTTAGAGGTGATTAAAAGTCTCTACAGCAGAGTCTATGGAATGAATTCAGCTCTGCTTGGAAATGTTGGTATTTGTGTCCCAAAAATCATAATCATTGCCTCATTTTAGTTAGAAAAATTTCATTTAATTCTGTTTCATTATATAACAACTTTTAATACTATCAAACATCACAAACCATGTCTGATTGCCCTTTGTGGGGGTATTGCTGCCCCATTGAAAGTTAAGTTTGTTGTTCAAAATTGTTTAAAAAAAAAAAGATCTAATATATAGTTTTCTACCTTATTACTTGGGCTAATAATGATTACAATGATGTTTTATTTATGTTTTACAGTGTATGATATAAAAATAGTAAAAATACTTATGCTAATTTGTATAAGTTATGAATGCCAAATTTTCAGATATCATCTCATTCAGTGGAGAGACTAAGCGCAGTTAGGACTATCCTCTTATTAGCTCTATATACCTGTATTGGAACCACATATCTGTATTGTAACCAGTGGTGGCTCCAGTGGTATGACTGCAGCACAGTCCAAAATTCAAATAGGGGGGGGTCACACAAACTGCCGCCCCAAACAATGACAAACATCACTGGACGGGACTCACTGACAGATTGTGTGGCTCCCCTATTTTAGTTTTAGACTGTGTGCAGCCCCACCTCTGGAACCACCACTGATTGTAACCACATACCTACATTACCACCAACCATGTTTTTATCAGATTCCCATAATTACATTGGCTACACATAGCAGCAATATTACAGTAACATACCCATCATGATCTCATTGACCCACTTATTGTAGGCTGTATATCAAAATGCAAAGTTGTCAAGCATATTATAATGCCTCGTGCACATCATATACAGCTAAGTTTCTAGGACCCAGGCTAATGCCAATCACATATGATACCATGTTCATGGAAGGATCACAGCAACATTAATTTCATATAAATATCAATACCAATTGTATGAGTTTCACCAGGAAAGTCCTTGTAATATCTCCATGTGTCTAGCATACTGTATAAATCTGTAACTGAACATGAGTAGTATGAAAGAAGCACACTCACATCAGTCTTCACTGCATACCTGGTCAAATATCCACAGAAAAGGACATACAGTGGGAGTGTTTACTCATAGGGTCACTGCATGTGCTGCACTGCTTGTTTTACACTCACAGTCTTTACTTATTGGAGCACATGGTCAGTACATCTATGTATTTTGTGTTCACTAGGGATGAGCGGGTTCGGTTCTTAAAGAACCGAAACACCCTCCCCCCTGAACTTTGAGATACAAGCCCGATTCAGTCAGGCTCGTTTTTCATGCCTAAATCGTATCTCAAAATGAGGCAAAACATCATTATCCCACTGTTGGATCTCGTGGGTTTTGGATTCTTTATAAGTCCCCGGTGATTGGCGCCATCTTCACTCCAGACTTGGAGAGTGCACAGGACGTGTTCCTTCTGTGCTGCTGTAGTTAGGGAAAGGACAGGAGAGAGTAAAGGGGGGCAGGAGAGAACAGAGGGGGGCCGGAGAGAGCAGTGCTGCTTGTATAGGTGTGCTTTGTCAGTCACTATGTAGTGCTCTGCACAGTAGAGTAGTACTCTGCACTAGCATACTGTGGCTGTGTATAGGATGGACCAGGTGTTGTTCTCTGTCTCTAAGGGTCTGTGTACTGCTGTATACTACTGCTATATATCTCTGTGTGATCCAAAGCCAAAAATATATTTAATTTAATTGGTGCAACACTCTGTACTGCAGCTGCCATACACTAACACTACTGCTATATATGTGTGTGTAATCCAAGGTCAAAAATATATTTAATTGGTGCATCACTCTGATTACTAGTGCTGCGGCTGCCATATACTCCTGCAATATGTCCTGTGTGTGTGTGATCCAGAGCAAAAAATATATTTCTATTGGTGCATCACTCAGTGATGATTACCAGTACTGCCATACACTGCTGCTATATACCCTCTGTGTGATTCAAAGCAATAAATATATTTCTACTGGTGCATCACTCTAACTACTAGTACTGTGGCTTCTGTACACTACTGCTATAAATCCTCTGTGTGTGATCCAGAGCAAAAATATATTTCTATTGGTGCATCACTATAACTACTAGTACAGCGGTACTGATATAGTAGTGTCTGTGTGATTCAAAGCAAAAATATATATTTAATTTAATTTGTGCGTAACTCAGTACTGTGGCTGCCGTACACTAACACTACTGCTATATCTGTGTGTGATCCAAAGCCAAAAATATATTTAATTGGTGCTTCACTCAGTCACTCAGTGGGTGAGAAATGCAGGCAAAATAAGTGAAAGATCAGGTACCACCTACTACTATCAGTCCTGAAGCTGCTGCCACTAGTCATGACAACAATGCAATTCCGTCAACGTCATCGGCTAAGGCCGATGACCAATGTCATACAGGGCATGTAAAGTCAAAGAAAAAATATTTGAAAGTGCAAAAAAAAAAAAAAAAATTAAAGTTAGCTGAAGAGAAACGTAAAATTGGCAACATGCCATTCACTACACAAAGTGGCAAGGAAAGGCTAAGGCCTTGGCCTTTGTTTTTGACTGGTGGTTCTGCAGCTCATAATGATAATGTAAGCCCTTCTCCCTGTATAAGAGTTAAAAAAGGAAACTTGTAAAGGCACAAGAACTAAATGTGCCTCCAAAAATATCACAAATTCCCAAGGAGAGTCCAAGTGGGTCCACGGTTACCATGTCTAACCGTACTGTACTGGAAGAGGAGGCTCCTTCCTCCATTTTACATGGCCCTTGCAAGTGCTGAGAGGAGCAGTGCCGTCCATGTGCTGATATTGAGATTGAGGATGTCATTGTAGAAATACACCAGGATGAGGAGGATATTGGTGTAGTTGGCACTGAAAAGGAAGTTGACAATGAGGATTCTGATGGTGATATGGTTTGTTTGAATAAGGCACCAGTGGAGACAGTTGTTGGCCATGGGATGAAAAGGCCCATTGTCATGCCTTGGTAAAATACAGATGTAGCCACCTTTATCTTGACCGATTCTCCGCCTAGACGGACGTTTAGTCATGCTAAGGCGATAGCTGAGTTTAATCACAGGCTGGCGCGTTGAGGCGGTTCTAGATACTCAGCATGCATTACACATCTCCACCACTGGATGGCTAATGCTCCACTAATCAAGTACTTTCGATCGTACAGTATAGCGGCGGATTGATCTATAAACACCGTGCTTTTAAAATACATGTACAGTACATGAGCGTCTGAGTTGCCTAAAGCATAATGGGAATGGTGGGCTAGCGGGAGGCGGTGGAAAATATTGTGCTTTACAAATGCGAGCGTCCGAGTCCCCTAAGGCATAAACCAACACCAATGGAGAGGGGGGCGGGTGCTGTTTGCTGTACTTTTACACATGAAATTGGGAATCTCTCATGAGGCGTCGTGGGCTAGCGATGAAGGCTCCCACCTCCCATGCTGGGGGTCCAGGGTTCGAGACCTGATGTGCCTTCTTTTTTTTTTTTTTATTGTAATAATATACTGTATTGTATTATTTTCATTGTAAGACAGTCAATGGAAAGGTGCACACAAGTTACATATAAATCAGAGTACATCTGCAGGAGCGATTCTTTACGCTAAATGCAACTACACAGCGGCAATGAGTAGAAATGAGTGTATTCTGATGTAATGACTTGAGCAAAACAGTACTGTAGATCTTCGGCGTTTGTGTATTGCACAGGACCTGAATTCCCTCCCTGTCTACTGCATGATCTGTGCAGGCTCCCAGGGGGGAAGGGCGATGGGGGTAGGGGGAGACGATGGAAAATACTGTGCCTTTGAAATGCAATTATATGAGCGTCCGAGTCCCCTACGGCATAAACCAACACCAATGGGAAGGAAGTGCCAACCTTTTTTTTTAATGTGTTCCCGTGACATTCACTTTAATATTTTTTTTTTCTTTCTAATACATCCAATGGAAGGATGCACACAAGTTTCACATAAATCATAGTAGATCTGCAGGAGCAATTCTTTGCGCTAAATGCATCTACACAGCGGTAATGAGTAGAAATGAGTGTATTCTGAGTGAGCAAAACAGTACTGTAGATCTTCGGCGTTTGTGTATTGCACAGGACCTGAATTCCCTCCCTGTCCACTGCATGATCTGTGCAGGCTCCCAGGGGGGAAGGGCGATGGGCAAGCAGGAGGCGGTGGAAAATACTGTGCTTTACAAATGCGAGCGTCCGAGTGCCCTAAGGCATAAACCAACACCAATGGGGAGGGGGCCGGGTGCTGTTTGCTGTACTTTTACACATGAAATTGGGAATCTCTCATGAGGTGTCGTGGGCTAGCGATGAAGGCTCCCACCTCCCACGCTGGGGGTCCAGGGTTCGAGACCTGATGTGCCTTCTTTTTTTATTTTTTTATTGTAATAATCTACTGTATTATTTTATTTTCATTGTAAGACAGTCAATGGAAGGGTGCACACAAGTTTCACATAAATCAGAGTAGATCTGCAGGAGCGATTTTTTACGCAAAATGCAACTACACAGTGGCAATGAGTAGAAATTAGTGTATTCTGACGCAACTAACTGAGCAAAACAGTACTGTAGATCTTCGGCGTTTGTGTATTGCACAGGACCTGAATTCCCTCCCTGTCTACTACATGACCTGTACAGGCTCCCAGGGGGGAAGGGCGGTGGGGGTAGGGGGAGATGATGAAAAATACCATGCCTTTGAAATGCAATTACATGAGCGTCCGAGTCCCCTACGGCATAAACCAACACCAATGGGAAGGAAGTGCCAACCTTTTTTTTTTATGTGTTCCCGTGACATTCACTTTAATATTTTTTTTTCTCTCTAATACATCCAATGGAAGGATGCACACAAGTTTCACATAAATCATAGTAGATCTGCAGGAGCGATTCTTTACGCTAAATGCATCTACACAGCGGTAATGAGTAGAAATGAGTGTATTCTGAGTGAGCAAAACAGTACTGTAGATCTTAGGCATTTGTGTATTGCACAGGACCTGAATTCCCTCCCTGTCCACTGCATGATCTGTGCAGGCTCCCAGGGGGGAAGGGCGATGGGCTAGCAGGAGGCGGTGGAAAATACTGTGCTTTACAAATGCGAGCGTCCGAGTCCCCTAAGGCATAAACCAACACCAATGTGGAGGGGGCCGGGCGCTGTTTGCTGTACTTTTACACATGAAATTGGGCATCTCTCATGAGGCATCGTGGGCTAGCGATGAAGGCTCCCACCTCCCACGCTGGGGGTCCAGGGTTCGAGACCTGATGTGCCTTCTTTTTTTTTTTATTGTAATAATCTACTGTATTATTTTATTTTCATTGAAAGACAGTCAATGGAAAGGTGCACACAAGTTTCACATAAATCAGAGTAGATCTGCAGGAGCGATTCTTTACGCTAAATGCAACTACACAGCGGTAATGAGTAGAAATGAGTGTATTCTGACGCAACTAACTGAGCAAAACAGTACTGTAGATCTTCGGCATTTGTGTATTGCATAGGACCGGTGCAGGCTCCCAGGAGGGAAGGGCGTAGGGCAAGACAGTGGAAAATACCGTGGTCAAAGAAAGGGCATATTCAAAACTAAGGGAAACTGTCACACAGTAACAACGTTGAATACCTGGAACGCACGACGTCTGAGACGCACGACGTCTGAGACGCTCATTGCGCATAAGGACGGTGTCATGGCTGCTGTAAGGGACCGTCCTTATGCGCCCGGAGAGCTCCGTCTCCTCGTTCGCTGGTGGGACAGAAGTCTCGCCAGCAATGAGGAGAAGGTGAGGGCTTACAGGAGGGCCAGCAGGGAGACCCTCCGGACATACAACCGGAGGAGATCCGTGAGGTCACTGCAGAGGAAGTGGAGTGACCTCGTCCGGAGGACTCCAAGGCGCCTGCAGGCCATAAGGGATTGTAAGTACAGTACATTACTGTAGATTACTGTACTTTAAGTTACTGTAGTTACAGGTACAGTACATTATAGCACGGGCTGCTGTAGCAGCAGGTATCCGCTCTATACAGCACTGTATCTGTGGTAAACAAATGGTTAAACAAGGCCCAAACATTAACCCGGGTCAAAAGATCAATTTGTTTTTTTTTACACTTTCCCAATTTTTTTTACATTTACTATCTATGTCAAAAGCGACACCATCTAGGTCGACACACCATGTCATCCTATATCTGGTGTCAACCAATTGGTGTCAACCTAGATGGTGTGGCTTTTGAAATTGGTTGACACCAGTTACAGTATACTGTAGGTTGACATGGCCGTTAAGTTGACATGGAAAAAGATCGACATGAGTTTTACAAAAACAATTATTATTTTTAACTTGTATATATAGTTCTTTACAATCCACGTGGTCTACGATTGTGCAGTGTATCATGCAGTGTACAGTATATCCAATTTGAAAAAACTCTTGCGCTATAGTTATATAATTACAAGATATGGCTGACAAGAATGACAAACTCCTGATAAATTCAAAATATATTTACTATTGTATAAATTATCATATAATAAAACAAGACCGGTCTTTAAAACATCAAAAAATAATAACAAATATGTATACTTTCTAATACATGGAGGTGGACTTAAGCATACTCTGTGCACAGACGTGTAAAAAAACAAGCTCTATAGCTATATGGCTTAATGAGGTCAAAGAATGTTTTGAATCAAGTGTGGCTGCTGGTAAGACCCATATATTAATTGTTCCCAATGGATAGTCACTTTGTATCAAAGATCTTTATGATGTGAAGATCCAACATGTAACAATAGAATGGATATGAGCTTTTTGTAACCGGAAACTTTACGTGAGATGTGAGCAAGTGGTATCAGCACAAATGCATCCAGACGACAACCGCAGTGGCTTGGAGCTGCGGGAAATAAAGGCACCTGCAATGGCGCCCGCTGTGAGGAAGCCCCTGTGGGAGGAGCGAAACGCGTCAGAAGTTGATTCTGTTGGACCCCAGCTGAAGTTAGACCCATATCACGAACTGGCTGCAGCATTCTTCTGCCTGGAATTTGTTTTCATACAAAGAGGAGCCGCTGACCGGTGCCTGCAAACGGCACGTAGAGGTGGATACTCGTGGAGCATCGCGACTGAGCAGGTTAAATCACAGCGGGCGCCATTGCAGGTGCCTTTATTTCCCGCAGCTCCAAGCCACTGCGGTGGTCGTCGGGATGCATTTGTGCTGATACCACTTGCTCACATCTCACGTAAAGTTTCCGGTTACAAAAAGCTCATATCCATTCTATTGTTACATGTTGGATCTTCACATCATAAAGATCTTTGATACAAAGTGACTATCCATTGGGAACAATTAATATATGGGTCTTACCAGCAGCCACACTTGATTCAAAACATTCTTTGACCTCATTAAGCCATATAGCTATAGAGCTTGTTTTTTTACACGTCTGTGCACAGAGTATGCTTAAGTCCACCTCCATGTATTAGAAAGTATACATATTTGTTATTATTTTTTGATGTTTTAAAGACCGGTCTTGTTTTATTATATGATAATTTATACAATAGTAAATATATTTTGAATTTATCAGGAGTTTGTCATTCTTGTCAGCCATATCTTGTAATTATATAACTATAGCGCAAGAGTTTTTTCAAATTGGAGTTTTGTGGTTAATTGCACTTGGGTGGTCCAGTGTAATTTATTTGACCTGTGAACCCCAGGTCATTAACTTTTTGCAGCTGAGTTTTACTATATTCAAAATGTTTTTTAACAGAAAATACTATTAGCGCCCGATATAAAGAGGTTTTTTAGTGTACAGTATATGCAGTGTATCACAGTGTATCGTACTGCGTAATTGCAGCGTGTCATGCAGTGTACATTCAGTATATGGTATTGTGCAGTGAGTGTAATGCATAGTGAATCACATCGTGCAGTGTACTGTATACACATGTGGTAATTGCAGTTTTTTGTGCAGTGTACATTGTATCATATTTTGCAGGGAAATGTGCAGTGTAATGTGCAGTTTGTCGTATCACGCAGTGCATACAGTATGCACTGTCGTGCAGTGCATTGTGTGGTGTAATTGCAGTGTGTCGTGCAGTGAACCTGCAGCGTATTGTGCAGTGTAATGTGCAGTTTGTCGTATTGTGCAGTGTACTGTATCACATAGTGCAGTGCATATGCAGTGTTGTGCAGTGCATTGTGTGGTGTAATTGCAGTGTGTCGTGCAGTGTACCTGCAGCGTATTGTGCAGTGTATCGTACATTATCATTCAGTGTAACGTGCAGCTGTAATTGCAGTCTCCTGCCTACCACGCTGAGAGTCCCGGGTTTTATTCCCAAAGTTCCAGTCACTATTTTTTTGTTAGAAGGGAGATTTGTGTGTCAGATAGTGCAGTGTTCTAAGGGTCGTTACTGTGGCAGAAATTATTCTAACGGATGTTACAGTGGCCTAATGTGTTCTGACGTGCATTACTCTTGCATAATGTGTTATAAGGTTCATGTCTGTGGTAGATCTCTACTTTGTGACGTAATGTGGATATACTACTGCACTACTGTGACGTACAGTACAGTAACGTGAATAAGGTGCTCTACTGTGTGACACAACGTGAATCAAGGACAGTACTGTGACGTGAATAAACTGCACTACTGTGACATGACGTGAATATGATGAATTCAGGTGAGTGCTGCATCATCTGTCATGAAATAAATTTATACTGTAATGAACAGTACTGAGATGGTTAAGGGTGGGAGGGCCGCATGTTGATGTGTGTCATAATGTTTATAAGGGAAATGCTAATGTGTGTTACAATGTCTATAAAGGTAGTGTTCTGTCTAATACCCTGGACCTACTGTACTGTAGCGATACTGTAAGTGTACTGTATGTCACATTTAGAAATGTGCCCCTTAAGTTTTGAAGACAGTACAGTACACTATGCCCTCCTGAGTGATTAGGTGCAGGGTACTAGAATGAACAATTTCATTGATTGTGATGTCATAAAGATGCTGTCAATGTTGAATTTCATTGGCTGTACAGTATGCTGCTATTATACTGTATATATATTTTTACAGGGCTGGTAGCACGACGGCACAGGAGGCAGGACAGGCGCCGCCAAGCTGGTAAGTATTGTCAAATACAGTAGTGTACATACTGTAGTGATTTATACAGTCCAACCCCCTTGTCCTGACCAGCACAGATAACTTACTGCAATCCGGATGGGAGAGAGGGTGGGACACTTCCTGTGAGATCTGGTGGCCCGTGATGTTAAGAATGTCTGTTTACAAAACTAAATGTAAATATTAAACACACAGTATAAATAACATTGTAGATAGCTGAATACCCGTGCTGTGCTTCACTACGGGATGAGGATGGTAAATTACAGTGATACAGTAGTTGTTTATTAATTTACATTTGCTGGCGATCTAGTTTACTGTATACTTTAGACATACTGTATCTGGCTTCTCTGATGCAGATTGTGTAGTGGCCGGACCCCTTTTTGGTCCCCTCGCTCTTCCTACTATACAACTCTCAGTCTGTGGCTACTTTCTGCCTCCAATTCCCATCCTCACATCATGTTGGTGCTCCTGTAAAATAATCTTTTTTTTATAGTTTCTTATATAGCGCAGCACATTATCTATCTCCTGATATACTCTGTGCTGCAGGGGAACCATGCTACTGTACTTCAAGTATATAACTCTCAGTGTGTGGGTTTGTTCTACCTGCATTCCCCACCTCACATCATGTCACTGTCCGTGTCACATGCATCCCTGTTATCACTGACATACTGTATCATGCATGTCCTGATATAGTCTGTGCCGCTGGCCCACCCCTAGGAGTACTAGGGGTGTCTTATCCCCACAGTGTTTGTTCCCAGCCTGTAAGTCATACTGTATGTGTACCGAGTGTGTTGTAAATAGGTCCAGGCAGTGGGGAGTTATGCTGTCTGCTGACATATTCTGTGCTGCTGTCTCCCCCCTAGGGGTGCTAGGGATTTCAAATTGTATTAGTTGCGTCCGCTGTGTTTTAATACGCTTGTATGGCAAATTTTACGATCCTCACTTGTAAACTGTGGAATTGTATAGAAAGACAGAAGGACAGACATTCGCTTTTATATACAGTAGTAGATAATTTATACACAACTTCACTTACGGTACTGTAAAAAAAAAATTCACAGTACCACCGCCACCTGCCAGCTCACACCCACCACAGGCCCTGGCTGGTGATGAGGCGCCAGGCACCAGTGCAGCCGGTGAGCACACTACTCTCTGATTACTGCTTTGCTTCCTAGTGATATTGTGTAACGGGGATTCTGGTGCGACTGTCATCGTTACACTACTGTACATGTATCCTGGATACTGTACAGTACATGTTACAAATTGACAGCTTCACTTACAGCATTGTTATTTTTTTTCCACAGTACCACCGCCACCTGCCTGCCCGCACCCACCACAGTCCCTGGCTAGTGATGAGGCGCCAGGCCCCATCTCATCCGGTAAGCACACTACTCTCCGATTTCTGGCTTGCTTCCCAATGGTATTGTGTACCGAAAATTCTGTTGTGACTTTCATGATTTGGGATCACAGCGGTCGGGATCCTGGTGCTGGATTCCACACACCCCTGAAAATGGCGGTGCCGATGTCTCGAATTGGGTGGGAGACCGGCTCCATGATCCCAACAGACAGGATCCTGATTGTAAGGACGCCAGATGCAATGAGTATACAGCCAGGAAAGGGAGTAGATTTAGGGTTATCCTGCGGCCATGGGTGGTTAGGTTTAGGCAACACCAGGGGGGACTTAGGGTTAAGCACCAAGTGGGAGGTTTAGGCTGCTTGAGGGTAGGTTTTTGGTTGGGGGGGGAATATACTTAACAACCCCCTGTGGGGAATTTCCGATTTGATATTCTTGCATTCGGGATGCCATCATCGGGATACTGAGCGCCGGCATACTGTATCTTATGATATTTTGATTTATTTTTATCCATTATTTACTGTACTTTATTTCATTGTACTGTACAGTAGCTTATGTTACAGTGTTATTTTTCAACAGCAGCACGTGCCCCACCCACCCAGGAGCCTACCCCATCTGCCCAGGAGCCGGAGGTAGCGAGCTCCGGAAGTGGTAATCATTTTTTTTGTTACAGACACACTAGTTTCCTACAGTATTAAGGTAATTTTTTTTTATTTTACAATACTTGTTATCTTTTACACATAGATCGCCTAATTATTGACACGGAGGCGGAAGAGGAGGAGATGGGGGAGCCTTCAGGCCTGCCTGGAAAGAATTGTAATCTACTGTACTGTACTCTACTATACTGTATTGTACATTTCTTTTTTATGGATTTATTAACAGTTTCTTACCATATATAGTGCAGCATACAGTATTCCGTTGCGCTTTACAATTAGAATAACAGTCGTAGAACAAAACTGTGTAAAAACAGACAGACCTACAGTACAGTAGAGGTAGGAAGGCCCTGCTCGCAAGGTTACAATCTATATGTAAATAGGTGAGGTTGTGTGTTCTGTACAGAGAGTATGTAATTGGATAAGGAAGCATTGAAGGTTATGTGGGTGGGTCTGGAATATGATACAGTAGGCTTGTCTGAAGAGGTGAGTTTTCCAATTGTGTACCAATGGGTTGGGTTCACATGACCAGTGGTCAGGATTCCAGCAGTCGAGTGACCGACAGCGGCATCCTGATTGCAGAAATCCCATCAAGTTGAGGTACGGTATCCTCCCCCTAACCCTCCATTCATACTCTGATTCCGGCCTCTTCATTCTGAATGCCGGGGTCCGGACAGCTGGTATTTTAGATACAGATACAGTACATCCCCTACCAATGGACGGTCATTCCACACTCCGGCTAAGAATGTCTCTCTGCCTCTCTACTTCCTGTAGCACTGTACTACTGTAAAGTATTGGATAATACTTTAGTACAGTAGTATTGGAAATAACAATGTCAAATTTGACTTTTATTTTCTGGCTTATAATTTTTTTTTTATATTCAACACAGATGTCGCTTACGTGGAGTTGGGGGAGGAGGAGGAAGAGCCACAGTATAGTAAGTACAGTAGGATTTTCTCAAGCCCATTCTTAAAAGTATTAAGCGAGTCCACTTTTATTACTTTTCATGCAGGGAATTCCAAACATGTACAATATTACCCTCACTGTGAAGAACCCTTTTCGCCTATGTGTGCGAAATCGCCTCTCCTCCAACACGAGTGACTGTGCACGTGTCCTCTGTGTCGATCTTATCAAAAACAGGTCCTGTGTATTGTCCCCTTACTGTACTGTATATATTTGTAAAGGTTAATCATGTCCCCTCTTAATCTCCTCTTTTCCAATGTATACATGCCTAGCCTAGCAAGCCTTTCCTCGTATTCCAGCTTCTCAATCCACTTGATCACATTGGTCGCCCACCTCTAAACCTTTTCTAGTTCCACGATATCCATTTTGTAGTATGGTGCCCAAAATTGTGCATCCTACCCACCCAGGGCCGGCTCTAGGCATGTTCGAATAGAGCGGCCGCGCAGGGCGCCACCCTTAATGGGCGCCACGCGCTGGCGCCGCCATATTCGATGCTGGAGCCGGCCCTGTGTGTGTGCTGCTGCAGCATTTGGCGGTCGCGCTGTGTATGCGCGCTGCGCGGCGCCGGTATCTAACGTCAGACGCCGGCGCCGCGCATAGCCCGCCTGCACAAGTGGCCGCCCGCCCGCCCGCCAGCCCGGACCCAGGCTCAGGCTCACTCGCCCGGCCTCCCGCCCGCCAGCGCTCCCACACAGGCGGACAGCAGTACTCCTCCCCAGCGCCGCAGGTATTTTTTTTTTTTGGGGGGGGGAGAACCGCACTGTGGGGGCATTTCTGGCACACAGGGGGCATTTTTGGTTATGTGGGGGCATTTCTGGCACTGTGGGGGCATTTCTGGCTCTGTGGGGGGCATTTCTGGCACTGTGGGGGCATTTCTGGCACTGTGGGGGCATTGCATATCTGGCTCTGTGGGGGCATATTTGGCACTGTGGGGGCATATCAGGCACTGTGGGGACATATCTGGCCCTGTGGGGGCATATCAGGCACTGTGGGGGCATATCTGGCACTGTGGGGACATATCTGGCACTGTGGGGGCATTTCTGGCACTGTGGGGGCATTTATCTGGCTCTGTGGGGGCATTTATCTGGCACTGTGGGGGCATTTCTGGCACTGTGGGGGCATATCAGGCACTGTGGGGACATATCTGGCACTGTGGGGGCATATCTGGCACTGTGGGGACATATCTGGCACTGTGGGGGCATTTCTGGCACTGTGGGGGCATTTATCTGGCTCTGTGGGGGCATTTATCTGGCACTGTGGGGGCATTTATCTGGCACTGTGGGGGCATTTATCTGGCACTGTGGGGACATATCTGGCACTGTGGGGGCATATCTGGCACTGTGGGGGCATATCTGGCACTGTGGGGACATATCTGGCACTGTGGGGGCATATCTGGCACTGTGGGGGCATATCTGGCACTGTGGGGGCATTTCTGGCACTGTGGGGGCATTTATCTGGCTCTGTGGGGGCATTTATCTGGCTCTGTGGGGGCATTTATCTGGCACTGTGGGGGCATTTCTGGCACTGTGGGGGCATTTCTGGCACTGTGGGGGCATTTCTGGCACTGTGGGGGCATATCAGGCACTGTGGGGGCATATCTGGCACTGTGGGGGCATATCTGGCACTGTGGGGGCATTTCTGGCACTGTGGGGGCATTTCTGGCACTGTGGGGGCATTTATCTGGCTCTGTGGGGGCATTTATCTGGCACTGTGGGGGCATTTATGTATCAGGCACCGTGGGGGCATTTATGTATCCTGCACCATGGGGGCATTTATGTATCAGGCACCGTGGGGGCATTTATGTATCAGGCACCGTGGGGGCATTTATGTATCTGGCACTGTGGGGGCATTTATGTATCTGGCACCGTGGGGGCATTTATGTATCTGGCACCGTGGGGGCATTTATGTATCTGGCACCGTGGGGGCATTTATGTATCTGGCACCGTGGGGGCATTTCTTGCACTGTGGGGACATTTCTTGCACTGTGGGGGCATATCTTGCACTGTGAGGGCATTAATGTATGTGGCACTGTGGGGGCATATCTGCGCTGTGGGGGCATTTATCCATCTGGAACTGTGTGGCCATTTATGTAGCTGGCACTGCTGGGGGGCATGTCACGTGTAGCTGGCACTGCTGGGGGGCATGTCATGTGTAGCTGGCACTGCTGGGGGGCATATCATGTAGTGTTCCCGCTAGGCGTCTGTGGCTGGGCAGTGTGTCTCAGTGCTCTACCTGGCGCAATGTGTCTAACGTGCTCTTATAGGAGGTTCTACCTGGTGCAATGTGTATTAGCTGCACTACTGTGTGGTGTAATGTGAATTGCCACTATAATGTGGCTACGCACCTTCCCCACGAAGTAACTCCCCTAAATTTTTGCTGCGCGCCTTCGGCGCGCACTGTCCATGCTTTAGCGTGTGGAAATGGGAACAACAAGCATTACAGTATGTACATCATTTTGCCCACCTAACTTAAAAATGTGCCCTCCCTGTGATCAGCAACCTGCCCTAAAAAGTGAACACTAGCACGTGTAGCTGGCACTGCTGGAGGGCATGTCATGTGTAGCTGGCACTGCTGGGGGACGAGACCACGCCCACTTTTTCAGGAGGCCACGCCCACTTTTCCAAGAGCGCGCGCGCCTTCGGCGCGCGCATGGGGGGGGGGCACTTTTACATTTTCTCGCTCAGGGTGCTAGTAGGCCTGGAGCCGGCCCTGTACCCACCCTCCACTAGCCTAACCCTCCAATCATACTCTGAATCCAGACTCTGCATTCTGAATGTCAGTATCCCGACAGCCGGTATTTTAAAGACGGGTACAGTATAGTACAGTACTATACTGTACATCCCCTACCACTGGACAGTCATTCTTTTCCTATTTTTCATTTTTGCTTTATAATATATATTTATATGATTTTTATTATTTATTTATATATATATATATATATATATATATATATATATTTGTTTTATATTCAACACAGACATTATTTGCATGGAGCTGGAGGAGGAGGAGACACAGTGTAGTAAGAACAGTAGGAATTTATCTCGCACATTCCAAAAAGTATTGACCAAGTCTGCCTTTACTACTCTATCTCAGGCAGGGAATTCCAAACATGTACAGCAGGCATTCCCAACCGCGGTCCTCAAGGCACACCAACAGTGCAGGTTTTAGTGATATCCAGGCTGCAGCACAGATGGTTAAATCAAAATAACTGAGCTAATAATTAAGTCACCTGTGCTGAAGCCTGGATATCACTAAAACATGCACTGTTGGTGTACCTTGAGGACCGTGGTTGGGAATGCCTGATGTACAGTATTGTCCTCACTGTGAAGAAGCCTTTTTCACCTCTGTGTGCGAAATCTCCTTTCCTCCAACCTGAGCAGATCTTATAAAAAACAGACCCTCCACAAGCTCCGTGTATTGTCCTCTTATATTTTGTAAATTTTAATCATGTCCCCTCTTAATCTCCTCTTTTTCAATGTAAACATGCCTAGCCTAGCAAGCCTTTCCTCGTATTCCAGCTACTCAATCCACTTGATCAGTTTGGTAGCCCGCCTCTGAACCTTTTCCAGTTTCACAATATCCATTTTGTAGTATGGTGCCCAAAATTGTGCATCCTACCCACCCTCCACTAGCCTAACCCTCCAATCATACTCTGATTCCGGACTCGGCATTCTGAATGTCGGGATCCAGACAGCAGGTGTTTTCAATACAGGTACAGTACAGTACAGTACAGTACTGTATGTCCCCTACCACTGGACAGTCATTCTGCTCCTACTGTATTATGAATATTTATCTACCTCCTGTAGCACTGTACGACTGTAGACTACTGTGCAATTTTGTACAGTAGTACTGTAACTGTACTCTACTGTATTTTGTTTATATATTTTTTTTCCACTCAGTAATTATTGACAGTGAGGAGGAGGAAGAGGAGGAGGAGAAGCCCTCTCCCCAACTTGGTAAGTAAACTGCAGTATTGTACTGTACTGTACATTGTGTTAAACTAATTGGTTGGGTTTGAAAGATATAGGATTTGGGTGGACTGCGCACAGAAATGTGCTAACGTTACGGGGAGTGCTGCTGGTGTTTAACAAGTTGGTCCTACTTGTTAGAATATTGGTGCAAAAGTGGAAATTTTTCACACTGCGCTCATCCCCGGTTTTGGGTTTGCATGTGTCTACACTAGTGTAATAAATGGTGAAAATGCTTGTTTGAGTTTCAAAGTGATGTTTATTTATAAATAAAAAGCAGAAATAGATAGTCCTGAATTAATTGCACTCTATTTGGCTGTAATTAGCCTTCTTGCTAATTGTGCATGAATACGCTTGAATCTAAAAGTATTTTGATGAAGTCCAAATGTAGTGAAAAAAATGAATGAAAAAAATGATGAAAAAAGGAAAAAATAAAAATGAATGAATTATTGAAAAACGAAGAAAAATTGAAAAAGGAGAGAAAATGTCTATTTGATTGAAAATCGGGCCGCGGCGTCCCGCTGGTATTAACTGAGTGCACTTTGTTTAAAAAGTATTCTGCTACTGACAGACAAACAGCAGTGGAGAGTGCGTGAGGAAGAAAGGGACTCCGGACTGGTCTGCCTCCCCCTGCTTCTGCCTCCGTCACTGACAGTTGCAAAACCAATCAAAAAGGACCATGAAAGACTGAGCACATGCCTTTCATTGGTTACACAATGTGACTGACAAGAACAACTGCCTCTCATAACATGAAGCACGACATCCAATCAGAACGAAGGAACCACAGATCAGCCTATTTATTCCTTCACCACAGGAGAAATCATATACACTTCTTCTCCCAGAGGAAGGCCCCCAAGGGCCGAAACGCGTTGGAGCATTTTCCCCACACTATCTACAACAGCTGCACGATCGAGCAGAAGGAGCGGAACAAGACAGAGAACCCGGTCACGTGACTGAAAACCAGGAAGTGTCTGCAGATCACGGACGACGGCCGAACAGCGAGGAAACAACTTGCCGCTGACACATCCAGCAGAGGAGGAGGAGATCAAAGGTGAGTCTCTGTAGGTGGGGGAAGTGCGGCAACGAACCACTCTGAGAGTGGTCGCAGTGCGTGCATCTCCCCCTCCAAGACAGGCACCAAACCCAGGCTGACAAGCCTCCGACCTGTGACAGAACACAGTCACAGTGACGGAGGCAGAAGCAGGGGGAGGCAGACCAGTCCGGAGTCCCTTTCTTCCTCACGCACTCTCCACTGCTGTTTGTCTGTCAGTAGCAGAATACTTTTTAAACAAAGTGCACTCAGTTAATACCAGCGGGACGCCGCGGCCCGATTTTCAATCAAATAGACATTTTCTCTCCTTTTTCAATTTTTCTTCGTTTTTCAATAATTCATTCATTTTTATTTTTTCCTTTTTTCATCATTTTTTTCATTCATTTTTTTCACTACATTTGGACTTCATCAAAATACTTTTAGATTCAAGCGTATTCATGCACAATTAGCAAGAAGGCTAATTACAGCCAAATAGAGTGCAATTAATTCAGGACTATCTATTTCTGCTTTTTATTTATAATTGGTTGGGTTTGCGTGACCAGCAGTCAGGATTCCAGCGGTCAGTGACCGACAGCAGCATCATGATTGCAGCAATCCCAACAGGGTGAGGTACGGTATCCTAGACCTCCTCCACTACCCACTGATTCTGGCCTCGACATTCTCGTCTCTGTGTGCGAAATCTACTCTCCTCCAACCTGACTGAATTTTTGTTATACTGTATTCAACACAGAATACTAAAAGTATATCTCATGGAATTTTTGTTTTCACAGGCCCTACACTGTCAAAGGCCGTGGCGGAAGAGGAGGACCAGCACCCTCTGTCCCCCACCACACTGCACCCATCAAGTAAGTCCAGTCTGGTACATCTTGCCTCTGTAGAGCCAGTTTGAGCAAGGAGAGATTGATTGGTTTGGACCCCCACCAAAAAAAGAAGCAATCAGTCATTTCAGTCACAGTCGTGTGGCAGACCCTGTCGCTGAAATGATGGGTTTGTTAAAGTGTGCATGTCCTGTTTATACCACATAAGGGTGGGTGGGAGGGCCCAAGGACAATTCCATCTTGTACCTCCTTTTTTTATTTATTTATCTTTGCATCATGTGATGTTTGGGGCAAATTTTTATACGTGCCATCCTGTCTGCCACTGCAGTGCCACTCCTAGATGGGCCAGGTGTTTGTGCCGGCCACTTGGGTCTCTTAGCTTAGTCATCCAGCGACCTTGGTGCAAATTTTAGGACAAAAAATAATATTGTGAGGTGTTCAGAATAGACTGGAAATGAGTGGAAATTATGGTTATTGAGGTTAATAATACTATAGGGTCAAAATTATCCCCAAATTCTATGATTTAAGCTGTTTTTGAGGGGGTTTTTAGAAAAAAAACACCAGAATCCTAAACACGCCCAAATCCAAAACCAAAACACAAAACCCGAAAAATTTCCACATCTCTAATTTTAATAAAGTCCAGGAGGGAAACATTCTCCTAATGAAGATACTGCAAGCAATAGGACACGAGGACGTGCACTGAGACTGGAGGGGGGTGGGGGGTTCATTGGGAATTTTAAGAAAAATTACTTCACAGAAAGTGCAGTGGACAAGTGGAATAGCCTCCCATCAGAGGTGGTAGAGCCTAAAGCAGTAGAGCTACAGTATTTAAACATGCATGGAAGAGACATAAGGATATCCTTACAAAGAAATAAGGCTCAAATAAGGTTTGATGTAAAAAAAATGGTAAAAAAAAGAAGGAGATTAGATGGGCAAAGTGGTTATTACAGTATTTGTCGTCAAATTATATGTTTCTGTATGTGCAACATTGTGTTGAAAATAGTACAGTAGTGTATTTCCTGTAATGCACCTTTTTTTCTCATTAATGTTTTTTTCACAGGCCCTACACTGGAACAGGCCGTCGAGGAGGAGGAGGATGAAGATAAGGAGGCGCAATTTAGTGGTAAGAATTATTACTGACATTGATCAGATGCCATCAGAGTAGCACTTTTGATCAGTTTTTTCTGGAAAATGCGTAGAAATCAGATGAAAATTGCACAAATCGGAATAGTGGATGGGGGACTTTAGATGAGCGTTTTAGTTTGAACTGGTGATGCTGCCCATACAGTAGCAAACTATCACATTCCACATTAACATTTATCTAGCTACACTTACAGACGATGATGCAGTACAGTAGGTAATATTTGATTGGTTGCTACTGTATGGACAACATCACCTGTTCTAAATAAAAATCCCATCTTGACTAAATTTACCTCTCTCTCTCTCTCTCTCTCTCTCTCTCTCTCTCTCTCTCCTTGCCACTGTCTCTCCATTCATCTCTCTCTCTAGCTACTGACAGTGATGAATTTCCCATTAGGCACGAGAGGCACGTACTGTACCTAGGAGCGGCATCTGTTTGGGGGCCGCAGTTGGATACTTACAGTATGCTGATACTGTCATCCCAAAAATTACCACTACAGTAACTGCTAAATATTTTAAATGTACTGCACAATATGCCATCATTGCATGGAGTGTAAATAGGTAGCACATACAGTACAGTACAGTACAGTATACATAATTCAAAACAAAAAAAAGTTGCTACCTTAGTCTAGTCATAATCACCGGCATACAGGCCACTCACAAATTTTCTGATGGTCTTGGTGGGGCCCCTTGGAATCACCATGCCTGTCACAAGCATTCCTTTTTTTACCCACCTGTCACCGGGCCTGGACACTAGTGTACTATTATTATACTTTTTACTGTATACTGTATCTTATAATATTCTTCTCTTTTACCCACAGACGACCAGCCAGAATACATGTTTGGTAAATATACTGTACAGTAGCAATAGTTGGTACTGTAATTACAGTATTTTTTTCTCCAACATTATTTTAAGTCAAACTGATATGACTAACTGTATTTTATCTTTTTACAGTCCGTCACCAACCAGTGGAGGAGACACCAGGTAATAGGAGAGAAATACATAATGCACTGTACTGTACTCTAACTTACTGTAACATGTATAACACTGAGCTGATCATCTCTGACATAACCTTACAGTACATACTGTACATTCTCTCCTTTTTCACCCTCTTCACTCCACAAATGCATGCTGCGTTTCCTGACTACTGATTTCTTCCTTAAACTGCCACCTCCAATATTTTGCAGAGGCTGCTCTCTACAGTACTGTATCTCTGGAATTCTCCAAGTCTAAAGTACTGTACAGTATATTAAACTTGTTTGTAAGACAGGCTCTCAATGCCCACTTCTTCATCACACCCAGCCATCTTTCATCCTACCCCTCTCTTCCATACTGACAGTCTATCCATTTCTGTCTTTCTGCTCATTGCAGTTAAATGCCAGCTGTCGGGTTAACAGTGACAATGCCGATAGGTGTAATACCTACGCTACATATGTTCCCACTTGTGGGTGTCCACGACACCCATAGAGGGAGAATAGATCCTGTGTGGAGTTATGCGAGTCACAAGTCTGCTGCATTGTGAGAGCAACAAGGCTGCAAGGAGACTTGGAGCACTCATCCCACTGCCGGCGTTCTGGCAGGAGGGATGCAGCTGTTGGTACAGTATATACTGTAAACTGTATATACTGGTGATTAACATGATATGCAGCATGCCTACAGTATATTGTGTGTGACTGCGTCTCTATCTGCATACAAAATGCATGACTAATGTGCAGTATTATGTGTATAAGGGGTACTACAGTACTTTGTTGTGTAACATATACTGTAGCAAGGGCACTACTGTGTGGTCTAATGTGAACAAAGAGCAATATGATGTGATGCAATGTGAATAAGTGGGAATACTTTGAGGAGTAATGTGGGGCTATCATATGATGTAATGAGAATAAGAAACACTATTGCATGATATAATGTGAATAAAGTTGCAGTACTGTGTGGCGTAATTTCAACTTGGGGAATTACTGTGTGGCCATGCCCCTTCCCAGCAAGAACATGCACCATTTTGGGATGCACACCGAATGTGCACACTGTTCCTATTTTAACCATACAGTAGGTTGGAGGAGCACCAAAATGAGGACTGCTATGGTTGAGGGGTGATGGTTCTGGGAAAGGGGTACAGGGTCAGAGGCGGAAATAGCGTCTGTGCAAGGGGGCAGCATCCAAAAACTTGTCTAGGGAATCATATTGGTTATGGCTGGCTCTGAGTACAGTCCACTGTTATTGATAGTACTCCCTACAACACCACCTACAGTACTGTAACCCTCTTTTTTTGCCACACTGAAGCTGTCATCAAATGCCATGACTGCTAATACATAAATGTCTACAGTATTTGTACTGTGGTGTTTTATTCCTTTGACAATTTGTTTATGACCTGTTGAAGCTAAACTCTTGTACAATACTTTATATTTTGAATGCCGCAATACAGTATAATACTGTACCTACAGTATACAGTAGTAATTGTATAGTATTGGAATGTGACTAATGTTTTCTTTTCTCCAATATAGTGCCAATGATTTATGGGGGCCCTAGACAGGGGCAAGAACGGTGGGTTGGCCCAGAAGCGGGCAGGCAGCAGCCCACTTATACAAGAGGTAAACTAAAGCAATGTTTAAATTACCTCGACAGCATACAGTAGTGTTCGATTTACTGTACTGACAATACAGTACTGTACATTGTAAATAACAAGATTGTCTAATATAGAGTAAAGTACTGTATTGCCATTACTACACTGTAAAGTATTCAGTATTTGTGTTGTAATACTGTCCTTTTTTCCCACAGAACAGTTGCAGCATGCTCTACAGCTACTGCGGGTGGTGGTCCACCTTTTAGTGGACCAGTTTTTTAATTTTTTATTAAGGTTAATTTAATTTTAATTTTGTTTAATAAATATTTTTGTTATATTGTACTCCATTGTATAGTATCTTTTTCTACTGTATAGGCTAGGCATACTGTACACCATACAATTATCTGGCAGATAATCTGCCAGATCTGGCTGTTTGGAATGAAATTCTGGTAATGGATGCGAGCAAATGACAATCATCCATTACCAGAATTTCATTCCTAACAGCCAAACAATCTATGTACAGGCAGCAGTTGATTGATACTGTATGCACACTTCTCCGTCTTCTTACTGTTTCATACTGTATATCTACCCCAAGTGTGCTTTACAAGGAATGCAGAAAGATGCATCAAGGGACATGGCAGCAGTACAATGCAAGGGACTAGGACACTATCTCATAGTAGATTGAGCATACTGTACATTGTAGCAATAGCATACAGTAAGTGTGACATGTACAGTATAATACAGTGGGTGGCATGTACTGTATCACTGGGAAACTGATTAGGATCAACTGGTAATGTACAGTACCAATGGTGACCTACTGTACTGTATATACAAAGTTGTATGTACTACAAAGTGCTAGTACAGTAACAGTTTGACCCTGCCTGGATGAAGCCATCAGAAGCCATAGACTCATGCCCAGTAACAGGGGGATAAAATGGGGGACACTTCTACCATGCCCTGAAATGCCCAAGGATTCTGCCCCTCAGCAAGCTTGTACAGTGCATACAGTACAACCCCTTCTCTTGAGTAACAGTGCTCCCCAGGCCGCCATAGACACCAGTGAAGCAAGATGCCTAACAAAGTTGTTTTACATACAGTATACCACTCTTAATTGAATTCCCATCATACAGTAGTACTAATTTATACAGTATAGTATATGAGGAAGTTGGGAATACAAAAATTGGAAACCACGTCATGTTTATTTGAAGAAATAAACATGTAACATCACACATATTGTAATAAGAAAGCCAACATCACACATACTGTACGGTACTTTAATCAAAAGGTAACAGCACAAATACAGTAACAATATCAACTAACTTTTTTTTTTGGTGGGGGGTGCGGGGTAATTTTTTTGTAATTTTTTTGTTTTTGTTTTTTTTGTATTATTTTTCGTTTTTGTCTTTTGATTTTTTAACACGGTCGCATACAGACACCAGAACGGAGAACAGAAACAGACAACAGCAGCCCCTGGATGGACACAGCACAATGGACTCAGACGCTTGGGGATTGAAACACTTTATTTACAGCATGGACGTGGGGCAAAATCAGTAGGAACATGTAACATCACACATATTGCAATAAGAAAGCCAACATCACACATACTGTACGGTACTTTAATCAAAAGGTAACAGCACAAATACATTAACAATATTAACTTTAACATTTTTTTATATTTTTTTAGTGGTGGGGGGGTGCGGGGTAATGGTTTTTGTACTTTTTTTTTGTAATTATTTTTAGGTTTTGCTTTTTTGTATTATTTTTAGTTATTGTCTTTTGATTTTTAACACGGTCGCATACGGACACCAGAACAGAGGACGGACAACAGCAGCCCCTGGATGGAAACACAGCACAAGGCCCCAGATGGACACAGCACAATGGACTCTGCTGCTACTGGATAGATACAACAGCACCAAAAAAAATCAACTGGTGCCAGGGGAATAAAAGGGGCAACTTGTACCAGGCCCTTACATTACCAGGGCCAGACACTCCCATCAGGAATGTGGTGAGCCAAGTTCATGCACTCCCCTTTGAGTAACCGTGCTGCTCCAAGTGGATTCAGCACAGTGCATGCAGGCCCAGAAAATTTACAGGTCATACAGGTACAGTGCCACAATTTTTTAGCTCCAGCTGTGTCAAGCTGATGTGCTGAAGCTAGGAGGATCATTAGGTAATGATCTGGTTTCATCAAAGTTGATCTTCCAAGGCATTTTCCTCTTCATTCTCAGCACAGCGTTTATGGTATCCCTTATCTTCCTCTTTTCTGGAGCACCAATCCTCACGCCGCGTTCACACCTAGCCATGATGTCATGTACCAGATTTTTGGGCAGCGGAAATTTGCCCTTGGCACCATCAAAGTTCACACGATTGGCCCACGTCAAGTATTTGTCGTATTGTACATGGTACTGGAACAGAGAATGTGCATATTTTTGAATATGTCCATTTGAAGCTCTGTACAGATGGTCGTCAAGGGCAGTGGAGATGACAGCCAGGTGAATATCGGTCAGAGTGCCTCTGAATGTATTGAGAAGTGGCCTGTGAGCAGGTGTGCTTGTCATCATTGGTGTTCCTGGCAACAGCACACTTGAATCCAGGCCGCTGCGGTCGTCCAGGCTGCTGACTTCGTCCAGGCTGCTGACTTGAACTGCTTGGTGGTGTGTTGTCATTATGGTGCGGCCAACTCCAACTTGCCATTCTTCCCTTGTTTGTTCGATGACTTTCTTCATGGCTTCTACCATCTGTTCCTTTATGCCTTCTTTAAGGCCAGCCACATCTGTCTGCAGCTGATTGACCTGTCCCCCAAGGTTACTTACCTGTCCACCAAGTTCTGCCTCCATATTGGTCAACTTGCTGAGTAGCTCCTTTACTAAACAGCACAGGTACACTGGCAGTCCTGCACTTTGGTGTTCACATCTGGGAAATCCAACCTTCTTCGTGGTGAATGTGACATGTCTTCTTGTCCAGGGGTGGCTACATGGTCCAAAAAAGAAGCTTCATGATGCAGCGTGTTTGTCACGTCCTCTAGCACCGGTATTTCCAGATTCATTGGCTGAACACCGTGATCTGCAAGAGATGGAACAATGACATCATTTGGAAAACCACATATCTGCCCCAAACTATTATTCTTTGCCTTGGCATTTTTTCGTGGTTTCACCACATTTTCTTTCTGAGCCACCTTTGCAGTTTTCTTCTTCTTTTGTGGGACTAATGTAGCAAGTTTCTGTGCCACTGATGGGCGGGTTTTGGCACTCCCATAAAATCTGGTAGTCTGCATTCTTTGTCTTTTGTCTAAAAATATAAAAACCACAATAAGAAAACATGAAAAGCACAATATGATAAAAATAGCAAACAACTTTACATTTTCAAATAAAGTGCACAGCAGTAAAGTGCAGATACAGTATTATACTTTTTTCCCTGTGCCTCCCAACATGATCCTCTCCAGGAGGGACAGAATGCTCTGTTATGGACTTCAGTTTAAATGTACAGTATGATTGCCATCACCTGTGCGAACAACTATACTGTACAGTAGTTACTGCATTTGATAAGATAGGTGTTTCACCACAAGTGATAGCAATCATACAGTACTGCACATTAAAATACTGTAGCAGTCCAAGAACCAGACCATGCAGACCGTCTTTGAGAGTCATTTTGGGAGGCACATTCATAAGTTTTGCAGGCTGCAGGAGCGTCAAAATCCCCTAACTAACATACACAGGGGCGATAGGGATGAGCGAGGTCTAAGCATATTACGGTACACCGGACACGATCGCATAGCAAACTAAACTGACAAAATGGCCGCCGACCGTGAGCCCCCACCACGTGGCAGGCAGCGCTCGGATATGGAGTGAGAGATGGCATAAGTTTTGCAGGCTACAGGGCAATGCTGAAGGAGCGTCACAATCCCCTAACTAACATACACAGGGGCGATAGGGATGAGCGAGGTCTAAGCATATTACGGTACACCGGACACGATCGCATAGCAAACTAAACTGACAAAATACACAGGGACATTACAGTAAAGATATTCATGCAAGTATATAAATAATTGTAAACAGTAAATGAGAATTACCTATCAAATACTGTATGAAGAAACTGTGTCAATGAGCTGGAACACGTGAGGCTAGCAGAAGTTTTCACTGCAGAAACAGAGAGCAAATTATCAGGAGATTTCTCAAAAGGTCGGAGATGATCCACACAGCAAGTCTGATTACGAGGAAACAGCTTTGCAAAGTGGGTAGCGGGCAGTGACTGAGACACTCTTTTATCCAGATTCAAACAAAGGGAATTCTTCCCGCTGAAAGCATGCTTTGTGATTGGTGTAAGGATGAATGCGCCTATACTGGCATCAATCACAGAGCATACTTTCAGCTGGAAGAATTCCCTTTGTTTGAATCTGAATAAAAGAGCGTCTCAGTCACTGCCCGCTATCCACTTGGCAAAGCTGTTTCCTCGTAATCAGACTTGCTGTGTGGATCGTCTCCGACCTTTGAGAAATCTCCTGATAATTTGCTCTCTGTTTCTGCAGTTGAAAACTTCTGTTAGCCTCACGTGTTCCAGCTCATTGACTCAGTTTCTTCATACAGTATTTGATCGGTAATTCTTTTTTTTACTGTTTACAATTATTTATATACTTACATGAATATCCTTACTGTAATGTCCCTGTGTATTTTAGCTAGGGGATTGTGACGCTCCTTCAGCATTGCCCCTTGGCCTGCAAAACATATGCCATCTCTCACTCCATATCCGAGCGCTGCCACGTGCTGGGGGTTCACGGTCGGTGGCCATTTTGTCATGTTGCTATGCGATCGAGCTCGGTGTAACGTAATGTGCATAGACCTTGCTTATCCCTGTGTATTTTAGCTAGGGGATTGTGCCGCTCCTTCAGCATTGCCACTTGGCCTGTAAAACGTATGCCATCTCTCACTTCATATCCGAGCGCTGCCACGTTCTGGGGGTTCACGGTCCACGGCCATTTTGTCAGGTTGGTATGCGTTCGTGCTCGGTGTAACATAATGTGCATAGACCTCGCTTATCCCTGTGTATTTTAGCTAGGGGATTGTGACGCTCCTTCAGTATTGCCCCTTGGCCTGTAAAATGTATGCCATCTCTCACTCCATATCCGAGCACTGCCACGTGCTCGGGGTTCACGGTCGGTGGCCATTTTTAATGTGCATAGAACTCGCTTATCCCCATAGGCCCCTGTGTTTTTTAACTACCATATTGAGATGCACATTTCTAGGCCTACAGTATTTAATATACAGTAAACAGCATTGTTGTTAGGCAATAATTGAAGAATTTACATACAGTATTGACATGTACTGTATGTAATGCTTGTACATCATGTCAGTCGCCCCTTATGCTGTACACTACTGTAAGTCTCACAGGTCCCATGCACTTCCAAGGAGGGTTATTTACTGTATCTGTTTTATACAGGAAACTAATTGCAGTCCATAACACTGATGTGGTATTTTCAGTACTGTACAGTATACAGTACTAAAATTTGAACATCAGGTACTATATAGTAAACATGTACAGTATTAACTTTTATCATAAAACTCTTACAAATTTTCAGATGTGTAAATTTTAGACTACAGTATTCACAAACGTTTTTTTCTCCATACAGGAATTACAGTTGGACAACATGCCAGTAACTATCAACAAAACTATGAGCAAGATAATCGCCAACATGAAAAAAGAAAATAAAACCATCAAAGAGATCCATGCATGGCTCAAGGAAAGTGGCATTATAGTCACTTTAGAAACGGTGCGCTATCATGCTTTCGAGAGAACAACGCACAGATTTGTATTTCCTACAAAATGCACATGGTACATACTGTTCAGTACTGTAATGTTTAAATGACTTGCTGTATACAATAGATGAAGTTTTTTTTTTCCAAAAAATTATCTAACTGTGATGTTAATTCATATTTTTCATACTGTATTGTACTGTAGGAGAGTGCAACAAATTGTGGAGGAACTAACTCGTGAGGATGATGAGCGTAGTGCTTTGCAAATAAAACAAATTCTCCATTCCAAGTATGACCTGGACATAGCGGCCACCAGCGTCAGAAGGATGCAACGGAAAATGGGATGGACCTTTGGTGCAACAAGGTAAAATACTGAAAGCAGTATAAACCATACAGTAAATGCACACTTATTCACTGTTAATAATCCCTTGATAAGTGATATAACAATGCCATAAATCATTTTACAGAGTGTGTACTTTATACTATATACAGTATGTGTGTGTATGTGTGTATGTATATATATATATATATATATATATATATATAAAATCTATCCCAAAAGACATACCTACTGTATAGGCACTCAGACAGCAATGAAGCATTGCTGGCTTATTGTGATGATTACATACTGTATACTGTGTTTGTGTGTATGTATGTGTGTGTATATACAGTATATATATATATATATATATTACTCTGTATATAGTGTAATGTATGTACAGTTTAATGTATACAGTAGGTATATAATACAGTATACTGCACATACAGTCTACTGTATATACAGTAATCTCTTTCATTACTGTATCGGATTCATTATTTTTGTCTCTTCACAGGATATCTCCCATGATAAGAGATGTGAATAAAGAAAAGAGACTGGAACAGGCACGGCGATGGATTGAGAGTGGTGAAACATTTCATGATGTCATTTTCACAGATGAATCGTCTGTTGCCCTTGAGCGGTTCTCCAGAATGTCATTCCGGAAACGTAACCATATCTCATTAAAACAACGCCCAAAGCATCCATTGAAAGTCCATGTATGGGGAGGCATAACACGATTAGGAGCTGGTCCCCTATTATTTTTTGAAGGTACAGTACTATACTTTATTCTGTGCCTGTGTTCTGTAAAAATACATGCTGTACTGTACAGTACATGTAACTGCACAATAAAATGAGTTGCTTATTAATGAACAATTTTTTTTTATTTCTATAGGGATCATGGATAAGAAATTTTTCCAAGAAACAATAGTAGAGGGATGTATGGTGCCATTTGTGAATAAATATTACCCAACTCACCATAGGATATTCCAAGACAATGATCCTAAACACTCTGCCTCAGCCAAATTTATGGAAGAGAAAGGTATGAATTGGGAACGCACATCACCAGAGTGAGTATTCATTCAACAGTGTACAAGAAAATTTTTGGATAGCACTCTAGTACTGTAAATTTATTTTTTGGTTTAATAAACAGTACAATACTGCATGTTTAATTTTCTCTATTTAATGTCAATAATTGACTAACTTTTTTTCTATACTTTTTTTTTTTTTTATAGATCACCAGACATGAATCCAATTGAATTGAAGAGGTACATTAGGAGTGTTGCGAAGCCAACAACAAAACAGCAGCTGTTGGATGGGATAAAGAAATTTTGGCTAGAAGTACTCACACCTGAACATTGTAATAATTATATAAATCACCTGTACAAAGTATTACCTGTTATAGTCGAAAGAAATGGTCAAGCCACAAATATGTAGTTCTGTACTGTATTTTCTGTTTAAAATTTAAAATTGGTGCATTATTAAAAATGTGTATAAAATTGCCTTTGTCTGATTATTGCATAAACTAATGTAGAATATTATACAGTAGTATTGTTATTGATGTGTATGAACAGTTATTTTCTGTTTTATAAGTCCTGAATAAGAGTACTGTACATTTTGATTAGTACAGTACATGCAATTGGATTTTATAATAAATACTTTTTTTTACATTAATATTGATGCTTTTCCAATAAATATTCCATTATACAGTATGGTACAGTACAGTACATGGGGGTTACTGTACAGTATGATGTGCCATTATGTGGGAGAAATACTATATCCACTAAATGTACAGTAAAATGTTTTTTTTCTTATTACAAACACACAAATGCATCCCAGATGGAAATCTGCTATACACAGCAGACAGCTTATGGTGACAGAACTTACCTACTGTATCCCCACCCATAGTCGTGGTATATTTTAGATTGCCTAATGAGACACTCCTGCAGCATTGCCAATGATTCATGGAAAACCTGTTTGTGAATATCATCTCTATTGAATGCAAAGTACAGTAAGAGTACAGTATACAGTATTATCAGAGCCATACCTGACCAACATGATGCTCTAGGCTAGATTCTGGCTGATGCCCTCTTGCACAGATGCTAGTTCCGCCTCTAACCCTGCACCATCACCCATTTTGGCGCTCCTACCCCCTATAATTTAAATAAGAACAATGTGCACATTTAGTGCCAGCCCAAAACAGTGCATGTTCTTGCTGGGAAGGGGCATGGTAACACAATAATACCCCAAGATGAAATGACACAACACAGTACTGCAACTTTATTCACATTATATCATGCAGTAGTGTCTCTTATTCTCGTTACATCATATGATAGTACCACATTACTCCTAACAATATTTCCCCTTATTTACATTACACCCCACCACATTGATCTTTATTTACATTAGACCACAGGTTCTCAAACTCAGTCCTCAGGACCCCACACAGTGCATGTTTTGCAGGTCTCACAGAATCACAAGTGAAATAATTAGCTCCACCTACTGTATGGACCTTTTAAAATGTGTCAGTGAGTATTAATACACCTGTGCACTTGCTGGTTTACCTGCAAAACATGCACTGTGTGGGGTCCTGAGGACCGAGTTTGAGAACCACTGCATTAGACCATGCAGTAGTGCCCTTTCCTTGTGTAACGCCAGAAAATATTGTAGTACACCTTATACACATAATGCCGCACATTAGTAATGCATTTCATATTTAAATTTTCAGATTTCATTTCATAGAGCCGCAGTCACACACAGAATATAGGCATGTACTGTAGCATCTCATTTTATTCAGCAGAAGCTGATTATTCCCGTTTGGCTAGTTTGCCGCCTCTGTATATTACAATAGAAAAAAATAATAGTGTCAGTGAAAAAAAACACCTCATGACAGATACTGTACACAAGCTCATGTCTAAATATACTGTAAGCAGTGATATTAAGCCTTAATGGCTAGGGGACTTGGCCGCTGACTTACAGTACTGTACTGTACCACATCCCTGACTTTCATGAACCACACTGTTGCTTAAGCTCCTTGTTTTGGGTCTGTATACTGTACATTAAACAGCATTTATTATTTGATCATTATACGGGTCCTCATTGCCTCTGTGTACTGTTATTTTAGCGAGGGGATTGTGATGCTTCTTCAGCATTGCCCCGTAGCCTTCAAGACTTCTGCTATCTCTCACTCAATCTCTGAGCACTGCCTGCCACGTGGTGGGGGTTCAGGGGCGACGGCCATTTTGACAGTGTGCTATGCGATCGAGTCCGGTGTACCGTAATGTGCATAGACATCGCTTATCCCTATCGCCCCTATGTATTTTAGCGAGGGGTTTGTGATGCTCCTTCAGCATTGCTCCGTAGCCTTTGATGCCCTTGTGTGTTAATTGTGACGCACCTTCAGCACTGCCCCGCTGTCAGCAAAATCTATGTCGTCACTCGCTCCATAGCTGAGGGCCTCCATGGGGCAAGGAGTCACAGGCGGTAGCCATTTCGATTGAGTCTGCCCTGCTACAGAATTGTATGTGTACCGTATGGTGCATAGAACCTTAACAGTACATCCGCTCCTGCAGCTTTGCCCTGGTTTATGTGAATAAAATTTTTTATAAAGCGTCTGGAAAAAACTAACATGCATTCGTACTGTACAGTACTTTAGGAATCGAACACGGGACTCTGAGTATAGGAAGCGAAACACTTCACCACTTCACCGCAGACAGATGAATAAATCCATTAGTTTTGATTAAGCCATAGTGGCTACGGGATTAGGATGCTAACATACTGTACAATATTCCTAATATCATTAGGCAATAATGAACTTCTAACACGTCCATTTGCGTCAGTGTACACTACTGGGTTTATGTTGCTTTGTCTGCGGGATTCAGCGTAACGAGACGCACTAGTAAAGTAGTCCTTACTATACAGTATACAGTATTTCAGTATTGTATTTTACGGGAGCCCACACGCATGCGCAGTGCTGATTGTAAAAAGCGACATCTGGTGGATGATCGCAGGTATTACACATAAAGGAAACGCCAAACGTCTGTCTCCGTGCGATTAGATAGCCTCTCTGTGACTAGGCGCGCCTCCCTACGCCCCAGTACGCGGCGTATGCTCGATCGGGACAAACGCCTCAGCCACTCAAGATAAAGGTGGCTACATCTGTACTATTATTTTATTATTAACAGTTTCTTATATAGCTCAGCATATTCAGTTGTGCTTTACAATTAGAACAACAGTAATAGAACAAAACTGGGCAAAAACAGAAAGACATAGATGTAGGGAGGCCTTGCTCGCAAGCTTACAATCTATAGGGAAATAGGCATTGATATACAAGGATAGATGCTACCTATTGCATAATGGTCCACCAGATTGCCAGGTTCTTAATGGGTTGTATGATATTATCACCCAGCAATGTTGCAAGACAACATATGTGAGGTTGTGTATACTGTACAGAGAGAATGTAATTATATAGGGAAGCATTGAAGGTTATGTGGGTGGGTCTGGAATTTGATAGGCTTGTCTGAAGAGGTGAGTTTTCAGGGAACGTTTAAAGGTTTGGAGACTAGAGGTGAGTCTTATTGTGTGTGGGAGGGCATTCCACAGAGTGGAAGAAGCCAAGATAAATACCAAAAAATCTACCCCTTCATTGTGGAATTATTTCTCCATAAATATGGACAAGTGTCAAGCCATGTGTTGCTTTTGTCAATCCATAATAAGTAGGGGTATGGACGTTAACCACCTAGGAACATCCTCCCTTATACGTTACTTGCAGTGCATTCATCAAGTCATTGTCAAGTTCAGAAACTTTGGTAAGGAGTGTGCCCAGTCCAGTGATACCTAGCTCCCTATCTTCTGTTGTTTCCAAGTACCTGCAAACCACACCACCAACACGCTTATCGTCAATTTCCTCCTCAATCAGGATCGGAGGTAGTCCTGTAGGCCATGTCATAGGTATGACTGACTCCTGTCTTATCCAGGATTCCTCTGAAAGATCCTTGAGTGCTACGCCTACTGATGCTGCTAGTGCTGTTGTTGCTGCTGGGAGTTGATCTTCATCCTAGAAGGGGAGCAGGAAGACAACTTTTATTACTGTAACAAAGCAATATCTGTTCAACAGTCCTTTGTGAGGAAGATGAATTATGAGAGGTGTCACCCAGTTGCAAAGCAGATTACGGAGGCCATAACAACTATGCTGGTGTGAGACGTGTATCCAGTATCCGCCATTAGTGCAGTGGGATTTAGACAGATGATGGACATACTGTGTCCCTGGTACCAAATCTCATCTAGATTCCACTTCACTAGACAAGCAATTCCCAGACTGTACAAGGACATTACAAAAAGTGTCATTAGTGTCCTCAGAAATGCCGTTGTACCCACTCTCCACTTAACAATGGACATGTGGACAAGTGAAACAGGGCAAACTAAGGACTACATGACTGACAGCCCACTGGGTAGATGTATTACCTTCCGCAGCAACAACAGCAGCAGCAGCAGCAGCACCAGCAGCATTCCAATACCCCAACTTATTCCTAAGCAGGCTATGCTGTGTATCACCGGTTTCAGTGAGAGGCCCACCGCTTAGAACCCCTAGAGAAACAGAAGGATATCATCGCACAAAGACTTACCCCACTTGGACTCTCCCCAGGATATGTGAAATCTGACAATGCCACCAATATTGTGAAAGCTGGGCGAAGTCCAACACGTCCTATGTTTTGCTAAAACAATTACTTTGGTGGTGCAAAATTTTTTGAAAAATGACAGGGGTGTGCAGGAGATGCTGTAGGTGGAAAATTTATGGCCATTTTCAAAATTCAGCGATTGCGTGTTGAAGACTGCAGCACCAGCAACCACTCTTGAACTTGCCCTGCCATCACCTGTAGCAAGAGGTAGTAATGAGGTGGAATTCTACTCTCTATATGCTTCAGAGGATGGAGGAGAAGTAAAAGGCTATTTAAGCCTACACATCCACCTGACATAGGGAAAAGAGCGGGAATGCACCTAATTCAAGCACAGTGGAGAATGATTTTCGTGTTGTGCAAGGTTCTCCAACCCTTTGAATTTGCCACACGGGAAATTAGTTGAGACACTGCCAGCTTGAGTCAGGTCATTCCCCTCATCTGGCTTTTGCAAAAACAGCTGCAGAAAGTGAAGGAGGAACTAAGACAGAGCGATTCTGCTAAGTATGTGGGACTTGTGGATGGAGCCCTTCAATTGCATTGCCAGGAGTCAAGGGTGCTTAATCTGTTGAAATCAGAGCACTACATTTTGTCCACGTGCTCGATCCTAGGTTTAAAGCCCCTACGTTGTATCTCTCTATCCAGCAGTAACAAGTCTGCAGAGGTGCAAAAACCTGCTGGTGGGAAAATTGTCAACTCAAGCAGAACATGGCCAGTCAACAGCTCCTCCTTCATTTTCTTCCGCAACTGGGGCTGCGAGGAAAAGTATAACATTTCCTTGCCCACCAGCTGGCGGTGATGCATGGCAGTCAGGAGCAAGTGTTGTCATCTGGTCCGGACTGACAGAGCTGTCTACAATTACTGACATGTCTACTGTCACTGCATATGATGTTGTCAGCATTGAAAGAATGGTTGATGATTATTTCACTGATAGCATCCAAGTAGGCATGTCAGACAGTCCATTTCAGTACTGGCAGGAAAAAGAGGCAATTTGGATGCCCTTGCACAAACTGGCTTTGTTTTACTTAAGTTGCCCACCCTCCAGCGTGTATTTAGAAAGAGATTTTAGCGCAGCCGGGAACCTTGTCAGCGATCAGCGTAGGCAGTTACTTCCCCAAAATGTGGAAAAGATGATGTTCATCAAAATGAATTACAAATTCCACCAGGAAGACCTTCACTAGTAATTACCTCCACAAAGTACTGAGGGACCTGTGATGGTGGATTCCAGTGGGGACAAATATTTGGTCTTTGAAGACGAGGATGTACACACTGATGGGGGTAAGGAATTGGAGGATAATGACATCTTGCTTCTGTAGAGCCAGTTTGTACAAGGAGAGATCAATTGCTTCTTTTTTTGTGAGGGCCCAAACAAACAAAACATTTCAGCCACAGTCATGTGGCAGTCCCTGCCACTAAAATGATTGGTTGGATAAAGTGTGCATGTCCTGTTTATACAACATAAGGGTGGGTGGGCCGGCCCAAGGACAATTCCATCTTGCACCTCTTTTCTTTGCATTATGTGCTCTTGGAGCATTTTTTGAGCATAGATTATAAAACTGCCATCCTGTCTGCCACTGCAATGTTACTCCTAGATGTGCCAGGTGTTTGTGCCGGACACTGCTATCGCTTAGTTTAGTCATCCAGCTACCTCGGTGCAACCTTTTGACCTAAAAACAATATTGTGAGCTGTGAGGTGTTCAGAATAGACTGGAAATGAGTGGAAATGAATGTTATTGAGGTTAATAATACTGTAGGAACAAAGACACCCCCAAATTCTGTTATTTTAGCTGTTTTGATGATTTTTGTGAAAAAAATCTAGATCCAAAACTAAAACCCGCAAGGGTAGTTTTGGCAAAACCAATCCAGATCTAAAATACGAAGGAGATCCAGATCTAAAACCATAACACAAAACCCGAAAAATGGCCCGGTGCACACCCCTAGCGTTCACACAGAGCATTTGCACTAAAGTACCATTCAAACCAGGAAGTGGATGTGAATTTACAGTATGTGCAGCTTTTTAGCTGCTACGTGGATAAATAGATGCACATCCCATATTCTGCATTTAGCAAAAGAACCTTAGGCCTCATCTGAGGATTCACTAGTATGGAAGAGCATAGTAGTTTCTTCTGTGTACATACTAGAACAGAAGAATGGAATAGTGGTATCGTCTGGGTATGCACTAGTATAGACGATTAGTGTCTACTGCATTAGTACAGAAGAGCAAATGGTGGACTCTTCTGGGAATACATTTGAATTGAAAGTAGAGTGGTGGCCTCTTCTAAGTATATAATAGTATGGAAGAGCAGAGTAGTGGCCACTTCTAGCTATACATTAGTACAGAAGAGCAGAATTGTGACCTCTTCTGGGTATACACTTGTGCTGAAAAGCAGAAAGGTAGCCATATATACAGTACTAATATGGAAAGCAGAATGGTTGTCTTGTCTCTTCTGTACATACATTAGATATACATAGAATGGAATACAAAATGTATACATAGAATAAAATGGTCTCATGGGGGTAAATTTACTAAAATTCGTATTTTTCCGAATGAGGTTAAAGTTCAAACACGAATGACATCGAAAGTGTAAAATTGCAACTTTTTGAATTTATTACAACTAATTTACTAAACTGTCGTATTCTGCATTTTCGAATTTTCCGATGTCGATGTCATTCGTATTTTTTGGCAGTGTTTTACGGGAGTGAATTGTAAAACACTGCCGACATTAACACAATGAATCTCGGCCGGATCTGTGAGATCCGTGCTGGGCTTCATTGTGCACCTTTCGTAAAAAAAAAGAACATTGTTAAAAATAAAAATAAAAATGCGTGGGATCCCCCATATTTCATAAACCAGCACCGGGCTCTGCGCCTGGTCCTGGTTCCAAAAATACGGGGGGCAAAAAGCGTAGGGGTCCCCCGTATTTTTGAAACCAGCACTGGGCTCCACTAGTCAGGTACATAATGCCACAGCCGGGGGACACTTTTATATTGGTCCCTGCGGCCCTGGCATTACATACCCAACTAGTCACCCCTTGCCGGGATACCCTGGAGAAGTAGGAACCCCTTAAATCAAGGGGTCCCCCCCCTCCAGCCACCCAAGGGCCAGGGGTGTAGCCCGAGGCTGTCCCCCCCCATCCAAGGGCGGTGGATGGGGGGCTGATAGCCTTTTGTGAAAATGAGAATATTGTTTTTAGTAGCAGTACTACAAGTCCCAGCAAGCCTCCCCCGCAAGCTGGTACTTGGAGAACCACAAGTACCAGCATGCGGTGGAAAACTGGGCCCGCTGGTACCTGTAGTACTACTACTAAAAATATACCCCCCCCAAAAAAAAAACAGGACACACACACCGTGAAAGTAAAGTTTTATTACATACATGCACACCACCATACATACATACCTACCTATGTTCACACGTGGCTAGGTCCTCTTCTCCATGTAGAATCCTAGGGGTACCTGTGAAAAAAATTATACTCACATAATCTAGGGTATCTTCTTTCCTTTGTATAATCCACGTACTTGGCATAAAAATAAAACGGAAACCCGACCACGCACTGAAAGGGGTCCCATGTTTACACATGGGACCCCTTTCTCTGACTGCCAGGACCCCCCTGACTCCTGTCAAAGAGAGTCCCTTCAGCCAATCAGGGAGCGCAACGTCATAGCACTCTCCTGATTGGCTGTGTGCTCCTGTAGTGTCTGTCAGGCTGCACGCGGCACAGATACAATGTAGCGCCTATGCGCTCCATTGTAGCCAATGGTGGGAACTTTGCGGTCAGCGGTGAGGTTACTTTCGGTCAACCGCTTTCGACCCCTACGCTTTTTGTCCCCGTATTTTTGGAACCAGGACCAGGCGCAGAGCCCGGTGCTGGTTTATGAAATATGGGGATACCCCGGTAATTTTTCCCCCCATATTTTGTGAACCAGGACCGTCTCAAAGAGCCAGAGGCTGGTTTTGTTTAGTGGGGGGACCCCACGCATTTTTTTCCTGCAAATTTAACACAATCCAACCCCTTCCCACTGATAAACATGCATGGATCCATGAGATCCGTGCATGCCTATCAGAACACGGTAAAAAAAAGCAGGTCTGTTTTATTTTAGCTTTTTTTTACGAATTGTATTTTTTCACGGCAGTGTTTGGCTATTGCCGGCAGTGTTTGTAAATTACACTTTTCAGTAAATTACCGAGTTCTACCAAATAACAGGCGTATTTGACCGATGGTGTATTCATTTGTAATTTTTTTCTTTGACTTCCAAAAAAATACGAATGCCCTCATCACTGCCGAGATTTGAGATTAATAAATTCCCGAGATGACACTTTGAAGAAAAAACACCATCTCGGTCAAAGTCGGGAGCTTAGTAAATATACCCCATGGTCTCTTCTGAGTAGCCAGACAACTAACATTCTTCCATACTAGTGTATACTCAGAAGAGACCACCATTCTGCTTTCCATGGTAAATTACTGTATACCCAGAAGAGACCACAATTTTGCTCTTGCATACTATTGTATAATTAGAAGAGGCATCATTCCCTCTGCTCTCCCATACTATTGTATGCTCAGAAGAGGCCACCAGTCTACTCTCTCATTCTATTGTATACTCAGAAAAGGCCACCATTCTGCTTTCATTTCAAATGTACACACAGAAGAGACAACCATTTTGCTCTTCTGTACTAGTGTATACTTAGAATAGGCCATCATTCTGCTTTCCATTCTAAGTACATTATAGTATATTCTCAGAAAAGGCTACCTTTCTGCTTTTTGGTTCAAGTGTATACTCAGAAGAAGCCACCATTCTGCTCTTCTGCACTAATGTATTTATTTATTAACAGTTTCTTATATAGCGCAGCATATTCCATTGCGCTTTACAATTAGAACAACAGTAACAGAACAAAACTGGGTAAAAACAGACAGACACAGAGGTAGGATAGTAGGAAGTGGTAAATACTCTGCTCTTCCATACCGTCATAAACCTGACTTAAATCTCCTTTGTTGTAGGTCATCAAGCCTGTGACTTACCTCAGCCTTCTGTCCTACAGGCCAGGATATCCTGCAGTAATCCCAGAGTTCACTCAGCCTTGCTTCAGAATTCCATATTGACTTTTGTTTAATTCTCTCACTCCAGTATCTGCTGTGCATTCAGTGTAAGACTGTGTAGCTGCTGCAGCACTTTCTGCTGCGGGGTACACTGGGCTCCACAAGGAATAACATTGGGGTATAGTAGGATCTTGATCTGAGGCACCAACAGGCTCAAAGCTTTGATCTTCTTCCCAAGATGCATAGTGCCGCCTCCTATGTCACCCCGCCTCCGTGCACAGGTGCTCAGTTTTGTAGTTGGTGCCATGCAGTAAGCAGGCACATAACAGGGGGGCTGCTCCAGCAGCCCTGAGAGAAGCATTTAAAGAATATTGAAGACTTCAAGGTCTGCAGCAGAGACACTGACTGTGTTAGTTGTCAGTCAGACATCTCCTGCTGCAGCTCCATAACTTCCCCCAGCGGCGCTGTACACTCCCGCGCCCTGGTTGCCGGGTACCTACAGCGGAGGCTCCGGTTTTCTTCCAAGTTAGTCACACACACGACTGCTGCTCTCCCGGATCACGTGGCCGCACTATGGGAGGAGATCAATGGGACCCGCTGTAAATCGCGATCCCGCACGGCCGGTGGGAGGCGGGTTGCGAGCACTGGCATGGACACTGTGGTAGTACAGGGACCCCACTAGACCACCAGGGCATGGGCACAGGTCAGTTTTCTCTCATAAAACCATTTTATTAAGCCCCCAGTACCCGGTGGTGAAGTCCAGTAGGGGGATAAAGCTTTGACCTGTAGCCTCTCCCCCAGCCCCAGGGCACTATTTAGAGTAAATGTTCCCGCCCTGGAGCTGCATCTCTCTCCCTCACTCCCTGTCAGTGTTTGGGCGCCATTATAGCAAGCAGAGCTGATCCTGGGCCTGTTTGGGCAAATCCTCCTCTGTAAAGCCACCTGCCTGTCAGCACTGTGCATTTTACAGGACACTTAAGTATTCTACATGTCTGCTGACAGTGTTAGTTTAGAAAAAGTGCATTTAGTCAGGGTTATTTAGTACAAGTACCCTGTGATATACATCTAGTCTTTACTGTGCATTGTTATATCTATTAAGTGTATAGCTATACATAGTACTACTCTGTATTGCTAGTCCAGTGCATTGTACAAACTGTGACTCTGTGTGTGTGCATATAGCTGCTGTGTGACCTCCATTTCGTGTATCTAACTCAGATTGCTATCCCTATATTCTATAACCTGAGGGGGCTAAGTGTGTCAGGTTTATCATAATATAGGCAGTTCACAGGATATACTCAGTGTGTATTTTTCTCTGTGATTTTTAGTCACCATATACCTCTTGAATTCCCTGTTTGTGCTGATACACTGCACAGGGGGTTCTTGTCAGGTAGTTTGCAGCTGATATTGTACTGTGCTGCCTTGCATTGAGCTTTTGATTGTGTCAGCTATAAAGGGCAACGGAGCTGGGGCTTATCCCACATTGCGTGGTGTTGATGCTGCAAACACATTTGAGGGTAATATAGCAGCTGAGGTTTTAGGTTCTGGGGGTTCCTTACACCACAGTGGGACTGTAGCAACGGGGGTGCAAAATGACCCACCTTGGGCTACCTTCTCCACGCTATTGAATACGCTGGTAACTAGACTAACGCCCCCTCTGGGACCTCCTGTGCCGGTACAACTGCTTATGGTCCCCGCGGTTAATCCGGCGTGGGCAGATTAACTGTCCAATCAGTTACAGCAATTGAACCAATCGAAGCTTCAGGACAGGATTCGATACTTCCTATCTCGTCCGCAAGTGTCGATACATTCTGCAATGCAAGTGCTAGGTCTCATTGTGTCGGCTTTCGACATGGTGGAGTACGCTCAATTCCATTCCCGCCCTCTCCAGAGGCTGATTCTTGCTAAGTGGGACAGCCCGCCTCACCGGATCAGGTCTCAAATGATCTCATTGTCTCCGGAGGTCCGTCTGTCACAGGTGGTGGCTTCAGGACCAACGTCCCTCCTGGATCTCCAACTGGGTCCTTCTGATGACAGACGCCAGTCTAAGGTGTTGGGGCGCAGTGTTGGAGCAACACTCCCTTCAGGGTCGGTGGACCAAGGAGGAGTCTCTCCTCCCGATAAACATTCTGGAATTGTGGGCGGTCTTCAACTCATTGAACTTGGTCCAGCGTTTAATACAGAACAGACCTGTTCAAGTACAGTCGGACAATGCCACCACGGTGGCATACATCAATCATCAAGGCGGCACTCAAAGCCGCATGGCAATGAGGGAAATATCACGGATTCTTCAGTGGGCAGAACGCCATCTGCCAGCCATATTGGCAGTGTTCATTCCGGGGGTCCTAAACTGGGAAGCGGACTATCTCAGTCATCAGGATGTACACGCCGGGGAGTGGAGCCTCCATCCAGAAGTGTTTCAACTCCTCGTGGACAAGTGGGGCCTTCCAGATGTGGACCTGAAGGTGTCTTGACACAACCAGAAGATTCCGGTCTACGGAGCAAGGACAAGGGATCCTCGTGGATGCACTGACAACTCCATGGAACTACTGGCTGCCATACGTGTTACCTTTGGTGTCACTCCTGCCCAGAGTAATAAGGAAGTTCAAGGAAGAAGGAGGAATCCTTCTTCTGATCGCTCCAGCGTGGCCCAGACGGCATTGGTTCTCAGACCTTCAGGGTCTCTCGATAAAGCGTCCCCTTCTACTTCCGCAGTGCCCAGATCTCCTCGTTCAGGGCCCTTGTGTATATCAGGATTTAGCCCGATTGGCTTTGATGGTGTGGCTTTTGAAGCTTCCGTCTTAGGGGCCAAAGGATTTTCTGAGGCGGTCATTCAAACCATGTTGAAGGCCTGGAAACCGGCTTCTGCTCGGATTTATAATAGAGTCTGGAATTCTTACTTTGCTTGGTGCGCATCTAACAATCATGATGCGTACAAGTTTAGTACGGCCAAACTTTTGGCCTTTCTACAACAAGGCCTGGACTTGGGCCTTTGTCTGGCCTCCATCAAGGTTCATATTTCTGAAATGGTCAGTTTGGTTTCAGAGAAAAATTGCAACCTTACCTGATGTGCATATGTTCACTCAGGGTGTGTTGCGGTTTCAACCTCCTTATGTCCCGCCGGTGGCTCCTTGGGATTTGTCGTTGGTTCTAGAGGCATTGCAAGGGTCTCCGTTTGAGCCTCTTGAATCTGCAGACCTTAAGTGGCTTTCGCTTAAGGTATTGTTTCTGCTGGCTATTGCCTCTGCTAGATGGGTGTCGGATTTGGGTGCCTTGTCTTGTAGGTCACCATATCTGATTTTTCACCATGATCAGGTGGTTCTTAGAACACATCCCGGGTATTTACCTAAGGTGGTGTCTTCTTTCCACCTTAATCAGGAGATTTTGGTTCCGGCCTTTGCCTCTCCTGATTTGTCTTCCAAAGAATGGTCTTTGGATGTGGTACGGGCTCGCCGTATCTACGTGAAGAGAACTGCCTCCATCAGAAAGTCAGATTCTCGCTTTGGTTTTCACAAACGTGGCTGGCCTGCTCACAATCAGAATCTGGCCAGATGGATTAGAATGGTGATTGCACATGCTTATGTACAGGCTGGCCTCCAGCTCCTGCTACCATCAAGGCCCTGTCACGATCCGGGTATCTGGACGCCATTACTTACCCTTCAGATGCCTCCTGAGGCTGGCTCAGCGTTCCAGAACCGGATCCCATCCGTTACACTGATGTCCACATTCCTGCCTCCTCTCCTGTCACTCTGAGACGCGGTCACCGCGGCGCCATGTAACATCTGGAATGGCGTTCCCCGCGGCCTCCACCGCTGTCCCTGAGTTCCTGCATGCGGAGTGTCAGAGTGGCGATTACGTCAGCCGCGGCCTCCGCTGTGCCCGCGTGGTTTAGATGTGCAATCATCAGTCTGGCGTCTCCTGTCTCCTGTGGCCGGCGCCGGCATTGCTGTTTCAATCCTCACATGGATTACAAACCAAACTTCCCTCCAAGTGTCTGCATGGGCGCAGCCATCTTGGATTTTGTCATCTGATCATTTCCACCAATCTGCTGTCTGTATTGTTAATCTGCATAATTGCCTAGCCAACCCCTTCCTTGCTGCAGGTATAAATATGCTGTGCCTGAGCAAGGAAGGCGTCAGTGCTTTGGTTGTCTAACCTAGTTCCAGTTTGTCTCTCTCCTGTGGTTGTCTTCCAGGTTCCAGCTCCTGTCTCCAGACTTCTGCTATAGAGACCCGCACCAGCATTCCATCTGCGGTGTAGCCTGACTCTCCGATCCATTCTGGACTCACCTGTTTCCAGCTACAACAATCACCTGCTTCCAGCCCAGCTTCCAGCAGTGTACAGCTTCTCTTAAAGGGCCGGTGTCCTTTCTGCAGTTTACCACTCTCCACCGGTATTATTATTTCACCGCTCTCAAACAATCACCTGCTTCCAGCCTAGCTTCCAGCAGTGTACAGCTTCTCTTAAAGGGCCGGTGTCCTTTTCTGCAGTTTACCACTCTCCACCGGTATTATTATTTCACCGCTCTCAAACAATCACCTGCTTCCAGCCTAGCTTCCAGCAGTGTACAGCTTCTCTTAAAGGGCCGGTGTCCTTTTCTGCAGTTTACCACTCTCCACCGGTATTATTATTTCACCGCTCTCAAACTCCAAACTTCATTATTATTTAATCGCTCTCAAGTTCGTTTATTATTTAACTGGTTCCAGCCAGTATCCACTCCGTACCAACAACAGTCTGGTTCCAGCCAGTATCCACAGCAGCCGTTTTACCTTCAGCAGCCCAGCCTTTCCTGGAACATCAGCTGGTACGATCCTGGGTTCTCTCCATTGCTACAGTCAGGCCTGGTAAGGACTTTCCAACTAGAAGATTATAAGAACTGTCTCACACTACCAGTGCCTGTGGCCCTTGCCACCCTGTAGTACCCAGGAATTGTATTTATCCTCTGTTGACTTTTATGTTTCCTTTTACTGCTGCTGTGTTACGGAGTTTGTCATAATAAACATCATTGACTTTTATCCTGGTTGTCGTGGTCACGCCTTCGGGCAGTTATTCTACATATTACTTACATGTCTAGGGGTCTGATACAACCTCCCAGGTTCCGTTACATCTCAGCCCCTACAACTGATGCTGCCTCCCGTCAGCTCAGGCCCTCAGTTGTGACAGTAAGCACTGACCTAATGAATCCAGCCGGAGACCAGGATCACGCGACCAGGCCGATGCAAGAACTGGCAGCCCGACTTGAACATCAGGAGGCTGCACAGGGCCACATCATCCGCTGTCTCCAGGATCTCTCTACACGGCTGGATGGGATTCAAACGACCCTCCGTGGACCTGGCACGTCTGTTGCGTCCACTACAGTGACACCAGCTGTAACCCCACCCACCTTACCCATTTCCAGTCCACATCTTCATCTTCCAACGCCAGCAAAATTTGATGGATCTCCAAGGTTCTGCAGGGGATTTCTCAATCAATGTGAAATCCACTTTGAGCTTCTACCTGGCAATTTCTTCAGTGACCGTACCAAAATTGCCTATATCATCTCCCTTCTCAGTGGCTCAGCCCTTGACTGGGCATCACCTTTGTGGGAGAAGTCTGATCCCCTGCTATCCTCCTATACTGACTTTGTAGCTACATTCAGGCGCATCTTCGACGAGCCAGGCCGGATAACATCTGCTTCATCTGAGATTCTCCGTTTACGCCAGGGAACACGTACTGTGGGACAGTATCTTATACAGTTTAAAATCCTGGCATCCGAACTGGCATGGAACGACGAGGCCCTGTATGCTGCATTCTGGCATGGCTTATCAGAACGCATCAAGGATGAGTTAGCTACCAGAGACTTGCCCTCTAAGTTGGATGAGCTAATTTCTCTTTGCACGAAGGTTGATCTACGTTTCAGAGAGAGAGCAACCGAGCGAGGAAGATCATCTACTCCTAAATCTTCTGCTCCTCCTCCTCGTCAACCATCTCCATCCAAGGATGAGCCTATGCAAATTAGTCGTTCCCGTCTATCTCCCGCTGAGCGCCGAAGACGTCTCTCTGAGTCTCTCTGTCTCTACTGTGCAGCTCCGTCGCACACTATCAATGCCTGTCCCAAACGTCCGGGAAACTCCAGATCCTAGCTCGCCAAGGAGAGGGCCGGCTAGGAGTAATGATCTCCTCTCCATCTCCTCATGACTGTAACCTCCCAGTGTCGCTCCAAATTGCTCAACGTTACAGGAACGTCATTGCCCTCCTTGATTCCGGAGCAGCTGGGAATTTCATAACCGAAGCTTATGTTAAACGGTGGTCCCTACCCACCGAGAGACTGTCCTCGTCCATCTCTTTGACTGCCGTGGATGGCAGCAAGATTTTTGACGCAGTCATTTCCTTAAGGACTCTTCCAGTTCGTCTGAGAGTGGGAGTTCTTCATTCTGAGTATATTTCTTTTTTAGTGATTCCAAGAGCCACACATCCAGTGGTTTTAGGCCTTCCATGGCTCCGTCTCCACAACCCATCAATTGACTGGACGACTACGCAAATACTGGCATGGGGTCCCTCCTGTGCTGAGACTTGTTTAGCCAAAGTTCTTCCTGTTTGTTCTTCCTTCCCCAGGTCATCTGATGTTCCGCCTCCTCCATATCAAGACTTCACGGACGTGTTCAGTAAAGCCTCTGCTGATATCCTTCCTCCTCATAGAGAATGGGACTGCCCAATCGACCTCATTCCAGGGAAGGTTCCACCGCGAGGCCGAACTTATCCGTTGTCTCTGCCTGAGACACACTCCATGGAAGAGTACATCAAAGAGAACCTGGCGAAGGGTTTCATCCGACCATCTTCTTCTCCAGCTGGCGCAGGCTTCTTCTTCGTTAAGAAGAAAGACGGTGGTCTGCGTCCGTGCATCGACTACAGAGGTCTGAACGACATTACCGTCAAGAACCGATACCCTTTACCCCTGATTACCGAGCTCTTTGATAGAGTTAGTGGTGCAACTATTTTCACAAAGCTGGACTTGAGGGGTGCCTACAATCTCATCCGAATCCGTGAGGGTGACGAGTGGAAGACCGCCTTTAACACCCGTGACGGACATTATGAGTACCTCGTCATGCCCTTCGGATTGAGCAACGCTCCAGCAGTCTTCCAGCACTTCGTGAATGAGATTTTCAGGGACATCTTGTACCGCCATGTCGTGGTTTATCTAGACGACATCCTCATCTTTGCTAATAATCTCGAAGATCATCGTTTCTGGGTAAAAGAGGTTCTTTCCCGTCTCCGTGTCAATCACCTCTATTGTAAATTGGAGAAGTGTGTGTTTGAAGTTAAAACCATTCCGTTTCTAGGTTACATTGTGTCCGGTTCCGGACTAGAGATGGATCCTGAGAAACTCCAAGCAATCCAGAATTGGCCTATACCCTTAAGCCTCAAAGGGGTCCAGAGGTTCTTAGGGTTCGCCAATTATTATAGAAAATTTATACGAGACTTTTCCACCATTGTGGCGCCTATCACTGCATTAACCAAGAAAGGTGCTAATCCGTCCAAGTGGTCCGAGGAAGCTACACAGGCCTTTCACCTTCTGAAGCAACGGTTCATCTCTGCACCAGTTCTGAAACAGCCCGACACCGACTCTCCTTTTATCTTAGAGGTAGATGCCTCCTCCGTTGGAGTAGGAGCAGTGTTATCCCAGAGGGCCAAAGATAGACATCTACATCCTTGCAGTTTCTTCTCCCGGAAGTTCTCCCCAGCTGAGCGCAACTATGCCATTGGCGATCAGGAGTTGCTAGCCATCAAGCTCGATCTGGAGGAGTGGAGATACCTGTTGGAGGGAGCTTCCCACTCAATCACCATACTTACCGACCACAAAAATCTTTTATATCTCAAAGGCGCACAATGTCTGAATCCTCGTCAGGCCAGATGGGCACTTTTCTTCTCTAGGTTTGACTTTAAACTCCAGTTCTGTCCGGGTTCTCAGAATCGTAAGGCCGATGCCCTTTCCCGCTCATGGGAGCAAGAAAATGAGTCCGAGTCTGCAGACAAGCATCCTATTATTAATCCGTTGGCATTCTCCACGGTAGGGATGGACTCTACGCCTCCACCAGGGAAAAGTTTTGTTAAGCCAGTTCTAAGGAAGAAGCTCATGCATTGGGCCCATGCTTCCCGTTTTTCTGGACATACAGGCATTCAGAAAACCCTTGAATTTATTTCTAGGTCCTACTGGTGGCCAACTCTGAAGAAGGACGTTATGGAATTTATTGCCTCCTGCCCAAAGTGTGCCCAACACAAAGTCTCCCGCCAGTCGCCTGCGGGGCAACTGGTTCCATTATCTGTTCCCCGTCGACCTTGGACCCATTTGTCGATGGACTTTGTTTCCGATCTACCTATCTGCAACAAGTTTAATACCATCTGGGTGGTAGTTGACCGGTTCACCAAGATGGCACATTTCATCCCTCTCACCGGTCTTCCGTCAGCTTCCAAGTTGGCTCAAGTGTTTATACAAGAGATCTTCCGACTTCACGGTCTTCCTGAAGAGATCATCTCAGATCGTGTAGTACAATTTGTAGCCAAATTTTGGCGAAGTTTGTGTCAAGCCCTCCAAGTCAAGTTAAAGTTTTCCACGGCTTACCATCCTCAGACCAATGGTCAAACCGAGAGGGTGAATCAGGACTTGGAGGCCTTCCTCCGTATATATGTGTCTTCCTCTCAAGATGACTGGGTTCAACTCCTTCCTTGGGCCGAGTTCAGCCACAACAATCAATACCATTCCTCATCTTCTTCTACAGCATTCTTCATTAATTATGGATTCCACCCTAAAGTCCCAGAATTCCAACCGCTTCCCGCAACTTCTGTTCCAGCAGTGGATGTCACCTTGCGTCAGTTTTCAAATAACTGGAGGAACGTCCGCGCAGCCCTGCTTAAAGCCTCATTCAGGTATAAGAAGTTTGCCGATAGGAAGCGTAGAGCGGTTCCTGCTCTCAAGGTGGGTGATCGTGTGTGGCTGTCCACGAAGAATTTGAGGTTGAGAGTTCCCAGCATGAAATTTGCACCTCGCTACATCGGACCCTTCAAGATTGAACAAGTCATCAATCCTGTTGCCTACAGGTTACAGTTACCATCCTTCTTGAAAATACCCAGGACATTTCATGTTTCTTTGTTGAAACCGCTGATCCTGAATCGGTTTCATTCCGCACTTCCTCCAGCTCCCAAAGTTCAGACTCAACAGGGAGTCGAGTACGAGGTGGCCAAGATTTTGGACTCACGTTTCCGTTACGGTCAGTTACAATACCTCATTGACTGGAAGGGCTATGGTCCTGAAGAACGCTCTTGGACCAATGCCTCAGACGTCCATGCTCCTGCCTTGGTCCGAAATTTCCACGCAAAGTTTCCTTTAAAGCCTAAGAAGTGTCCTGGGGCCACTCCTAAAGGGGGGGGTGCTGTCACGATCCGGGTATCTGGACGCCATTACTTACCCTTCAGATGCCTCCTGAGGCTGGCTCAGCGTTCCAGGACCGGATCCCATCCGTTACACTGATGTCCACATTCCTGCCTCCTCTCCTGTCACTCTGAGACGCGGTCACCGCGGCGCCATGTAACATCTGGAATGGCGTTCCCCGCGGCCTCCACCGCTGTCCCTGAGTTCCTGCATGCGGAGTGTCAGAGTGGCGATTACGTCAGCCGCGGCCTCCGCTGTGCCCGCGTGGTTTAGATGTGCAATCATCAGTCTGGCGTCTCCTGTCTCCTGTGGCCGGCGCCGCCATTGCTGTTTCAATTCTCACATGGATTACAAACCAAACTTCCCTCCAAGTGTCTGCATGGGCGCAGCCATCTTGGATTTTGTCATCTGATCATTTCCACCAATCTGCTGTCTGTATTGTTAATCTGCATAATTGCCTAGCCAACCCCTTCCTTGCTGCAGGTATAAATATGCTGTGCCTGAGCAAGGAAGGCGTCAGTGCTTTGGTTGTCTAACCTAGTTCCAGTTTGTCTCTCTCCTGTGGTTGTCTTCCAGGTTCCAGCTCCTGTCTCCAGACTTCTGCTATAGAGACCCGCACCAGCATTCCATCTGCGGTGTAGCCTGACTCTCCGATCCATTCTGGACTCACCTGTTTCCAGCTACAACAATCACCTGCTTCCAGCCCAGCTTCCAGCAGTGTACAGCTTCTCTTAAAGGGCCGGTGTCCTTTCTGCAGTTTACCACTCTCCACCGGTATTATTATTTCACCGCTCTCAAACAATCACCTGCTTCCAGCCTAGCTTCCAGCAGTGTACAGCTTCTCTTAAAGGGCCGGTGTCCTTTTCTGCAGTTTACCACTCTCCACCGGTATTATTATTTCACCGCTCTCAAACAATCACCTGCTTCCAGCCTAGCTTCCAGCAGTGTACAGCTTCTCTTAAAGGGCCGGTGTCCTTTTCTGCAGTTTACCACTCTCCACCGGTATTATTATTTCACCGCTCTCAAACTCCAAACTTCATTATTATTTCATCGCTCTCAAGTTCGTTTATTATTTAACTGGTTCCAGCCAGTATCCACTCCGTACCAACAACAGTCCGGTTCCAGCCAGTATCCACAGCAGCCGTTTTACCTTCAGCAGCCCAGCCTTTCCTGGAACATCAGCTGGTACGATCCTGGGTTCTCTCCATTGCTACAGTCAGGCCTGGTAAGGACTTTCCAACTAGAAGATTATAAGAACTGTCTCACACTACCAGTGCCTGTGGCCCTTGCCACCCTGTAGTACCCAGGAATTGTATTTATCCTCTGTTGACTTTTATGTTTCCTTTTACTGCTGCTGTGTTACGGAGTTTGTCATAATAAACATCATTGACTTTTATCCTGGTTGTCGTGGTCACGCCTTCGGGCAGTTATTCTACATATTACTTACATGTCTAGGGGTCTGATACAACCTCCCAGGTTCCGTTACATCTCAGCCCCTACAACTGAGGCTGCCTCCCGTCAGCTCAGGCCCTCAGTTGTGACAGGCCCATTCTACTGGATCGGTTGGACCTTCTTGGGCGGCCCGCCATGGTGCGATCCTTGAACAATTGTGCAAGGCGGCTACGTGGTCCTCAGTGAACACGTTCATAAGGTTCTATGCCTTCGATACTGCCGCTTCCCAGGATGCTTCCTTTGGACGCCGGGTTCTTGTGCCCGCTACAGTGCATCCCCTCCCATAAGGAACTGCTTTAGGACATCCCCAATGTTATTCCTTGTGCAGCCCAGTGTACCCCGCAGCAGAAAACGAGATTTATGGTAAGAACTTACGGTTGTTAAATCTCTTTCTGTGAGGTACACTGGGCTCCACAAGGTGCCCACCCTGACGCACTTGGCTTCTTTGGGTTGGTATGGCATTAGCCGCTGACAACCTCTTCTGTGGTGAGTGTGTGGTGTATGTGGCTACAAACGATTGTCGACTCTTTTACCTGCTACTGCATTGGGCTGGATAACAAAACTGAGCTCCTGTGCACGGAGGCGGGGTGATATAGGAGGCGGCGCTATGCATCTTGGGAAGAAGGTCAAAGCTTTGAGCCTGTTGGTGCCTCGGATCAAGATCCTACTACACCCCAGTGTTATTCCTTGTGGATCCCAGTGTACCTCTCAGAAAGAGATTTAACAATGGTAAGTTCTTACCATAAATCTAATTTTTCCCAGGCTGATATAGCACCTGTGCTGACTCCAGATTGCAGCAGTGATCTCAGATCAGCTGGTAACTATTTGTGTGCCTGAGGTTATGCAAGCTCCTGTGTGCAGTACTGTGATATTCTCTGTCATTGCTGCATTTCATGATTTCTAGCTGATCTCCATGTCACCAACTGCAGGCCTCAGTCCAATCCAGGCTTGCCTACCCTCCTGCATTTAGTGGGAGGCTCCCAATATTTAAATGAGCCTCCCGCTGCTCTGCAACCCTTGTCAGCCCTTCTGGATTATTGTGTTCCCTTCATTAAGCTACGCATTGGCAAGAGAGAGCCGGAAATGTTGGAGGGGCGGGGCCTGCATGGGTACGCGGTAGCCATCCTACTGAGTGGAAGAGCAGTGCAGTGTGAGCAGAGCCAGTGTCAGGGGAATAACCAGCGGAAAAGCTGTATGTTATATACTGAAGCACATGTCCAGCAGCTGGGGCTTTGCTTAACTGTGGCTGGCCCAGCACACCACACTCAGAGTGGGCTGAGTGGATCAGCCCAGCCTAGCTCTCCCTGCTGCTCGTTTATCACTGGATGTGGCTTCCCTGGGCTGCCTACCCCCACTACACTAAGACGGGGCCGGCTTCCTGCTTTTCCCAAGAAGGATCAGCAAAGCTACAGTAAGTGGGTAAAGTATGTACTGGGGGTAATATGGGGGAGGAGGGCTGTGTATTAAGTAGAGATGAGCGGGTTCGGTTCGCCGAGAACTGAATCCTACCGAACTCCACGTGTCAAACACGGTTCCGAGCCCGGCTCGGTTATTGCCGCCTGACTCGGAAAACCAGAACGAGCAAAACGTCATCATCCCGCTGTCGGATTCTCGCGGGATTCGGATTCCATAAAAAGAGCCGCGCGTCGCCACCATTTTCACTCGGGCATTGTAGAGAGTACAAAGAGGACATGGCTACGTTCTCTCAGTGTCAATTCTCAGTATCAGTGCTCATTGTCTTGTGCTGCATCGTGCTGCTCAGTAATACTAGTACAGTGTCTTGTGCTGCATCTTGCTGCTGTAGGGTGCTGTGGTAGTAGTGTCCTGTGACTGTGCATCGGTCATCATCATTCCAGTCACAGGGGTATCTGGGGGGTGACAATTCCAGAGTGCTTTTGTGCTGCTCACTAATACTAATACTAGTACAGTGTCTTGTGCTGCATCGTGCTGCTCAGTGTCAGTTCTCAGTAGTATCCTCAGTGCTCAGTATCACTGCTCAGTAGTATCATCAGTGCTCAGAATCACTGGTCAGTGCTCAGTGTCAGTGCACCTCTTTTTCTCTTTTCTTTGCATCATGTGCTGTTTGGGGACTATTTTTTTTAAAAGTGCCATCCTGTCTGATACTTCCGTATATGTCCAGTGGTAGCCATTTGATATAATTCCCGACATTACTGCCATTTAATTCCAGTGATTTTGTCATTTTCTTCCAGTGATTTGGACCAATAATACCATTGATTAGAATGAATAATTACTGTGATACTGGCTTTTAATTCTAGTGATTTTGTCATTTTCTTCCAGTGATTTGGACCAATAATTCCATTGATTATAACAAATAATTCCAGTGATATTGCCTTATAATTCAGATGATACTGGAGTCTAATTCTAGATGGGCCAGGTGTTTGTGTCGCTTAGCTCAGCCATCCAGCGACCTTAGTGCACCTCTTTTTTTCTTTGCATCATGTGCTGTTTGCTGACTATTTTTTTAAGTGCCATCTTGTCTGACACTGCAGTGCAACTCCTAAATGGGCCAGGTATTTGTGCCGGCCACTTGGGTCACTTAGCTTAGTCATCCAGCGACCTCGGTGGAAATTAATGTTATTGAGGTTAATAATGCTATAGGATCAAAATTACCCTCAAATTCTATGATTTTAGCTGTTTGTGTTTTTTTTTTAAAAATCACCCAAATCCAAAACACATCCGAATCCAAAACCCGAAAGGGTGGTTTTGCCAAAACGTGTCCGAATCCAAAACACGACCGTGGACCCGAATCCAAAACCAAAACACGAAAAATGCCCACTGCACATCTCTAGTATTAAGTAATTTATTGTGGTGCTGTGTGTAATATGAGGGGAGGGGGGGAGTTGTGTATAAAATAATATATGTAGTGCTATGTTTACTGGATGTATTATAGAGGAGGCGGGATGTGTAATAAGTAATTTAATGTGGTGCTGAGTGTAATATGAGGGGAGGGGGGTTGTGTATAAAACAATATTTATAGTGCTATGTTCACTGGATGTATTATGGAGGATGGGGCTTGTATTATGTAATATGGTGCTGTGTGTACTGGAAGTATTATGGGGGAGGGGGCTTGTCTATGTGATATGGTGCTGTGGGTAATATGGGGGGTTGTGTATAATACAATATATACAGTATGGTGCTGGGTGTAATATGAGGGGGGTTATGTATAATACAATATATATGGCACTGTGTGTACAGGGTGTAATATGAGGGGGGGTTATGTATAATACAATATATACAGATGTGTCCTCTTACATCTTTGCTTTTTTACAAATTTGGCACAACATGCAAAACATGGCTCAGCTGTTTTTCACGAGTAGCGAGTGGATGCATTTTAAAAATGTTGTTTGCCATAATAGAATATGTATAAAGTAACATATTAAAGAAGCAAATTAAGAAAAATCACATGGCATGGCTAAATCTCTGAGTCTATGTCATGCAAAACTGTGCCATACATGGCGGGATATAGCAAAGATGTATGTGGACACATCTGTATGAATATATGACTGTGTACTGGGTGTACTATGAGGGGAGGGTGATTTGTGTATAACACTATACTGTATTTGGCGCTGTGTGTACTGGCAGTAATATGAGGAGGGGTTTTGTATAATTCAATATATATGACTAGGTGTACTGGGTGTAATATGAGGGGAGGGAGGGGGGCTGTATTTTATGTAATATATATATACATATATATAACAAATACTCTACTCCTGCTCTATTCAATAGATAAAATAAAAGACCTCTGGGGCAGTTCTAAAGAATGGCTGCCTGATTCCGCTAAGTTCCCTGTTAGGAGGAACTAGGTATAGAAAAATAGGAAAATAATAGAGTAATTGGCGCCCTGGGATTGTATTGACCCCAGAAGTTAGAGAAAGCCCCTTTTAAGGTTGCACAATTGTGTATCCACAGGTTTAAAACATAGTAGTCAACTGTTCCTTCATAAAAATGTATTTAAAACAATACGTTAGAAAAATGAATGTCCATAACATGTCATCAATAGTATAATACGAATCTCCCACATTGACCAGTTTATGGAAACAGAGAAAAGTATAGATGAATCTCTACTGTTCTTCTTTATCAAAGAACTCGGGAGTGACGTCAGATACAACAGAATGATAACCCATCGCGTTTCGCCTTGCACCAAGACATCATCAGGGGTGTATCTAAAACTGTAGGACAGCTAATCAATAAATAAAAATTTGTACAAACAATAATATGTGATTACATTAGGAACAAACCACAAAAGGAAAGAAATATGCAAGACATGATATAACTAAATGCGACACATTTGAGGTGGTAATCAGGATCACCAAAAAAGGAGAATGAATAAATAAATGAATGAAGGAGGAGAGAGAATGGAAAATTAGCAGGAATCACACTACTTCATGAAACATACCTCTGATTGTAGCCAATTATGATCAACAGACTATAATGGACCGGGTACTCAATTGGAAATATTTGAAAGGAGAATACCACTAATGGCTACTATAGCGATATCAATCCAACCTGATAGGAGATTGATTAATTTAAACTATCATATTATGTATTATACATTAGTGTCCAATTCATAGAGGTTCGTATGGCACTACATACCTAGTAGATCAAATCCTCATGTAAAAAGCGCTCCCATGTTGGAGATATTCAAATGGACAAAGGACTCCACAAGCTCATAACGAACCCGATGGACCAATTTATTAACATTAATTGATGTTAATTAATATATAATGGACCATAATAAGGAAAAAATACAGAAAAAAATACAGGGAGCTCCTATTACTAATACCCATGGACCGTATATTAAAATGTATGTCCATAAACATGATCCAATCAATTCTAAATGATCATTGTCACAGATCAAAATCCGTAAACAAGAGAATAATCGAAAGAACTAGGGGATAAATTACCTCCTTTACTGAGATTTATATAGAAGTTATATAGATACCATCCTTTAGATATAATAAAAACCTATTAGACAAGATTAGAATTACAGCTTCACCCTTTAAGACAAGCCCAACATACCTTATAAATCAACTACAGATGTATGATTCAGAGCAGTGAGAAATAATCCTCGCTAGTTCACATAGATGTGGAACCTAATGGGTTAACAAATTGCTATTAATGAGTGACCCATTGTATGATATAAAAGCCCTTACAGAGCATATTGTGAAAATATGCAATACTCACAGATGAGTAGAGATTTAACAATAAACAGCATTAATAAAATTCACAATATACAATGGAATGCATATTAGCAGGTAAACCAATGTTTTTTTTGTTTTTTTGTTTTTGTGACACACCACCATGTATGCAATAACAAAGCATGAACATTTATAATTCATTAAATGGAGCCCTATTCAAAATGATATGTGAACAGGTCCTTACCTTCCAAAGGAGAAAATCAGTGATGGCCCAGCATCAATTCAATGAAGCCTATAAGCCGTGGCCCTCCTAATATAGTGAAATGGGAGTGACATTACTTCCTTGGGCTCAGTGATTGGTGCAACTATTTCTTAATTATTACCTTAGAACAACATACAGTTTATAATTTGAATTAGTGTAATTTTATGAACCAAGTGCTTGAAAATTAATATAGGAATTTTCTACTCATTATAAGGGTGTAATATGTGCAAAAAAACCTTAATTATTCATATTACCCATAAGACCCCACTGTAACACACAAGATTGACAGTGTTACATAACCAATGAAAAGAATGCAGGGCGGAACTTACATCTTGTTTACTAGCCAATAGGTATAACAAAGGATGAACAAAGACTTTAAGCTTATAACAAGTAGTGGGGATACTAGTATACCCCACCCTTGTCTATTGCCACCAGTGATTCCCTTTTAATTGCCTCTAATAGGCAGGTGCTGAAGCCATACACTATGTGTTCCAGCTCCATGCGTATCTGCGCTCCACAGAGCGGGAAGACAGACTCATGTGACATCAGTCACATGATGTACTGTCAGAGCGCCGTGGCTTGCGCTCCGGCTCCATGGCAACGTGCGGCTCAATGGGGCCGGAGAAGCGTTCCCGCAGGTTGTGACAGGAAGAACTGTTATCTTTCTGTGACACGCAGCGTCGTCAGTGAAATCAATGCTGAAATGAGGCTTTTTGCGCCTCAGCATCATAGCCACCTACATTTAACATTATCAGATGGTTCTTCCTATTAAAGACTAACATATTAATATATAGTAGCCTTAAATGAAATGAAATTGAGCACCTATTAGACAATATATAATAAATTCTAAGGTAAGAATATAAATCTTAATCTAATCTATTTGGCTATTAGTGACAAGAAGAGGCCCATGTGGTAACACCATCTAAACGATTGCCTAGTAATCCAATAATGCTATAAATCTCTGTATTATCATTAATAATTATTAATAATATATATCTATATGGAAGTGAATATGAAAAATATATAAAAAATATATGAAAATATATATAAAAATATATAAATATAAAGATGAATATACCTAAAAAAATGGAAAGTATACATACAATATAATTATGACTATGGTAACACATCATAATGAAAGGAGCTCCATTTGTACAGAGTATAAATTACAAAAATATCCTTCATAATGTATACCTTCTTAAGCATATTATAATTGTCTACTGATGTCAGGGGTCCACTCCCTTAATATTCAGAATGCCCCAAGGGATGAAAGAAAAAATGGGAAAGGAAGGGAAGATAAATATAGAGAGCTGAACCTACACAGTACACATATGTTGTAACCCACCTATTAAAAGGACTATAAGTGTGCCTTTAATATGGGTACCCCCTTCCTAATACACTATACTGACAGGTGACGGACCTCGCATCCCCTGTATGACCTACAGGAAGGAAGCTATGTCGATGTTTTCATTGAGCTCATTGGGAATAAGGGTGTTCAAAGTGTATATCCAATAGGATTCTCGTTGAGCAAAACATAGATCTCTGTCACCTCCTCTTTTATTTTCCAATATATGATCCAAGACTGTAAAATTGAGACCCAGGACTTCTGAATTATGCTTGTCCTGGAAGTGTCTGGGAAGTCTTTGATTTTGAAATTATTTTTGATGTTGCGCAGATGTTCTTGTATCCTGGTTTTAAGGCTCCTTTTAGTTTTACCTATATATGAGAGCTTACACTCACAATCTATTTTGTAAACAACATAGTTTGTATTGCACGTGAAAACAGTCTTCAACTGATAAGTTCTCATATTCTTGCCTTTCCAGCGGCAACACTTTTTGTCCACATGTCGGCAACATATGCACTTACTGCAGGGAAAAAGTTCAGTTTTCTTCATCAGGGGGTGCTCGGTTGTAGTGCTCCTACTAGGTTGCTGAGGTTGCAGTGAACTTGAGGCCAACATATTCTTTAGATTTTTTGACTTCCTGAACACTATATTGGGCCTATCTGGCAGATGGGGTCCCAATATAGGGTCTTTAAGTAAGAGGTGCCGGTGTTGATTCAAAATGCGTCTTATTTTCATATTCTCCTGATTAAATTGTGTGATGAACGGTCTCTCAACTTTCCATTTCTCATTAGGAGTTTCTCTAGGTACAAGTAAACTATCCCTATCAAGCTCTGATGCCCGAATCTGTTCACTACGAAGCTCTGTCTCTTTATAGCCCCTGTCAATAAACTGTTCTACCAGCAAGGATGATTTTTCCCAATAGTTCGTCAAGTTACTGTAGTTCTTTCTCATCCTTACAAATTGGGAAAAAGGTACATTTGTCTTCCACCTTGACAGGTGGCAGCTATTAGATGGTATAAAGCTGTTGGCATATGTTTCTTTGAAGAAAGTTCTAGTGTTGAGAAAACCTTCATCATCAGTATCAAGAAGAATATCCAAATAATCAATAGTTGAGGGATGTTGTTTGTACATGAACTTTAAATTGAAGATGTTAATCTGGATAGATGAAACAAAACTGGCTAGTGTCTCAGGTTCGCCGTCCCAACTGAAAATAAGATCATCTATATATCTTTTGTAGAATTTGATGTTAGAATTCTGAAATCTTCCTTCAAATAAATAGTTTCGTTCTCCCATCGGTCCATGTAGATGTTAGCATACGATAGGGCAAACTTGGTCCCCATCGCAGTACCTTGTTTCTGTAGGTACCATTTCCCTTCAAACTCAAAGTAATTATGGCTTACAACAAAGCAGATACTCTCCAGTATGAAGTTCCTCTCTTCTTTACAGACCTTATCATCTGCAAGTAGAATTCTCTCCACAGCTTCCATCCCCTTGGTATGTGGAATGGAAGTGTAGAGAGCTTGGATGTCGACCGTAACCCATCGATATAAAGATGACCACTGGAACTCTCTTAGATTATTTAATAGACTGGTTGAGTCTTTCAAGTATGATCGCTGCATCTTAACATAATACTGAAGCTTAATATCGAGGAAGTGAGACAAATTAGAGGTTAAGGAGTCTACTCCTGCCACTTTAGGTCTCCCAGGGGATGGGATTACTCCCTTATGGAACTTAGGCAAATGGTAAAAGATTGGAACCTTAGGTTTTTTATTAAATATGTAGTCATATTCCTCTTTACAAATCACTTCCTTATTTTTAGCATCAAATAGTAAGATACAAAGTTCTTCCCTAAATTTCTCTGTTGGATCATTCATGAGTTGTTCATAGGTCATATTATCGTTGATCTGTTTCAAGGCTTCTTCTATGTACAATGTTTTTTCCTGGATAACCACAGCTCCTCCCTTATCCACCATTTTGATTACTATATCATTGTTATTTTTAAGTTGTTTTACAGCTAATCTTTCTTGAGGTGTAAGGTTATCACAATACCTATCCTTATGAATCTTAAGTTTCCTAAAATCCTCCTTAACCGAGTCGAAGAAGAAATCAATGTGATTGCCTCTAGATTCGACAGGACAATTCCTCGAAGGAGGCCTTATCAAGGGCTCCACTTTAGGTTCCCAGGACACATTCCGTATGGGATTTTTCAAAAAGTGCCTTTTCAAAGTTAGACTACGTACATATTTATTTAAGTCCACAAACAGGTTGAATTTATCTACATGTTGGTTAGGTTCGAATTTGAGACCTTTTCTTAATACTGATGTCTGTGAGATTGAAAGTTCCTTTTGAGTAAAGTTGATGATGCCTGATTTGGGGGTTCCTCTTTGTTTTAAGCCATAATTACTTTGAGTATGAAGGGAAATGGTACCTACAGAAACTAGGTACTGCGATGGGGACCAAGTTTGCCCCATCGTATGCTAACATCTACACGGACCGATGGGAGAACGAAACTTTTATTTGAAGGAAGATTTCAGGCATTCTAACATCAAATTCTACAAAAGATATATAGTTGATCTTATTTTCATTTGGGACGGCGAACCTGAGACACTAGCCAGTTATTGTTTCATCTATCCAGATTAACATCTTCAATTTAAAGTTCATGTACAAACAACATCCCTCAACTATTGATTATTTGGATATTCTTCTTGATACTGATGATGAAGGTTTTCTCAACACTAGAACTTTCTTCAAAGAAATAGATGCCAACAGCTTTATACCATCTAATAGCTGCCACCTATCAAGGTGGAAGACAAATGTACCTTTTTCCCAATTTGTAAGGATGAGGAAGAACTGCAGTAACTTGATAAACTATTGGGAACAATCATCCTTGTAAAGAGGCAGAGCTTCATAGTGAAAAGATTCGGGCATCAGAGCTTGATAGGGATAGTTTACTTGTACCTAGAGCAACTCCTAATGAGAAACGGAAAGTTGAGACACCGTTCATCACACAATTTAATCAGGAGAATATGAAAATAAGACGCATTTTAAATCAACACTGGCACCTCTTACTTAAAGACCCTACATTGGGACCTCATCTGCCAGATAGGCCCAATATAGTGTTCAGGAAGTCAAAAAATCTAAAGAATATGTTGGCCTCAAGTTCACTGCAACCTCAGCAACCTAGTAGGAGCACTACAACCGAGCACCCCCTGATGAACAGAACTGGACTATTTCCCTGCAATAAGTGCATATGTTGCCAACATGTGGACAAAAAGTGTTTCCGCTGGAAAGGCAAGAATATGAGAACTTATCAGTTGAAGACCATTGTCACGTGCAATACAAACTATGTTGTTTACAAAATAGATTGTGAGTGTAAGCTCTCATATATAGGTAAAACTAAAAGGAGCCTTAAAACCAGGATACAAGAACATCTGCGCAACATCAAAAAAAGAGTTAAAAATCACAGCCTTCCCAGACACTTCCAGGAAAAGAATAATTTAGAAGTCCTGGGTCTCACTTTTACAGTCTTGGATCATATATTGGAAAATAAAAGAGGAGGTGACAGAGATTTACCTTTAGCTCAACGAGAATCCTATTGTATATACACTTTGAACACAATTATTTCCAATGGGCTCAATGAAAACATTGAAAAAGCTTCCTTCCTGTAGGTCATACATGGGATGCGAGGTCCGTCACCGGTCAGTATAGTGTATTAGGAAGGGGGTACCCATATTAAAGGTACACTTATAGTCCTTTTAATAGGGGGGTTACAACATATGTGTACTGTGTAGGTTCAGCTCTCTATATTTATCTTCCCTTCCTCTCCCATTTTTTCTTTCATCCCTTGGGGCATTCTGAATATTAAGGGAGTGGACCCCTGTCATCAGTAGACAATTATAATATGCTTAAGAAGGTCTACATTATTAAGGATATTTTTGTAATTTATACTCTGTACAAATGGAGCTCCTTTCATTATGATGTGTTACCATAGTCATAATTATATTGTATGTATACTTTCCATTTTTTAGGTATATTAATCTTTATATTTATATATTTTTATATATATATTTTCATTTTTTTAAATATATTTTTCATATTCACTTCCATTTAGATATATATTATTAATAATTATTAATGATAATACAGAGATTAATAGCATTATTGGATTACTAGGCAATCGTTTAGATGGTATTACCACATGGGCCTCTTCTTGTCACTAATAGCCAAATAGATTAGAATAAGATTTATATTCTTACCTTAGAACTTATTATATATTGTCTAATAGGTGCTCAATTTCATTTCATTTAAGGCTACTATATGTTAATATGTTAGTCTTTAATAGGAAGAACCATCTGATAATGTTAAATGTAGGTGGCTATGATGCTGAGGCGCAAACAGCCTCATTTCAGCATTGATTTCACTGATGACGCTGCGTGTCACAGAAAGATAACAGTTCTTCCTGTCACAACCTGCGGGAACGCTTCTCCGGCCCCATTGAGCCGCACGTTGCCATGGAGCCGGAGCGAAAGCCACGGCGCTCTGACAGTACATCATGTGACTGATGTCACATGAGTCTGTCTTCCCGCTCTGTGGAGCGCAGATATGCATGGAGCTGGAACACATAGTGTACGGCTCCAGCGCCTGCCTATTAGAGGCAATTAAAAGGGAATCACTGGTGGCAATAGACAAGGGTGGGGTATACTAGTATCTCCACTACTTGTTATAAGCTTAAATTCTTTGTTCATCCTTTGTTATACCCATAGGCTAGTAAACCAGTTGTAAGTTCCACCCTGCATTCTTTTCATTGGTTATGTAACACTGTCAATCTTGTGTGTTACAGTGGGGTCTTATGGGTAATATGAATAATTAAGGTTTTTTGCACATATTACACCCTTATAATGAGTAGAAAATTCCTATAATAATTTTCAAGCACTAGGATAATAAAATTACACTAATTCAAATTATAAACTGTATGTTGTTCTAAGCTAATAATTAAGATATACTTGCACCAATCACTGAGCCCAAGGAAGTGATGTCACTCCCATTTCACTATATTAGGAGGGCCACATCTTATATGCTTCATTGCATTGATGCTGGGCCATCACTGATTTTCTCCTTTGGAAGGTAAGGATCTGTTCACATATCATTTTGAATAGGGCTCCATTTAATGAAAAATGTTCATGCTTTGTTATTGCATACATTGTGGTGTGTCACAAAAAAAATTGTTTACCTGCTAATATGCATTCCATTGTATATTGTGAATTTTATTAATGCTGTTTATTGTTAAATCTCTACTCATCTGTGAGTACTGCATATTTTCACAATATGCTCTGTAAGGGCTTTTATATCATACAATGGGTCACTCATTAATAGCAATTAATTAACCCATTAGGTTCCACATCTATGTGAACTAGCGAGGATTATTTCTCACTGCTCTGAATCATACATCTGTAGTTGATTTATAAGGTATGTTGGGCTTGTCTTAAAAAGTGAAGCTGTAATTCTAATCTTGTCTAATAGGTTTTTATTATATCTAAGGGATGGTTTCTATATAACTTCTATATAAATCTCAGTAAAGGAGGTCATTTATCCCCTAGTTCTTTGGATTATTCTCTTGTTTATGGATTTTGATCTGTGACAATGATCATTTAGAATTGACTGGATAATGTTTATGGACATACATTTTAATATACGGTCCATGGGTATTAGTAATAGGAGCTCCCTGTATTTTTTCTGTATTTTTTCTTTATTATGGTCCATTATATATTAATTAACATCAATTAATGTTAATTAATTGGTCCATCTGGTTCATTATGAGCTTGTGGAGTCCTTTGTCCATTTGAATATCTCCAACATGGGAGCGCTTTTTACATGAGGATTTGATCTACTAGGTATGTAGTGCCATACGAAGCATGAATTGGGCACTAATGTATAATACATAATATGATAGTTTAAATTAATCAATCTCCTATTAGGTTGGATTGATATCACTATAGTAGCCATTAGTGGTGTTGGAATTCTCCTTTCAAATATTTCCGATTGAGTACCCGGTCCCTTATAGTCTGTTGATCATAATTGGCTACAATCAGAGGTATGTTTCGTGAAGTAGTGTGATTCCTGCTAAATTTCCATTCTCTCTCCTCCTTCATTCATTTATTTATTAATTCTCCTTTTTTGGTGATCCTGATTACCACTTCAAATGTGTCGCATTTAGTTATATCTTATCTTGCATATTTCTTTCCTTTTGTGGTTTGTTCCTAATGTAATCACATTTTATTGTTTGTACAAATTTTTATGTATTGATTAGCTGTCCTACAGTTTAAGATACACCCCTGATGAAGTCTTGGTGCAAGACGAAACACGTTGGGTTATCATTCTGTTGTATCTGACGTCACTCCTGAGTTCTTTGATAAAGAAGAACAGTAGAGATTCATCTATACTTTTCTCTGCCTTCGATAAACTGGTCAATGTGGGAGATTTTATTATACTATTGATGACATGTTATGGACATTAATTTTGCTAACATATTGTTTTAAATACATTTTTATGAAGGAACAGTTGACCACTATGTTTTAAACCTGTGGATAGGATACACAATTGTGCAACCTTAAAAGGGGCTCTCTCTAACTTCTGGGGTCAATACAATCCCAAGGCGCCAATTCCTCTATTCTTATCATATATATACAGTATATATATACAGTATATATATATATATATATAGAACAGACAGTAGAGGCACTCTCCAGAATTCATAAAGATGCAAAAAGGTGAATTTATTTATACGTTACACAATACACTCGAATGGTATTCCTTGATATGTCCTCAAGCGCTTTCGGCCCACAGAGGGCCTTCCTCAGGAGGCAGTATGTAATAATTCCATCAGAACATAAGACCAAACACAGGGTCTACCCGGATATCCAGCAGTAAGCTGGGTTATGCCTGACAGGCTCTATATACACCAGTGATCAATTAGAATTTGGCGCTAAACACGCCCCTAATATGACCTCATATCAAATGCGACATAATTATACAAACTAACATCTAAAGCAATCAGTACAAAATAAATACCAAAATTTCCCAACCAAGAAGGGGTAATGCAGGACACACTTATACTTAGCGGCCAGGCTCCATGTGACACAAGTGGGCAAAGCCCGTCCGTTGTAAACACTAATAGCGGACATTCCCCGTCCACAGCTGCTGAGTACAGACGGACCGCAGTGACGTGCGTAACTAGGCAACAAGCCGCACTTCCTGTCTGTGAAACGCACGTGTCACAAAGACGGAAGTAAAGCTGGAACGCATATCGGAACTCTCTTAGACAGAATAAAGACATCCAGTCTGTCAAATCCAAGTAAATTCTGAATTAATTCACTCCAATACGGAATCTATATTAAATAACATGGGACCTAGCCAGTTTAGTGTGTACCTCATTCCCCGGTGTAAAGAGCCAATCAGCTGCAGTTAAAAACCCCAAAGTTAAAGATAATAAACACACAATATACAAACCATAAGGGAATATACAAAAAATACACAAAAGAATTTAGTATTGATCAGACCATACAATGGGTACCCACTATTGCTGTATTATCTCTATGCAAAACTTGATATATAAATAAATAAATAGGATACCTCTTCATACAAAGATGAAGAAAATCTTATGATCCAATTAGTGGGTAACCCCAGTCGACCAATATTAAATCAAAAAAAACAAAAGAAACAGCCTTAGCTATAAAATATCATAATCACCACATATCCAGACAATAAAAATTCCTACATATGTATATACATATACCTATAGGTGTCGGTCAGAGCATATCACTACCCCTAATCAAAGATATTTTTTTAAAACAAACATCTATACGGGAAGATATGTATCAAAAGTGCTATTGCACAATCTATATCCACCATAGTCAACGTAGAAAAAAATTAAGAGGGTTAGATTCATTAAGTCCATAGGGGGACACTGAACCCAGTCTGTGGATCCACCTCGCTTCCAACTTCTTTAATAGGAGTGATCGATCCCCACCCCTCTTAGGAACCGGAACCCAGTCAATGATCCGGCACTTCAAGGACGCCACTTGATGTCCTAATGTTAGGAAATGTTGGGCCACCGGTTTGTCAGTCTGTCCTGTCAACAATGCCTTGTGAATTGAACTCCGATGGTTCGCCATCCTCTCCCTAAAGGTGCATGTGGTCATTCCCACATAGGGGAGGCCACAAGGGCAGAGGAGCATGTAAATTACATGATCGAGTCGGCAATGCAGCCGAAATCTAATATTAATCATTTTCCCACTTCGGGGATGCGGAAATTTATCTCCAGCCAACATGGAACGACATGTCACGCATCCAAGACATTTTACACAACCCTTCTTTTGTGGTTGCAGCCAACCACTTTCTTCCTTGGTGAGTCGCTTCGCTGGGTGCATGAGGAGCTGTTTCAGACTACGGCCACGTCTGTATGCCATCATGGGCGGTTGTTCAAACAGTCCCTTTAATTTAGGGTCAGACTTCAATATTGGCCAATGTCGTCTTAATGATGATCCAATGTTGGTGGATTTACCATCAAATTGTGTAACGTATATCATACGTGCCTCCTTCGGTGGTGCAGACCTTATGCATTTTGTTCGTGCCCTCATCAAGCAGGTATCAATAGTACTCTTTTTGTACCCCCTTTCCAAAAAGCGGCTCTTCATCTCCAGAATCTGTGTTTCAGCTTTTACTGGATCAGTATTGTTCCTCAATACCCGCATGAACTGGGAGATGGGTAAGCTTGATTTTAATGCCGGTGGGTGGTTACTTGTTGCGTGTAAGATCGTATTCCGATCCGTCTCCTTTCTGAATAGGGTGGTTCCTAATTTATTCCCCTTACGAAAGATTGTGAGGTCCAAAAAATTGATAGAATCCCCACTAATCTGACCAGTGAAGCGTACTGTGGATTCTAAACTGTTTAAGTGTTCCAACATACAGTTAAATTCAAACTCAGTGCCGTCCCATAGCATAAATATATCGTCTATAAAACGCTTATAATAAATGATTTTACTGCCATATGTAGGTAAGATATTAATCATCTCATATTGATGCATAAAAATGCCTGCATAGATAGGGGCCACATTGGAACCCATAGCAGTTCCTGAGCACTGTATGAAATAATCATTTTGGTACATGAAATGATTATTCAGCAAAATCAATTCCAAGAATTCCAATAACCCCTCAATGGGGATTGACAAAGTCCCTACTGTAATAAGTAGCTCCCTTACTGCTTCAAGACCCAGATCATGGGGAATTATAGTATATAATGATGACACATCAAGTGTCGCCAACAGAGTTCCTTCGTCTAGGTCACCAAGTTCCATGATTTTAATAAGGAAATCCCCAGTGTCTTTTAAGTAGCTAGGGATAAATGGGGTCAGTTCCTGTAAAAAAGAGTCTACAAACATCGCTAATGGTTGTAAGAGAGACCCTCTGGCTGATATAATCGGCCTTCCCGGGGGGCTGATCAAGGACTTATGAATCTTGGGTAGAGTGTATAGTATAGGACAGATGGGCTGTTCAACCTTCAAAAAAAGGGATATCTGTTCAGTCAGCCACCCCTGGCTGACCGATCTATCAACCAGAGAGTCAACCTTCTTTTTAATAAATGGCATCGGATTGGTATCACATTTAGTATAAGTATTCACATCGGATAACTGGCGCCTGACCTCAGCATCATAGCTCTGAAAATTCTGAATGACTACGGCCCCACCTTTATCGGCGGGCCTGATGACGATACTATCATTGTTACGTAGATCATTCAGAGCCTTGCGTTGCTCAGGCGTCAGATTCCCAAATGTTCTATCAGGCATGTTATTGAAATCGTTCTCAGTCATTCTCAGGAACGTCCGTATGCTAGCGCTACAGGTCGGTGGATCAAAGCTACTAGGTTTCTTCAGAACAGCAGATCTAGTTGTCCCTATCTCAAGATTCCCTGTTTTGTCACTGAAAAACTCTCTCAACCTTAGCTTCCGGCCAAATTTATATTGGTCGACTGCCAGGTTAAAGTCATCATGTCTGGCTGTTGGCACAAAAGATAAACCGAGAGCCAAGAGGGAGGTCTCATTAGTAGTGAGATTATAATCAGAGAGATTAAAAATATTGGTTAAACTTTCTTCCTTCTCCCGCTTCTCTTTAAAACCGCCTCTTCTTGGGTGGGGTCTTCTATTTCTACTCGGTTTTTTGCTGCCGCCACCGGTCTGCCTCTGCCTAAAAAACCACTTGGAGGTCTAGATCCCAGGGAATCTGAATCTGAAGCTGAGTGGGATGTCGATGAGTCTGCACCCGGTTGGTATCTATTACGGAAAGGTCTATTTTGTCTAAACCGTCTAGAATTACCTGTTCCACCCGTTAACCATCTGTATACCTGATGGGTAGCATAGTCATGATTCACCGCCTGTAGCTTTTTCCTTTTAAATGTTACCAATTCGTCTTTAAACGTATCAACCTGTGTTTGAATCTTTTCACACCAGGTATCGGTTTTATCCGATTTCAAAGTCTGGTGATGGGTTTTTTCAAATTTGACAATTTCTTCACGAATTTTCACCAACTCCAAACCAACCTCTTCAATAACTAATAAGATGAGATCGAGTGAGCACTTATTTAATACTCCACACCATTTGGTGCAAAAAGCAGCGTTGGTTCTACCAATGGTGGGAGTATTGCTCACCCGAAATCCTCGTGGTATTTTTTTGGAGCGGTGATATTCTGAAAGGAACTGGCCATGGAGCGTAAGCTCAACCTCCCGACGTTTCAAACGAGTAATTCTATGGAATAAATCAATGGACTTCTCAGCAGGTAATGATTTAAATTCAAGGTGATCAAAATACACTTTTTCTGCGTCATCATCTGTTAATGAAACTACTTGATTTTCAGCTGCTAAGAGGAGGCCTTCATCAAAAGAAGGAGTACCTGATTGGGTCATTCTCAATAACCTAACAACATATGGTGGCTAAGGGGACTAGACTCTGAAGTATAGCCCCAAAACACCTAGATCTTTTACAGACAAAATACAATCACATATCTCAAAGCAAAGAGCCTGAGCATACTATGGGACGACACTGAATCTTCTGACCGACACCTACAAAAAAAGTGTATATAAATACACAAAACATCAAAAAAAGCAAAATTAGACCATAAACATAATTAAAATTGTTAAAATTGGGGAAAGAGATAACTGCCGTAGAGCCCACTCATACGGCTCAAGATATCCCAACAGGTAAACTTGAAAATGAGAAAAAAATCAGGTGATGGGTGTCCAACCAGAAACCAGTTTTATAGAAAAAACCGAATCCATATATATCCAAAAAATGGTCGCACTCACATCTTCAAAGGAGACAACGACTGGGGTGATCACTCCAGAATGCAAAGGCATTCAAATTATAGAACAGACAGTAGAGGCACTCTCCAGAATTCATAAAGATGCAAAAAGGTGAATTTATTTATACGTTACACAATACACTCGAATGGTATTCCTTGATATGTCCTCAAGCGCTTTCGGCCCACAGAGGGCCTTCCTCAGGAGGCAGTATGTAATAATTCCATCAGAACATAAGACCAAACACAGGGTCTACCCGGATATCCAGCAGTAAGCTGGGTTATGCCTGACAGGCTCTATATACACCAGTGATCAATTAGAATTTGGCGCTAAACACGCCCCTAATATGACCTCATATCAAATGCGACATAATTATACAAACTAACATCTAAAGCAATCAGTACAAAATAAATACCAAAATTTCCCAACCAAGAAGGGGTAATGCAGGACACACTTATACTTAGCGGCCAGGCTCCATGTGACACAAGTGGGCAAAGCCCGTCCGTTGTAAACACTAATAGCGGACATTCCCCGTCCACAGCTGCTGAGTACAGACGGACCGCAGTGACGTGCGTAACTAGGCAACAAGCCGCACTTCCTGTCTGTGAAACGCACGTGTCACAAAGACGGAAGTAAAGCTGGAACGCATATCGGAACTCTCTTAGACAGAATAAAGACATCCAGTCTGTCAAATCCAAGTAAATTCTGAATTAATTCACTCCAATACGGAATCTATATTAAATAACATGGGACCTAGCCAGTTTAGTGTGTACCTCATTCCCCGGTGTAAAGAGCCAATCAGCTGCAGTTAAAAACCCCAAAGTTAAAGATAATAAACACACAATATACAAACCATAAGGGAATATACAAAAAATACACAAAAGAATTTAGTATTGATCAGACCATACAATGGGTACCCACTATTGCTGTATTATATAATTATGTCGCATTTGATATGAGGTCATATTAGGGGCGTGTTTAGCGCCAAATTCTAATTGATCACTGGTGTATATAGAGCCTGTCAGGCATAACCCAGCTTACTGCTGGATATCCGGGTAGACCCTGTGTTTGGTCTTATGTTCTGATGGAATTATTACATACTGCCTCCTGAGGAAGGCCCTCTGTGGGCCGAAAGCGCTTGAGGACATATCAAGGAATACCATTCGAGTGTATTGTGTAACGTATAAATAAATTCACCTTTTTGCATCTTTATGAATTCTGGAGAGTGCCTCTACTGTCTGTTCTATAATTTGAATGCCTTTGCATTCTGGAGTGATCACCCCAGTCGTTGTCTCCTTTGAAGATGTGAGTGCGACCATTTTTTGGATATATATGGATTCGGTTTTTTCTATAAAACTGGTTTCTGGTTGGACACCCATCACCTGATTTTTTTCTCATTTTCAAGTTTACCTGTTGGGATATCTTGAGCCGTATGAGTGGGCTCTACGGCAGTTATCTCTTTCCCCAATTTTAACAATTTTAATTATGTTTATGGTCTAATTTTGCTTTTTTTGATGTTTTGTGTATTTATATACACTTTTTTTGTAGGTGTCGGTCAGAAGATTCAGTGTCGTCCCATAGTATGCTCAGGCTCTTTGCTTTGAGATATGTGATTGTATTTTGTCTGTAAAAGATCTAGGTGTTTTGGGGCTATACTTCAGAGTCTAGTCCCCTTAGCCACCATATGTTGTTAGGTTATTGAGAATGACCCAATCAGGTACTCCTTCTTTTGATGAAGGCCTCCTCTTAGCAGCTGAAAATCAAGTAGTTTCATTAACAGATGATGACGCAGAAAAAGTGTATTTTGATCACCTTGAATTTAAATCATTACCTGCTGAGAAGTCCATTGATTTATTCCATAGAATTACTCGTTTGAAACGTCGGGAGGTTGAGCTTACGCTCCATGGCCAGTTCCTTTCAGAATATCACCGCTCCAAAAAAATACCACGAGGATTTCGGGTGAGCAATACTCCCACCATTGGTAGAACCAACGCTGCTTTTTGCACCAAATGGTGTGGAGTATTAAATAAGTGCTCACTCGATCTCATCTTATTAGTTATTGAAGAGGTTGGTTTGGAGTTGGTGAAAATTCGTGAAGAAATTGTCAAATTTGAAAAAACCCATCACCAGACTTTGAAATCGGATAAAACCGATACCTGGTGTGAAAAGATTCAAACACAGGTTGATACGTTTAAAGACGAATTGGTAACATTTAAAAGGAAAAAGCTACAGGCGGTGAATCATGACTATGCTACCCATCAGGTATACAGATGGTTAACGGGTGGAACAGGTAATTCTAGACGGTTTAGACAAAATAGACCTTTCCGTAATAGATACCAACCGGGTGCAGACTCATCGACATCCCACTCAGCTTCAGATTCAGATTCCCTGGGATCTAGACCTCCAAGTGGTTTTTTAGGCAGAGGCAGACCGGTGGCGGCAGCAAAAAACCGAGTAGAAATAGAAGACCCCACCCAAGAAGAGGCGGTTTTAAAGAGAAGCGGGAGAAGGAAGAAAGTTTAACCAATATTTTTAATCTCTCTGATTATAATCTCACTACTAATGAGACCTCCCTCTTGGCTCTCGGTTTATCTTTTGTGCCAACAGCCAGACATGATGACTTTAACCTGGCAGTCGACCAATATAAATTTGGCCGGAAGCTAAGGTTGAGAGAGTTTTTCAGTGACAAAACAGGGAATCTTGAGATAGGGACAACTAGATCTGCTGTTCTGAAGAAACCTAGTAGCTTTGATCCACCGACCTGTAGCGCTAGCATACGGACGTTCCTGAGAATGACTGAGAACGATTTCAATAACATGCCTGATAGAACATTTGGGAATCTGACGCCTGAGCAACGCAAGGCTCTGAATGATCTACGTAACAATGATAGTATCGTCATCAGGCCCGCCGATAAAGGTGGGGCCGTAGTCATTCAGAATTTTCAGAGCTATGATGCTGAGGTCAGGCGCCAGTTATCCGATGTGAATACTTATACTAAATGTGATACCAATCCGATGCCATTTATTAAAAAGAAGGTTGACTCTCTGGTTGATAGATCGGTCAGCCAGGGGTGGCTGACTGAACAGATATCCCTTTTTTTGAAGGTTGAACAGCCCATCTGTCCTATACTATACACTCTACCCAAGATTCATAAGTCCTTGATCAGCCCCCCGGGAAGGCCGATTATATCAGCCAGAGGGTCTCTCTTACAACCATTAGCGATGTTTGTAGACTCTTTTTTACAGGAACTGACCCCATTTATCCCTAGCTACTTAAAAGACACTGGGGATTTCCTTATTAAAATCATGGAACTTGGTGACCTAGACGAAGGAACTCTGTTGGCGACACTTGATGTGTCATCATTATATACTATAATTCCCCATGATCTGGGTCTTGAAGCAGTAAGGGAGCTACTTATTACAGTAGGGACTTTGTCAATCCCCATTGAGGGGTTATTGGAATTCTTGGAATTGATTTTGCTGAATAATCATTTCATGTACCAAAATGATTATTTCATACAGTGCTCAGGAACTGCTATGGGTTCCAATGTGGCCCCTATCTATGCAGGCATTTTTATGCATCAATATGAGATGATTAATATCTTACCTACATATGGCAGTAAAATCATTTATTATAAGCGTTTTATAGACGATATATTTATGCTATGGGACGGCACTGAGTTTGAATTTAACTGTATGTTGGAACACTTAAACAGTTTAGAATCCACAGTACGCTTCACTGGTCAGATTAGTGGGGATTCTATCAATTTTTTGGACCTCACAATCTTTCGTAAGGGGAATAAATTAGGAACCACCCTATTCAGAAAGGAGACGGATCGGAATACGATCTTACACGCAACAAGTAACCACCCACCGGCATTAAAATCAAGCTTACCCATCTCCCAGTTCATGCGGGTATTGAGGAACAATACTGATCCAGTAAAAGCTGAAACACAGATTCTGGAGATGAAGAGCCGCTTTTTGGAAAGGGGGTACAAAAAGAGTACTATTGATACCTGCTTGATGAGGGCACGAACAAAATGCATAAGGTCTGCACCACCGAAGGAGGCACGTATGATATACGTTACACAATTTGATGGTAAATCCACCAACATTGGATCATCATTAAGACGACATTGGCCAATATTGAAGTCTGACCCTAAATTAAAGGGACTGTTTGAACAACCGCCCATGATGGCATACAGACGTGGCCGTAGTCTGAAACAGCTCCTCATGCACCCAGCGAAGCGACTCACCAAGGAAGAAAGTGGTTGGCTGCAACCACAAAAGAAGGGTTGTGTAAAATGTCTTGGATGCGTGACATGTCGTTCCATGTTGGCTGGAGATAAATTTCCGCATCCCCGAAGTGGGAAAATGATTAATATTAGATTTCGGCTGCATTGCCGACTCGATCATGTAATTTACATGCTCCTCTGCCCTTGTGGCCTCCCCTATGTGGGAATGACCACATGCACCTTTAGGGAGAGGATGGCGAACCATCGGAGTTCAATTCACAAGGCATTGTTGACAGGACAGACTGACAAACCGGTGGCCCAACATTTCCTAACATTAGGACATCAAGTGGCGTCCTTGAAGTGCCGGATCATTGACTGGGTTCCGGTTCCTAAGAGGGGTGGGGATCGATCACTCCTATTAAAGAAGTTGGAAGCGAGGTGGATCCACAGACTGGGTTCAGTGTCCCCCTATGGACTTAATGAATCTAACCCTCTTAATTTTTTTCTACGTTGACTATGGTGGATATAGATTGTGCAATAGCACTTTTGATACATATCTTCCCGTATAGATGTTTGTTTTAAAAAAATATCTTTGATTAGGGGTAGTGATATGCTCTGACCGACACCTATAGGTATATGTATATACATATGTAGGAATTTTTATTGTCTGGATATGTGGTGATTATGATATTTTATAGCTAAGGCTGTTTCTTTTGTTTTTTTTGATTTAATATTGGTCGACTGGGGTTACCCACTAATTGGATCATAAGATTTTCTTCATCTTTGTATGAAGAGGTATCCTATTTATTTATTTATATATCAAGTTTTGCATAGAGATAATACAGCAATAGTGGGTACCCATTGTATGGTCTGATCAATACTAAATTCTTTTGTGTATTTTTTGTATATTCCCTTATGGTTTGTATATTGTGTGTTTATTATCTTTAACTTTGGGGTTTTTAACTGCAGCTGATTGGCTCTTTACACCGGGGAATGAGGTACACACTAAACTGGCTAGGTCCCATGTTATTTAATATAGATTCCGTATTGGAGTGAATTAATTCAGAATTTACTTGGATTTGACAGACTGGATGTCTTTATTCTGTCTAAGAGAGTTCCGATATGCGTTCCAGCTTTACTTCCGTCTTTGTGACACGTGCGTTTCACAGACAGGAAGTGCGGCTTGTTGCCTAGTTACGCACGTCACTGCGGTCCGTCTGTACTCAGCAGCTGTGGACGGGGAATGTCCGCTATTAGTGTTTACAACGGACGGGCTTTGCCCACTTGTGTCACATGGAGCCTGGCCGCTAAGTATAAGTGTGTCCTGCATTACCCCTTCTTGGTTGGGAAATTTTGGTATTTATTTTGTACTGATTGCTTTAGATGTTAGTTTGTATAATTATGTCGCATTTGATATGAGGTCATATTAGGGGCGTGTTTAGCGCCAAATTCTAATTGATCACTGGTGTATATAGAGCCTGTCAGGCATAACCCAGCTTACTGCTGGATATCCGGGTAGACCCTGTGTTTGGTCTTATGTTCTGATGGAATTATTACATACTGCCTCCTGAGGAAGGCCCTCTGTGGGCCGAAAGCGCTTGAGGACATATCAAGGAATACCATTCGAGTGTATTGTGTAACGTATAAATAAATTCACCTTTTTGCATCTTTATGAATTCTGGAGAGTGCCTCTACTGTCTGTTCTATAATTTGAATGCCTTTGCATTCTGGAGTGATCACCCCAGTCGTTGTCTCCTTTGAAGATGTGAGTGCGACCATTTTTTGGATATATATATATATATATATATATATATATATATATATATAATATGATCAGTAGGTGACTGGCACTCCCATAATCGAAAATCAACTGTTCTGGGTGCCCTCTGATGAAATAGTAGGAGAAAGATTGGCAGCGGCACTCTCAGGACTTCCAGGGTCAACTCATATAGTCAGCGCCACTCACTGTACTCTGGTCAATGCTTCAATTTATTTTATACATAGATGGAGCTAGACACAGCTTTTGGGCGGAGCATGGCACACCCTCAATGGCACGCCGCGCAAAGCATTCTGGTACCACCTGCAATCTCCCTGAAACTAGTTTTCAAAAGTAGGCAAGTATGGTCCAGTCAGCGGACTCCACTTATCTATTGCTGCACAAAAAGGGGTATAAGAGGATCTTCACTGGTACTAGTAAATGGTCTGAACAACGTCGCTGATCCTAGCTGCATTTTCTGGCTTCAGTTCCATGCGCAAAAGCTCTTGTGCCTTGGTGTCTGGTCCTGAGTTTGTGGAACTACAGATCCCAGCCCACTTCAATAATAGCCTTTTTCAACTATGCCTTTGTTCTTGCAGTCTGCAGATTCCACACAGTTGTTGCCACTCTGCTGATGGCTACAGTACAGATTACCTGATTTCAGCTAGCAAACCTGCACACTTCTGCTAAGCACCACTCCCTGTGTGTTTACATTATCTACACAGATATCACAGCTTACAGCTCTGCTCAGTACTGCTGTTACCATGCAAATTGTGGACTGTATTCAGAATCTTTTACTCTGGAACTATCCCATGTATACTCTGGGCCAGTCATGTCCAAAGTGCGGCCCTCCAGCTGTTGAGAAACTACACATCCCAGCATGCCCTGACAGAGCTTTAGCATTCTATGACACCAAAACTGTGTCAGGGCATGCTGGGATATGTAGTTTCACAACAGCTGGAGGGCCGCAGTTTGGACATGCCTGCTTTAGGCTAAGTTCACCGGCTCTAGCCCGATCCATCAAATCCAGTCAGGTTCAAGTATTCTATAGTCCTGTTCCAAGTTCCACAGAAGATACCACCATTTCAATCTTCTGTGCTAGCATGTACACAGAAGAGGCCACTACTCAGCTCCTCCACACTAGTGTATACCCAGAAGAGACCACCATTCTGCTTTTCCATACTAATGTATACTTAGTAGAGGCAACCACTCTCTTCTTCCATACTATTGTATACTCAGTAGAGGCCACCACGCTATTCTTCCGTACAATTGTATACTCAGAAGAAGCTGCCATTCTGCTCTTTCCTATTCTGTTCTTTTGAACATGTGCAGTGGTATGTGCACGCACAGGAATTGGGAAGTGGCAACATGCCTAAGGTATAACAAGCTACAGTATATTTACAATTTAACAATGAGATTTCTTCTACAGTGCCTGGCACTTATGTCCTCACTATATTATCTTTTTCGTTTTTAGCTATATCCTTACAGCGACTGTCATTCTGTTATGCCTTTTTGTATGCTATTACCAACATATCCCAATTGTTAATCATTATGTTGATTTTTTGTGTCTTTCTGTAGTATGCTATAATGTACACTTACACAACAAGAAGGTAGAAAAATGTATTTTTTTGTAGACATCACTTATATATTTTCTAACACTTATATGTGTTTATATCCAATATGTGATGACAAATATTTATATAATCTTCTCAGTTATAGTTCATGTTTTCACCATCAATAGCATATATATGGTGTGTTTCCCATGAGAATGACTTCAGGAATATAGAAATATGTATTGAATTGCTTGGTAAATCCAAGAAAATGTATTTTCAATCTGTCTTACTTGTAGTGACCCAAGAAACTATGAATACATCACTCTGTGCTACTAAACTTTTGACTCCAAGCTATCCTATTTCATCAGCTGGGTTGTGAATACATGTCCCCTGAATAATAGCTGCAGAACTGAACTATTGTTAGCAGTGTTAGGCTGATACTGATCTGGCTGGAAATATAGTAAATCTCTTTGTGTTTTAATAGATTGTTGGCACTGTGTAGCCACCAAGTTGCCTAGTCTAGCTTGTGCTTCTCTTAGAAATGCTTGCTGAAAGTGGCATATTATTACTGATCAGCTGGAGAATAAATAAATCTCTCTGCATTTGATTTGAATGTACAGTTCATGTAGATAGTAGTGCTGTGTTGATCGGTTTACAAATAAAACTACAGAAGCTCACTGTTTGTCTTAATTACAACCATTTGGTTCTGTACTGATGCTACAGTGACTGGAAATAAATCTCTTTAAATCTGTGCAAAGAGACAAAACCATTTCAGGCTGGATAAAACTATCTATGATCATTTATAAAATCTGCAGTAGAACAACATGTACCTTGCAACACATGATAGTCACTTCTGGACACAAAGAAAAAATGATACTAACTGCACTAACAAAAAGTGACAATGATACCCAGCTGTAATGCAAAGACATTCTGAAAATGTACGCAATTGTCATCATAGTCTGGTGCTGGAGATCAGACCATTGGATCATAAGAAAGAGGATAAGACAAATGAGTTAAGGTGGTGCATATGTTCCACATACACTCTCTGTTTATTGACTTCTGCAGGGGTGTAGCCAGAACTTTGTGGGCCCCATAGCAACATTTTGAAGGGGCCCCCATCCCATTGCTTCTAGAGAGACACTTTTCTGCAGTATCGGTATGAAATACCTACAATCAAAATCCCGACGGTCGAAATCCCAACAGCAATTTACAGACGGTCAAAATCCCGATAAGGTCAAAATCCCGACATGGACAAAATAATGACATTTAAAATACCGACATGGTCAAAATACCGACATAAAAAAAGTTGACAGGTCAAAATGCTGACATGAGTTTATCAGTTTTTGTGTGTATGTCGACATAGGTCGACATGGACACCATATAAGTGTACCACGTCCCCTCGCATGGCTCGCTGCGCTCACCATGCTTTGGGCCTGGTGCCTCACTGCGCTTGGCACACTATTATATTCCCCCTCCAGGTCCACTGGGATGGTAAAGTATGAACAAGTCGGTTTCAATGAAAAAATCATGAAAAACTCATGTTGGTATTTTGACCTGTCGACATTTTACATGTCGGTATTTTGACGTTGTCTGTATTTTAAATGTCGGTATTTTGACCTTGTCTGTATTTTGACCATCGGGATTTTGATTGTCAGTAAATTGACTGCATCCCTTCTCTGCAGCAGTTGTTAATATTATGCCCTATTTTAGTGCCCTAGTTCATTTTCTGAACCACAGTAGAGCCTTATCTAATGTTATGCACCATAGTAGTGCCCTAGTTTCTTTTATGAATCGTAGTAGTGCTTAAGTTCACCCTATGTCACATTTCAGAGCTGCCAGTACACATTATGCCGCACAGTGCCCCCAATTCACATTATGATGTATAGTGCTCCCCATTCATATTGTGCCTCATTACAGTGCCCCAGTTAATATTATATAACATTAAAATGCCCTCCAGTTCATTTTTTACCACACTACAATAAGCAAGTCCATTGGCATCCCTAGATATATTGCAGGCCCCAATGAAAAAGATTGAAAGGACCCCCTACATACCATCTAATGGCAAAAAATGTATATAACACATGTAACTTTGACAGGGAAGGTGGGCACCTCTCAGGTCTGGGCCCCATAGCAGCTGCACTGCCTGCACCTATGGTAGCTACACCCTTGGGCTTCTGACAAAAGTTGAAATGAGCCATGAGGGTTGTGCTGGTGGATACATAATTACCAAAGGAATTCAGTATTGCTACTGTGCTGGGGCAGTGGCTCTGAAAAGCAGCTGTACTCATAAGACACTTAAACTGCTAATTCAGTAGCAGTATTACTTGCCAAACTGTGCCATCCTTCTGAGGTCATGCATGCGCACAGCTAAAGGTCGGGCTGTGTGGCAGCAGCATTGGGATCCGCTTGAACTCATTCCTATAAGAGCCCCTAATAATGAATGGGTCTGTTATATAAAACATGAGGAAATGCTAGTAATAGGCCCGTTGGTGATTAGTAATACTGTATATTAAAAACAATATTAGGTGATTAATTTAGAGTAGGACATACAACCAAAGTTCAAGCGCAGAATTCTTCTTTGGTTTACTGTGCATGCTCAGTAAGTCAGAGCCCACTATGCCTGCAGACAGGCGGATCCCTTCCCTTTCCTTCCCTCCTTGTGTGTATATACAAACACAAAAATATGACTGATTGTGGTCACCCATCATGACTGTACTTAAATTCAAATATTATTGCAAATTGCAAAGGCACTGAAAATAGTGGTCTCCATACGAAGTAGGTTATATTGTTTTTTAGGGTGTGGTATTGAAGGTCGACCACACTTAGGTCGACAGTGTCTTGGTCGACCACTATTGGTTGACAGTAACTAGGTCGACAGGGATTCTAGGTTGACAGGTCAAAAGGTCGACATGCATTTTTAAATCTGTTTTGGTGTCATTTTTGGCGGACAGTGATTGGAGACCCCAATAAGTGCACCGTGTCCTCTCGCATGGCTCGCTTCGCTCGGCACAGGTTGCCGTTCCCAATCGTAGTCCATGTGGATCGTAAAGTATGAAAAAGTTCAAAACAAGAAAAAAATTTGAAAAACTCATGTTGACCTTTTGACCTGCTGACCTAGAACTTGTCAACCTAGAGACCCTGTTGACCTAATTACTGTCGACAAATAGTGGTCATCCTAGACACTGTTGACCTAAGTCTTGTCGACCTAGAGACCGGATACCGTATTTTAAAAGGCAGGTACAAAAGCTATAATAATAATAAAATGTAGACCACATGAAAACGAAAAAAACAAACAAAAAAATGTTTTTTTAAATTAATGATAATAATAGTAATAATAATAATATTTCAGTTACTTCTATTATGAAAAAATGGCAATTAATGTGGCAAAATAAAAAAGAATAGCAAATAAGAGAATTTATCATATGACAATTAATAGAACAAGGTTGTATTGAAACTAAATACTGTATGTAGCAAAACATTTTAAAAAGTCAGATAGATTTGTGAACAAAAATAATAACATCCAAAGCATTTCATACAATTTCTCAAAAAGCAAAATAATAAGACAGATATTTGCCCAATAATACAGTGTATGAAGAACCAGGGAGAATACTGTAGAAGACAAAAAGACAGCACACCTTTAAACAGGATTTTATTTTAGGTGCATTCAAAGAAGAAGAAAAGATTAAAACAATGAGATGAATGTGAGAGCTAATATTATAGTGTTAGGACCACCTTAGCAAAGGTACCTTGATGGGGCAAGGTGCTTACTACTGTATATACTGTATTTGCAAATGTGTATAATTAAGTCTCCAGCACTTTATTATCTTGTTGAATGTAAGCCCCGTTTATGCCTTACTGCACTAGGGCCCTCATTCCGAGTTGATCGCTCGCAAGGCGATTTTAGCAGAGTTACACACGCTAAGCCGCCGCCTACTGGGAGTGAATCTTAGCTTCTTAAAATTGCGACAGATGTATTCGCAATATTGCGATTACAAACTACTTAGCAGTTTCAGAGTAGCTTCAGACTTACTCGGCATCTGCGATCAGTTCAGTGCTTATCGTTCCTGGTTTGACGTCATAAACACACCCAGCGTTCGCCCAGACACTCCTCCGTTTCTCCGGCCACTCCTGCGTTTTTTCCGGAAACGGTAGCGTTTTTAACCACACGCCCCTGAAACGCCGTGTTTCCGCCCAGTAACACCCATTTCCTGTCAATCACATTACGATCGCCGGAGCGAAGAAAAAGCCGTGAGTAAAAATACTATCTTCATTGTTAAATTACTTGGCGCAGTCGCAGTGCGAATATTGCGCATGCGTACTAAGCGGAATTTCACTGCGATGCGATGAAATATACCGAGCGAACGACTCGGAATGAGGGCCCATATTGGGTGAATATTTGTACTTTTGTTCTTGTCTAGAATAACTCCTCGCTTATATGCATTGGCGTATCAATAATAGTTGCAGTATGTGCGTTGTGCACATGGGCCCTTGGGTTCAGGGAGGCCCACATAGCATACACTGCACCCATGTTTAATTACTTACTTTCCGGAGTCCCATGTTGTACTGCAGCCACTGAGAAAATGACCACCGCCCATTCCCAGTAGTGGCACAATGTTTCCAGAGACCTGCGCATGCACTGTAGACTCTGGCTCAATGCCAGATCTACTGCACCGTAGAGAGGAGGGGGCCCACCTGGAGTCTGCACATGGGCACCCTCCTCTGTCAAACCACACCTGTTTACACACACTTAATAAACTGATTCAAAAACTTGAATTTTGTATATTACAGTTATAAAATAGGCATTATATTGATACTGAGATGGTTAGGTACACTAATACAGATTTTTATAATTCAATTTATTTTCAAGTAAATCAGATCTTGTTAATATGTGTTTATAGTTTACCCTCCATGGTGTGTATTTTATAACAGCCAAGCTACAGTAGCAATTAGAATTAGAAGTTCCTGTTCGCAGCTCACTATTAAAATATATTAATATAAACAATAAAATGTATTGGTTCAATTATGTTCAAGCCAGTCTGAACAGGAGGGAGCTAGGATGTATATATTTTATAGATTTTTTACCTTTTGTTAATTTCAGTACCTAACATTCAGAGTATATTTTTAAAGTTCAAATTCTCCACTTTCATGGGAAAACATTAAGGAGCCTATTTATCAATATTTTTTTGCAGGATATCCCCTGAAACACACACAAAAAATATGTATCAGCTGAATGTATCTACAGGGGACCACTGAATATCACAGATATCGACTGCAAAAGCAACCCCCAGAGATACTGTTTGGGGCTGCTTTCTTGACAAATTTCCAAGTTCTGAAATGCAGAGCATTCCGGAGCATAGCACCAGTAGATAACACTATCTGAAGATGATGCCAGCCACTGTAGCCTATAGAGTTTAGATAGAAAAAGTGCCAAGAGAAAGATTCGTAGGATCCCTCCCATGCACTCTCCACTTACACATCCATTGTCAGTAGACCACACATGTGCAGTAGAGTGTCGGCCCCAGTTAATGTAATGACTTTACTTTTACATATCACAGGGACAGCCCCCCAAACATGCTACACATTGTAGCCAAAAAAGCACATACAAGATTAAACATTGTGAAAATACTTTGCTGCCTTCATTCTTTGTGAAATTTTTTCAGTCTAACGTTGGAGTATTAATGTCATATTTTCAGAATGTAGAAAAGATATTGGGGGTAATTCAAACCTGATTGCTCCTCTGTGAATTTGCAGACTTCTGCGATCAGATAGTCATCGCCCAGACAGAGTGAAAATCCACTCCGTGCAAGTCTGCGTACGCCTTGCAAAAATCTCTGCAAGCGCCGGTCAACTGCAAATCCGTTCGCAACTCACTCACCATCTAATGATTTTTCCATTCTGTGCGTAGGCCAGGACTTACTCCAACAGTGCAATAGAATCAGGCTGATATGGGCCGGAGCTGACGTCACACACTCTCCCTGAAAACACTTGGACACGTCTTTTTTTCCTGGCACTCCCAGAAAACAGCCAGTTACCACCCCAAAACACCGGCCTCCTGTCAATCAACTTGCGTAAACCTAGCAATCAAAGAAGACTCAGGATTTTTTCACAGTTTGGCCTCACGTGTGTGCATTACGATCCATATACGTGCACAGGCGATTTATAATCAGCTGACTTGCAAAATCACACAATAGTGATCAGGTCTGCTTCGGGCCCATTGCTCTGTGAACATGTAAAGAAAAAAACACATTGAGTGACTTTGAGTATCTCTGTTCTTTGGCTCATCTTTTTCTTTATGCTCATTAAATGAAGTCAGGTGTTGTTTAATTTCCTTGTTTACGGATTTTTTCAGAATTCATAAAGGTAACTAAACTTACACTAACAATGTTAATAGTGTGCGTAGGATATTTTAATTGTAACTGAGGGCCTGATTCAAAGATGTATGTTAAGCACACATTTCTTATGTTTTATGATCTGCACATACACAGAAATCGCACTGCACATATGCAATCTGGGTCTGAAATGTGATGCGCAGTGCCACACCATTTAGTGGCAGTGACATGCAGCGCTCCACAAATTAGGGGCATTTTGGGCACATTTTCTTTATTACTTATCTATTGGGATGTGCGCAGTAGAGGATTTACCACAAGGCAACCAAAGCGGCTACTTAGGGCCCTGTTGGTCCCAGGGGGCCCTCTGCCAATGCTGCCGACAAAGGGCATTTCCAGCAGACCACGAGCTTCACCAAAACTGTCAGAGAGCTGGGCTGGCTGAATGTCAAGATGTCGGTGATTAGACAGCTGGCTCCAGTGCATGCCTGTGTCTCCTGTCCTGCAGTACTGTCCGTACGTCCAGTTGTGACACACATGTGTATGACATCAGATGCTTAGACATAGGAGCTGGGATGTGCACAGAAAAACATGAGGTGTTCCAGTGTACTTTATTACAGTATTTTTTAAAATTTGATATAACATACACATACTTTACTAAGGGGTACATTTACTAAGCAGTGATAAGAAGTGAGCCAGTGGAGAAATTTCCCCATCAACCAATCAGCAGCTCTGTATCATTTTAGAGTATGCAATTACAGATGTTACTTCAGTGCTGATTGGTTGCCATGGGCAACTTCTCCACTGGCTCACTTCTCCGCTCTTATCACTGCTTAGTAAATGTACCCCTAAATTCCTATCAGGTAGGAGTGGGGGATGGGGAAGGGGGGTGGACATTGTTATTTTAAGTACAGTGTCTAACATCCGCCTGCTACAATCATGGCGGAGGGGAGGCACATACTGACTGGTGATGTATCAATATGCTATTATACTCTATTTTAAGTACTACCGTGTATAAGAGATGCCTGCTACAATCAGTGGGGCACTGATATATAATCAATATAGTCACACTGACTGAGGGGTGTGATAATAGGCACTATAAGGGATGGGGGACCTGCGAGGTTGTTACAATCAGTAAGGGGGCACTCATATATAATTAGTCAACACTAATGTAGCTGGGTGCAATAATAAGTATTATAAGATAATGGTGCCTGCACTATATATTAGTGCCCCCCCCCCCCGACTTGATTGTAGTATGTTCACATTATTGCAACCCTCAGTGACTGTATTAACCATACATCAGTGCCTTTAGTGTGACTCCATTATATGGGGTCTGACAATTAAGTAAGCAAACTCACCACCGTGCAGTACCAGATTTACCACTAGGCAACCTAAGCAGCAGCCAGGGCTGACGGGACCCAGAGGCTCACCTACAGATCATGAAGTCATAAAGGCATTTCTGATTGCCGCTGAAAATGTCTGAATGCTGGGCTGGCTGAATACTTCCAGCAGGCTGTCAGTGACTAGATAACTGTCAGGAGCCAGTTGCCTGACCTGCCTGTGCGCAGTGCCTACAGTGTGATTTTAAGTACACCAATACTACCATCCGCCTGCTATAATCAGGGAAGGGGCAAATTGGGGAGCATACACTGACTGGGGTGGCACAATGAGTGGGGGCCTATCAGCTACAATTGATGGTGGGGGGCACACTGAGTATTGTTTGAGGAAGGGGACCCCAAATCGATATCTTACTTAGGGCACCATAAGGTCTAAATCCACCTCTGGATGTGTGCCTGGCCAAATCTCAGGTTTTGGGTTCTTGTTTTGGAACTGTATCTCTGTGTTTTTTTAATCTGTATTTGTTTTGACAAAACCTCCCTTGCAAGTTTTGGAACTGTATTTGTTTTTGATCTGTGTTTTTTTAATCATAAAACAGCTAAAATCACAAAATGTGAACCTGTTTTGTTCCTACAGTATTATCAACCTAAATAACATTCATTTCCAGTCAATTTTGACCACATCACAATATTGTTTTCATCCAGCGTCGGATCTCGCAGGTTTTGAAGTACATATAAGGGAGCTGCATCCGGGACTCGGCAGGATTGCACTCCCTTTGCCACAATGTCTGCAATAAAGTGGAAATTTGTTGAAATAATACAAAAATTAGTCATGTATAGTGGTAAAAAAACATTTACATGGTACTACATACCTCGCATAAAGCTGGATGAAGAGGAACCTTGTCCAGGTCGAACATTACTTTCAGGAACTGATCCTACATTGAGGCTGAAAATAATCTGTAAGGATGATTACAGCATCCAAAAGAGGTCAGGTTGGGAGATATTTTGAAATAAGCAAAGAGATGTAAGTTGGTGTAGTTTGGTTAATGGCCTTGTGTGAGTAAAAGTATTTTATAATGCATACGGTAGAATACAGGTAACCAATGGAGGGACTGACATAGTGGATCTGCAGATGATGAATGTCTAGTGAGGAAGATTAGCCTAGCAGCAGCATTCAGAATGGATTGTAGTGATGAAAGTCTCTTTTTTGCGAAGACCAGTAAGAAGACTATTGCAGTAATCAATACGGGAGATAAGAGCATGGATTCGATTTTTTGCAGTGTCTTATATAAGATATGGTCCTACTGTATTTTGAATATGTTTTTATATGCATGTAACATGATTTTGAGACAAATTGGATAAGGAGAACAAAGGACAGTTCAGAGTCAAAGATGACACCTAGGCAACGAGCTTGTGGTTTTAGATTTATTGTTAAGTTCTCAACAGTGATAGAGATATCAGGTTGGTAACTACAATTGTTTGGTGAAAATATAATCAACTGTTTTGGAAATATTAAGTTTGAGGTGGCGAGATGACATACAAGATGAAATGCCAGAAAGGCATTCAGTGACATGGACCAATACATATGGTTAGAAATCAGTGGAAGATGGGTAGATTTCAGTATCATCCGTGTACATGTGATACTGAAATCCAAAAGAGCTGATTAGCTTGTCAACAGATGTGTTATAGAAAAGCAGAAGACCTAAGATTGAGCCTTGCGATTCTGCAACTGATAGAGGTAGCAAAGAGGAGGTGGATTCAGAGAATTGGACACTGAAAGAACTATTAGATAGGTAGGAAGAGAACCAAGAAAGGAGAAGACCTAGGGATTGTAGAGTTTGTATGAGAAGAAAGTGGTCAACTGTGTCAAAAGTAGCAGAGAGAACTAAAAGAATAAGAAGTGAGTAATGGCTATAAGACTTAGCAGTGACCAAATCATTTACTACTTCAGTGCTGTCTTTGTGGAGTGTTGGGAATAAAAGCTTTACTGAAATGGGTCAAATAAGTTGTGTAAGTTAAGAAAGTGTGTGAGGCGAGTGTAGGCAAGTCTCTCAAGTAGCTTGGAGGGGCAAGGGAGCTGAGAGATGGGAGAGTAGTTTGAGAGAAGTAGTAGCTTTGTGCTAGGAGTGATCCAATCTTCTGCCTCATGTGGTCTCCCCCACACAGATCACCTAAACCTCAGAGTAAGAGTAAGATCATTTAGGGTTCCGACGTATTATTCTTTTTTATGTACTTGAAGTCAATCTGTGCATATCCTATGTCACAACTGAGGGCTGAGGCTGACCTGGGGAAGCCTCAGGTGTAGGGGCTGGTGTGTAGGTGAACTGTGAAGGTAGAATTGGGTTCCTAGACATACAGGAGATATAGCACCATCTGCCCAAAGTTGTGACCACGACAACGGAGTTGTAAAAAATAAAAGGCAGTTTATTGAACACACAGTATAGACACCTTTGTAATGCAATGACTTTAACAGTAGATGTGCAGAGAGGTATCACAGTACAGTTCCTAGAAGCGCAGAGGTAATAAATGCTGTGGCCTTGCAGAACAGAATGTTAAAGTCCTTGCCATTCCGAAGCTGGTAAGTCCTTATGCCACAGCTAACCACTGAAGTGAGGAACGAACTGGAACTGCCCAGCAGATATTACACAAAGGCTGGAGTAAACACAGGTGCACAGAAGTTGAGATGGTACTTGGTAGAAATTCAGAGAATACTGGAGGGAACCGGTGTGAACACAAGGTGTACAGAACTCACTGCTGAAGTTAAGAGTCCAATGGTGAGCATCGATGGAGACTGTGGTTTGATGGTCACAGATGCAGAGCGATATTGAAATACTGCTGGTAACGTAGAATGATACAGAAGATAATGTAGAACACCGCTTGAAGGCAGATAGTGACCCAGGAGCAATGTAGAAAGTTGGTAGCCAGTGATGACTTCACTATGAGGCATAGAGTGCGATGTTGCAGAGAATAGAAGCTAGGAACAATACCAGGACACCGCTGGAGGCTGGAGGCGAAGCAGGACCAACGCTGTGAGCAGGAAGCCAGTGTCCAATCGCAGCAGGTAACCGGGAACAATGCTGGAACACTGCAGAAGTCAGGCTGCACCGCAGTATGGTAACTGATGCAAGTCTCTTAGTGGAGCTGAATCACAGGAGCTGGAATACCTGGAGGAACAAGCTGTAGAATCTACAAGCAGGAGAGACATGTGTACAAGGTTAGACAACCAAAGCACTGACAATTATCCAGCCCTGGAGCAGGATATTTACTGCATACCAGCTGGTAAGCAGGTATTGGCTGGGTAATTAGGTAGAGTCAAGAGTGCAGCAGATAGGTGTAGAATAACATGTGATGTGAACAAACATGGCTGCGCCCATACTTGAATCTGGAAGGAAAGTCTGTTTGTACATTCCATGTGGTAATCAGTAGTAATGGCGGCGGAGGCCGTGGAGAGCAGGAGATGCCATTCTTTAAAACAATTGGGATTTAACTGTGAAGCTATGTGAAGCCATGACAGCGCTACCGGGATCACAGAGAAGAGACTTGAGGCAATGATATGCAGCGCGCTGCACGCAGACAGCGCAGGTGGAATCCAGGTTTGGAACGCTGGGCCAGTCTCAGGAGACACTTAGAAGCTAAATAGTAGTGGCTAATTACCCAGATCGTGACATCCTAGCTATATGTTTTGTTTATTTACCTGTTTTTCTTTGTAACTTAACCTTGGAGATATTTTATCAATAAATCCCAAAAATGTATCATCGTTATCTCTGTGCTCTATGAATTCCCATTCCTGGAGAGGCCCATGCTACATATGTGTAATAACTGTGGATTTTTAAGTGTGATGTAAGTGTCAGGCAATTGTAAAAATGCTATTCCAATACTCTCTGTGTTGGCAGCTTAAGTAAAAACCCAAGTCATGACCTCCCACCAAGTCAAGTTGGCATATTCAAGTGCAGGCTAGCGGCATTGTTGTGATAAACAGGAGTTTTCTGGGCATGCTCGGACTTACCTTCATTGGCTCTGGCTGTGTGATTTCACTAGACAACCTGTGAAACCTCAGGGTTACTCAGATATTAGATGTCCACGCAGAGGATCCAGTGCTGCACCTGTGGATGCAGCACCTGTGGATGCAGCAGTGAATGCAGAATCCAGCAATGAGTGTCTTTTTACTTAAGATGTCTCGTGCAGCTTTTGCATAATATCTCATACAAAGACACAGTGATTGTGTTAATATCATCTACCTCTGAATCAGCCCCCGAGTCTCCTGCATTTTATCATCATGTAGAATGAATGTCTGTTATGCTGGCTTACTGCAGTGTGCTGGGGGAACTCTTGTGTTTTTCTTTTTTCTTGTCTCTTTCGTAACTGCCAACCTGTCTCTTTTTCATATAATATGACTCTGCTTTTTCTAATTAAGCCAAATCCTAATTTATATTATTAAAGCCTTAAGGCATATAGCACTATATTTACTAGATAGAATAAATTCACTAGTTATTGCTATTCACTAATTAATGACACATGATTGCTTATTACAATGTGAAAAAGAATCAGGTTGAAAGATCTGCTATTTCCCTGTCTTTTAGTTCTTTAAAATGAGAGCAAAGGGGTGTGTGGCTTGGCTGTCACGCTGTACAGACGTGTGTTGCTGGAGCTCCTGCAGAGCGTTACTGAAAACCCGCCTTTGCCCGGCTCTTAGGGGATTGCTGAGGTCCCTAACCCCAATTTACTTGCCCCTTGCTATCTGGGCTTACCTGGTGTTGAGGACTGTGGAGACAGGGGGTGTGTCTTCCATCCCTGTAGGTTACGGCCCTCTCACCCTCCTGCAGCGGGGACCTAGATTGTTGGTGGTGACTGGCGGCCCTCCTCCGTGCAGTCACTGCCCGGGGACCTGCTCTTCCTGCGCTCTGGGCTCCTCCTGCAGCTGCTGTCTTCATTACAGACGCCGCCCGCTGCTCTACTTCACCAGGCGGGCAGCGTACATCGTAAATCTCCCACTGCATCACACGCCGCATCAGGGACTGGAAGAGACAGGTCAGTCAGCGCTCCAAGCCCTGCTACCCGCAGCTGCCTCTACTGCCTGTCTGTTGACTCCTGGGACTCTGTAGCTCTAGGCTGGTCCAGAGCTGATGTCCCCTAGGTGTGCAACTGCTGTCTGCACTGATGACTACAGGCATGCCTTTACTAGTCAGGTGGAGCCCTGGATATTAAAGGTATTTCTTTACCTCCTCTCCTATACTCCCTGCCTGGACCTTGCTTCTACTTCTACCAGCCTTCCATCACACAGCAGTATACTGGGGGTCATTCCGAGTTGATTGCTAGCTGCCGTTGTTTGCAGCGCAGCGATCAGGCAAGAAATTGTCACTTCTGCGCATGCGTATGGCATGTAGTGCGCACGCGCGTCGTTCTTTCACAAAATCCAACGTAGTTTTACACAAGGTCTAGCGACGCTTTTCAGTCGCACTGCTGATTGTTGTGTGATTGACAGGAAGTGGGTGTTTCTGGGTGGTAACAGTGTTTTCAGGGAATGTGCTTAAAAATGCAGGCGTACCAGATAAAAACGCAGGAGTGGCTGGAGAAACGGGGGAGTGGCTGGCTGAACACAGGGCGTGTTTGTGACGTCAAAACAGGAACTAAACAGTCTGCAGTGATCGCAAGGTAGGAGTAAGCATCGAGCTACTCTAAAACTGCACAATCTTTTTTTGTAGCACCGCTGCAATCCTTTCGTTCGCACTTCTGCTAAGCTAAGATTCACTCCCAGGGGGTGGCGGCTTAGCGTTTGCACTGCTGCTAAAAACAGCTAGCGAGCGATCAACTCGGAATGAGGGCCATTGTGAGTCCTTTGATGTCTTTGTGCACTTTCATTAGGAGGCATTAATTACACTAATTGCTGGGTGGCTGCCCCTTCAATTGTGCTGTGCAGCAAAAGACTTTGGGGGTAATTCCAAGTTGATCGCAGCAGGAATTTTGTTAGCAATTGGGCAAAACCATGTGCACTGCAGGGGAGGCAGATATAACATTTGCAGAGAGAGTTAGATTTGGGTGTGGTGAGTTCAATCTACAATCTAAATTGCAGTGTAAAAATAAAGCAGCCAGTATTTACCCTGCACAGAAACAAAATAACCCACCCAAATCTAACTCTCTCTGCAAATGTTATATCTGCCCCCCCCCCCCTGCAGTGCACATGGTTTAGCCCAACTGCTAAAAAATTTCCTGCTGCGATCAACTTGGAATTACCCCCTTTGTTCTCATCATTTGGAGTATTGCAGCTCCACCTTGTGGCTACTTTTGGAAATTGTTCAGCTGCTGCTGTTTTTTCACTCCTACATTACTGCTATCATACTCTGCTCTCAATAACGGATGTGGCGACTCTGGTCAAGCTCATCTTATATTGTCTATGGCTTTACTACCGCATATTTAATTTGGCCAAGATCATCTAATGGCTCCTCCTAACTGTTCTCCATATTTATAACTGTACCTTTTGCCAAGAGGCACCTGATCATTCCTACCATGCAGTGATTTCCTCCAGCTGCTATCCCGAGTGTGTTACACCTTGCAATGGGGCTACATTTCTTTGATCATCTTATATTGCTCCACGGAGATCTCTGTGTATCATGCCCTGAAACAAAAAATCTGGTTCCCAGAGTCTCGTCTTCTACTTTAAGTTGGGTCAAACCATTGATTCACAACGACCTCCTTCAACTCCATCCCTCGGTTGTACATATGATGGAGAGTCTGACATGGATAAGGCTTCTGCTCCCTCCACTAAGGCGGACTTGCTGAAATTCGAAACTCCAGACAGGCTATTAACGAGGAAGTCCACAAAGCAGTCTCGGGACTCCAATCGACAGTTGATGAGCTAGGCACTTGTGTGGATGCCTTGGAAAGGAAACAAGATAAAATAGCCAGCTTCCAGCAGATGTCCGAACAAGACGTTTCTCAGATTCGCCATGATATACTTCTTTCCGATAAACATGAAGATCTGTATAATAGAGGGATGCTGAATAACCTTAGGATCCGGAATATCCCTGAATCGGTAGAATTAGCACACCTAGCGGACTATCTCCTTTGCCTTTTCTGTACCCTAGCCCCCTCTGTTCCAGATGATATGCTGATTTTAGAAGGGGCTCACCTTGCTCTCCGACCCTGGTCCCAAGATGCAACCCATCCTAGAGATGTTATCCTGAGACTGCATTATTTCCAGGTGAAATATCAAATCTATGCACAACCTCGCAAATCACAGCAGACTGTATTTGAAGGATCAACCCTCTCGATTTTCCAGGATCTCTCTCCCATCACCCTGGCAAGATAGAGGGAGATGAGATAGGTCACTAAAATCCTCAGAGATCACAAGATCAAATATCGCTGGGGTTTCCCCTTTGCACTACAAGTTAGGTCAGATGGTAAGATCCAGTCTGCTAAGACACCGGATGAAGCTTTGTAGATCCTTCAGTCCCTGAAACTCCCACGTCCCAAAATCGCTTATCATACAGCTTCTACTCCTCTGCTGCAGAGAGCCCCAAGGGAGGAATGGCACACAGTGAGATCCAGCCCCAAGTCTACCTCTGTTACTTGACTTCTCTTGACAGGGTGCTCTTTAATTTCCTTTCCATATGGAATACCATTGCTCCTTCCTGTTTGGTTTCAGCTAGGATTCTTATCTTCATAGACTACCTATAATATTTTGTATAATTGTAGGGGCAGCCCCCCTTGTATCTAATAGCTAATTATAGTTGCTTACTTAAGACATGACTTCTTCGGGGGTTACGTCGAGGATCATTTATTCATTATGTACTGTGTTATGGTAATGCTGTTGATTGTTTCTCCACACCACCCTTCACCCTTTGCCTTTAAATATTTACATAGCTGGTGAGGGGCCGTCGCTGCTCGGGACTGTCAATATCTATATTGAGTTGGTACGTGCCTAGTTTCTACATTATGCTGCCTGGCACTCAGATTTAACTACAGTTGCCGTATATTGCATTAGGGTTCTGTTGTATCTTACATGTGTACTTTTTTTAAAAATTATTATTATTATTATTATCCTTTATTTATATGGCGCCACAAGGGTTCCGCAGCGCCCAATTACAGAGTACATATGCACATAAATATAGACGAACGTTGAATAAACGTAAGGATAAATAAGAATCCGGGTTTTTTCTGATGGCTGGATGTGGCAGCCTTTGTTACTAGGCAGAGTTAGGCTAGTGGTGTGATGTTATCAATCAAAGGTTGAGAGCCAATAAGGGCTCTGTGGGTGTGTCGTTTGAGTAAGGGTATTTATGGTGGGCTGTCCTGTGCGGACAGCCTCTTGGATAATTGCCTTGGAGTCTGGCTGACTGGGTCCTTTGCTGGCTAAGTCGATTTTTCTCTTCCTATTAATATTAATTGTTTTAGCTTAATTGTCCTGGGGCTACTCCTCCCCCACCCCACACCCCACCAGACTGTGCTTTCCCCCCTCCGGGCTTTGCTTTCCCCACTTGGGCCGTGAGGTAACTCTGTCCAGCATTATGCCCCGTCCCCACCGCACTGCTCCCCCCCCCCGCGCCGGCTGGCGGGTAATCTGCCGCTCCCGGCAGCTCGACCGAGGACGACCCGTCAGCGGCGCCCTGCCTTGTCCCCAGCTGCATCCCGCCCTGCTGCCTCACCTCGGCCCGCCGTGTCCCCTCTCCCTGCCGCGGCTCACGATGCGCCTGCTGTAGCGCACGTGACCGCGGCTCCCGCTGTCAGCCTGCCGCCCGCTTCACTGCTTACCTCCGTGCGGGCGGCGGGGGGCTTAACGGCGCAGACGCCAGCAGTGTCTGACCTGGGGTCTCTGCTTGGGGCTTCTTCTTCCGTGGGCCCGGCCAGTGCGGCGGCCCCGGCGGCCATTTTAGGTGTCCCAGCTTGTGGGGGGGACGGCCATCCCTGGCTTGGGGCGGCAGTTTCATCAGCTTCGGGCACCCCTTTTTCCGCAGGATTGCCTGGGTTGTTGCCCAGGGGCTCGGGCATCTCGGCTGGGATGTCCTTCTCGCCCCCCAAACCCCCTGCCTTCGGTTCCTGGCCTCCTATTAGTTGGCCAGGGGTCTCCCCTCGGGGCCCCCTGGTGGCCCCCTCGCCTACCACTATTTCCTGGCCGCAGGCATCTTGGAGCGCGGGTTTCGCTCCGCCGGTGTACCCCTCCACCTCAGTGTCTCCCTCAGCCTCGGTGCCTGCTGGGCTCCCCCCCCCATCTGCGTATCCTTTCCCGTATTGGCCCCCGGCCCTTTCGGGTCCCTCACCCTGGTTCGCACCCCCCCTCTCCCGGGTCCGCAGGGGTACCCCGTGTTTCCCCCTTTTACAGCTTCGCCCCCTTGGGTTCCTTCTGTTGCACCTGCAGGGAGCTCTCAGGCCCCTGGGGGGGTGGGCTTGCATTCCCCCATGCGCCCCTTGCTTCCGCCCTCCCCCGTTGCTCAACCCCCCGTGCCTGCGGAACCCCCCCGGGTTTCGGTGGGCGCCCCCTCCCTTCCTGCGGCTCCCGTAGCTTCTCCTGCGGTGTTATCTGATGCTTCTCTTTTAGTTTCAGTGGTTCCTGCGGCGGGCGGTGCTCCGGAGGTTGTCGCATCTTCAACGAGCGGGGTTCCTGCGGGCGTTGTGGTGGCCCCTCCGGCCGGAGGTGTGGCTCCTCCGCCTGAAGTTGCGGTTTCCGCGGTTAAGGGGGTGTCTGGTGCCGGTGAGTATGATTTGCTTGCTGCCTGTGATTCTACATCTGTTTCAAGTTCCTCTTCTAGCTTGGGTTCACGCTCGTCGGGTTCCGGGGGTGGTCGACGTAAGGTTGATTGCGCGTCGGTTGCATAGGATGGCTGGTTCTGTCCCGGGTCTGAAGGCAGCTGCTGTAGAGGTTGCACGCGAGCCGTCGGTGTTGCCGGGTGTCTCCGATGCCGTTCATGTGGCCAATACTGCGATCCTTCGGGGTTTGCGCAAGAGCGTGCGGGACAAAATCCGCAAAGGTCGGTTTGTGGATTTTTTCTCTCTCACAGATGAGATGAAAAAAGGGTTGGCTAAAGCTAAGAAGCAGGGAGGTGTTGGTGAGGAGTCGTATTGCTGTTATAATTTGTGGCTGAAGGGCGCACTTGTGTTTGCGGCTTGTTATACTGACACACGCCCTGTGGAGCATTTGAATGTTCTTAAGTACATTTATTTGGTTCATGATATGTCTATGCGTTCTAAAGGGGCAGCATGGCGTGAGTATGACGTTCAGTTCAGGCGTAAGCATGATGGGGTCGCTGTCCTGCCATTTGGTGCGAAGGACGCTGAGGTTTGGCTTGATGTTTCGCAGCAGCACAAGCCACCTGCAGAGGTGGTGCTGGCGCGTAAGCCCCAGCCTCCCTCCCGGCAGGTGGGGGCAGGCATAGCGAAAGGGAAATGTTTCGCTTATAATGATTCCCGTTGCACTCGCGGGACGGCGTGTCGATTTCGCCACTCCTGCCGCGTTTGCGGGGGGGAGCACCCCGCCAAGGACTGCCGTAAAGCAGCCGGAGGGGCAGTCGTGGATAGAGGGGAACCCCGGGTTGAGCCTAGCTAAAGCGCCCTCTCCAATTAAGGTGCACCAGTTGGCTAGCTGGTTGGACCGTTATCCGGATAAGGGTGCTGCAGAGTTTTTGCTACAGGATTTTTCTTTGGGTTTTTGTTTACCGATTACAGTTTCGCTAGTGGTGCGGGCGCCTCGGAATTTGAGGTCTGCCAGGGAATTGCCGGAGGTTGCCCGGGCTAAGGTAGATGCTGAGGTTTCTTTGGGCAGGATGGCTGGTCCTTTTCCTACGGCGCCGCTTCCTGACCTTTGTGTTTCTCCTCTCGGGGTCGTCCCTAAGAAGGCCCCGGGAAAGTTTCGCCTCATTCAGCATTTATCCTACCCCCGGGGTGCTTCCGTCAATGATGCCATTCCTGCGGCGGCCTGCAGGGTCGTGTACCAGTCCTTTGACGAGGCTTTGGAGCTTATCCGGGGCTTCGGCTCGGGCGCTTTGTTGGCAAAATTTGATATCGAGTCGGCATTTCGGCTGATGCCATTGCATCCGGATTCCTTTCGCTTTATGGGTTTTCGGATTGCTGGTGGTTTTTACGTTGATAAGTGTTTGTCAATGGGGTGTGCAGTGTCTTGTGCCTATTTTGAGGTTTTCAGTTCATTTTTGCATTGGTGTGTTTTTGCGGGCACTGGTCATGCTGGCATTGCACACTACTTAGACGATTTTCTGTTCGTTGGGCCAGGAGGTAGTGATGTCTGTGCGGACGTCCTATTTTCGGCTCAAGCTTTGTTTCGGGTTTTGGGTGTCCCTGTTGCTAAGGACAAAACTGAGGGCCCTTCTACTTGCTTATCCTATCTGGGGATTGAGGTGGACACTGCAGCTGAGTGCTGCCGGTTGCCGGCGGAGAAGGTGTTGAAGTTGCTTCAGCAGATTGAGGTTTGTCTGGCGTCCAAGTCTGTTCGTCTTCGGGTGGTGCAGTCGTTATTGGGATCTTTTAATTTTGCCTGCCGCATCATCCCCATGGGATGGGTGTTTTGTAGGAAGTTGGAGAGGGCCACGGTTGGGGCTACCCTGCCGCATCATCACATTCGTTTGTGTTCTGAGATTAGAGATGACCTTCGGGTTTGGGCGCGGTTCTTGGCCGATTTTAATGGGGAGAGGATTTGGCCGGAACTGCCTGTTGCCAATGCTGTCTTACAGCTTTTCACTGATGCGGCGGGGGGGTCCGGATTTGGGGCCTACTTCAACGGGGAATGGTGTGCGGCCCCGTGGCCTGCTGCCTGGGTTTTGGAGGGTCTCACCGCCAATATGTTGCTTCTTGAGCTTTTTCCGATTGTTGTGGCCGTGGAATTGTGGTCTGGGGCTTTGGCGAATCAACATATTATTTTCTGGTGTGATAACCTAGGCGTGGTGCATGCCGTTAATAATCAGAGGTCCTCTTCTCCAATGGCTTTGCGGCTGTTGCGGCATTTGGTCTTGCGCTGTTTGGAGGCAAATATTCGTTTTAGGGCTCGTCATGTACCTGGGATTAATAATGAGGTTGCTGATGCTCTATCACGCTTTGATTTTGTTCGTTTCCGCACGCTGGCTCCGCAGGCCTCTGCAGTTGGGTTACCTTGCCCCCCATTTGTTTGGCAGATTATCAGGCCGGTTTAGAGTCTCTGGCGCAGCGGTCCTTGGCCCCGGCGACTTTGCGGTCTTACGGTGCTGCTTGGCGGGATTGGGAAGCTTACCTCGCGTGTGTCCGGTGGAGGGTAAGTCCGTGCATGACCTATTGTTAGCTTTTGTGTGGGGGCACTATCAACAAGGCCGCTCCAAGGCCTCTATGGCGGCTGCGCTAGCGGGGATTTCGTTTTATAGCAGGTTGCGTAGCGTCTCTGACCCTACTAGGTCGTTTGTGTTTTCCAGGGCTTTAAAGGGTTGGGCTAGGTTGCGCCCGTCGCGGGCCGATTCACGCAAGCCTATTGATTTGCAGCTGTTGCGGGCGTTGATTGGCGTTGTTCCTGGTATGGCTCTGGATGCTTTCGAAGCGGCCCTTTTCCGTTTGGCCTTTTCGGCTGTCTTTTTTGGCGCTTTTCGCGTTAGTGAGCTTGTTGCGTCGAGCAGGGCGTCTGTATCTTCTGGTTTGCTTTTCAGGGATGTTTTGCTGCGAGATTCATCAGTGCTTTGCAAGCTCCGTTCCTCTAAGACGGATCAAGCGGGTAGGGGGCGCTGGGTTACACTTCCTGCGCACGCCGATGTGTCTATTTGTCCGGTGTCCCTTGCTGGGGCTTACTTTGTTGGTCGCCCTTCTGGCGGCCTTCAGTGGTTGATCCATGCCGATTTGACGCCTCTCTCCCAGTTTCAGTTTGCAGCGGTCCTTCAGCGTTATTTGACGGCTTTGGGGCTGGATGCCAAATCTTACGGGACGCATTCCTTTCGGATTGGGGCCGCGACGGTCGCTGCAGCGGCTGGGGCCCCGCCTTCTGTCATTCAGGCGATCGGGAGATGGAAGTCTTCTGCTTACAAGTCTTATGTGCGCTGCAATCAGGCATAGTTGCGCTTCCGGCGCCAACCCGAAAACATTAGTTTACTCTCCATTTGTGGAACGGTTAGCGTTCGACAAATGGGGGTGTGCAGGGGCTTTTTGTTTTTCCTCCCGGGAGCCATGATTCGGCCCCTTTTGGTTCACGGGAGGTTGTTTTGTTTTGCCCTTTCACTCGGGTTACATGTTTCCCTTCCTTGGCTAGGCGCGTAGTTGCTGTTCCATTTTGTTGTGTTGGTTTTTCTTTCATTATAACTTGGTTTTGGTGCGGTGGCTCATTTTCAGGTTTTCTTTTTGCAGCAGAAGAGGAGCGTTTGGAGCAGGTTTGGCTTGTCGGCCATTCCTATATTTACTGGGCTGAGCGGCATGGGCTTGCTCAGCGTGCTGAGCTGTTGTTGGGTGGCCGCCGTGTGCGGTGGCTCGGGGTTCGGGGCCTTCGTTGTGAAGCATTGATGGCTTTGCTGCTTTCGGCGGCTGAGACATGGGGCGTCCCTGACTGGTTGGTGTTGCATGTTGGAGGAAATGACGTTGGTCAATTGAAAGGTGTGGAGCTTATTGTGCGTTTACGGGGGTTACTGACAGATGTCAGGAATATGTGGCCGGCGGCCACCATCGTCTGGTCGGAGGTGATGCCTCGGTTGGTTTGGAGGGATGCCCGTAAGCACAAGTCTTTGGACAGGGCGCGGAGGAAGGTTAATGTGGCAGTCTCTCGTGTTGTTTTGGCCTCTGGTGGGAAGGTGGTGCAGCATCGGTTTATGGGGTCTGACCCCTCACGGTATTTTAGGTCCGATGGAGTGCATCTTAATAATTTGAGTCTTGGTTTGTTCATTAAGGATCTGTTGTCTTTTTTGGATTAGTTTGTTTCTCGGTTTTGGTGGCGGGCCACGGCTTAGGGCGCCTTGGCGGTGGCGGGAGAGCGCTGCATCTCAGTGGCTTTCTGTGACGTAAGATATCGTTGTGGGGCACCTGCCTCTAACTACTTGACGAGTTTGTCCTGCTCTGTGCGAGGGACCCGGGCGCTTTTTGTGCGGGAGCGCTCGGACTTTGCCCGGGAGGTCAGGTGAGTCCCCACGACGTAAGTGCGTCAGTAGGGTGACGGTGTAGTCGTCACCTTAAAATTGATATAGCAATAAGGCTGGAACTGAGAGTGCAGCGTCTCCTGGCCACCCTTTTCCTCGTTAGGTTAATTATAATTGAATAAAAAGCTGTGACCTTTAAGCCAAGCCATATCTTGTGTCGGTGTCTTTATTTCATTAGGGTTTAAGTTACTTGATTAAGGTTTATGGGTAAGTGCACGGGGTTGAATATTTCTTATCAAGGGTAAATGTGGTTTAGTTTATAAAGGTTAACGAGTTAATTGGGAATAAACCATTGGAGCTCTTAATATAGACGAACGTTGAATAAACGTAAGGATAAATAAGAATCCGGGTTTTTTCTGATGGCTGGATGTGGCAGCCTTTGTTACTAGGCAGAGTTAGGCTAGTGGTGTGATGTTATCAATCAAAGGTTGAGAGCCAATAAGGGCTCTGTGGGTGTGTCGTTTGAGTAAGGGTATTTATGGTGGGCTGTCCTGTGCGGACAGCCTCTTGGATAATTGCCTTGGAGCCCACCCTCCCGCCCAAAACCTTGTTTTGTCACTGCCTTGTTTTGCCTCTTTTTCCATTTAGGGGAGGCGCAGCTCGGCGGGAGAGCGCTGCATCTCAGTGGCTTTCTGTGACGTAAGATATCGTTGTGGAGCACCTGCCTCTAACTACTTGACGAGTTTATCCTGCTCTGTGCGAGGGACCCGGGCGCTTTTTGTGCGGGAGCGCTCGGACTTTGTCCGGGAGGTCAGGTGAGTCCCCACGACGTAAGTGCGTCAGTAGGGTGACGGTGTAGTCGTCACCTTTAAATTGATATAGCAATAAGGCTGGAACTGAGAGTGCAGCGTCTCCTGGCCACCCTTTTCCTCGTTAGGTTAATTATAATTGAATAAAAAGCTGTGACCTTTAAGCCAAGCCATATCTTGTGTCGGTGTCTTTATTTCATTAGGGTTTAAGTTACTTGATTAAGGTTTATGGGTAAGTGCACGGGGTTGAATATTTCTTATCAAGGGTAAATGTGGTTTAGTTTATAAAGGTTAACGAGTTAATTGGGAATAAACCATTGGAGCTCTTATCAAAACAGGAAAACAGTGACTTACAGTTGATGACAATTTAGGACAAGTACAGGGTAACTAAGCATAGCTACACCAGTAAATGACAGAGAAGTTCCAGGTGGCCAAAAAACTGCTTGATTTGGGCAGTTGAGGATTATTAAAGTAAGAAAAGGATAAGCACATGAGGGAAGAGGGCCCTACTCGTGAGAGCTTACAATCTAAGGGGAGGGGTAGACAGAAAGGGGTGACACAGATGGGGTACATATAGAGTGTAGAACAGAGGGTTAGGATGAGATTTGGCTGGGTTTGGTAAAGAAATGGGTCTTAAGAGCCCGTTTGAAGTTTTGTAGAGAGGTGGAGTCTCTGAGGGGTAGAGGTAAAGAATTCCAGAGGAAGGGAGCAGCACGTGAAAAATCTTGGAGATAGGAGTGGGAGGAAGTAATCAGAAGACAGGAGAGCCGGCGTGCATTAGCAGAGCGAAGAGGACGGGTGGGAGAGTAAAGGGAGATAAGGTCAGAGATGTAAATGGGAGAGGAGTGGGTGAGTGCTTTGTAAGTGAGAGTGAGAAGTTTGAATTGGATTCTGAAAGGGAAGGGTAGCCAGTGAAGGGCTTGTAGGAGAGGGGAGGTGGACGTAGTGCGTTTGGTGAGGAAGATAAGCCGGGCAGCAGCATTGAGGATAGATTGGAGTGGAGAGAGGTAATTTTCAGGGAGGCCAGTTAGGAGGAGATTACAGTAGTCCAGTCTGGAAATAATCAGTGAATGAATAATCTTAGTGGCATCCTGGGTGAGAAACGGTCTGATCCTGGAAATGTTTTTGAGATGAAAATGACAGGTTTGTGAGAGGTGCTGAATGTGTGGTTTGAAGGAGAGGGAGGAGTCAAGGATTACACCAAGACAGCGTACTTGGGGGCTAGAGGAGATAGTCGTGCCATCAATGGATAATGAAATTGTGGGAGGTGAGGTTGTGCGGGAGGGTGGGAAGATGATCAGCTCGGTCTTAGACATGTTGAGTTTAAGAAAGCGCTGGGACATAAAGGAAGAGATAGCAGAAAGACAGTTAGAGGCACGAGTGAGGAGAGCCGTGGAGAGATCAGGGGAGGAGAGGTAGATTTGAGTGTCGTCAGCATAGAGGTGATACTGGAAATTAAAAGAACTAATGAGTTCACCTAAAGAGGACGTATAGAGAGAGAAAAGGAGAGGACCAAGAACAGAACCTTGGGGGACACCAACAGTTAGTGGAAGTGGGGGCGAGGTAGCATCATGAGAGGAGACAGAGAAGGAACGATCAGAGAGGTAGGAGGACAGCCAGGAGAGGGCCAAGAGAGTGAAGGATTTGCAGAAGGAGAGGGTGGTCCACAGTTTCAAAAGCAGCAGAGAGGTCAAGAAGAATAAGCAGAGAGTAGTGACCCCTTAGATTTGGCGGCATGGAGGTCATTGCAGACTTTTGTGAGGGCAGTTTCAGTGGAGTGGAGAGAGCGGAAACCAGACTGGAATGGGTCAAGCAGTGAGTGAGAGGAAAGAAAGGCAGTGAGGCGATTATAGACAATACGCTCAAGAAGTTTGGAGGCAAAGGGGAGGAGAGAGATGGGTCGATAGTTGGAGAGAGTGTTAGGATCAAGGGTAGGTTTTTTAAGAATAGGGGAGACAAGAGCATGCTTGAAGGCAGAGAGGACAGTGCCTGATGAGAAGGAGAGATTGAGAAGGTGGGCAAGATGGGAACAGACAGAAGGAGAGAAGTAGCGGGGGAGGTGGGAGGGGATAGGGTCGAGTGGGGAGGTTGTGTGGGGGGAGGAGTGTATGAGGGCCATGACTTCCTTGCCAGATACATGGGAGAAAGATGTCAGAGTTGGAAAGAGGGTAGGGGAGGGGTGGCAAAGGATGGGTGGTGGCTGGTTGCTGGACTGGTGGGATGTGATGTCCTGACGTATGGAGTCAGTCTTGGATGTGAAATAAGTGGCAAAGTCAAGAGCAGACAATGAGGAAGGGAGAGGAGGTGGTGGTGGGCAGAGGAGGGAGTTAACAGTGGCAAAGAGGTGCCAGGGGTTGGAAGAGTGGGTGGAGATGAGGATTCTGAAGTATGATTGTTTAGCGAGGGAAAGGGCAGCACTGAAGGATGAGAGCATGAATTTGAAGTGGAGGAAGTCTGCTTGAGAACGTGATTTCCTCCACTGTCGCTCGGCAGTACGTGAGCATTTTTGTAGATATCTGGTGCATTTGGTGTGCCAGGGTTGAGGTGTTGATCTGCGAGGGTGAATAGTGGTTGGCGGAGCAACAGAGTCAAGGGCTGAAGTAAGAGATGCATTGTATAGAGATGTGGCTTGTTCAGGGCATGTGAGAGAGAGAAGAGGAGAGAGAAGTGAGTCAAACAGGGAGGATAGGGATGAGGTGTCAATAGCCTCAATGTTACGCTTAGTGATGGTAGCCTTAGGAGGGAGAGATGGGGGAGCAGAGATAGATAAGTTGAATGAGAGCAAGTGGTGGTCAGAGAGGGGAAAAGGGGAATTGGAGAAATCAGAAATATCACAGCGGTGAGTGAAAACCAGATCCACTGAGCTCCTGTTCACATGGGAGGGTGAGGTGGTCCACTGGGAGAGACCAAGTGAAGAGGTGAGGTTAAGGAGTTAGAGGCAGGTGGTTTTGTGGGGTTATCGATAGGGATGTTGAAATCACCTAGGATAATGGAGGGAATGTCAGAAGAGAGGAAGTGAGGTAGCCAGGAAGCAAAGTTGTCGAGGAATTTGGAGGAAATGCCAGGTGGACGGTAAATGACAGCAACTCGAAGATTAGTAGGTTGGTAGAGGCGAATTGCATGGACCTCAAATGTAGAGAATGTAAGAGATGGTTCTGGAGGTATAAGATGGTATGTGTAGCTTGAGGGTAAAAGGATCCCAACACCACCCCCATGACGACCTCCAGGTCGGGGTGTGTGTGAGAATGTGAGGCCCCCAGCAGAGAGAGAAGCAGGAGAAGCGGTGTCATAGGGAGTAATCCAGGTTTCAGTAATTTATATTGATGTTCTATTTCTTTATCAGTATTACCATTACTGTATGTTTTAATTATGCTAACCCCTTTGCTAGCTGGTTAGATGTTTATAGTTTTTATTTCTACTTTAGGTGTATCCATGCACACTTGGGATCTTTTCTTAGCTTCCCACCTCTGTAAACAATCCATACTACTGTATGGGTGACATTGCCACCTACCCCCACACGGTCGCTATGACTGGCTTCAGACGATTTTGGCTTCTCAGCCTACTACTTCCATGGGTCCGATTCATTGGACAGAGTATATTTCTGTTCCACCCCCTCTCCTCTCCCAATCCCTCTCTATCTCTTGCCCGTGGTTTTTTTTATATTGCTACTCCTCTATATTAGAGCTCTTTGTCCTCCCCTACTTTTGTGGTTGCTTTCTTTTTATTTTACCAAGATGGTCCTTAATATTATCTCTTTAAACACCAAAGGTCTCAATAGTCCCCATAAAAGATCTATGCTGTTTCTTTCACTTAAGCAGATGGGGTGTGATGTGTTTCTGCGGAAGACTCATTTTTCAGGTCTCATCATCCTGAACTCAAGTCTAAATGCTACTCCAACGTCTACCATGCCTGTGATCCTCGACACAAGAAAAAGGGTGTTTCTATTCTATTTGCTAATCTTATTACCTGCAAATATTGAATGTGACCCAGAGGGGAGATTCTTAATTTTGGAAGGCCTTCTTAACAACATCCCCTATACTTTAGTGAATGTGTATGCCCGTAACCAGAACCAATCTAATTTCTTCAACACGTTAGATGAACACATTTCTTTGCATCGCAAAGGAAGTGTTATTTTGGTGGGTGATTTTAATACCATTTTTGCCATCTGGATAGGTCTAAACCCCTCCCTAAATCCCCCCAAAAGGTGTCCTCAGCTGGCTCTGCTGCTGTGGTTGCGCTCCTCACAAAACAACTCTTATTTGATACGTGAAGAGTTAGAGAACCCACAGCCAGAGATTACACTTTTTACTCCCCAATGAACGATGTTTACACTAGACTAGACATGATATTCCTCAGTGCCGAACCAGCCCAAACCATCTTAGATGTTTATATACTTACTTATACCTGGTCGGACCATGGTCCAGTGACTGCTGCATTGTAGGCCCTTAAGCCAGCTGTGGTCTCCAACAATGGCGCCTTAATGTTAGGGTACTCCTCAACCCCCATACTAAAACTCTCTTAGTTAATGAACTCCGCCAGTATTTTCGTACCAATATCTCCCCTGCTGTGTCGCCGATGTTGCTATGGGAGGCCCACAAAGCAGTGATTAGGGTTCAATTAGTCAGTACATTAGCTCATGCTAAGAAAATTAGGGCTCAACGCATTACTTCCCTTATGGAGCAGGTTCGTACTTTTGATATTAAACATAAGGCTTTAGGGTCTAAAGATGATCTTGCTAGTTTACAAACTGCCCATGGAGAATTAAGCCTTCTCCTAACTGATAGAGCTGAACATGCACTAAAATGGCTTAATCAGTCATACTATGTAAAAGGGGATAAGGAGGACAGGCTGCTCGCCTCCAAATTACAGTCTAAGATCTCACAAAACAATGTTCTTTCGTTTAAAACTTTGGTGGGTCATGTGTTACATAACCCCAAACATATCACAGAGGAATTCCTCTCTTTTTACTTCAATTTCTAAAACTCGCCTTGCAATTCCAGCCCACCGTCAGTGTCCTCAATACAGCAATTTCTTACCGATTGTGATCTCCCTCGCTTGCCTCCTGAAGTCTCTGATACCTTAAGTGTTGACATCTCCGAAGACGAAGTAGCGCAGGCTATTAAATCTATGAAATCTAATAAGGCTCCAGGGCCAGACGGCCTTACAGCAACGTATTATAAAACTTTCTCCAGCATCCTTTCCCGTCATTTAACAACATTATTTAACAGTGTTTTACATGATGCTTCCTTTTCCCCACAAACCCTCGAAACGCGCATTATTGTGATCCATAAAGAAGCAAAAGATCCTACTAATTGTGCTCATCATCGACCAATATCGTTATTAAATACTGATCTTAAACTCTATTCTAAAATTTTGGCAACCTGCTTAAACTCTGTCTTACCCATGCTTATTCATAATGACCAGGTAGGGTTCATCCTTGAACGTCAAGCTTGTGATAATACCAGACGAGTCATCAACCTTGTTCAAGCCATTAACTCCCACTAGAGCCCTGTTCTCTTGCTTTCTCTGGATGCAGAGAAGGTATTTGACAGGATTAGTTGGCCATTTATGTTTGAAACCCTATGTAATTTTGGGTTTGAGGGTTAGTTTCTTCAAGGTGTCATGGCTTTATACTCAACCCCCTCAGCTAGAGTAGCAGTTAATGGGGTGGTTTAATTCCCCTTTTCCTATTGCCAATGGTACTCATCAGGGGTGCCCCTTGTCACCCCTGATTTTTGCTTTGGTAATGGAATCTTTAGATGCTAGTATTCGTCAATCTCTGAATATTACAGGAAATCAGGTGGGTTTGAGGGACTTCAAAATCTCTTTATTTGCTGACGACGTCCTGGTCACTTTGTCCACTCCCCAATTGTCACTCTCCAATCATTTTGACCTCCTGACTCAGTATAGTACCATGTCAGGTTTTAAGATTAATTATTTAAAAACAGAGGCTCTCCCCTTCTATATAACACACTCTCAATTAGACCTTCTCAAATATAAATATAACTTTACTTGGAGAACTGATAAAATTAAGTATTTGGGAATTTTTGTTACTCGCACCTATAGTTCTCTATACGATGCTAATTACCAGAGGAGCCTCTCCTCTACTAAGGTGGTCCTATTTAGATGGCAATCTTATTATATTTCCTGGTTTGGTAGGATAGTCGCTATTAAAATGAATATCATCCCACGGCTTCTCTATTTATTTCAGACATTACCGGTTAGTGTACCGAATAACATTCTTGCCCAGCTTAACAAATGGTTTGTATCTCTTGTCTTGAGAAAACCGATCCCCAGAACTAGCTTTGTAAATCTACAGAGAGAGACTTCCAATGGCGGTAGGGGGTTCCTAGATATTAAATTATATTATTTGGCTGCACACCTCAGCCAAGCCATGACTTTGTTTGAGCCCACTACAACTCTGAGTTGGGTGGAGTTGGAAGCTGCTGCTTGCAAGCTCATCTCTTTTCCCTCGATGTTACGGATTCCTTCAAAACTCCATCCAATTGTCTCCTTCACATGCACTATGTGGGACCAATGTATATATAGGTTTAAGCTTCTCTCTACCCCTTCACCTCTCATCCCTCTCTGGGGCAACCCACTGTTCACTCCTGGGCTCTCTAGGTCTCTTGCTACACCTTGGATTGACAGAGGTATCAGGTTTGTGGCTGACTTTGTGGAGGGTAATGCCTGTATAACTCTTGGTGGTTTGCAGGATAAGTTTTCTTTCCCAGATATGAATGTTTTTATGTATCTCCAGCTGAGACACTTTGTCACCTCCCTATGCTGCTCTGTACATCCCCATCTCATGTCCTCATTGGAACGGCTATGTCTGAATAAATCTCTTTTGAAAGGGTTGATTTTGTCACTATATGTTCTATTGTTACACTCTACAGAACCTCCCACTCCAAAATATGAGTTGCAATGGGAAATTGACCTTGGGGTTCCCCCAGAGGAGGAATCCTGGTCTGTGATTCGAAAAAGGGTCTCTAAATCCTCTATCTCTACACATATCAGGGAAAATGCCTATAAGGTATAATTTCGTTGATACAGTATATGCTACCTGCCAGATTGAATAGGATATTTCCCTCCACATCTCCATTATGTTGGAGAGGCTGTGGGGAGGTGGGAACATTGTCGAAGTCAGAAAAAAAGACAATACAAACTACACACAGACTGGCACTTCTCGGTGGTAGCGCAAGGACGTAATTGACGTGTATGGATGCACCATGCTTCTTTACGTAAATCATGCATAGAGTCGTATGGTGTGCGCGTTGCAGCATGGTGGGTGTATATAGGGTAAAAGGTGCAATCACTGATTAACACCATAAAGATGCACACAGACACTTATTTCATACAACACATAAATTACACATAGATAAAACATGTACTGCAACAGACTTGTATTATATGGTATTTATATAATAGAGTGTAAAACCAGATATATATGTATTATTGGGATGTAACAAGTTAATTATATCATGCTTAGTGTCAAAATGATCAGGAGGATGTGTGGATTCATTTGATAGCTATGGGTAAATTGTAGCTCTTTGCAACAATTAGTTATGATTGAATGTTTGAATATGAAGCCACAATTCAAATGAGAACAAAAGACTTACTGCATCTTCAAGGCTGCACGTTGCTTGCATATGAACTAACCAATAACACATCATGAATGAGAGATCTCCCTCCCCTTGACCAATAACAGAAGACTCAGTCCCAGACATGTACTTCCCACAATACACAATATATAGGTAATTCCCCTCACCTAAAAAGCTCTGTTTGGTGTTTTTTGTTGCTGTTGGTGGAGATTAAAAGATGGAGAGCACTGTGCATTGAGCATATTGGGTGAAGTATGCTGGCTGTAATTGATCATTATGTTACTACAACTGCTTCTTGTGTAATTGTAACTCTGTAACCATATATACTGTACATGTTTTATATTGTATGCATACCCTTTTAATATCAAATATATACATCTCTGAGCATTGGACCTCAATCTACAATGTGTGCGAGTGCTTGTTTTCTCTTAAGGGATGTAGTGTTTGCGACGTACAGCGCACTTTTATCGTATATGGTAATAAGATGCGCCTTGCATCCACAGCATATATTAACACTGCCATTTTAAATATTTATTAGAAATAATTGGAACTTCTCAACATTTATTCATGTTTGGTGGTTGTGTCCGAAGATAGTGCTTTTTTGGGATGAGGTGATGGCCTTGATAAGATGTAAGATATGTAAGATATCCAACTCTGCGATCACTAGAGATCCATGGTCCTGCCTTCTGGGGCTTCCCATTGCATCTTTGGACACACTATTAGATAAACTAGTTTCTCAGATCCTTAATGCAGCCCATTGCCTTATAGCCTCCCACTGGAAGCGTCTTGATTCTCCACCCTTCAGGCGGTTATTACTAAGATCTGGCACATTGCTGCCATGAAACAAATAACAGCCTACCTTCATAATAAATCCACCAGTTTTATTCAAATATGGAGTCCTTGGTTTGCCCTTAATCAGACCCGTCCTACCAGTTTTATCCCTAAGGATATTGGAGACCTGTTGTTTTAATCACATGTGCCTTTGTAGACTGTTTTGGTTATTTATTTTTATGTATAACATGAGCTCTGCTAATTCTCATGCCTCTTTGCTCTGTTAGTTCACTGCTCTTCCTTTCTATATCTGTCCCCGGGAAAGCTCTCACCCCCCCCCCCCCCTTTTTACCCATTTTTATTGTTTATTCTAATGTATACATTGATATCAATGCTAGTTACCTTTATTCGCATATTCATGTGAAGTGTGTTTCTGCTGATTAGACTTTTGTGTTTTATTAAATTGGAAATTGAAAATAAAAATATATCTTAAAAAATGTGAGCAAACATAACTTGCCCTTATGATGTTTTGAGGGTTTCAAACACAAGTTAAAGTACATTTCTTATGGCATAACTCCAGTAAATAAATAATTGTTGGAAAAAAAAAATCATTCAGCATCAATTATTAAGATTTCTCTAAGTAATCAACCAATAGAGAAAAACATTGCTACCATTATGCATTTGATTATATGGGTTATGTTAGTTGTTTGCATCTGATATATTCAAGGACACAAATGTGACATTATTCTATTTTGATTTACAAACATAAGACTTCCTCATTAATACAATAATATTAATATATCAATTATTAATAGATGAAAGCTCAAGCATTAATTTTGAGAACTGTCAGTGAAATGACATTGCATGGTTAGGATTTGCATTTTACTAATGTCAAACCTTGAAGGTCCAACCAACAAGTCCAAATTATAAACTTTTTTTTTCATTAATGATGCACAAATAATTCAAACAGCCACAGAATCAGACTGACAAACTCATCAGCACTTGGAAAGGTATTGATCAGATTTGTTTTTCAGTAAATGTAAAGATTTATATTACAGACAGCGCCATGAGGGAGTTTATAAATCAGCAGAGCTGCTGGAGCCTAGCACAGGTGCAGAACAGTGCTGGAGCTGATTAAGCGCACACAGTGGTGTATAAATCAGAGAGGAGAATACAAGCTTTCTCCATATTGGTAACAAGCTGGTTGTTTATTTGTGCAAAAGCTACAGGTGTTTAGCAATTCTCTCATTGCATTTGGGAGTATGAAGAGCAAAGTTGTATCAGAGCTGCAAGATTAAATACAGCCTGCTTTGAGTGCTTTAGGATCATCATTTTGTTTTGTGTTTTTCCTGGTCAAATATCTTGCATGTTATCTAACTGAAACAATATAATATCCTTCTTAAATGCAGAGGTAAAGGTCCTCCACCCACAGGCGGGGATCCGGTTACCATGCTGGCATCTTGGGTGCCAGCAGTCAGAATACTGAAACTGGAATCCTGACATCGATCACAATGCTGGTACCAGAATACTGACTGCTGGCATGCCGATTGTAATTATTCCGGGGAGGGTTAGGGTTAGGCTGTAGGGGGAAGGTTATCTTTAGGCACAAGAGGGAGGGTTAGGAATAGGCTGCAGGGGTGGTGGGGAGGTTAGAGTTAGACTGCAGGGAGGGAGTGAAAGGTTAGGCATTAAAAAGGAATTGCACAAGGATATAAGAGTACTGGCGCTGTGTTGTGTCTCCAATAATTAAGAAGTGGATGGATATAAAAATTATTTTTATTTATTAGCATATAATAAATAATACTGGTGATCACAATTAAAAACCTAAAAAGTATACTGAGAAGCAAATTTGTTTTAAGCAACTACCCAATAGCTATATCCACAGTAGGATCCCGGACACAATAGTAATTACTACCAATGGGGTACCACTTAGTTTCAGCTGGTATTACATGTGATGGTGAGATTGTCCAAATACACTTGAAATTATCAGCAAGCAAGCTTTAGATGTGCAGTCCACTTGGTTGTTCCAATTAGTGCTGTAATGCAAGCTGGTCCCACAATGACAGTTTCAAAGTCTGATGAAGCTAGGTGACCGTGCCTAGGGAAACGCGTTAATTTAATATCACCACCTGCCACGTTCATCTCCACGCTGCATATGGATCCAGATATGGACAATTAAAAGACTCTCTGGACTTTGAAACTGTCATTGTGGGATCAGCTTGCATTACAGCACTAATTGGAACAACCCAGTGGACTGCACATCTAAAGCTTGCTAGCTGACGATTTCAAGTGCATTTGGACATTCTCACCACCACGGGTAATACCAGCTGAAACTAACCGGTGCCCCATTGGGAATATTTACTATTGTGTCCGGGATCCCACTGTGGATATAGCTATTGGGCAGTTGCTTAAAACAAATTTGCTTCTCAGTATACTTTTTAGGTTTTTAATTGTGATCACCAGCATTATTTATTATATGTTAATAAATAAAAATATTTTTTACAACCATCCACTTCTTAATTATTGGAGATACAACACAGTGCCAGTACTCTTATATCCTTGTGTATGTCTACTTAGTGGGACTGACAATCCCATTACTGGCAGCTTTTGATAGCGCATCAGGGATCTATCTTTATATTTATTTACTAAAAATGAATTGTCAGGGTTAGCAGCGGCTGCTGCCCCTGGACTGCAGCGCTGTCCAGACTGTGTGGGGAAAAGCTGACCAGCACATATGAACATACATGTGAAGTTGTATGTAACTAGAGTGACCATATTATCCCTTCTACCTGGGACGCTCATGGATTACACAGGTTGTGTGGCTGAGTAAAACCAGCTGAAATGTAGGCTTGAAGTCAGCCAGCCACAGAACCTGTGTAATCCACGAGCATCCCAGGTAAAAGGGATAATATGGTCACTCTAATGTAACAAATGTGCTGGCTTCCTTACCCGGGGATCGGCGGCTGCTGCATGCAGACAGACAGGCACACACAGCCTAGCCTGTCTATCGTCAATAAGCCTAACCCCAGAATTCTGTGAAACCAGCCAATGGGACTCTGGGACAGGCTTATTGATGATAGGCAGGCTGAGCACTGTGTGCCTGTCTTCCATGCATTCGGAGGCTGACAATCACCATGTAAGGAAGCCAGCACATATGTTACATACTACGTCACATGTATGTTCATATATACAGGCCAGCTCACCACTGCACACTTCGGATGGCACTGCAGCCCTGGAGCAGTAGCTGCCGCTGGTAAGAGTTAGGCACTAATCAGGAAGGGTTAGGGTTAGGCTGTGGGGGGGCTAGTGTCAACTGCTGGTAGGGAGGGTTACAATACTTACCTAGCAGGTGTCTGTATGTTGCATGTTGGGGTGCCACTCTCAGTATTCTGACTGCCAGCATCCAAACCACCGGGATTTCATGATACATGATCTCCACAGACGAGATGCCGCTACATTTCATTAAAATAAATCTCATATGAATTTGCATGGATGCATTTTTCAATTTCCTGTTTTATTTGTTGTTTGCTATTAAATCTGTGGTGACAAAATTGGGAATTCATTCTGATGTATGGTGTGCTGTCATTAGATGATAATTTTGGGAAATTATTCTCTAAATCAGAGGTTCCCAACTGTAGTCCACAAGGCATAATAGTCCAGGTATTAAGTACATCCATGGCTCAGCACAGATGGTTAAATCAAACTGACTGAGTACTAATTAACTCACCTGTGGCCAAGCATTGATATACTTAAAACCAGGACTATTAGGGTGCCCTGAGGACTGCGTATGGGAACCTCTACTCTAAGCACAAAATGGAAAGTAAGGGGTATTTTTACGAAAGGTCAATTCTGATCAATTTTGGTAATCTTAATCAATGTTGGGCTTCCAGGACTAAAACACACATTTACTAATAGTTAAAAATTAATATAAAAATCAACTGTTCGTAAATGTGTGTTTTAGCCCTGTAAGCCCAACATTGACATTCAAGGGAAAATTCCACCAGAGAGAGGAGGGAGAGTACAGTTTGTGTCGAAATTCCAATATTCCTCAGAAAAGTTTTCAAAACTTTACTTATATCTAGAGATCTTCCAAAACCCAATCCCACACAAATTTGGCATCTCCAAGTAGTTCCGAGCCCAGGCTCGGATTAACCCCCAGGCTCAGATCCAAAGCATGATTTTCCCCAGCATCGGATCTCACGTGTTTTGGTTCTACAAAATTTCCTCCCTTGTGGTTCAGGTGCCATTTACACAGGAAGCTGGAGGGTTAGGGTGTAGAACTGTAAGCTGCAGCACTGTCGTCAGTAAAGGGCTGTGGACTTTGTCAGACTGAAGGTCTGTGGGTTGCAGCACTACTGTAATAATAATAAAAATTATAATAATAGTAATAATAATAACTGCGAGACAAACTGAGAAGGGTTGTGCTGTGCAGCACTATTGTAATAAATAATAATAATAATAAAACTGTGTCATACAGACTGTTAAAGACTGTGTGGTACAGCACTTCAGTGGCACATCTGTAATAAATAATGTCAATAATAATAAATACAACAACGACTGTGTCAGACAGACTGTTAAAGACTGTGTGGTACAGCACTACTGCGGCACGTCTGTAATAAATAATGTTAATAATAATAACAAGAACGACTGTGTCAGACAGACTGTGATTGTCTGTGGGGTGCAGTACTACTGTGGCACTATTGTCACAAATAATATTAATAGCAATAACAACTCAGTCTGACAGACTGAAGGGCTGTGGGGAGCAGGACTACTGTAGCACATATTTAATAAATAATGTCAATATTAAAAATTGTGTCAGTCAGACTGTGATGGGCTGTGAGGTGCAACACTACTGTGGCCCTACTATAATAAATACTGTTAATATAATAACTGTATCAGGCAGACTGTGAAGGGCTGTGGGGTGCAGCACTGCTGTGACTGTGTCAGTGAAAGATGGTGAGCAGCAGCACTGTGAGGCACTGTGTTCTATATTCAGTGCAGGCATCATGTTAATTTTTTAAAATAAAACTGTCAAAAAATAACGTTCATGAGATGCCAGTGTATCACCATTAGTAGAAGCACAGAGTCCCATTTTTTTTTTTTTTGTGTGTTGTTCAGGTCCAGGCATTGTGTTCTAGAATTTCTGTAAGTTATTTTTATAAAAATATAAATATGGATATGAATCAGTTGATAAAAGAGCAGGAGCACATCCAATAATAGTGCTGTGGCTGCTGCCAGTCATGATAGTACTTCAGCAACTACTGAAGGTGTTCAAAGGTACACAAAGTTTAAGAAAGGGCATCTGAAATCTATCAGCCGTGTGTTTGTGCTACTGCTCTGTCACTTTGTTTAGCCAGCCAGCTAGCCTTTGGCCTATATTGGTGAAAAATATTGTGAGCTCTGATATGGTCACAATTGACTGGAGTTGACTGGAAATTTATGTAACTGAGGTTAATAATATTGTATGAACAAAAATAGGCCCAAATTGCATGATTTTAGCTGTTTTAATCAATTTAAAAATAAACCAAAACATGTGAGGGTGGTTTTGCCAAAAACAGAAAAAAACAAAACACCAAGGGTGGTTTTGCCAAAACCAAAACTAAAACATGGTGATCTGCGCACATCTCTACTTATTTCTACCTGATACATATCGCATTAACAGAGGAGCCAGGACATTAATACATAAATAAGACAAGCCTAAACAAACTATGCATTCATTTTGTGGAGCTGACCAAAAAATATACAATAATAATCAAAGCATACAAACATACAATTGGACAAGCCCTATACACTATATATGTATCTGCCAATTTTATATATAGAAAGGCCACTGTATGTCCTTATGCAAGACTAAACCCCCCAAAAAATAAAAAAATTAAGCACAAACAGATGCCTGAATAATGTCCCACAACAGTTGCTGCAGCTTTAAGGTGGGTACACACTAGGCAATGTGCTTCATGAGTGACATCGCATAGTGTATCCCCTTCACGGGCCGGGCCGCCTAATGTGGGCACACACACAGAGTGATATTGCTAGTGATATCGCACAGTGATGTCATGCTGCTGCCGGGCCATCCATGCAGCTTGGACAATGAGTCCAAATTGAACTGCCTGGCCAGGTGACTGCGAGCCTCATTAACGACACACGGGGGCATGCATTGTTCATTGTGTAGTGCGTACACACTGGGCAATCTAGTAATGTCGCTTAGTAAGGGTCAAAATGAGCAAAGTCATTTACTATATCGACTAATGTGTCTTACAAGAAGCCCATATACAGTATGTTTACTTGTAATTGCTGGATGTGTTTACCTTACCAAAAAAGAACAATAAAACACAAATAGTGAATTAAATACAAACATGGCTTACCATCAGTGAAAAATATACTAACATGGTGATAAAATATCCCAGCCTGGATCTATTTTATTACCATATTATGATGTAGAAACTAGAGATGTGCACCGGACATTTTTCGGGTTTTGTGTTTTGGTTTTGGATTCGGTTCCGCGGCCGTGTTTTGGATTCGGACGCGTTTTGGCAAAACCTCCCTGAAATTTTTTTGTCGGAATCGGGTGTGTTTTGGATTCGGGTGTTTTTTTACAAAAAAACCCTCAAAAACAGCTCAAATCATAGAATGTGGGGGTAATTTTGATCCTATAGTATTATTAACCTTAATAACCACAATTTCCACTCATTTCCAGTCTATTCTGAACACCTCACACCTCACAATACTATTTTTAGTCCTAAAATTTGCACCGAGGTCTCTGGATGACTAAGCAAAGCGACCCAAGAGGGCGGCACAAACACCTGGCCCATCTAGGAGTGGCACTGCACTGTCAGATAGGATGGCACTTAAAAAATTGGCCCCAAACAGCACATGATGCAAAGAAAAGAGAAAAAGAGGTGCACTGTGTTCGCTGGACGGCTAAGCTAAGCGACACAAACACCTCAATATCACAGGAATTATTTGTTCTAATCAATGGTATTATTGGTCCAAATCACTGGAAGAAAATGGAGTGGATAGATACTTGCAGTGACACAGAGCTGCAAGATACAGCAATGGCCTACTGTACAACTATATACTGTTAGTCACCAAAATGCTGTGCTGTAATACTATATATACTGCTCACAAAAATGCCGCACAGATATGGAATAGTTACTTGCAGTGACACAGAGCTGCAAGATACAGCAATGGCCTACTGTACAACTATATACTGTTATATATATATTATTTATATTCCAAACCAAATTTATGAGGGCGGAGGGTCTAGAGATGTGAGTAACGGCTTTAGTTTTGCCACCAGACTCTGATTCCAAATAAAAACCAAAATGTCATCATCCACGCAACAGAGCTTGCAGGTCTTGTCCTTTGTCCAGGATGTCTGCAATAAAGTGGGAAAGGAAATATATTTAATAAATACAAAAAATAGTTGTGTATGTTGGTGAAACACATACATATGTTTACATGGTACCTACTGTGCATAAAGCTAGCTGAGGCAACTAAACTACACCCTCAAATAGCAAACATTCTCCATTTCAAAATTTCTGAAATTCCTATAAATTATATAAATAAAGGATTAGCTTAGAAAGAATATTACAGCAGTTAAGTACTACTTTGCCCATGAAATCACAGTAAAACAAATGACAAACCTTTTTTTGGCATGAGCCTGGAAACTTTCGGGACATTTTTGCCATTCTGCAAGTTTTTCTAAGAGACTCAGTGGCAGTGATGCAGATCATTCAGCAAAAAACTTTTGACATCTGATCCGGACTGAAGGAACTGCCTACAATTATTACTGATATGTCTACTGTGACTGCATATGATACAGTCACCATTCAAATAAATGGATGATGATTATTTTAGTCATAGCATTCCAAATAGGCATGTCAGACAGTCTGTTCCAATACTGGCAGAAAATAAAGCAAATTTGGAGGCCCTTGCAAAAACTAGCTTTGCTTTACTTAAGTTGCCAATCCAACAGTGTGCACTCAGAAAGAGTTTTCAACGCATCTGGGAACCTGGATATACAGTATACTGGGGTACAGCACAAAATACAATATATATATTTTTTATATTATTAATAAAAATACTTTTAATTTTTTTAAACACTGGGGCAGAGCCTAAATGGATGGATGGACAGAACAAAGAACAGCCCTTGTCACTGGAAGACAAAGCCCCTGGATGTATAGTATACTGGGGTACAGCACAAAATATTTTATTTATTTTTTTAATACTGGGCCAAAGCCCATGGATGGATGGACATAACACCCCTATATGGATGGAGCAGCATCAGCCCTTGGATGTATATACTGGAAGGACGGACACAGCACTAAATATTTTAAAAAATAATGTATTTAAAAAGATGCATTAGGCAAGGTACAAAATGTATAGAAGAAGAATAAAAAATACAATATTTACGATGCTGTAATAATCATATTAATTTATTTTGGATAAAGTTCTTCTGTTGCTGAAGGAAATCATTGAAATGCAGAAGGTTCGTTATTCAAGTGTGGAGAGTTTAGTTATATTAATTTAATTAAAATTTTGTTAATTTATAATTATTATTAATCATATTAATTTCAATTAATCATAACGTTGTGATAAGAAGAATTATGAAAAAAGGACAAAAATTATAACATAAGAATATGAGCTAGGGACACAGGACCCTCAAAAGGATGGAGCACGCCAGGTTGTATACTGGGAGGATACACCACAAAATATATATAACATTTTTTATTTTATTTTGGGTGGACTGACAGAACACCCCTAGATGGACGGAGCAGCTTCAGTCCCTGGATGTATACTGGGATGACACAGCACAAAATATTAATTAAAAAAAAAAAATATATATATATATATATATATATATATATAATTTTTTATATCACACACTGCAGTTACAGTGTCACACAAATGAGTCAGAAATATATATTATTACACACTGCTGTTTAGCTTCACTGACAGTGTCACACAAATGAGTCAGAAATATGTATTATTATTTTTTATATCACACATCGGTGGTTACAGTGTTGCACAAATTAGTCAGAAATTTATATTATTATTACACACTGCGGGTTAGCTTTACAGACAGTGTCACACAAATGAGTCACAAATATGTATTACTTTTTATATCACACACTGAAGCCCTGGAGGACACAGCCCTTGATGAACAGATAGAGCAGCCCATTTCAGTCAGACAGCCCCAGTTTATGGACAGAGCACCCCTGCAGCAGCCTCTTGTGTACACCAAAGTACCACAGCAGCCCCTTCCTTAAGTTCAGACAGCCCCCCCCCCATTAAAGAATAGCACACAGCACAGACAGGCAGCACATGTTCTCTGTACAATCTCCAATTCCAGAGTGAAGATGGCGCCAATGCATGTGAATCCAAAATCCGCGAGAATCTGACAGCAGGGTGATGACGTTTTGCCTCGCTTTCTGATCCAAGGCTTGTGTGAAAACCCGAGCTGGGCTCAGATCTCAATGCTCGGGTGAGTTTGGTTCTTGGAAAACCAAACCCACTAATCTCTAGTTTACACCATCTTCAGATAGTGTAAATTGCTTTAAGCCTATGATGCATAATAGAAGCAGAGAGACCTTCCAATCCACCTCACAGTCTCCTTCCAGAGCCAATTCTGGAAACTGACACTGTGCAAATGTGCAGTGTCAGATTCCCCCAGAGGAGTCCTTCACAAACGTGAAATACTCCTCCAAAATGGTGGGGAAGTTACTCGCAGGGACAGCAGTTATCACTACCACTGCCCCTGTGGGTTTCACTTAGTACATAGCAGGGGTATTTTTATTAAAAATGAAAATATCCACCAAAAACCTGAGTGTTAATAATCGTGATAATGCTCTAGTTATTAATTTATAGGCCCCATAAAAACGGCACATGCAGTAACTATATTAATACATTACAGAAATATATGACAACTTACAGCTGAATGCTGTGTGTGCACTAACTTACCGATTCTTTTCCTGTTGCAGCTAGGACTAAATGGATCATTGATTAAAAAAGTTTTTAAATAGCAATTTATACAATCACTAAAAAAATTACAGAAGGAAAATGATGGGAAGTTGAGGAACAGAGCATTTTGTAATGATGGAACACATATATAGTTTGTAAATTCTGATGGTATTCTTTTATATTGACTTTGTATTATACTTTTTGATGGTAGGCAGTGATTTATTGAAGTATTTAACACTATCTGATGTGGGAGTAAATTTTATTGTGACAGGTAATAAATTTTGCTTGTGGAGTGATTGTATGCATATCCTGACAGTCATGGATAGGCGACTGTATTTGTGATAATTTACTGCAAATATATGACATGCACTGAACACAAGTGATGTCTAGAGCACAAATTATTTACTCTCCAGTGGTTTAAACCTGTCTTGACATAAGCACAGAAAATACCACTCATTTTGTAAATTACCATTAGAATTTGAAATTACAGATTTAAAATACTCTTAAGCAAAACACAGTTGCTGTGGAGTTTCGCATTTGGATAGACGTGTGAAGTTTCTGTGATGAAATCTTCCACCACAGTGTGGATTTTCTAAATATACATAGGGCTTGGACGACAAGAGTGTTACTACCTTCTGCTACTGAATGTCATTTACTTAGGGTATAGCACGAGAGGAGTCCAAGAGGAGCAAATAAGGAGAAATGTGAAATTTATGTGATAATTACTTTATTTTGTATGATTAAATAAAAATGACTTTACATTAAATTGTATTTAAAACAAGTATGTAGTAGCATTTATGGTGTTTATGTTATCTGTCAGTACCTGTTAAAGCAGCAATATATTTTGTTGCTTTTTGATACCGTCTGTACTCTGTATGGACCTGAATATGTGTTAACCCTTTTGTGGCCAGCAACAGAGACAGAAGGTAATCTAATAAAAATGTTCTCATGTGTTAGAGTTATTTATTGTAAGTGTACAAACCCATCAAGTTATACAACTCACAGCACATATTTTATTTGTTTTTTTCATGTACAACACATTAGAACTGATGCATTGTACCGTTTTGGCAATTACAAGATATCATTTGATGTCACTTAACCAATCGGACTTTTCTACAAAGTGGGAGTGTTGCCTATAGCAACCAATCCAATTCTATAATTTTATAGAAATCGCTAGATGATACCTAGGGGTAAATGTACTAAAACTTCTAAAACAGAGAATTGGTGATGTTGCCCATAGCAACCAATCAGATGCTATAATTTCTCTATTGCTTTTTAGAAAATGATAGACAGCATCTGATTGGTTGCTATGGGCAACATCACCAATTCTCTGTTTTAGAAGTTTTAGTAAATTTACCCCTAGGTATCATTTAGCTATCATTTTATAGAAATAGAGAAATGATAGCATCTGAGTGGTTGCTATGGGCAAGATCACCAAGTCTCTGGTTTAGAAGCTTTAGTAAATTTACCCCTTATAATCTGAGTTTTTGCTAAGGGCTAAAACTCTTTTGGTGATTTAATACATCTCTTCTTATTAGTTCTTAATAATTTTCTACAGTGTGCATTTTAAAAATTTAGCTCAGTTCACCCCTGTTTAATATTAGAACTTGGAATCCTACTCTCATATATTAGAAAGCATGTAAAGATTGAGGCTGTTTAAGGGGGTAATTCAGACCTGATTGCTGCTGAGCGGGCAATCAGATCTGAACTGTGCATGTGTATGCACTGCAATGCGCCGGCGTGTTGGATGACTTCACCGGGCATCGTTGCCTAGAGACGGGATGGTACAAAAAAAAACGTAAATCTGTGGGAAATTTGCCACTGCAACATTTGCCCAGAGATTTGTGATGCTCTGCAGAGATAAGTAGAATTATATTAGTGCAAGTTGTGTAGTGTGGGATACTCTGGCATCCTGGGGCAAGTGTGTACTGCTGCACACCCTGCACCCATTATGGATATGACCATGGGAGAAGAAATGAAAGCATCCACTCTGCCACAGGTTAGACCGTTACAATCTCCAGTCTAATTACCCAATCCCAAATTATATAAAAATATAAAAATATTTCAATAACTTTGCAGCTATTACAGACAAATTAAAATAAGAGCTATGGACATATGTATTACAGATTCTATAGCCACACAACTGAAAGGCTCCTTTCAGATCATTTGAAAACATCAGCATGCATACCATCATCTCAGACTTCAATTGCAGATACATATCCCCCTTGTTTAGACATGTTACAAGGATCTTAGACTATTGAGAAACATTGTTTGCCATGACATAATACATGACTTCAAAACTAATATACTGTATACCTGTTCAACATTTGACATTCAAAAACACTATGATGTAACTAAAGGCCATCTTATAGTGTCATATACTGTGTATAGAGATATATATATATATATATATATGTGTGTGTGTGTGTATGTATATATATATATATATATATATATATATGTATATATATTAAACATAAGATATACTGTAGCTATCTAGTGGCCAAAACCAAGATGATGATTCACATAGTACCATCACTTATAGACAGAGTTTACAGATGCTAATATCCAGTGTAGTAACTCACAGTTAGACAGTTTTACACTGACTCAGATTTGTGAATCTAAATAAGTCAATTTGACCTTATTGAGTCCTAGTTATGTAATTTTTGTAAGATATAATTGTATAGTTTTTTAAATCAAGGTAATGCACTATCCCAGAGCTACAATTCCAATTATGTCGATTAATCCCTACTTATGTTTAATACAACTTCTGCTAAATATAATTAGAAAATCAAAATAAACAATGTTGCAGATCAAACCAACAAGCTATTAATATAAAGGCTCATATTTCAAAGATTAGGTATTGAGTACATTATTAATACTGAGAATAAGAGCTGACTTAATTCTAAGTACATTTTCTTAAAATTAAGCCAAGCTTATTAAAGTCATTAACTGTAGTTCCAATATGTGCTACAGTATTATGCCGATGATTGCATTAAGTCATCAGAAAGATAAAGGTACAGGATCGATTTATGTATCACAGGAGGACTGCTGTCATGCCATTTGCAATTGCATTGGATGGCTGATGTGTGTTCCTTGTGAGGACACTATGATTGAAAAAAGGTACAACATGCTTTTGCTTTCTTCTATTAGTCCAGTGTAGACACTGTTGCTAAATGCATTGCAGAGAATTGTATTGGAGCAGGTGAGAGAGCTTCTGAAGAAGTAAAATACCTGAAGGTGTCTGCATTCAAAAAGCGCTGTATACAGTGAAAGTAGTCTGAGACGTCTGATCCTATGGCAGAAATCAGAATGAATGATGCATGTTTCACCTGTACAAAGGAGGCTTGGTCATAAATGTATAGGCCTACATTTGTGGTCAAAAATGGACGGCCCACAGAAGATATTGAATACATTAGCTGCAAGCCCTCCATAGCAATAATAATAATAATAATAATAATCATTTAATTTAACTTTATTGATAGAGTGCTTTTTTCCTGCAGGACTCCAAGTCACTTTATAAACATCAAATACATGATACGTAGGGGCTAATTCAGGTTGGATCGCAAATCGTGATCCAACTGGAATTATTATGATCTCTCCACGGGCGCATGCGCATCGCCTGTCCTGCACATGCACCTGCACTTTCTGTGGGGGGCCCGTCACGGGGCGGGCAACAACGCTTCTTTTCCAGGGCGTAAACAATGAGTTGCGGGGGTGGTCCGGCACAAACGGGGGGCGGAGGTGGCCAAATGGGGGCATGTTGGGGCGTGATCATGGCGGCCGCGTGATGTCACATGCAGCCGCCATAATCGAGAACATGGCGGCGGGCCTCCTGCGAGTGCAACTAAGCTGCACCGGCAGGAGGCTTCCTCAGTTTCTGCTAACAAGCAGAAATTGTGACATGTTCGCAATTTCTGCTTGTTGAACGGGGGGAGACACCAGTCAGCATACTGGGCGGCCCCCAGCATGCGATCCAAAGGATTGCAAATTCTGTTAATTAGCAGAATTTGCAATCCTTACTAAATTAGGCCCATAGTACAAAAGCTTTCGAATTACAGCAAGCTACAAATCATACAGAAATTATTAACAACAGCAAAGCCCCAAGAGTACAATAAGTATAAGTGCAGACATTTTGGGTAATAATGTCTGTGGGTTGTATATTTCAACACATGAAAGGTACAAGGAGAGGCAGCCATGTTGGACACACTACATAGGATTACCCTGGGTGGAATAGGTCACACCAAAAGAGATGATGCAAAATGGGTGGACGCAAGAAGTAGGGTCCCATCATGCAGTAGAGGCATAGCCTACATGTATGGCATAAAGTGGGGTGGAAGTACATGGTAAAACACAAAACATTAGATACAGTGACAAAGAGAGAAATTTCTGTAAATATAAAATTGCGCAGGACAATAATAAAGCAAGTTGCAACATGTCTCGTGATTCAGAGTCCATTTAAGGAGTCACCACACTACACTGCTTTGGTATAGCCTAGCTCAAGCTGATCTCCCACAGGGAGATCAGCCAGCAGTGGATCAGGAAGGCTGCGAGCAGGAGTGTGGATACTAAATACTGTATTTAATGGCTGTTTTCAGGGTATGTCGCACAAATAGGCCCAAGGTGACTAATCAGCAAAATATCAACAGATGTCATACAGATGATATTCAATTAGCTGCGGTAATTTACTACTGCTAATTGACCCCCCTGGGATATTCAATTGTCCTAGAAGTGAAGCCACTGACAGCATTTATCAGGGACTTCTTTTCTCCTGCTGGAGGCAGGCAAAAGAAAAAAATATTTGATAACTAGCCCTATCAGCCACATTTATTCGCTAAAAAACATGGATCTGGGAAGTTATCCTAGATCCTATGTGTTTCCATGAGAAAATGGGAAAATTTTCACATGATAAAAAGGGTATACAGTAATTAAATACCCAAATGCAAAACATTTGCGGGGACAATTGAATATCCCCCAGTATGTCTATAGTTCCTTCTCTGGAACTCATTCTTCCTGAATTGCTCTAAAGTCTTTTGAATTTCAGAAACTGTGATTAAAATTTGTAATGTAAGTTATGATGTATCAAAAGCCTGACCTCTGACTATTCTAATCTTTATCTTCACTTCTTTTCCATGCACAATTTGTACATTTCCATCCTACTAAGTTAGCTATATAATAACTCTCACTCTACTGGAGATCATTTTATTTGTGTAGAATTTGTTTTTCCATTGTACAAATGTTGAAGTCTTTGTACAGAACAGACACATTTCTCCTGCAATCGTAACACCACTAACTGTGCAAAATATTAAATTAGAAAAAAAGAGTTGAATGAAAAGAAAGGCTGAGTGAACAGAAAGAAATGTCTCTGACTAAAAAAAAAGAAAATCTGTCACAATTTGCAAAATTTATATTGTATAATAAGGGCTAACTGCTGTAGGGTTTTTACTGAAAGACCTTCAGGCATACAGTATTACCTCTCTTTGAATAGACGGTAAAATCTCTGTCAGAACTTGTATAATGAAAATGACATAAATACAACCTATGAAATATCTGTTATGGTATCGGACTACAAATAGTTTAAAATAATATGTAAACAGACAATTCAATATTGTAGAAAAAACAAAAATACTATAATAAGACTGAAGGAACATAGGGGTAAATCAGACCTGATCACTGGGCTGCTAACTTTGCTGTCCTGCGTTCAGATAGTTGCCGCCCAAGGTGGAGTGTAAATTTGCAGTGCAAGTGTGCGATCTCATGTGTACGCTGAGCTGCAAAATTCAGTGTGTGCCGTCTGGGCGCAGTCCACGACTTACTCCTTCAGTGTGATGAGAACAGGCTGATCGGGGCCGAAGCTGACATCAGACACCCCCCCCCCCCCCCCCAAGAAAACGTTGAGGAATGCCTGCGTTTTTCCAGACACTCCCAGTAAACGGTCAGTTACCACCCACAAATGGCCTCTTCCTCTCAACCACCTAGCGAACCCCCATGCAAATAAAATTTTCGCACCATCATGTTTCGCTGACCGGCAAAGCCCTTTGTCTGGCAACGTGTGTGTGCATTGTGGTGCATATGCATGCACTATGCACAGTCTGTTGCTAATTACCCACTGTGTGAAAACGCACAGCAGTGATCAGGCCTGAATCACCCCCATAGACAGAAGTTTCTCCTTGCACACAACCCAGAAAAATTACTGTGGCAAAATGACCTCAAGATACTGTATATTCTCAAGTTCAGGGTCATGCAGCTGTTTTCATGTCTTTTACTCCCTATTTTGCCTTCATAACTTATTCTGTTATGGGAGTTTGTATTTCTGGGATAAAGGACAACTGAGGTCTATTTTTTTAAATTCATTCTGAGTTGTTGAGTTGTAGTTTGAAGTCTACTACAATTATATTTTGGTATTCTGGACAGGATGTAATGAAGTCTGAGTTCTGTGGCCATGCGGCATGCCATCCAAATTCAGATTTTTGTTTCAAGGGGCAATCATGCACAAGGCTAAACCATTCCTTGTACATGATTGCCACTTTAAAAAACATTCAAGTTCAAACTTGACTTTATTATATCTTGCTAACTATAGGCCTAATTCAGAGTTGATAGCAGCAGCACATTTGTTAGCAGTTGGGCAAAACCATGGCCCTCATTCCGAGTCGTTCGCTCGGTATTTTTCTTCGCATCGCAGCGTTTTTCTGCTTAGTACGCATGCGCAATGTTCGCACTGCGACTGCGCCAAGTAATTTTGCTATGAAGATAGTATTTTTACTCACGGCTTTTTCTTCGCTCCGGCGATCGTAGTGTGATTGACAGGAAATGGGTGTTACTGGGCGGAAACACGGCGTTTTATGGGCGTGTGGATAAAAACGCTACCGTTTCCGGAAAAAACGCGGGAGTGGCTGGAGAAACGGAGGAGTGTCTGGGCGAACGCTGGGTGTGTTTGTGACGTCAAACCAGGAACGACAAGCACTGAACTGATCGCAGATGCCGAGTAAGGTTGAAGCTACTCTGAAACTGCTAAGTAGTTTGTAATCGCAATATTGCGAATACATCGTTCGCAATTTTAAGAAGCTAAGATTCACTCCCAGTAGGCGGCGGCTTAGCGTGTGTAACTCTGCTAAAATCGCCTTGCGAGCGAACAACTCGGAATGAGGGCCCATGTGCACTGCAGGGGGTACAGATATAAAATGTGCAGAGAAAGATAGATTTGGGTGGGGTGTGTTAAAGCTGAAATCTAAATTGCAGTGTAAAAATAAAGCAGTCAGTATTTACCATGCACAGAAATAAAACAACCCACCCAAATCTAACTCTCTCTGCAAATGTTATATCTGCCCCACCTGCAGTGCACATGGGGGGTCATTCCGAGTTGTTCGCTCGGTAAAAATCTTTGCATCGCAGCGATTTTCCGCTTAATGCGCATGCGCAATGTCCGCGCTGCGACTGCGCCAAGTAAATTTGCTATGAAGTTAGGAATTGTACTCACGGCATTTTCATCGTTCAGGCGATCGTAATGTGATTGACAGGAAGTGGGTGTTTCTGGGCAGAAACAGGCCGTTTTATGGGCGTGTGGGAAAAAACGCTACCGTTTCCGGAAAAAACGCAGGAGTGGCCGGAGAAACGGGGGAGTGTCTGGGCGAACGCTGTGTGTGTTTGTGACGTCAAACCAGGAACGACAAGCACTGAAATGATCGCAGATGCCGAGTAAGTCTGGAGCTACTCAGAAACTGCTACGAGGTGTGTAATCGCAATATTGCGAATACATCGTTCACAATTTTAAGATGCTAAGATTCACTCCCAGTAGGCGGCGGCTTAGCATGAGCAAATCTGCTAAAATCCGCTTGCGAGCGAACAACTCGGAATGACCCCCATGGTTTTACTCAACTGCTAACACATTTGCTGCTGCGATCAATTCTGAATTACCCACTCAAACCTGATTGTAGCAGCAACTTTGTTAGCAGTTGTGCAAACCATGTGCACTGCAGGGGGGCAGATATAACATGTGCAGAGAGCGTTAGATTTGGGTGGGGTGTGTTCAAACTAGAGATGAGCGGGTCCGGTTCTCAGGGTACCGAACCGTACTGAACTTTGCCATTCGAGTCCGGTTCCGAGCCAGGCTCGGGTTTTCCCGCCTGACTCGGAAACCAGAACGAGGCCAAACATCATCATTCCGCTGTCAGATTCTCGCACTGTTTGGATTCCATATAAGGAGCCACGCGTCCCTGCCATTTTTACTCCGGCATTGGAGAGTGTAGAGAGAGGACGTGTCTCCATACTCAGTGTCCTCTGTGGTAGTGTCTTGTGCTGTATTTGTCCAGTCACAGTGTTTGTGTCCTGTTGCTGCCATATGTCCATTGCTACTGTGTTGTGCTGCATCAGTTCAGTGGTGGTGTATTGTGCTGCATCAGTCTAGTGGTAGTGTCCTGTGCATCAGCCATCAGTCATTCCAGTGACCAGGCAGTCACAGTGTTTGTGTCCTCTTGCTGCCATATGTCCATTGCTGCTGTGTAGTGCTGCATCAGTTCAGTGTTGCTCTCTTGTGCTGCATCAGACCAGTGGTAGTGTCCTGGCCATCAGTCATTCCAGTGACCAGGGAGTCACAGTGGTGTACGCTGCTGCTATATGTCCACTGCTGCAGTATTATAATAATTAAATAACAACAACAAGTCCCTTACAGTGTTGCTGTCTTGTGCTGCATCAGACCAGTGGTAGTGTCCTGGCCATCAGTCATTCCAGTGACCAGGCAGTCACACTGGTATATGCTGCTGCTATATGTCCACTGCTGCCATATTATAATAATAATAATAATAATAACAACAACAAGTCCCTTACAGTGTTGCTGTGTTGTGCTGCATCAGACCAGTGGTAGTTTCCTGACCATCGGTCATTCCAGTGACCAGTCAGTCACAGTGGTATATGTCCACTGCTGCCATATTATAATAATAATAATAATAATAATAATAATAAAAACAACAAGCCCCTTACAGTGTTGCTGTGTTGTGCTGCATTAGACCAGTGGTGGTGTCCTGGCCATCAGCCATCAGTCATTCCTGTGCCGCATATTGTGTTATATAACTCCAAAAAAAAATGGAGAACAAAAATTTGGAGGATAAAATAGGGAAAGATCAAGAACCACTTCCTTCTAGTGCTGAAGCTGCTGCCACTAGCCATGACATAGACAATGAAATGCCATCAACGTCGTCTACCAAGGCCGATGCCCAATGTGATAGTAGAAGGCATGTAAGATCCAAAAAGCCAAAGTTCAGTAAAAAGAACCAAAATATGAAATGAAATGGTCTGAGGAGAAACGTAAACTTGCCAATATGCCATTTACGACACAGAGTGGCAAGGAACCGCTGAGGCCCTGGCCTATGTTCTAGAGATGAGCGGGTTCGGTTTCTCTGAAACCGAACCCGCACGAACTTCATGTTTTTTTCACGGGTCCGAGCAGACTCGGATCCTCCCGCCTTGCTCGGTTAACCCGAGCGCGCCCGAACGTCATCATGACGCTGTCGGATTCTCGCGAGACTCGGATTCTATATAAGGAGCCGCGCGTCGCCGCCATTTTCACACGTGCATTGAGATTGATAGGGAGAGGACGTGGCTGGCGTCCTCTCCATTAGAAATTAGATTAGAAGAGAGAGAGAGATTGTGCAGAGTCAGACAGAGTTTACCACAGTGACCAGTGCAGTTGTTGTTAGTTAACTTTTATTTATTTTAATATAATATATCCGTTCTCTGCTATATCCGTTCTCTGCCTGAAAAAAAACGATACACAGCAGCAGCCAGTCACACAGTGTGACTCAGTCTGTGTGCACTCAGCTCAGCCCAGTGTGCTGCACATCAATGTATAAAAGGCAAAGCTTATAATAATTGTGGGGGAGACTGGGGAGCACTGCAGGTTGTTATAGCAGGAGCCCCCAGGAGTACATAATATTATATTAATTTAAAATTAAACAGTGCACACTTTTGCTGCAGGAGTGCCACTGCCAGTGTGACTAGTGGTGACCAGTGCCTGACCACCAGTATAGTAGTATATTGTTGTATGTATTGTATACTATCTCTTTATCAACCAGTCTATATTAGCAGCAGACACAGTACAGTGCGGTAGTTCACGGCTGTGGCTACCTCTGTGTCGGCAGTCGGAACTCGGCAGGCAGTCCGTCCATCCATAATTGTATTACAATATATACCACCTAACCGTGGTATTTTTTTTTCTTTCTTTATACCGTCGTCATAGTGTCATACTAGTTGTTACGAGTATACTACTATCTCTTTATCAACCAGTGTACAGTGCGGTAGTTCACGGCTGTGGCTACCTCTGTGTCGGCAGTCGGCAGGCAGTCCGTCCATCCATAATTGTATTATTATTATAATATATACCACCTAACCGTGGTTTTTTTTTCATTCTTTATACCGTCATAGTGTCATACTAGTTGTTACGAGTATACTACTATCTCTTTATCAACCAGTGTACAGTGCGGTAGATCACGGCTGTGGCTACCTCTGTGTCGGCAGTCGGCAGGCAGTCCGTCCATCCATAATTGTATTATTATTATAATATATACCACCTAACCGTGGTTTTTTTTTCATTCTTTATACCGTCGTCATAGTGTCATACTAGTTGTTACGAGTATACTACTATCTCTTTATCAACCAGTGTACAGTGCGGTAGTTCACGGCTGTGGCTACCTCTGTGTCGGCAGTCGGAACTCGGCAGGCAGTCCGTCCATCCATAATTGTATTACAATATATACCACCTAACCGTGGTATTTTTTTTTCTTTCTTTATACCGTCGTCATAGTGTCATACTAGTTGTTACGAGTATACTACTATCTCTTTATCAACCAGTGTACAGTGCGGTAGTTCACGGCTGTGGCTACCTCTGTGTCGGCAGTCGGCAGGCAGTCCGTCCATCCATAATTGTATTATTATTATAATATATACCACCTAACCGTGGTTTTTTTTTCATTCTTTATACCGTCGTCATAGTGTCATACTAGTTGTTACGAGTATACTACTATCTCTTTATCAACCAGTGTACAGTGCGGTAGTTCACGGCTGTGGCTACCTCTGTGTCGGCAGTCGGCAGGCAGTCCGTCCATCCATAATTGTATTATTATTATAATATATACCACCTAACCGTGGTTTTTTTTTCATTCTTTATACCGTCGTCATAGTGTCATACTAGTTGTTACGAGTATACTACTATCTCTTTATCAACCAGTGTACAGTGCGGTAGTTCACGGCTGTGGCTACCTCTGTGTCGGCAGTCGGCAGGCAGTCCGTCCATCCATAATTGTATTATTATTATAATATATACCACCTAACCGTGGTTTTTTTTTCATTCTTTATACCGTCGTCATAGTGTCATACTAGTTGTTACGAGTATACTACTATCTCTTTATCAACCAGTGTACAGTGCGGTAGTTCACGGCTGTGGCTACCTCTGTGTCGGAACTCGGCAGGCAGTCCGTCCATCCATAATTGTATTATATACCACCTAACCGTGGTTTTTTTATACCACCTAACCGTGGCAGTCCATCCATAATTGTATACTAGTATCCAATCCATCCATCTCCATTGTTTACCTGAGGTGCCTTTTAGTTCTGCCTATAAAATATGGAGAACAAAAAAGTTGAGGTTCCAAAATTAGGGAAAGATCAAGATCCACTTCCACCTCGTGCTGAAGCTGCTGCCACTAGTCATGGCCGAGACGATGAAATGCCAGCAACGTCGTCTGCCAAGGCCGATGCCCAATGTCATAGTACAGAGCATGTCAAATCCAAAACACCAAATATCAGAAAAAAAAGGACTCCAAAACCTAAAATAAAATTGTCGGAGGAGAAGCGTAAACTTGCCAATATGCCATTTACCACACGGAGTGGCAAGGAACGGCTGAGGCCCTGGCCTATGTTCATGGCTAGTGGTTCAGCTTCACATGAGGATGGAAGCACTCAGCCTCTCGCTAGAAAAATGAAAAGACTCAAGCTGGCAAAAGCAGCACAGCAAAGAACTGTGCATTCTTCGAAATCCCAAATCCGAATTCCGAGCCCACCCGCTGGCGGTGATGCAGGGCAGTCTGGAGCGACTGCTGATGCTGACATCTGGTCCGGACTGAAGGACCTGACAACCATTACGGACATGTCGTCTACTGTCACTGCATATGATTCTCTCACCATTGATAGAATGGTGGAGGATTATATGAGTGACCGCATCCAAGTAGGCACGTCACACAGTCCGTACTTATACTGGCAGGAAAAAGAGGCAATTTGGAGGCCCTTGCACAAACTGGCTTTATTCTACCTAAGTTGCCCTCCCACAAGTGTGTACTCCGAAAGAGTGTTTAGTGCCGCCGCTCACCTTGTCAGCAATCGGCGTACGAGGTTACATCCAGAAAATGTGGAGAAGATGATGTTCATTAAAATGAATTATAATCAATTCCTCCGCGGAGACATTGACCAGCAGCAATTGCCTCCACAAAGTACACAGGGAGCTGACATGGTGGATTCCAGTGGGGACGAATTGATAATCTGTGAGGAGGGGGATGTACACGGTGATATATCGGAGGATGATGATGAGGTGGACATCTTGCCTCTGTAGAGCCAGTTTGTGCAAGGAGAGATTAATTGCTTCTTTTTTGGTGGGGGTCCAAACCAACCCGTCATTTCAGTCACAGTCGTGTGGCAGACCCTGTCACTGAAATGATGGGTTGGTTAAAGTGTGCATGTCCTGTTTTGTTTATACAACATAAGGGTGGGTGGGAAGGGCCCAAGGACAATTCCATCTTGCACCTCTTTTTTCTTTTATTTTTCTTTGCGTCATGTGCTGTTTGGGGAGGGTTTTTTGGAAGGGACATCCTGCGTGACACTGCAGTGCCACTCCTAGATGGGCCAGGTGTTTGTGTCGGCCACTAGGGTCGCTAATCTTACTCACACAGCTACCTCATTGCGCCTCTTTTTTTCTTTGCGTCATGTGCTGTTTGGGGAGGGTTTTTTGGAAGGGACATCCTGCGTGACACTGCAGTGCCACTCCTAGATGGGCCCGGTGTTTGTGTCGGCCACTAGGGTCGCTTATCTTTCTCACACAGTCAGCTACCTCATTGCGCCTCTTTTTTTCTTTGCGTCATGTGCTGTTTGGGGAGGGTTTTTTGGAAGGGACATCCTGCGTGACACTGCAGTGCCACTCCTAGATGGGCCTGGTGTTTGTGTCGGCCACTAGGGTCGCTAATCTTACTCACACAGCTACCTCATTGCGCCTCTTTTTTTCTTTGCGTCATGTGCTGTTTGGGGAGGGTTTTTTGGAAGGGACATCCTGCGTGACACTGCAGTGCCACTCCTAGATGGGCCCGGTGTTTGTGTCGGCCACTAGGGTCGCTTATCTTTCTCACACAGTCAGCTACCTCATTGCGCCTCTTTTTTTCTTTGCGTCATGTGCTGTTTGGGGAGGGTTTTTTGGAAGGGACATCCTGCGTGACACTGCAGTGCCACTCCTAGATGGGCCAGGTGTTTGTGTCGGCCACTAGGGTCGCTAATCTTACTCACACAGCTACCTCATTGCGCCTCTTTTTTTCTTTGCGTCATGTGCTGTTTGGGGAGGGTTTTTTGGAAGGGACATCCTGCGTGACACTGCAGTGCCACTCCTAGATGGGCCCGGTGTTTGTGTCGGCCACTAGGGTCGCTGAGCTTAGTCATCCAGCGACCTCGGTGCAAATTTTAGGACTAAAAATAATATTGTGAGGTGTAAGGTGTTCAGAATAGACTGAAAATGAGTGTTAATTATGGTTATTGAGGTTAATAATACTATGGGATCAAAATGACCCCCAAATTCAATGTTTTAAGATGTTTTTTAGGGTTTTTTGAAAAAACCACCCGAATCCAAAACACACCCGAATCCGACAAAAAAAATTCGGTGAGGTTTTGCCAAAACGCGGTCGAACCCAAAACACGGCCGCGGAACCGAACCCAAAACCAAAACACAAAACCCGAAAAATTTCAGGCGCTCATCTCTACTATGTTCATGACTAGTGGTTCAGCTTCACATGACGATGGGAGCCCTCATCCTCCCACTAGAAAAATTAAAAGAGTTAGGCTGGAAAAAGCACAGAAAAGAACTGTGCGTTCTGAGATGGTATCACAAATCCCCAAGGAGAGTCCAAGTGTGTCGGCGGTTGCGATGCCTGACCTTCCCAACACTGGACGGGAAGAGGTGGCTTCTTCCACCATTTGCACGCCCCCTGCAAGTGCTGGAAGGAGCACCCACAGTCCAGTTGCTGATATTCAAATTGAAGATGTCACTGTTGAAGTACACCAGGATGAGGATATGGGTGTTGCTGGTGCTGAGGAGGAAGTTGGCGATGAGGATTCTGATGGTGATGTGGTTTGTTTAAATTAGGCACCAGGGGAGACACCTGTTGTCCATGGGATGAAGAAGCCCATTGTTATGCCTGGGCAAACTACTAAAAAAGCCACCTCTTCTGTGTGGAATTATTTCTCCACAAATCCGGACAACAGGTGTCAAGCCATCTGTTGCCTCTGTCAATCTGTAATAAGTAGGGGTAAGAATGTTAACCACCTAGGAACATCCTCCCTTATACGTCACCTGCAGCGCATTCATCATAATTCAGTGTCAAGTTGTGAACCTTTGGGTAAGAGTGTAAGCAGTCCACTGACACCTTAATCCCTTCTTCCTCCTGTACCCAAGCTCCTGCAAGTCACACCACCAACTCCCTCAATGTTAACTTCCTCCTCAGGAATGTCAGTAGTCCTGCAGGCCCTGTCACTGTCAAGACTGAAGAGTCCTCTCCTAACCGGGATTCCTCCGGAGGATCCTTGAGTGGTACGCCTGCTGTTGCTGCCGCTGCTGTTGTTGCTGCTGGGAGTCGATCATCATCCCAGAGGGGAAGTCGGAAGACTACTTGTACTACTTCAAGTAAGCAACTGACTGTCCAACAGTCCTTTATGATGAAGATGAAAAATGACAGCAGTCATCCTGTTGCAAAGCGGATAACTGAGGCCTTGACACTTATGTTGGTGTTAGACGTGCGTCCGGTATCTGCCATTAGTGCAGTGGGATTTAGACAATTGATGGAGGTATTGTGTCCCCGTTACCAAATCCCATCTAGGTCCCACTTCATTAGGCAGGCGATACCGAGAATGTACAAAGACGTCAGAAAAAAAGTCACCAGTGTCCTACAAAATGTGGTTGTATCCAGTGTTCACTTAACCACGGACATGTGGACAAGTGGAACCGGGCAGACTAAGGACTATATGACTGTGACAGCCACTGGGTAGATGTATGGCCTCCCGCAGCATCAACAGCAGCGGCAACAGTAGCAGCATCTTGTGAACACCAACTCATTCCTAGGCAGGCTATGCTTTGTATCACAGCTTTCCATAAGAGGCATACAGTTGACAACCTCTTACAGAAACTGAGGGACATCATGCAGAATGGCTTACCCCAATTAGACTCTCCTAGGGATTTGTGATATTGGACAATGCCTCCTATATTGTGCGTGCATTACATCTGGGCAAAATCCAGCACGTCCCATGTTTTGCACATACAATTAATTTGGTGGTGCAGAATTTTTTGAAAAATGACAGGGGTGTACAGGAGATGCTGTTGGTGGGCCAAAAAAAAATTGCGGGCCACTTTTTACATTCTGCCATCGCGTGCCGAAGAATGGAGTGCCAGCAAACACTCCTGAACCTGCCCTGCCATCAACTGAAGCAAGAGGTGGTAACGAGGTGGAATTCAACACTCTATATGCTTCAGAGGATGGAGGAGCAGCAAAAGGCCATTAAAGCCTATACATCCACCTACGATATAGGCAAAGGAGGGGGAATGCACCTGACTCAAGCGCAGTGGAGAATGATTTCTGTCTTCTGCAAGGTTCTCCAACCCTTTGAATTTGCCACATGTGAAGTCAGTTCAGACACTGCCAGCTTGAGTCAGGTCATTCCCATCATCAGGCTTTTGCAGTAGCAGCTGGAGAAACTGAAGGAGGAGCTAAGATGGAGCGATTCCGCTAAGTATGTGGGACTTGTGGCTGGAGCCCTTCATGCGCTTTGCCAGGATTCAAGGGTGGTCAATCTGTTGAAATCCGAGCACTACATTTTGGCCACATGCTCAATCCTAGGTTTAAAGCATACGTTTTATCTCTCTTTCTGGCAGACACAAGTCTTCAGAGGTGCAAAGACCTGCTGGTGAGTAATTTGTCAACACAAGCGGAACGTGACCCATCAACAGCTCCTCCTTCAATTTCTCCCACCACTGGGGCTGCAAGGAAAAGGATAAGATTTCCTAGCCCACCCATTGGTAGTGATGCAGGGCATTCAGGAGCAAGTGCTGACATCTGGTCCAGACTGAAGGACCTGCCAATGATTACTGACATGTCTACTGTCACTGCACATAATTCTGTCACCATTGAAAGAATGCTGGAGGATTATATAAGTGACAGCATCCAAGTAGGCATGTCAGACAGTCCATATGTATACTGGCAGGAAAAAGAGGCAATTTGGCTGCCCTTGCACAAACTGGCTTAATTTTACCTAAGTTGCCCCCCCTCCAGTGTGTACTCCGAAAGAGTGTTTACTGCATCCGGTCACCTTGTCAGCGATCGGCGTTTGAGGTTACTTCCACAAAATGTGGAGAAGATGATGTTCATTAAAATGAATTATAAATTCCTCCAGGAAGACCTTTACCAGCAATTGCCTCCAGAAAGTACAGAGAGACCTGTGATGGTGGATTCCAGTGGGAATGAATTAATGCTCTGTGAGGAGGAGGATGTACACAGTGAAAGGGGTGAGGAATCGTAGGATGAGGTTGACATCTTGCCTCTGTAGAGCCAGTTTGTGCAAGGAGAGATTGATTGCTTCTTTTTTGGTGGGGGTCCAAACAATTCAGTCATTGCAGCCACAGTCATATGGCAGGCCCTGTCGCTGAAATGATTGCTTTGTTAAAGTGTGCATGTCCTGTTTATACAACATAAGGGTGGGTGGGAGGGCCCAAGGACAATTCCATCTTGCACCTCTTTTTCTTCTTATCATCATGTGCTGTTTTGGGACTTGTTTTTAAAGTGTCATCCTGTCTGACACTTCCCTATATGTCCAGTGGTACTGCCATTTAATTCCAGTGGTTTGGACGTATAATTCCAGTTATTTAGATGTATAATTCCAGTGATTTTGCATTATAATTCCAGTGATTTAGACGTATAATTCCAGTAGGAATTGTTTGTGTCGCTTGGCTTAGTCATACAGCTACCTCATTGCACCTCTTCTACATCTTTGCATGAGGTGCTGTTTGGGGCCTAGTTTTTGAAAAGTGCCATCCTGTCTGACACTGCTGTATGAGTCCAGGGGTGCTGCTGTATTAGTCCTGGGGTAGCGTCGTATAAGTCCACCAATTGCAGAATTTTTTAAAAAATTACAGGTGTGTGCTGGAGATGCTGTCAGTGGACCGAACAATTGCGGCCCACTCTCGACATTCAGCTACTTCATGACACTACTAGATGGGCCAGGTGGTTGTGTCGCTTAGCTTAGTCATACAGCAACCTCGGTGCACCTATTTTGCTTCTTTGCATCATGTGCTGTTTGGGGCCTTTTTTGATATCTACCCTCCTGTCTGCCACTGCAGTGCCACTCCTAGATGGGCCAATTGTTTGTGTCGCTTGGCTTAGTCATACAGCTACCTCAATGCACCTCTTCTACATCTTTGCATGAGGTGCTGTTTGGGGCCTAGATTTTGAAAAGTGCCATCATGTCTGACACTGCAGTGCCACTTCTAGATGGGCCAGGTGTTTGTGCCGCACACTTGTGTCGCTTAGCTTGGCCATCCAGCTACCTAATTGCTCCTCTTTTTCTTCTTTGCATCATGTGTTGTTTGGGGACTAGTTTTTGAATAGTGCCATCTTGTCTGCAACTGCAGTGCCACTCCTAGATAGGCCAGGTGTTTGTGCCGCACACTTGTGTCGCTTAGCTTGGTTATACAGCCACCTTGGTGCAACTTCTAGGCCTAAAAACAATATTGTGAGGTGTGAGGTGTTCAGAATAGACTGGAAATTAGTGTAAATGAATGTTATTGAGGTTAATAATACCTTAGGAACTAAATTACCCCCAAATTCTGTGATTTTAGCTGTTCTTATGTTTTTTTTTTTTTAAATCATCCAGATCCAAAACCAAAACCAAAACCAGAACACAAAAGGGTGGTTTTGGCAAAACCAAGCCAAAACCAAAACACGAAAGTGGAATTAGAACCAAAACACAAAACACAAAACACAAAAAGGGCCAGCCGCACATCTCTAGTTCAAACTGAAATCTAAATTGCAGTGTAAAAATAAAGCAGCCAGTATTTACTAGGGATGAGCGGGTTCGGTTCCTCTGAATCCGAACCCGCCCGAACTTCAGCTTTTTTCCACGGGTCCGAGCAGGCTCGGATCCTCCCGCCTTGCTCGGTTAACCCGAGCACGCCCGAACGTCATCATCCCGCTGTCGGATTCTCGCGAGACTCGGATTCTATATAAGGAGCCGCGCGTCGCCGCCATTTTCACACGTGCATTGAGAGTCATAGGGAGAGGACGTGGCTGGCGTCCTCTCCGTTTAGAGAAGAGAGAGACACAGTATTTTGGGGAGCATTATTAGGAGGAGTACTACTATACTGTATACTACTATACTACTTGCTGAAGTGATATTTATAGAGTCATAGGGAGAGGACGTGGCTGGCGTCCTCTCCGTTTAGAGAAGAGAGAGACACAGTATTTTGGGGAGCATTATTAGGAGGAGTACTACTATACTGTATACTACTCTACTACTTGCTGAAGTGATATTTATAGAGTCATAGGGAGAGGACGTGGCTGGCGTCCTCTCCGTTTAGAGAAGAGAGAGACACAGTATTTTGGGGAGCATTATTAGGAGGAGTACTACTATACTGTATACTACTCAGACACAGTATTTTGGGGAGCATTATTAGGAGGAGTACTACTATACTGTATACTACTCTACTACTTGCTGAAGTGATATTTATAGAGTCATAGGGAGAGGACGTGGCTGGCGTCCTCTCCGTTTAGAGAAGAGAGAGACACAGTATTTTGGGGAGCATTATTAGGAGGAGTACTACTATACTGTATACTACTCAGACACAGTATTTTGGGGAGCATTATTAGGAGGAGTACTACTATACTGTATACTACTCTACTACTTGCTGAAGTGATATTTATAGAGTCATAGGGAGAGGACGTGGCTGGCGTCCTCTCCGTTTAGAGAAGAGAGAGACACAGTATTTTGGGGAGCATTATTAGGAGGAGTACTACTATACTGTATACTACTCTACTACTTGCTGAAGTGATATTTATAGAGTCATAGGGAGAGGACGTGGCTGGCGTCCTCTACGTTTAGAGAAGAGAGAGACACAGTATTTTGGGGAGCATTATTAGGAGGAGTACTACTATACTGTATACTACTCTACTACTTGCTGAAGTGATATTTATAGAGTCATAGGGAGAGGACGTGGCTGGCGTCCTCTCCGTTTAGAGAAGAGAGAGACACAGTATTTTGGGGAGCATTATTAGGAGGAGTACTACTATACTGTATACTACTCTACTACTTGCTGAAGTGATATTTATAGAGTCATAGGGAGAGGACGTGGCTGGCGTCCTCTCCGTTTAGAGAAGAGAGAGACACAGTATTTTGGGGAGCATTATTAGGAGTACTACTATACTGTATACTACTCTACTACTTGCTGAAGTGATATTTATAGAGTCATAGGGAGAGGACGTGGCTGGCGTCCTCTCCGTTTAGAGAAGAGAGAGACACAGTATTTTGGGGAGCATTATTAGGAGGAGTACTACTATACTGTATACTACTATACTACTTGCTGAAGTGATATTTATAGAGTCATAGGGAGAGGACGTGGCTGGCGTCCTCTCCGTTTAGAGAAGAGAGAGACACAGTATACTATTTTGGGGAGCATTATTAGGAGGAGTACTACTATACTGTATACTACTCTTCTACTTGATGAAGTGATATTTATAGAGTCATAGGGAGAGGACGTGGCTGGCGTCCTCTCCGTTTAGAGAAGAGAGAGACACAGTATTTTGGGGAGCATTATTAGGAGGAGTACTACTATACTGTATACTACTCAGACACAGTATTTTGGGGAGCATTATTAGGAGGAGTACTACTATACTGTATACTACTCTACTACTTGCTGAAGTGATATTTATAGAGTCATAGGGAGAGGACGTGGCTGGCGTCCTCTCCATTTAGAGAAGAGAGAGACACAGTATTTTGGGGAGCATTATTAGGAGGAGTACTACTATACTGTATACTACTCTACTACTTGCTGAAGTGATATTTATAGAGTCATAGGGAGAGGACGTGGCTGGCGTCCTCTCCGTTTAGAGAAGAGAGAGACACAGTATTTTGGGGAGCATTATTAGGAGGAGTACTACTATACTGTATACTACTATACTACTTGCTGAAGTGATATTTATAGAGTCATAGGGAGAGGACGTGGCTGGCGTCCTCTCCGTTTAGAGAAGAGAGAGACACAGTATTTTGGGGAGCATTATTAGGAGGAGTACTACTATACTGTATACTACTCAGACACAGTATTTTGGGGAGCATTATTAGGAGGAGTACTACTATACTGTATTCTACTCTACTACTTGCTGAAGTGATATTTATAGAGTCATATGGAGAGGACGTGGCTGGCGTCCTCTCCGTTTAGAGAAGAGAGAGACACAGTATTTTGGGGAGCATTATTAGGAGGAGTACTACTATACTGTATACTACTCTACTACTTGCTGAAGTGATATTTATAGAGTCATAGGGAGAGGACGTGGCTGGCGTCCTCTCCGTTTAGAGAAGAGAGAGACACAGTATTTTGGGGAGCATTATTAGGAGGAGTACTACTATACTGTATACTACTCAGACACAGTATTTTGGGGAGCATTATTAGGAGGAGTACTACTATACTGTATTCTACTCTACTACTTGCTGAAGTGATATTTATAGAGTCATATGGAGAGGACGTGGCTGGCGTCCTCTCCGTTTAGAGAAGAGAGAGACACAGTATTTTGGGGAGCATTATTAGGAGGAGTACTACTATACTGTATACTACTCTACTACTTGCTGAAGTGATATTTATAGAGTCATAGGGAGAGGACGTGGCTGGCGTCCTCTCCGTTTAGAGAAGAGAGAGACACAGTATTTTGGGGAGCATTATTAGGAGGAGTACTACTATACTGTATACTACTCTACTACTTGCTGAAGTGATATTTATAGAGTCATAGGGAGAGGACGTGGCTGGCGTCCTCTCCGTTTAGAGAAGAGAGAGACACAGTATTTTGGGGAGCATTATTAGGAGGAGTACTACTATACTGTATACTACTATACTACTTGCTGAAGTGATATTTATAGAGTCATAGGGAGAGGACGTGGCTGGCGTCCTCTCCGTTTAGAGAAGAGAGAGACACAGTATACTATTTTGGGGAGCATTATTAGGAGGAGTACTACTATACTGTATACTACTCTACTACTTGATGAAGTGATATTTATAGAGTCATAGGGAGAGGACGTGGCTGGCGTCCTCTCCGTTTAGAGAAGAGAGAGACACAGTATTTTGGGGAGCATTATTAGGAGGAGTACTACTATACTGTATACTACTCAGACACAGTATTTTGGGGAGCATTATTAGGAGGAGTACTACTATACTGTATACTACTCTACTACTTGCTGAAGTGATATTTATAGAGTCATAGGGAGAGGACGTGGCTGGCGTCCTCTCCATTTAGAGAAGAGAGAGACACAGTATTTTGGGGAGCATTATTAGGAGGAGTACTACTATACTGTATACTACTCTACTACTTGCTGAAGTGATATTTATAGAGTCATAGGGAGAGGACGTGGCTGGCGTCCTCTCCGTTTAGAGAAGAGAGAGACACAGTATTTTGGGGAGCATTATTAGGAGGAGTACTACTATACTGTATACTACTATACTACTTGCTGAAGTGATATTTATAGAGTCATAGGGAGAGGACGTGGCTGGCGTCCTCTCCGTTTAGAGAAGAGAGAGACACAGTATTTTGGGGAGCATTATTAGGAGGAGTACTACTATACTGTATACTACTCAGACACAGTATTTTGGGGAGCATTATTAGGAGGAGTACTACTATACTGTATTCTACTCTACTACTTGCTGAAGTGATATTTATAGAGTCATATGGAGAGGACGTGGCTGGCGTCCTCTCCGTTTAGAGAAGAGAGAGACACAGTATTTTGGGGAGCATTATTAGGAGGAGTACTACTATACTGTATACTACTCTACTACTTGCTGAAGTGATATTTATAGAGTCATAGGGAGAGGACGTGGCTGGCGTCCTCTCCGTTTAGAGAAGAGAGAGACACAGTATTTTGGGGAGCATTATTAGGAGGAGTACTACTATACTATATACTACTATACTACTTGCTGAAGTGATATTTATAGATTAGATAGTGTGACTGTAAGTGTATTATCTGACTTGTGGGGGAGACACTGACAGTGGGGAGCAGTTAGAGTCTGAGAGCAGGACTCAGGAGTACATATAACGTACAGTGCACACTTTTGCTGCCAGAGTCAGTGCCACACTGCCATTGTTGTGACCACACTGACCACCAGTATAATAATATATTTTGTGATTATCTGCTTAGGACTCGGAGTACTAGTTGCAAGTTGCAACGTGACCTGACCACCAGTTTAATAATCAATCACCACCAGTTTAATATATATATAATTGTATATAATATATATATATATATAATGTTGTATACCACCTACCCGTGGTTTTTTTTTTTCTTTCTTCTTTGTACATACTACTATAGTATAGTAGCTTACTGTAGCAGTCTGCGGTGCTGCTGAGCTGACAGTGTCCAGCAGGTCCGTCATCAGTCATCATTACCAATACCTAATAAATATATTATCTACCTGTCCGGCTGCAGTACTAGTGATATTATATATACATACATATATATATTGATTTCATCTCATTATCAATCATCCAGTCTATATTAGCAGCAGACACAGTACGTTAGTCCACTGCTGTAGCTACCTCTGTGTCGGCACTCGGCAGTCCATCCATAATTGTATACTAGTATCCATCCATCTCCATTGTTTACCTGAGGTGCCTTTTAGTTGTGCCTATTAAAATATGGAGAACAAAAATGTTGAGGTTCCAAAATTAGGGAAAGATCAAGATCCACTTCCACCTCGTGCTGAAGCTGCTGCCACTAGTCATGGCCGAGACGATGAAATGCCAGCAACGTTGTCTGCCAAGGCCGATGCCCAATGGCATAGTACAGAGCATGTCAAATCCAAAACACCAAATATCAGTAAAAAAAGGACTCCAAAACCTAAAATAAAATTGTCGGAGGAGAAGCGTAAACTTGCCAATATGCCATTTACCACACGGAGTGGCAAGGAACGGCTGAGGCCCTGGCCTATGTTCATGGCTAGTGGTTCAGCTTCACAGGAGGATGGAAGCACTCAGCCTCTCGCTAGAAAACTGAAAAGACTCAAGCTGGCAAAAGCACCGCAAAGAACTGTGCGTTCTTCGAAATCCCAAATCCACAAGGAGAGTCCAATTGTGTCGGTTGCGATGCCTGACCTTCCCAACACTGGACGTGAAGAGCATGCGCCTTCCACCATTTGCACGCCCCCTGCAAGTGCTGGAAGGAGCACCCGCAGTCCAGTTCCTGATAGTCAGATTGAAGATGTCAGTGTTGAAGTACACCAGGGTGAGGAGGATATGGGTGTTGCTGGCGCTGGGGAGGAAATTGACCAGGAGGATTCTGATGGTGAGGTGGTTTGTTTAAGTCAGGCACCCGGGGAGACACCTGTTGTCCGTGGGAGGAATATGGCCGTTGACATGCCTGGTGAAAATACCAAAAAAATCAGCTCTTCAGTGTGGAGGTATTTCATCAGAAATGCGGACAACAGGTGTCAAGCCGTGTGTTGCCTTTGTCAAGCTGTAATAAGTAGGGGTAAGGACGTTAACCACCTCGGAACATCCTCCCTTATACGTCACCTGCAGCGCATTCATAATAAGTCAGTGACAAGTTCAAAAACTTTGGGTGACAGCGGAAGCAGTCCACTGACCAGTAAATCCCTTCCTCTTGTAACCAAGCTCACGCAAACCACCCCACCACCAACTCCCTCAGTGTCAATTTCCTCCTTCCCCAGGAATGCCAATAGTCCTGCAGGCCATGTCACTGGCAATTCTGACGAGTCCTCTCCTGCCTGGGATTCCTCCGATGCATCCTTGCGTGTAACGCCTACTGCTGCTGGCGCTGCTGTTGTTGCTGCTGGGAGTCGATGGTCATCCCAGAGGGGAAGTCGGAAGACCACTTGTACTACTTCCAGTAAGCAATTGACTGTCCAACAGTCCTTTGCGAGGAAGATGAAATATCACAGCAGTCATCCTGCTGCAAAGCGGATAACTGAGGCCTTGACAACTATGTTGGTGTTAGACGTGCGTCCGGTATCCGCCGTTAGTACACAGGGAACTAGACAATTTCTTGAGGTAGTGTGCCCCCGTTACCAAATACCATCTAGGTTCCACTTCTCTAGGCAGGCGATACCGAAAATGTACACAGACCTCAGAAAAAGACTCACCAGTGTCCTAAAAAATGCAGCTGTACCCAATGTCCACTTAACCACGGACATGTGAACAAGTGTAGCAGGGCAGGGTCAGGACTATATGACTGTGACAGCCCACTGGGTAGATGTATGGACTCCCGCCGCAAGAACAGCAGCGGCGGCACCAGTAGCAGCATCTCGCAAACGCCAACTCTTTCCTAGGCAGGCTACGCTTTGTATCACCGCTTTCCAGAATACGCACACAGCTGAAAACCTCTTACGGCAACTGAGGAAGATCATCGCGGAATGGCTTACCCCAATTGGACTCTCCTGTGGATTTGTGGCATCGGACAACGCCAGCAATATTGTGTGTGCATTAAATATGGGCAAATTCCAGCACGTCCCATGTTTTGCACATACCGTGAATTTGGTGGTGCAGAATTTTTTAAAAAACGACAGGGGCGTGCAAGAGATGCTGTCGGTGGCCAGAAGAATTGCGGGACACTTTCGGCGTACAGGCACCACGTACAGAAGACTGGAGCACCACCAAAAACTACTGAACCTGCCCTGCCATCATCTGAAGCAAGAAGTGGTAACGAGGTGGAATTCAACCCTCTATATGCTTCAGAGGTTGGAGGAGCAGCAAAAGGCCATTCAAGCCTATACAATTGAGCACGATATAGGAGGTGGAATGCACCTGTCTCAAGTGCAGTGGAGAATGATTTCAACGTTGTGCAAGGTTCTGATGCCCTTTGAACTTGCCACACGTGAAGTCAGTTCAGACACTGCCAGCCTGAGTCAGGTCATTCCCCTCATCAGGCTTTTGCAGAAGAAGCTGGAGACATTGAAGGAGGAGCTAACACGGAGCGATTCCGCTAGGCATGTGGGACTTGTGGATGGAGCCCTTAATTCGCTTAACAAGGATTCACGGGTGGTCAATCTGTTGAAATCAGAGCACTACATTTTGGCCACCGTGCTCGATCCTAGATTTAAAGCCTACCTTGGATCTCTCTTTCCGGCAGACACAAGTCTGCTGGGGTTGAAAGACCTGCTGGTGAGAAAATTGTCAAGTCAAGCGGAACGCGACCTGTCAACATCTCCTCCTTCACATTCTCCCGCAACTGGGGGTGCGAGGAAAAGGCTCAGAATTCCGAGCCCACCCGCTGGCGGTGATGCAGGGCAGTCTGGAGCGACTGCTGATGCTGACATCTGGTCCGGACTGAAGGACCTGACAACGATTACGGACATGTCGTCTACTGTCACTGCATATGATTCTCTCAACATTGAAAGAATGGTGGAGGATTATATGAGTGACCGCATCCAAGTAGGCACGTCACACAGTCCGTACTTATACTGGCAGGAAAAAGAGGCAATTTGGAGGCCCTTGCACAAACTGGCTTTATTCTACCTAAGTTGCCCTCCCACAAGTGTGTACTCCGAAAGAGTGTTTAGTGCCGCCGCTCACCTTGTCAGCAATCGGCGTACGAGGTTACATCCAGAAAATGTGGAGAAGATGATGTTCATTAAAATGAATTATAATCAATTCCTCCGTGGAGACATTGACCAGCAGCAATTGCCTCCACAAAGTACACAGGGAGCTGAGATGGTGGATTCCAGTGGGGACGAATTGATAATCTGTGAGGAGGGGGATGTACACGGTGATATATCGGAGGATGATGATGAGGTGGACATCTTGCCTCTGTAGAGCCAGTTTGTGCAAGGAGAGATTAATTGCTTCTTTTTTGGTGGGGGTCCAAACCAACCCGTCATTTCAGTCACAGTCGTGTGGCAGACCCTGTCACTGAAATGATGGGTTGGTTAAAGTGTGCATGTCCTGTTTATACAACATAAGGGTGGGTTGGAGGGCCCAAGGACAATTCCATCTTGCACCTCTTTTTTCTTTAATTTTTCTTTGCGTCATGTGCTGTTTGGGGAGGTTTTTTTGGAAGTGACATCCTGCGTGACACTGCAGTGCCACTCCTAGATGGGCCCGGTGTTTGTGTCGGCCACTAGGGTCGCTTATCTTACTCACACAGCTACCTCATTGCGCCTCTTTTTTTCTTTGCATCATGTGCTGTTTGGGGAGGGTTTTTTGGAAGGGACATCCTGCGTGACACTGCAGTGCCACTCCTAGATGGGCCCGGTGTTTGTGTCGGCCACTAGGGTCGCTTATCTTACTCACACAGCTACCTCATTGCGCCTCTTTTTTTCTTTGCGTCATGTGCTGTTTGGGGAGGGTTTTTTGGAAGGGACATCCTGCGTGACACTGCAGTGACACTCCTAGATGGGCCCGGTGTTTGTGTCGGCCACTAGGGTCGCTTATCTTACTCACACAGCTACCTCATTGCGCCTCTTTTTTTCTTTGCGTCATGTGCTGTTTGGGGAGGGTTTTTTGGAAGGGACATCCTGCGTGACACTGCAGTGCCACTCCTAGATGGGCCCGGTGTTTGTGTCGGCCACTAGGGTCGCTTATCTTACTCACACAGCTACCTCATTGCGCCTCTTTTTTTCTTTGCGTCATGTGCTGTTTGGGGAGGGTTTTTTGGAAGGGACATCCTGCGTGACACTGCAGTGACACTCCTAGATGGGCCCGGTGTTTGTGTCGGCCACTAGGGTCGCTTATCTTACTCACACAGCTACCTCATTGCGCCTCTTTTTTTCTTTGCGTCATGTGCTGTTTGGGGAGGGTTTTTTGGAAGGGACATCCTGCGTGACACTGCAGTGACACTCCTAGATGGGCCCGGTGTTTGTGTCGGCCACTAGGGTCGCTTATCTTACTCACACAGCTACCTCATTGCGCCTCTTTTTTTCTTTGCGTCATGTGCTGTTTGGGGAGGGTTTTTTGGAAGGGACATCCTGCGTGACACTGCAGTGACACTCCTAGATGGGCCCGGTGTTTGTGTCGGCCACTAGGGTCGCTTATCTTACTCACACAGCTACCTCATTGCGCCTCTTTTTTTCTTTGCGTCATGTGCTGTTTGGGGAGGGTTTTTTGGAAGGGACATCCTGCGTGACACTGCAGTGACACTCCTAGATGGGCCCGGTGTTTGTGTCGGCCACTAGGGTCGCTTATCTTACTCACACAGCTACCTCATTGCGCCTCTTTTTTTCTTTGCGTCATGTGCTGTTTGGGGAGGGTTTTTTGGAAGGGACATCCTGCGTGACACTGCAGTGACACTCCTAGATGGGCCCGGTGTTTGTGTCGGCCACTAGGGTCGCTTATCTTACTCACACAGCTACCTCATTGCGCCTCTTTTTTTCTTTGCGTCATGTGCTGTTTGGGGAGTATTTTTTGGAAGGGCCATCCTGCGTGACACTGCAGTGACACTCCTAGATGGGCCCGGTGTTTGTGTCGGCCACTAGGGTCGCTTAGCTTAGTCATCCAGCGACCTAGGTGCAAATTTTAGGACTAAAAATAATATTGTGAGGTGTGAGGTATTCAGAATAGACTGAAAATGAGTGTAAATTATGTTTTTTGAGGTTAATAATACTTTGGGATCAAAATGACCCCCAAATTCTATGATTTAAGCTGTTTTTTAGTGTTTTTTGAAAAAAACACCCGAATCCAAAACACACCCGAATCCGACAAAAAAAATTCGGTGAGGTTTTGCCAAAACGCGGTCGAACCCAAAACACGGCCGCGGAACCGAACCCAAAACCAAAACACAAAACCCGAAAAATTTCCGGCGCTCATCTCTAGTATTTACCCTGTACAGAAACAATATAACCCACCAAATCTAACTCTCTCTGCACATGTTATATCTGCCCCCTGCAGTGCACATGGTTTTGCCCAACTGCTAACACAGTTGCTGCTACGATTAGGTCTGAATTAGGCCCCATATGTTTTATGGCATTCAAGGAAAACAAGGAGGAGAGTCTGTGCTCATAGGATGTATGTATTAATGATATGTTACCAGAACTGGTACGTAAAATACTGATTTATTAAATGAGTCACAATGTTCAACAAAATTGAAAGTACGTTATGTGTATATTGTCATCACAAGAGATGTTAACACATTCAGGCAGGATATTTATAACAGAATGTGCAGCATGTAAAGCAAGGGATAATCAAGTTCATGTGATGGACATAAAGATATGAACAAGTTCCAATGTGTCCAATATATAGCAACATTCTTTTGCGTTATACTTGCAATGTCCATGCTTTTGAGGCTCGCTCGCTGCTGGTAATTGAATATGCGGTGCAGGGACTTGAGTTCCGGGGTCCAGTATCCCGTACCCCCCCCCAGGCACACAAACTTACCCTTTTGGGGTCTTTATGCTTATCTGGGTGTAAGCGCCATGTTCAAAATCCCTGGTGTTGCACCCGCGCTGTTGTCCACCATCCCTAATGGTACATGGTGTGACCGGGGTGTGTGCTGCACACATATGTCTGGTTTCCGTGGGGACTGATGGGTTCTGCAAGACTTCCTGGAGCCGTGCTCTCGCTAAATAATTCAGCTCTTGGTAGTCAGCTGCTCAGCTGCGCCAGACGGCGAGGACACTTGGGGATGTAAGCAGGTGGAAGGGAGTGCAATCCAATGAAGGGATCTATGTCAATCAATAAACGATGTGCTCCAATCCATATCAGCTTTCAGGCCTTCCTTGGGGCAATTGTGTGTGCCATCTTGGTTTAGGGTGTCCTTATAAAGGCAGTTCTATGATGTCACAGGTGGAAGGTCTTATTACTTAGCATATGTGTGGCTCTATTCCTTAAAGTCACAGTATTAATTTTTTTCAGCGGTTGTCCGAAAGTAACCTCACCGCTGACCGCAAAGTTCCCACCATTGGCTACAATGGAGCGCATAGGCGCTACATTGTATCTGTGCCGTGTGCTGCCTAACAGACACTACAGGAGCACACAGCCAATCAGGAGAGTGCCACGACGTGGCGCTCCCTGATTGGCTGAAGGGACCCTCTTTGACAGGAGTCAGGGGGGGTCCTGGCAGTCGGGGAAAGGGGTCCCATGTGTAAACATGGGGCCCCTTTCAGTGCGTGGTCGGGTTTCCGTTTTATTATTTTGCCAAGTACGTGGATTATACAAAGAACAGAACGTACACTGGATTATGTGAGTATAATTTTTTTCACAGGTACCCTTAGGATTCTACATGGAGAAGAGGACCGAGCCTCGTGGGAACATAGGTAAGTATGTGTGTATGTTGGTGTGCATGTATGTAATAAAGTTGTACTGTCACAGTGTGTGTGTCCTGTTTTTATTGGGGTATTTTTTTAGTAGTAGTACTACAGGTACCAGCGGGCCCGGTTTTCCACCGCATGCTGGTACTTGTGGTTCTCCAAGTACCAGCTTGCGGGGGAGGCTTGCTGGGACTTGTAGTACTGCTACTAAAAACAATATTCACAATTTCACACAAGGCTATCAGCTCCCCATCCGCCGCCCTTGGATGGGGGGGACAGCCTCGGGCTTCACCCCTGGCCCTTGGGTGGCTGGAGGGGGGGGACCCCTTGATTGAAGGGGTCCCCACTCCTCCAGGGTACCCCGGCCAGGGGTGACTAGTTGGGGTTTTAATGGCACGTCCGCAGGGACTGATATCAAAGTGTCCCCCGGCTGTGGCATTATCTCCCCAGCTAGTGGAGCCCGGTGCTGGTTTCAAAAATACGGGGGACCCCTACGCTTTTTGTCCCCCGTATTTTTGGAACCAGGACCAGGCGCAGAGCCCGGTGCTGGTTGATTAAATATGGGGGAACCCCTGTCATTTTTTCCCCCCATATTTTTTCAACCAGGACCGGCTCAAAGAGCCCGAGGCTGGTTGTGCTTAGGAGGGGGGACCCCACGCAATTTTTTTCAGAATTTTTTAGACTTTAAACAACTTTTTAAGGTACACAATAAAGCCCTGCATGGATCTCACAGATCCGGCCGGGATTCCTTGTGTTTTTTTCAGGCAGTGTTTTACTCATCACTCCCGTAAAACACTGCCTGATATTACGAATCACATCGACATCGGAAAAAACAATTGTGCAAAACTCGGCAGCTTAGTGAATAACCGTATCAGGATTCAAAAAGTTGCAGTAAAATGCACCCGATACCATTCGAGTTCAAACACCCTTAAAAACGTCAAAAACACGAATATTAGTAAATAAACCCCACGGAGAGGGAAGGAAAGAGGGAAAGGAAATTATATCTTCATGATTCAGCAATGATCCAAGCAACTCTTGGTCAAAACAATTAGATTTAAAGGGTACACATAGGATCATACATACATACATACATACATACATACATACATCACTGTTGAAAAAGATCAAAAACTCTATATATATGCAGCGTCCAAAGTTTTAATGAATGTGGTCCAATTAAGGTGACATTTTTTAGCACCCACATGTAAATCCAAACATGCATATTTTCTTTCATAATATAAAAATTGTACAAGTTTCTGCAGAACCTCAGCTATATTAACGGACTATTTCTTAGTTTAGTAAAGTAATATACATTATTTACTCAGAGTAAGTATAGTAATTAAAAGAGGTAAAATAGTATTTTCCCCTTTAATAAGGCCCAGTTAGGACTCAGCTGCAATCCAAACACAGAGTTTATGAAATTAAGAATCTTAAACCAAAATATTCTCAGTTTGTAGCAATCCCACGTACAGTGTAGAAATCAGCAATTGTAGTTCCACATTTAATACAAATCTCTTTCTCATCCTTAACCATATGTATGTTTGGTAAGGAGTAATACTGTATATGCCCTATGTAACATACGAATATGTACTTCTTGCAAATATGCAGAAGGCAACGCTTTCAAAGACAGTGACTGTTGGCTGATCAATTCCGAAAGATCCATAAGGGAAGGAATATCCCTATTCCATTTTCCTATCAATATGTCCCATTGACCATATTTTAATGTCTTTAAAATCATAAGGTATAAATATTTCACTTTATATGCTTTAGACAGTAAAAGGGAAAATAAAATATCAATAGATTTAAGCTGTGAGACAGTGATCTTTTGTGTAGAACTGTGCGGACATGGAGCTTTGATTGAAATAAAAAAATTTAGCTTTTGGAAATACATAAACATATGAAATTTTGGTAGTGAAAACCGTTGGCATATATCAGAAAATGTAATTAAAGATCCTCCTGGGTCAAAGACCTTTAAGCTTCCACATCTTGAATATAGTCTGATTTATTTAATATCCAAGCACGAAAATACCAGAAGAAAACTGCTAATGAGTAAGTTTTTAAGTCAGGATAGCCCATTCCTCCTTGTTTTCTAGTTTACTTCTAGAAATCCTAGGGCGTTTATTATGCCATGTAAATTTAGACAACAAGGCATTTAGACGCTTACTAATGGAATTGTGTATAGCAATTGGTAAACATGCAATAGAATATTTTAGGGAATATAATAGACTGGATAACAGCTAATCTACCCAAGAGAGAGAGAGGCAAGTCCCTCCATGACTCAAGCTTTGCTGTTATTTTGGCAATAATAGAGAAAAAGTTAGCGGAGTTTAAATGAGAAAGATCAGAGCAAATTTGAATTCCCAAATACTTAAATTTGGAAGGAGCAGTAGCAAATGGTATGTCTAAAATTTCCAAGAAGTCCGGCCTAGCGCTACCTAAAAGTAAAACCTCAGATTTGGACATATTCACTTTGTATCCTGAAAAGACTCCAAATGAATCAATAAGCTGAAGTAAAGCCGGTAATGATTCATAAGGATCTGATAAAAACAAAAAGGTGTTGTCCGCAAATAAGCTTATGTTAAGTTCTTCAGAGCCAATAATGGTCCCATGGATCTTAGGGGAAAAACGCACTGCAATCGCTAGAGGTTCTATAGCTATAGCGAACAGGAGGGGGATAGTGGACATCCCTGCCTCGTTCCTCTGCCTAACTAAAAAGGGGGTGATAAAATTCTATTACACATAATTTGTGATTTTGGGAAGGAATATAATGTACGAATAGTATCTATAAATTGAGAAGGAAATCTGAATTTTTCTAATGTATGAAACAGATGGTGACATAACATAAGGTCGAAAGATTTCTCAGCAACGAGCGTGACCACTATATGTGAAGTAGAAGAAGAAGCTTGATAGGAATTAACATGATAAATCGCTGCAAGAACTCGCCACACATTCACCACAGAATGCCGACCTGTAATAAACCCAGTCTGATCCTTATGAATCAGAACCGACAATAAAGGTTTCAATCTTTCTGATAATATTTTTGTAAATATCTTGTAAACACTATTGAGAAGTGAAATCGGCCTGTATGAGACTGGAAGATTAAGATTACGACCTTCTTTTGGTAATACCTTAATTACAGCATCTTAAAAATGAAGAGGGAGAGCTTTTTGCTGAATAATATGATTAAAACAAGCCGCTAGGGGTTTATCTATATGAGAACTAAACAACTGGTAAAATTAGGCAGGGAATCCATCTGGGCCCAGGGATTTTGCTGGTTTTAATCCCTTAATAACTCCAGCCATTCCTGCTGAAGTAATTGGAGCCACCAGAGCGTCAAAAATAGAGCGAGGTACATGTGGGAATGAAAGTGAATCCCAAAAAGCAGAGGATGATAAGGATTTAGAGTTATAATCATCCTTCAGCCGTTCTGGATCTACAATTTTAGAATCTCCCGGGGAAGAATATAAAGTAAATATTTCTCATAACCTCTGACACTTGGGAATCCGATTCTGTCATAGAACCATCTGTCTTCAATAAGGGGTGTACTACCGTCTTATGCCTAGAAGCTTGCAGGAGATTTGTAAGCAGCCGGCCAGTTTTGTTTCCGAATTTATAAAATGTTGAATTCACATTAAAGAGAAATTTATCACCACTACATTTTAGTAATTCATTAAAATGGGTTTTAGCTAACAAATATTGTGCTTTCGTCTCAGAAGAAGGGGATTGTCTATATGTTTAGTAAGCATTTGAAAGGTTTGCTTGTAAATCTAAATAAGAGGAATTCCTTTTTTTATTGATCTGAAATTGGTAATCCATCAGTTTGCCTCGCAAAACTGCCTTAGCAGCCTGCCAGTAGAGCAGTGGATTAATAGATTCATATTCAGGATTGTCAGTTTGGTAAATTGTCCACATGTCAATTAATTTATCCTTAAAACCTTTATATTTAGCAAGAGAAGTAGGGAATTTCCATAAGGGCAGTATACCAACAGACTTCTTAAAATTTAAGACAACCTAAGTTGCTCCATGATCAGATAACACAGGAGGCTCTATACCAGAAGATAAAATAGAGGGAAAAGTCTCCGCAATTAATACATAATCTATTCTAGACCACATATTATGAGTCAAAGAAAGACATGTATACTCTCTCTCTGTAAGGTAAAGTGCTCTCCGGGTACCAATTAAGGGCTTTAGCAAAAAATGGTAAACCTAATTTAGGGAGGTGCCATGGATTTTTCTGAATAGGGGTACGGTTTAAAAAGAAAGAAGAAATCAGGTTGAAATCGCCACACACTATCAAATAGGCAGGGTCATATGTATGTAATTTCGCTAGTAAGTTGGTAAAAAAAGGATTTTGTGTAATGAGTAGGAGCATAAATGTTACTTATATCATAAATGGAACCTCCTAAGTCAATAGATATAGTTAAAAACCTTCCATCAGGATCAATAATAACCGATGAAGTTTGTAAATTCCATTTTTTTCTTGCTAATATTGCAACACCGCAAGATTTAGTATTATATGAGGCTGATCCTAATAACACCCAACCTAGCTTTTGTAGTTTCTTCACTTAGGGGCCATCAATTGAGTCTCATGCAGACATACCAAATCAATGGAGAGTTTATTTAAATATACTAAGAGATGTCTCCGCTTAGCAGGAGTATGAATGCCCCGATATTCAAAGAAGCTATCTTAATAGACATAAAACTGTAAAAATAGATTACAAATTAGACCATCATTGAATCGTGAAGAGGGAAGGGAAATGGGAAAAGGGAAACACAAAAGGATTAAAAATAATCCAAAGAAAATGGTCAAACACATAAAACATACCAAAAATGAGAAGTCAAAAACTCCAATCCCAATCGACTTCCAGTAGCTGTCCATTACTTGTGCCACCAGGGTCACACTCAATAGACATTTTGTACAATTCAACATCTAACATTAATAGAACGGCACAGCTCCAACCTCATGCTCCAACCCCCATTAAGTTCAAATGAACATATTATAACTGATAACAAATTGTTGCCACAACATACAATACCCATATAAGTAATTTCCAAAAGGTGGTCAGCATTACAGTTTATACAGACCAAATAGAGTCCAGTATAATACTCTGTGAAGTAAACCTCTATATAAACTGTTACAACCATATACTGAAAGCACATATATCTCATTAATCTCAGTCCTCCACTTCAGCGAGATTGCTGGTATCCCTAGCTTCATCCTTAAGGAATGCTTCCGAATCTGCTGCAGCAGTGAAATCTGAAAAAGCATCTCCTGAAAAAATCCTAAATCGTGCTGGGTATATCATAAAAAACTTCCTATTGTGTTTTATTAGCATAGAGCAAACCGGTGAGAAGGAACGGTGATGCTTAGAAAGTTCAACAGAATAGTCTTGAAAAATGCGTATAGTATGGCCTTCCCAGTTTATAGGATTATGCTTTTGGGATGCCTTCCACATATCTGGCTTGTGTAAATAGTTCAAAGTTTTAAAAATAACAACTCGTGGTCTATGAGATGAAGCTTGTGAAACATCTCCTATGCGATGCACCCTTTCAATAACAAGATCAGAACAATCATTCTCAATATGGAGCAGCATAGGGAGAGTAATACGAATAAACTGGGCTAATTGCGCTCCTTTCACTGACTCAGGGAGGCCAGTGACTCTCAAATTGTGTCTCCGAGATCTATTTTCAACATTTTCTATTCTCTCAGTCAGCCTCTTGTTATCCAAAATTAAAGCCTTTACTGACTTCTGCAGTGATGTAACCAGGGCCGGCGCTACCATTAGGCAGCTTTAGGCAGCTGCCTAGAGCGCCAGCCGCTGGAGGGCGGTGTTAAGTCAGCAGCTCAACATTAATATGAGGGATGAGCACCCGCCATGGTGCTCCCGCAACCCACAGCACCGTCTTTTTTGTGTTAAATATATTTCTGCATGTTCTGGAGGGGCGGGGAGGATTGAGCTTAAATGCCGGTAATTAATTAGAGCCAGCGGCCGCCCGCCCCTCACCAGGAGTAGCCGCCCGCCAGCTTCCGCGTCAACCACACTTATGGAGCCAGAGGCAGCAACGGGAGCAGTGTTTCCGCGGCAGTGTCAGCAGCAGCAGTCGGCGCCATGAGGCGGGAGATGGTGACAGCAGTAATCCAGCGGTACGGCTTCCAGCGGTAAAATGCAGCCGCCCCTTTGTTGCAATGGTGAGGCACCCAGAGTAGTGGCTGCCTGGATTCACACCCCGAGGAGGTGGTAGTGACCAAAGTCTGCCCTGGATCTGGATGGGGGCGGAGGTGGGTTGGAGTTGTGTATAAAGACAGTGTATATATGGATGGATGGATGTATTCAGTGTATGGCTGTTTATATGTATGTATGGGGGCACGGGGCAGTGTATGGCTGTATGTATGGAGGCAGTGTATGGCTGTATGTATATATGGAGACCAGGGCCGTAACTACGTGTGTGCCAGGTGTTCCTGGCACACTGTGCAGTTGCCCTGAGGGCTCAACGCCAGCGGCATGTAATGAGTCAAATTGACTCATTACATGCCGCCTCTGCTGTGTGCCGTGCGCCGCGCTGGAGAGGAGAGAGTAGCGCCGGGCAGCGGTGAAGGAGGAGGAGGGAGGGGGACTGGAGCCGCAGCAGCGCTATGTAATTGGTAGTAGCGCCGCTGCAGCAGCCCCCTCTCCTTCCATATAGGCTGCCCGGCGCTGCTGTGAATGCTGGGATGCGCTTACTTCATCCCAGCATTCACAGCAGCGCCGGGCAGCCTATACAGAAGGAGAGGGGGCTGCTGCAGCGGCGCTACTACCAATTACATAGCGCTGCTGTGGCTTCAGTCCCCCTCCCTCCTCCTCCTTCTCCGCTGCCTGCACAGAGGGAGCTGCCAGCACGAGGAGCCTGACTGCCAGCAGAGAGATGGTAAGTATCTCTCTCTCTCTCTTTCTCTCTCTCTATCTATCCTTTCTGCCGCAATGTGTAAAAAGGGGGTCTGGCTGCCGCAATGTGTAAAAAGGGGGACACCGACTGCCGTAATGTGTAAAAAGGGGGACTGGCTGCCGCAATGTGTAAAAAGGGGGACGATGTCTGCCGTAATGTGTAAAAAGGGGGACTGGCTGCCGCAATGTGTAAAAAGGAGGATGCTGTCTGCTGTAATGTGTAAAAAGGAGACGCTGTAATGTGTAAAAAAGGGGGACGCTGTCTGCCGTAATGTGTAAAAAAAGGGGACGCTGTCTGCCGTAATGTGAAAAAAGGGGGGCGCTGTCTGCCGTAATGTGTAACAAAGGGGGACGCTGTCTGCCGTAATGTGTAAAATAAAAAAGGAGACGCTGTCTGCCGTAATGTGTAAAAAGGGGGACTGTCTGCTGTAATGTGTAAAAGGGGCTCTACCTGGTGTAGTGACGCTACTGTGCAGTGTAATTTGAATAATGGAGACTACTGTGCACCGTAGTATGAATTGGTATTATTTTGTGGCCATGCCCCTTCCCCATGAAGCCACACCTCTATATATTTTTTGCGCGCCTACGGCGTGCACTGCCCCTATCTTACATGGGGGGGCGCGCCAATGCCGTTTCTTGCACACAGCGCAATGCCTAGTTACAGCACTGATGGAGACAGTGTACGGCTGTATGTATGGAGGCAGTGTATGGATGTGTATATGTATGTATGAGGGCAGTGTATGGATGTTTATATGTATGTATGTAGGCAGTGCATGTATGTATGTCTGTATGTAATTATGAGAGGCAGTGTATGTATGTATGTATGTATGTATGTATGAGATAGGCAGTGTATGGATGTATATATGTATGAAAGGGGCAGTGTATGTATGTATGTATGTATGTATGAGAGACACAGTGTATGGATGTATATATGTTTGTATGTATGAGAGACAGAATGAAATAGAAAGACATAGGCAGCTGGGTAGGGTGCCAGGATCTGGGAAGGGGGAGCCACAGAGTGTACCCGTCAAATAATTAAGGATGTCTTTGAGAGATACATCCTTGTGCTCAATACAGTCAGACGGCTGGGAAATGTACAAGACACCGCCTCTGCACTTTCACCTTATTGACTGGGGAAGTGAGTAATTGATGGTGTTGGGGGGCAGTAGGCAGGAGTTTTGCCTAGGGTGCCAAGAAATCTTGCACCGGCCCTGGATGTAACATTGTCCATAGTCTCACGAATATGTTTCTCTTTGTCAAAAACTCTGTTAGAAAGCTGACATATTTGACTAGATATGTCTGATACCGCTTGTTTGAGCAGTGCATCCATCGTGGTCTGTTTTGCGGAGACCATCTCTTCATAAGAAAAAAAAAGATTACCTTTGTGATCTGGTACACTGACTGAGTCAGACTCAGAAGTAGGGTCAGAAATCAGCTTGCTTTTTAGATATTGGCGTTCCCAGGATGCTGTCCGCTCCAGGTGCTATATTGTGATCCCCCTGCGCTTCTCCTGGCATGGAGGTTGAGGCAGTGAGGCGCTTAAAGTTACAGACGCAGCAGGTAAAAACTTTTCCATTGCCATCTCCGTCTGTCCCGGAGAGTGGGAGCGGTGTGTCCGTGCGGCACACAGCTTCAGAGTAGTGAGGGCCGGGGTGAGAAGCAGAGCTGGCAGGAGGTGCTGCTCACTCTCCCATGCTGGAACCGGAAGTCTCCTTAATAATATATTAGTGTCTCACAGATGCATGAAAGTGCCCTGTATGCATGGTTGTGAAAATGCATCCAAGAACACTGGTATGGACTCACACAGAGACACCCTGGCCAAAATAATCTCCCAGGAGGCCTCTGTGCATTTTTATGTATTTTTGGTATAATATAGAACAGTATACATACATACAACTGTGCAGACAACAAAAACAAAAAGATATATAAAAAATGGATAAGAAAAAAGGGCTTCACTTGGTTCCCCAGCTCTTAAGAGATATTGTGGAACAGTCACGATATCCCTTCAGGGTAAACCTGATCCAGCATGAGCCAAATAGGTTTCTCAAATAGAATGGTGGTAGGTAAGTATGGTGAGTAAGTATCCCAACTCATTTCACCTTTTAGACTTCCTCAGGGAAACGTAATGAGATTCTTACTTACCATACTTACCTACCTCTATTCCATTTGAGAACTGGGGATTCTTATGCCTTTTTTTATATATCTTTATGTTGTCTGCACAGTTGTTGTATGTATTAATTAATAAATGGTCCCATTTGGTATTTTATATTTACTATGCTATGAAGCTAATTTATTGATTACTTTTGAGGTCAAAAAGAATAAGAAGTGAATGTTGTGATACCCTTCTGACAGGATGCAGTCAATATACCAGCTGTCGGGATCCTGGCAATCAGGAGACCAATGCCGATATCCCGTCAGCTGGCATTTTACCGACAGTGAGAATATATATATATACACAGATTATGGTTGTTGTTTCACAAGTAGACTGATATAATTGCACACCTTCACAACTGCTGTTGTTTTGATAATTTAAATAATCCCATTGGACTAGTTAACTAAAGGATTTAAAATAGCTGAGCATGTCTCACATACCTTAAGAATGTTATATTTTCACCATATGATTTTCATGAAAAAACTTTGATCTCAGTCATGCTGTTTTCTATCTCAATGCCAAGAAGAATGACAGATAAAAACACAATGCAAACTAAAAACTGAGAAATTGGCTTCTAAGTTTTATTTCTCTAGCAAGCTGCATACTACATGGGATGCACATCACAGCTGTGTTTACATAGCTGTAGGAAAGGGATGGCCGTAGGATCCCAAGGGTATAAGAAATGCTTGTATTTTGGTAGAAACACTTTATATAATGAAATACATACAGTACAGTAAATGTGAAGTTCCCGAATGTCCGCACTTCTTGTGATATAACTAGATGAGTGCAATGAGAAATGTTTTAATTTTGTGAGTTCATGAATGTTTTGTATAGAAATACATAATAGATTTGGAATTTATAGATGTGATCATAATGTAATGCAGAATAGTGTATGTTTACTGAGGTATTCACCCAAAATCCCGGCAGTCGGGATCCCGATTGTCAGAAGAACAACAGGGACGTCCCAATGGACAGAATAGGGGTAGTGTTAGGCACTAGGGAGAGGGTTATTGTTAGACTGCATGTGTAGGAGGTTAAAGTTTGCTGCGGAGCAGGGGGGGCAGAAAGGGTAAGTCTGCAGAGAGGACAATTAGGGTTAGGCGGCAGGAGGGGGAAGTTAGGGTTAGGCTGCAAGAGTGGTGGGTTATTGTTAGGGGTAGGCTTAAAATACTTACTGGGATGCCACGGCACTATGTTGGTAGGGATTCCACTGTTGGTCTTCTGACTGTTGGAATCCCAACTGCCAGGATTTCCTATCCAAACATTTACTGATACAGAGTTGGGAATGAATTGAAGTTACATTGCCCCACAAAAGTTCACAAGGAAAATATATGTGTATTCCTTTGTATGCAGAGTTGTATTGTCAGCAGCTTGCAATGTGACCACCCAGATGTGTACACCTGATTTGCTACTAGCTATCAGTTGCACATACCGTAAATTAGATCCAAAAGATACAACTTGAAATAGGAGTATTTTCACGTATGTCCAACTGTGCATAGCCTGCAATTTCGTCAACATATCCTCCTGTGCAACCCAATTAAGCCTCTTACCATTAATTGAGCATACACAATGCAAATTCATAAACAATTCAGTACTGTACACATCACATATGTTCTACTTCGCAGCAGCACAATTGAGGTTGAAAACATTATTCCTAACCAAGGGATTAATTTTGATGATCATCAGTATAGACATACTGCGTGTAGTTAAAAAAATTGTGAAAGAAGTTATGTGCCCCAATCAACCCTCCCCCAACACACACACACACACACACACACACACACAGCGCCACTGCTCATTCCCTAGGCTGATTGTACCAACTGAGAGGGGTCCTCCCCACAAATCCATGACAAGGAATAGGCTTTGATGGGCTGGCTGGTGACACTATGGGGCATATTTGTTAAAGCTACATTTTGGGAACTCCCCAGAAAACAGACATTTTCAGTGGATCCCCAAAATTCTTAATATCAGCCGCAGTCCCTCAATTTTCGACTGCAAAAGCAACCCACATAGATTTTGATTTGAATGTGTTTGATGGTTACAGACTTGCTGGTTGTGCCAAATGTCAGTGCTAGGAGCAATTATAGTAAATCTTGTTTATATCAATACAGTGCAGATCCCAGCAATATTTTAGAGAAAGAACATCTCACAAGCTATACGGCAGATACACTCCTAATGAAGGAGTGGAGGAGAAGCGGTGGAGGAGGAGCTGTGAAAGGAAATGCCACAGCCTGACAAGTGATACTGGCCTGTGTGTGATGTCCCTTTATGTGGATGGGCTTTGGAGTGGCCCTCACAACTGAGCTGCTAATAATGCAGAACTGAAGACATACAACACAGGCAGGACAAATATAATCTCATACAAGTCAGCGTAGGACATGACAATGAGATGGATAGCGGACACACAGGATACACTGGGTAGACTAACCTGTCCATGAAAGTTTACATACTAGGAGATAATAATAGACAGTCAGAGTAAGTGGAACAATTACAGTACAAATGTTAGCAAGCTGCTGAGGCCACAATTCAGAGCTGCACACATATCAATCGCATCTGCACTAATGACAGGGAATGAATTGGTTAATAATAATGGGGGCTCTTGCATATGCAAAGTTCAGTGAGAGAGTTTTCAGCAACTTCATCCTGTGCCTGGATGTAAGCAAAAAAATGCCTATGAGGGAACTTATCTTTTCCATCCAGTATTAAGCAGGAGCAAGTGCTGGTTGATTGTGATGCACACCAAACGTAGATGTGAGCAAATCTCAAGAACTGCATAGAACTGTGGGGTAAATGTGTAAAATATTTTTTTCTGTTCAAGTTTCTTTTGAGCAATGTACAGTAATGTATGGCCAATTTACCTATTTATCTAGTTTAATAGAAAATGATACGAGCAAAACAACAAATACATTGAAACTCAGATTATTAAGTCTTGTTTTTCTTTCAGAACAGAGGGGTAGATGTATGAACTGGTGATATTTATAATTTCACTAACTGCGCACGTTATGTACAGCAGTTACCACTTACCTGCAAGTAATAATGCAGGGAAGTGATCAGAAAAACAGGGGCGCATAGCGCTCCTCTCATTATCGGTACTCCTGTATGTAATAATAATATAGTGTGCCGATGTGCCAGTATACAGTATGCATGAATGGTCAATGGCACTGATCATAGCCATAACCGCATCTATCAATTTCGACACCTATCGAACGACAGCTATCAAACCGCAGCCATAACCGCAGCTATCAATTTCGACACCTGTAGCTGTTGTTGCAGCACCAAACAGCATTGTCTTTGGTTATCGGTTTCCGACAACCAGGGACTGCGCACACAAAATAATAACATTTTTCTTTTTTCATTTGGGATGTTTTTACTGGCGCATGCGCAGAGAGTGAACTTCACCAGACAGGTCAGTTAACTCTCTCCCTCTTCGGCATCTGCTTTTATGATAATTGTCGTCCTGCTTCACCTCAATAATGATCAAAGCAAGTCCACACAATTACTGGGACAGATGTATTAAGCCTAGAGAAGGGATAAAGACAGTGGTGCAAGTATGCATGTAAGCTCGGGTATAGAGTACCTTTAAGAATTTGGCAGCAGGTACACAGTATCACTCACTGCACACTTTGCACCTGTGACTGCCATTACCTCAGTTATAATGCGCTGCCAGGCAACAAGTCCAGGGTGTTCAGTAGCATGACGGCACCTCCCACTTTGTCAGTGCTACAGGGAGCGTGATGGGGATGTCATGAGATGGAGGCTGCGGCTGGTGTGAAGAGAGGAACCCGGGGACTAGGCTGGGTGCCTTTTCCTGCAGTGTCCAGCTGTTTCCCTTCACTTGGCTCGAGTGACGCATCGGCGCTGAGCGGCTTTTGTTCTTCACAAGCTGGGCTGCTGGGAATGTCTCTGGCTTCACTGTGTGGGGTAACTCATTTTTTATAGAATATATTTTTCTGTTATTATGGGGGCATTACTATATATTTCATTGCAATGTGGGACACTACTATATATTTCAGTTATTATGAGGGCATTACTATGTATTTCTTTTGTAATGTGGGACGCTACTATATATGTCCATTATTATGGTACATTACTACTATATATTTATATTGTAATGTGGGACACTACTATATATTTCTATTATACCGGGGGCACTACTACATTATATATTCCTGTTATAATGGGGGCATTACTATGTATTTTTATTAAATTGGGGGCATTACAATATATTTCTATTATACTGGAGGCATTACAATAGATTTCTATTATACTGGAGTTATTACTATATATTTCTATTATACTGGAAGCAGTACTATATATTTCTATTATACTGGAAGCAGTACTATATATTTCTATTATACTGGAGGCAGTACTATATATTTCTAGCCTTGCCTCCAGAGTGCAAAGAAAAGGGACTATGCTGTGTTCCCCCACTAGTGTAATGTAGCCACTCCCCCTAGTGTCATGTGGTCAAGTCCCCTCATGACACATGACCACGCCCATTTTCGGCACACTCAGTACCATTAAGAAAATATTCCTACTTGCACCAGTGGATAAAGAAGTGATACAGCAGTGATAAGTGGACGGTGATAACGCACCAGTCAATCTTTACGGATTTGAAAAATGACAGTTAGTAGCTGACTGGCTGGTGCGTTATCACCTTGCACTTATCCGTGCTTTCTCCCTTTATCCCTTCTCCAGGCTTAATACATCTGCCCCTGTTTGTTATCAGCATGATCATACTGTAAATCTACCCCAGAGTGTGATACTGTAGGTAGCTACTTATTGGGAGCACACTACTTAATCAGATATGAATCATTGTAATTGTCTTTGGGAAAAAATGCACTTTTTATACAGTAAGATAGCATGACATTTTTGTTAAGTAATGCTTTATAATCTGACATTTTTTTCCTCCACTGGGAGGATGTGTGTCAGTATTATTATTGCTCATGTCCTACATGCTGTAGATCAGTGGTAAACTGTCTACAGACTTCAAGAATATCATTGAAGCTGAACTTTGATTTTTCCTCCTACTACATTAAGAATGGGAACCTAGATGCTTCTCTGGGGTATATTTAATAAGAGTCAGAAACTGCTGTCTTGACGGAAAGATGGCAGTTTTCGACTGATTGAGGTCGGAAGGGGGAAATCCGAATTGTCGGAAACCTGTCGGAATACACTCGACTTCAGCCGCTGAGACACATGTATTGTCGGAAGCGGAGCCAAACCCGATAGGTTTAAGCCCCGTTTCCAACAATGTCAATCCGACTTTAAAAAAGTCTTATTGACACTGTCATGAACAGGCCAAACCTGTCAGGTTTGGCCCAGCATTGAATAGATAGCTGAAGGGTCCTTTCCATCGGAAAGGACCTGACAGCTATTGAATACACCCCTATAAAATAAGTACTGATGGATCTCCCGTTTATTTGAATAACAACCCATTAAAATGCCACAAATTTGCCTTTACTATTTTATTGTATGCATAATCTGCTGAATACTCCACACTCTAACTTTTGAAGATATGGGCTAGATACATCATCACTTGAAGAGTGATAAAATGTAAAGAGATAAAGTACCCTCCAAACAGCTCCTAACTTCCATGTTACAGGCTGCGTTGACAAAATGTAAAGAGCTAAGTGGCTGGTGATTTATCTCTCTCCATTTTATCACTCTCCAAGAAATGATGCATCTCACCCTGTAGAGCTGATTTGTGTCCCAAGTGGACTGCTGTACTATATGCAAGAACTTCTACTAGTATCAGACTGTGAATGTAGTATGGAAATATTTCCATATCTAAAATTCTATTATTGTTTTTACAAGCTCTGATATACAGTATAACATAGCACTGTGCATAATTGAATAAACATTTATCTACAGGAGAGTCTTCAAGTTCTTGAGTGAGGGCTCAATAGGGCTTGCAATCTAATTTTGCGTATACCTAGTTTAGGCAACATATCTGTTAGCTATTAATTCAAGTGTTATCTATGCTGCTGGGTGCTACAACAATGTGAATGGTAGTCCCACATGTTCTGTTATAGTCAGGTGTCAGCCACAGAGACTGGCAATATATGTTATAGGGCCAGAGTTTACTGTTGCGTGCATAGAATATATTGCTGTAGCTTGCATTAACAAAGTATAATATTTCTCCTGGGGTTCCTAATACTTTGATAGCTGTCAGATTCCTTACAATCTGGATTTGCAGTTTCTGGCAGACACACTAATCTCTAAAACACAAGGTTTAAGCTGTACAATGAACATTAATGGGAAAAATTGATTTGTGTGTGATGTGTGTTCTTGAAAAATGCTGTAGCTCTTGGAGAAAATATTCTATATGTAACCATGAACATACATTCACATGCAAGTGCAAATGCAGATCTATCAGTCACAGTTTCAGTTTACATGAATGAAGAGGACATTTTCAAAAAATATTTATGGCATTTAGAACACAATTAAAATCATTTTGTTAACTGGTGTCTTTTGTGTCTGTTTTGACATTTTTAAGACAGCAGCTAGTGCTTGGGAGGGTAGAACTTCTTTAGATTTCATCACTCTTGCATGCTGTAGTTCAGAAGCCAGAGCTTGTGCAGTTAATCAGCTCGTCTCCCAGGTAACAGAAATTCATTGTACAGAATGCAAATCGGCTGATTCATAGACAATGGTGATCATTCCGAGTTGATCGCTCGCTATCAGTTTTTAGCAGCCGTGCAAATGCTATGCCGCCTCCCACTGGGAGTGTATTTTATCTTAGCAGAAGTGCGAACAAAAGGATCGCAGAGCGGCTAAAAATTTTTTTTTGCAGTTTCTGAGTAGCTCAAAACCTACTCAGCACTTGCGATCACTTCAGACTGTTCAGTTCCTGTTTTGACGTCACAAACACGCCCTGGGCTCGCCCAGCCACGCCTGCGTTTTTTCTGCCACGCCTGCGTTTTTCCGAACACTCCCTGAAAACGGTCAGTTGACACCCAGAAATGCCCACTTCATGTTAATCACTCTGCGGCCAGCAGTGCGATTAAAAAGCCTTGCTAGACCCTGTGTGAAACTACATTGTTCGCTGTAATAGTACCTTGTGCGTGCGCATTGTGCCGCATATGCATGCGCAGAACTGCCTTTTTTGCCTCATCGCTGCACAGCAAACGAATGCAGCTAGCGATCAACTCGGAATGACCACCAATATCATTGCAACTGATGTCAGACAGCATAACTAAGTCTATAACTGACACACTATGCTTTATCATTTCATCTTTTTGTCTTGTATCAGCATCACTTTAGACAATGTCATAGGACTGTACATATGATATACTACAGTTATTTGTAATGGAGGGTGTGTGACATTTAATGTACATGTAAGGTTAGAACTGAATAATACATTTTACATTCAATTTTCATTCATAAAATTTAAGTGAAAAATTAATTGAGATTCAATTGCCATTTGCTTATTCTTTTTGGCGTGCATTCTTAATTAACATAATTAATGACAAAACAACCCTTAATCTTAAATGTTTAATACACACACAGTAAGTAACCTGTTTTTTAGTTCACTTGATTGAATAGGGCTATAAATCTGTTTTTACAATTAAATTAAAGAGGAAATACTACTTTGGGGAATATCCAATTATCCCCGTTAAAACATTGGGTCTGAAAAACGTCCGTTTTCGGACGTTTATCGGACTTTTTTCCGATGTTTCACCATTTTTTTTTTTACAGGCTATCCTGTTAAATTGTGTGTAAAAAAAAAACCTTTTGTTTTGAAAACACACCGGTTCAGTGAAACCTGTGTGTTTTCAGGTGAAACTGCCCCATTTTAGGACGAAAACGGGGCTGTTTCTGGGGATTCTGCTTCGCCTGCCAGAGGCAGGTGAAACAAAATCCCTGATAAACCGGCGCATGCCGCGGCTTATCAAGGCTAATTAGATAGCCCCCGGTGGGACAATTAGCCCCGGTAAAAAACCGGAGCTAATTGGATATCCCCCATAGTGTTAAGAATGTTACAGTATCATGTTATTACATCAGTGGTCTAAGTTATGTGCTGTTTGAGGCTTATTTTTGAGGTTGCCCCCAAACAGGCTGTTTGCAGTACCAGAGCATTACTGACAGCTATGACTGTGTGTTTACAAGCCGTGAGCTTGGGGTTTCAAAGCATCATTTCACAGCCAATACCAGTAATTCAGTGATAGACTCCAAGTGTCAGTTTTTAACAATTCAACATGTCACCTGAGAAAAGAGTTTCTTGTAGGCATGACCCTGTAGGTCAATTTTGATGGATTTTTAACTAGTAGATGTTCTTCCAGGTTTCATTTTAGAGAAATATTGTTGTAGTTCAGTGGAAAAAGCTATAAACCTGTCTGGTGCTGCTTATATTCAGAGACTGCAATTTCCCAAAAATTAACTGATTTCTACTTGGTTGTTCTAATCACACACTGTAAAGTTGCCATGTGTAGTCTACTCTTGCCAAACATGGCTGCTGATTTTTCATGATGGCTATCATTCAATGCTGCTGAAGTTGCTGCCTTGTGTAAAAAGTAAAAACTGCCAAGTTTGAGATCACTGGCTGCTTGCATCAGAGCAGTAAGGAGGATGAATTGTTCTGTTGTCCGTTAGTTCTTGTCTGCACAGCAGTTCAAAGCTGATAGAGGACCAGGGTTAGAACTTTGTGCTAAAGCTGTCTCTCTGAGAAGTGAATTGCCATGAGTAACAATGCTGGATGTATACTATAAAGAAATACCTCTAGTTAATACAGTATCCATTGTACTCTATATGCTATGTTGCTGCATTGTTTGAACGGGTGTAGTATGGTATGCCGGCGGCCGGGCTCCCGGCGACCAGCATACTGGCGCCGGGAGCCCGACCGCCGGCATACCGACAGCGTGGCAAGCGCAAATGAGCCCCTTGTGGGCTCGCTGCGCTTGCCACGCTGCAGGCACGGTGGCGCGCTACATGCGCCATGCTATTTTATTCTCCCTCCAGGGGGGTCGTGGACCCCCACGAGGGAGAAAAAGTGTCAGTATGCCGGCTGTCGGGAATTCGGCGCCGGTATACTGTGCGCCGGGATCCCGACAGTCTGCATGCTGAAGACCACCCGTTTGAACAGCCTTTCACTGCCAATTATCACTTTCTGTGATCAGTAAATGTGGACCTTATGCAATTGCCCTGGGGAGAGCTATCTAGAGTGTTTCAACCATTAGAATGGAAACATTCTATAAATTGGTAAAAGCTACATCCCTGTCTAGGTCACATTACTTTCACTGAAACAGTTAGGGTACTTAGGGGTACATTTACTAAGCAGTGATAAGAGCGGAGATCTGAGCCAGTGGAGAAGTTGCCCATGGCAACCAATCAGCACTGAAGTAACATCTATAATTTGCATACTATAAAATGATACAGAGCTGCTGATTGGTTGATGGGGAAATTTCTCCACTTGCTCACTTCTCCGCTCTTATCACTGCTTAGTAAATGTACCCCTTAGACTTATACATTTGTTTGTCATAAACAATAATAAAGTGATCACGGTATGAGCAAGTGTGCTATGATGCAATGTGCTTTAGTTAATTCATAGGCCAATTAAGCCTGCATTATTTATTTCATTGTAACTTCGCTCACTAAGGGTCATATTTACCTCATTCACCCATGGAAGCTGCTTTGCAGGCAGAAATGGAAGGACCGTGGCAGATATTGGAGATATCTGCTGTGATCCCTCCATGGTATATCCTGGGGATCCCTGAAAACAGCTGTTTTTGGGGAAAGCCTGCAAATATGTATTAATAAATATAAAGAGTATTAAGTCCTACCCATTGGAAAGTACATGGATGAAGCCTAAAGGTTTATATAATAAAACATCTTGTCAAAACATTATTTTATATACAGTATTTTCCAAACTGCTACCTGTCTAGGCTGAACAGGCAACTGAATCTTAAGAAACAACCCGCCTTTATAAAAAAAAAAAAAACTTGAGCTGCTGTTCTCCATTTCCTGTTCTTCCTTTAATCCGATATTATATAATACCTCAATAAAATGTTTCTCAGGTATGTTAACAACTTACTGTATAATCACTGTCGAATTCCCCACATGCCTAGGGGTTACAGTTGTTGCGGGCCGCATCTGGCTGCTTGTTTCCATATTGTCAGTCCACAATTTACCAGTAACTACAAAATATTTATTGTATACTGGATTTCTGTCCATGCTGCCAGAGCAAGTACAGGTTGAGTATCCCTTATCCAAAATGCTTGGGACCAGAGGTATTTTGGATATCGGATTTTTCCGTATTTTGGAATAATTGCATACCATAATGAGATATCATGGTGATGGGACTTAAATCTAAGCACAGAATGCATTTATGTTTCATATACACCTTATACACACAGCCTAAAGGTAATTTTAGCCAATATTTTTTATAACTTTGTGCATTAAACAAAGTGTGTCTACATTCACACAATTCATTTATGTTTCATATACACCTTATACACACAGCCTAAAGGTCATTTTATACAATATTTTAATAACTTTGTGTATTAAACAAAGGTTGTGTACATTGAGCCATCAAAAAACAAAGGTTTCACTATTTCACTCTCACTCAAAAAAGTCCGTATTTCGGAATATTCCGTATTTCGGAATATTTGGATATGGGATACTCAACCTGTAATACGTTCCTCGTTCTATTTCTTAAAGAAGCAATTATTTATATTAAAGTCCAGCCCATATGACTGAGAGAGATGCATCTCTCTCAGGGTAAAATGCATAAGACATAAGATAATGCTTTCACAATTTCTTTATACTGTCGGTAACAACCCCCCCCCCCTCCCCAATACACACGCACACCCACTGACATCATACCTTCTAAAATATGCTTAGTTCTACATATGTTTTAAAACATTTGGCATGGCCAGATATAACATTCATATGACATCCGTCAAACCTGGCAGAGCATGTTACTTTAACTTAGCCTTTTTTTGTGTTTAATTCCAATTCTGTTACGCTCATTGTCCTGCTTCCCAGAAATAAGATGTTTTAAGTACAACGTGTATTAAAGGAACATGTGTCTTATAATTAAACTAATGTGTGTATAAAGGTCACATATCTAACTCTATGGAATATGCTTATTTTCCATGCAAATTGTATTCTATGATATGTGAATATATAGAATAAGTCAAATATATTATATTCTTTAGGCACTTAGAGATTTAACATAATATACACCATCTAGAGTGGAGTGTAGGACAGGCACAGACTGCCCCTATAAGCTGTCCTACTTTAGTAAATATATATACATAATTAAAATTAAATGTACATGTTGCAGTTTATAGCTTTTTTATTGTTATAATACATAATGAGGGCTATAACCAAACAATGACATTTTTAAAATTGAGCAGAAGGTGGCGGCCATTACTGTTGTGCCTAGGGACACCCAGTTTCCTAAATCTGCCCTTGTGTGTAATTACTGTACAACAAAAATAAATGTGCATTCAAACCTCTCCAAATCAGAGAAGGTAGCATGCAAGACCCTCAGCGAATATACTGACATACAGATGTAGCCACCTTTATCTTGACTGTTTCTCCGCCTAGACGGGCGTTTAGTCACGCTAAGGCGATAGCTGAGTTTAATCACAGGTAGGTGCTTTGAGGCGATCTAGATACTCATCATGCATTACACATCTCCACCACTGGGTGGCTAATGCTCCACTAATCCAGTACTTTCGATCGTACAGTATAGCGGCGGATTGATCTACAGCTCTGGCAATTGGTCAGTGATGACTGTAATGTTAATACTGTAGGCGTAACGGGAGGCGGTGGAAAAAGATGGTGACCTACTGTAGAGTACTGTATGTGTATGGAGTACTGTATGTGTATGGAGACGCAACTAATTGTGTAAAAGGAAGAATGTACAGGACAATGTATAAACACCGTGCTTTTAAAATACATGAGCATCTGAGTTCGCTAATGCATAATGGGAATGGAGGGCTAGCAGGAGGCGGTGGAAAATACCGTGCTTTACAAATGCGAGCGTCCGAGTCCTCTAAGGCATAAACCAACACCAATAGGGTGGGGGCCGGGCGCTGTTTGCAGCACTTTTACACATGAAATTGGGAATCCCTCATGAGGCGTCGTGGGCTAGGGGTGAAGGCTCCCACCTCCCACGCTGGGGGTCCAGGGTTCGAGACCCGATGTGCCTTCTTTTTTTTTTTTTTTGTAATAATACACTGTATTATTTTATTTACATTGTAAGACAGTCAATGGAAAGGTGCACACAAGTTACATATAAATCAGAGTACATCTGCAGGAGCGATTCTTTACGCTAAATGCAACTACACAGCGGGAATGAAATGAGTGTATTCTGACGCTACTAACTGAGCAAAACAGTACTGTAGATCTTCGGCGTTTGTGTATTGCACAGGACCTGGATTCCCTCCCTGTGCAGGCTCCCAGGGGGGAAGGGCGATGGGGGTAGGGGGAGATGATGGAAAATACTGTGCCTTTGAAATGCAAGTACATGAGCGTCCGAGTCCCCTACGGCATACTGTAAACCAACACCAATGGGAAGGAAGTGCCAACCTTTTTTTTAATGTGTTCCCGTGACATTCACTTTAATATTTTTTTTTCTCTCTCTAATACATCCAATGGAAGAATGCACACAGGTTTCACATAAATCAAAGTACATCTTCAGGAGCGATTCTTTACGCTAAATGCAACTGCACAGCGGCAATGAGTAGAAATGAGTGTATTCTGACGCTACTAATTGAGCAAAACAGTACTATAGATCTTCGGCGTTTGTGTATTGCACAGGACCTGAATTCCCTCCCTGTCTACTGCATGATCTGTGCAGGCTCCCAGGGGGGAAGGGCGATGGGCTAGCAGGAGGCGGTGGAAAATACCGTGCTTTACAAATGCGAGTGTCCGAGTCCTCTAAGGCATAAACCAACACCAATGGGGTGGGGGCCGGGCGCTGTTTGCAGTACTTTTACACATGAAATTGGGAATCCCTCATGAGGCGTCGTGGGCTAGGGGTGAAATCTGCTATACACAGCAGACAGCTTATGGTGACAGAACTTCCCTACTGTATCCCCACCCATAGTCGTGGTATATTTTAGATTGCCTAATGAGACACTCCTGCAGCATTGCCAATGATTCATGTAAAACCTGTGTGCAAACAGTATCTGTATTGAATGCAAAGTACAGTAAGAGTACAGTATACAGTATTATCAGAGCCATACCTGACCAACATGATGCCCCAGGCTAGATTTTGGCTGATGCCCTCTTGCACAGATGCTACGTAGTTCCGCCTCTAACCCTGCACCCCTTTCCCAGCACCATCACCCATTTTGGCGCTCCTACCCCCTATAATCTAAATAAGAACAATGTGCACATTTAGTGCCAGCCCAAAACAGTGTATGTTCTTGCTGGGAAGGGGCATGGTAACACAATAATACCCCAAGATGAAATGACACAACACAGTACTGCAACTTTATTCACATTATATCATGCAGTAGTGTCTCTTATTCTCATTACATCATATGATAGTACCACATTACTCCTAACAGTATTGCCCCTTATTCACATTACACCCCACCACATTGATCTTTATTTACATTAGACCACAGGTTCTCAAACTCAGTCCTCAGGACCCCACACAGTGCATGTTTTGCAGGTCTCACAGAATCACAAGTTAAAAAATTAGCTCCACCTACTGTATGGACCTTTTAAAATGTGTCAGTTAGTAATTAATACACCTGTGCACTTGCTGGTTTACCTGAAAAACATGCACTGTGTGGGGTCCTGAGGACCGAGTTTGAGAACCACTGCATTAGACCATGCAGTAGTGCCCTTTCCTTATGTTACACCAGAAAATATTGTAGTACACCTTATACATATACAGTACAGTAATGCCACACATTAGTAATGCATTTCATATTTACATTTTCTGATTTAATTTCATAGAGCCGCAGTCACTCACAGAATATAGGCATGTACTGTAGCATCTCATTTTATTCAGCAGAAGCTGATTATTCCTGTTTGGCTAGTTTGCCGCCTCTGTACAGTATATTACAATAGAAAAAAGTTATAGTGTCAGTGAAAAAAGCACCTCATGACAGATACTGTACACAAGCTCATGTCTAAATACTGTATACTGTAAGCAGTGATATTAAGGGGTACAGTATATGCAATTGCGGTCGAATTCCGGCAGGAATACGGGAAAAAATGGACACGGGATCCCCCATCTTTTTAGAACCAGCACCGGGCTCTGCATCTGGTCCTGGTGCAAAAAATATAGGGGAAAAAAAGCATAGGGGTTCCACCTATTTTTTGAACCAGCACCGGGCTCCACTAGCTGGACAGATAATGCACAGCCGGGGGAAACTTTTATACCGGTCCCTGCGGCCGTGGAATTAAATACCCAACTAGTCACACCTGGCCGGGGTACCCTGGAGGAGTGGGGACCCCTTAAATCAAGGGGACCCCCCTCCAGCCACTCGATTATCCCTATCGCCCCTGTGTATTGTAGCTAGGGGATTGTGACGCTCCTTCAGCATTGCCCCGTAGCCTGCAAAATCTGTTACTTGCTCCATAGCTGAGTGCCTCCTAGGAGCTACTGTAGGAGTCACAGGCGGTAGCCATTTCAATTGAGTCTGCCCTGCTATAGAATTGTATGTGTACCGTACATAGAACCTTTACAGTAGAAACTCTCCTGCAGCTTTGGCCTGCTTTATGTAAAACTTGTGTTTTGTCAGTTTGCTATGCGATCGAGCCCGGTGTAACGTAATGTGCATAGACCTCGCTTATCTCTGTGTATTTTGGCTAGGGGATTGTGACGCTCCTTCAGCATTGCCCCGTAGCCTGCACAACTTATGCCATTTCTCACTCCATACCTGAGTGCTGCCTGCCACGAGGTGGGGGTTCAGGGGTAGTGGTCATTTTGCCAGTGTGCTATGCGATTGAGTCCGGTGTACCGTAATACTGTATGCAGACCTAGCTTATCTCCATCGCCCCTGTGTATTTTGGCTAGGGGATTGTGACGCTCCTTCAGCATTGCCCCATAGCCTGCAAAAGGGTTCAGGGGCGGCGGCCATTTTGCCAGTGTGCTATGCGATCGAGTCCGGTGTACCATAATGTGCATACTGTACTGTAGACCTCGCTTATTCCTGTCGCCCCTGTGTATTTTAGCTAGGGGATTGTGACGCTCCTTCAGCATTGCCCCATAGCCTGTACAATCTGGACTGTTACTTGCTCCGTAGCCTAGGGCCTCTGTGGGGCAAGGAGTCATAGGTGGTAGCCATTTCTATTGAGTCTGCCCAGCTACAGAATTGTATGTGTACTGTACGGTGCATAGAACCTTAACAGTAGAACCGCTCATGCAGCTTTGCCCTGGTTTATGTGAATAAAAATAATAATAAAGTGTCTGAAAAAAACTAACATGCATTCGTACTTTAGGAATCGAACCCGGGACTCTGAGTATAGGAAGCGGAACACTTCACCACTTCGCCGCAGACAGATGAATAAATCCATTGGTTTTGATTATGCTGTAATGGCTACGGGATTAGGACGCTAACATACTGTACAAAATTCCTAATCTTGAGAGGCAATAGTGAACTTCTAACACATCCATTTGCGACAGTGTACACTACTGGTTTCATGTTGTTTTGTCTGCGGGACTTGGACGCTCACATATTCATAAAGTACTGTAGATGGATCATATACTGTATGCTGTACTATTTGCGTCTGTGTCGTATATACTGTATTAAATAATGCAGCGTAATGAGTATTTACTGTATTAAATAATGCAGCGTAATGAGTATTTACTGTATTAAATAATGCAGCGTAATGAGTATTTACTGTATGCAGCGTAATGAGACGCCTTAGTAAAGTAGTCCTTATTATATATTTCAGTATTGTATTTTACGGGAGACCACACGCATGCTCAGTGGTGATTGTAAAAAGCGACATCTGGTGGCTGATCGCAGGTATTACACGTAAAGGTAACGCCAAACGCTCTGTCTGCCTCCGTGCGATTAGGTACGCCTCTCTGTGACTAGGCGCGCCTCCCTACACTGCGTATGCTCGATCGGGACAAACGCCTCAGCCACTCAAGATAAAGGTGGCTACATCTGTAGTAGTGAGACTGGCTGACAAAGGAGGTAGTACTACTAAAAGAAGTTCTTGAACAATATAAGACAGAAATATATACAGTACACAATTTTCAGATCTCTCTGTGTAGTGAATCCACTAGAAGCTTTGAACAGGAGTTGGATCCTCTTCTCAGAATGGCAACTGTTAAAACATCTTACTTTAACTTACACCAATAAAGATTTGTTTGAAGATTACAGATTATTGATATTATTTATTCTCTGTACCAGGGGTGGGGAACATGTGGCCCTCCAGTTGTTGTTGAACTACACATCCCAGCATGCCCTGCAACAGTTTTAGCATGGCCAAATAGCAAAACTGTAGTAGGGCATGCTGGTATGTGTAGTTCAACAACAGCTGGAGGGCCAAAGGTTCCCCATCCCTGCTCTATTCCATCCCAAAAATACATAAACATCTGACCTGCCTCCTGTCAGGACAATAATTTCAGCCAGCGGTTCTCATTATTACAAAGTCATTCAACATTTATTTATTTATTTATTTTTTTTGGGGGGGGGTTCTGCAGCTGGTGATGCATTCTCAAAATATTTTCTTAAAATATACCATCTAATTTATTGTACAGTTATGGAGCATGTCTCTATTTCCCTCAATCTTTGTTCTATGGGAGTCATTCAGACCAGATCGCTGCTGTGCATTTTCGCACAGCAGTGATCGGGTCTGAGCTGCGCAGGCATATCAACCGCAAAGCACAGGCGCGAGGTCCCCCCAGCAACGGAGAACGCCGGAGAGTGACAGACTTACCGAAGAAATCGATAGTACTGGCGAGATTGACAGGATGAGGCCGTTTGTGGGTACCAACTGACCATTTCCAGGGAGTGTCCGAAGATACGCAGGCATGTCCAGGGTTCCTGACATCAGCTCCAGGCAGGATCATCGCAGCGGCTGAGTAAGTCCTGAGCTGTGCAGAGACTGCAAAAACTTTTGTTTGCGCCAGTGACGTGCGGTGGAGTGAGGCAGGTGCGGCAGAGCCTTTCCTGTCATACTTACGTTTGTGCCAGAGTTTTGACTGTGTTAAGTATATGATAAATACAAAGTATATGTTAGAAATATCTCTGTTGCATTATTCTAATAATTTTTATAGCCAAAACTCTGGAGTAAAAAGTCTATTGCAGGTGAGACAGTGCCTCCCCTGCCTATCTTTTCTGCTCATCTCTGATCAAAACTCATCAAATTTCTAGGAGTTTATACTGCTGCACCTGTGTATAATGCCCAGATGTACCCTTTGACTCATAAATTGTGTGTAAATATGGCTCTGGGGCAGGCTAGTGCCTCCTGAGCCATTTAGCTCACTGCACGTCCCTGGCTCTCTGCACAAGCATTCGCACCCCTGCACAGCGATTACCCCCTCCCCCTGGTGCAAAAAACACCTGCTTGCGACCAGGTCTGAATTAGGCCCTATGTACAATCTCATTTTTTCTCCAACTTCTGGAAATGACCCTGACAACTATTCAATAGTTAATTCTTCATCCAATTGCTGGTTGGCACAGTTGGGTTGTACAGTACAGTATGTGCCATTCACCAATTTAAATATGTTCAGTGTGATATAAACCTTTTTTTTTTTAAAAGATAACATTTCCAATAAAATTCCTCTTCATAATTTGGCCTGGGTTGGAGGAAGAATTCTTGAGCAAACATGAAATGGATCAACACACAAAAAGACACTATTAAAATTACATGGAGAATAAGCAATGTACCCATCCATTTCTGTGGTGTTTTGGGTGTCCTTGAATTATATTGTCATGCATGCAGTATGACAACATGCAACAGGTCTACCAACAGAAAGACATGCAATACTGCTAACAGCCATCACCCAGGTGCTCCCCAAAAAGGTCTTCCATATTTACAACTCCTCAGAACATGCTGACCTAATAGAAGCCAAATAAAAAAAAAAAAATCCATTCCGTGTACATGGACTTTCAAACCAAAAATGTGCAAAAACACAAAGGAGATTAACATGGGTGAGTAACTTTAAATACCTATAGCAAATATTGGAATGAAACATGCTGAGGATTTATTGCTTGTAATTTTAGTCTCCTTGATTTAAAAGAATGTTCCCTAATACACTTCTATAATATGGCATTACTGAGTCATACAAAATTATATCACTATCCTTCACCCGATGTGTCTTGTAAATTTCTTAACCAGAAAACCTGGATACTGTACTACAAATGTTTAAACAAAACTCATAGCTCTGCCTTAAAAGTTCAAATCTGGCAAAATGCAGCGTGGAAAATATTACTTACTATCTCCATGATCAGGGCCATATGTTCGCCCTCTTCAGCTGATCATCTGAGTCCATAGATGTGGAGTGCAGGAGAATGGCTATTGCCAAAGATGTGTACCCTCATGTGCTACACTAAAATGTCTTTAGAAGGGTCATTATCTCTGAACCTAAGAAAAACACATTTCTGGGGCTTTTTCCCTCACAGAAAAGCAATGGAACATTTGTTGAATGGCAGCAGTAAAGGCAATAAAGTCCTTTCAGAAGCCGTTGAGTACTCCGAGAAGTTTGTTGTTAAGGTCTGCATGTGTCTTGAGCAGGCTTTTTCAACCAGTGTGCGGCGACCAGTTGCAAGGTGTGCCGGGGAGCCAGAGCAGCTTCCTGCACCTTCAGAGTTAACTGTTGGCCCGGGCTCTTCTTAGAGGATCAGTCATGCTCCGGCCATGACCTATGCCTTGAAGATGCAGCGGTGTGATATCATAGGGCACGGCCGCCGCATCTCACCACACAGCCAGCCCACCCGCCTGTATACACATCTTCCAGTTCCCGCCTGCATCCACTGCTTTCCTTGCCCACCCACATTCACACCTGCCCGACCACCTGCTGCTCAGTATTTGCAGCACTCCACTATGAACAACCCCCGCCACTGAGGTACAGGAAGGTGGACAGAGGACCGGTAGGGGCTAATATTTGTTATGTTGTTTCTCCTGTGTGGAGCAATAGGACTTATGGATTTGTGGGGGGAACAATGTGAGTTCATGTGGGGAGCAACATGATTCATGTGGGGAGCAATGTGATTAGCCTACACACAAAAAAACAATGTATGTGTGGATTATTTTTTTTTACTGTGAGGGCCAATGTGTGTTTTTTGTTTTTATTTTGTGGGGAACTGATGGTGTGCCTTGACAATTTTAAAGTAGTGTTTGGTGTGCCTCAAGTAAAAAAAGGTTGAAAATCACTGGTCTAGAGAGTATAGTTTAAAGAGATGTCTCCATGACTCTGATCTGACCTGGTTTCTTTGGGTGGTATACTCCAAACATTGGCAGGTACAAGCATTCCTCTGTATCTTTGACGATGGAAGCTATCATAGCACGATCATTCACAATTATGTTACCTACGAGAGAGAGAAAGTGATCCCTCATCTCTGGTTCTCTGTGAAAATTGCATTTAAGTGAAGAGAAGCATTTCAGTACTTGTTCTCTGCTTTTAGCTAAATGATAGAGGAGCAATCCAGCTCTTTGCCTCATCTTTGACTATTCTATGTTTCATAATTTCCAAAAATAATTTGTCCTCAATGATCATTGCCACGTGATCATCCTTCTTTGTTCTTTGGAATACTGTGAGCCTCAATTAATCTTGGTAGTTGTCACAGGCATGGCTGTCACTAGAAGAGTCTATGGGGGTCATTCAGACCCAATCACACACTGCATTTTTTCACAGTCGTGCGATCGGGTCTGAACTGCGCATGCGTGTAACCCGCAATGCGCAGGTGCGTCGGCCGCCGGTGATGGCCGTCGCCAGGCAGCGATGAATCTAACAAAGAAGGCGATCACAAGAATGACAGGCAGAAGGCGTTCGTGGGTGGCAACTCACCATTTTCTGGGAGTGTCCGGAAAAACGCAGGTGTGCCCAGCCGTTCCGGGGGAGGATTCCTGATGTCACCACCTGTCCGGATTGTCGCAGCGGCTAAGTAAGACCTGGGCTGTACAGAAACTGCACAAACTTTTGTTTGTGCAGCTCACTGCACAGCCGATCGCACCCCTGCAAAGACCTTACCCCCTCCCCTGTAGGCTGCGATTACCTGGTCACAGCAGTGCAAAAAATAGCCTGCATGCAACAAGGTCTGAATTAGGCTCTATGACAGGACAGTGTGGCAGTTCCTTTATGATTGCGACATGGCTGCAAAAGAGAAGGGTGTCCATTTTCTAAATTACAGGCAAGCATGCTGTTAACAGATGCTGACTTTTGTTTTTCTGGACTCATCCGAAATCTCTCAATTCCCAATAAGTAGAATTATCTAGACTTGAGGGTCCATTTCTGGTATCAGATATGCTATACATTTCAAATATGTATGACAAATAGCTAGATATTTTAGACCTACAGTATTATATGGGATCTGGTGGCATTCATTGATAGTTGGAAAGAGGCGGCCTATTTTTCCATCTATGTGCTTGACTTAATAGCTAGTAGCTTTAACTACCTATTTTCTCAAGACCCCCTGCTTAATTTTTCAAGGAGTAAGGAGTGCTGGGGCATTTGATACTAAAGCTTTCTGTTTCTCTGCCATACTGCTATAACTGGGAGAAGAGGACGACTGTACAAAGTGTTTCCTTTGATTGTTCCTCGGAGATGGTACCTGCTCCCAATAAAGCCCATTAAGTCTACCCTAAAAAGTAGACCAACAATATTGGTATGAGACTAGAATGGTTTTATATTTAGACAAAAAAAGAAATATAATATGATCACACTATGATTTTGTTTTTTTCTTTTTCGATGTTAATCGAGTGCAACACGAGCGCCTGAGGACCCTTTGGTACTGTACATAGCTATTTCTTTTTAAAGGTTCTACATTTCCAGAGAAAATGTGGCTTTCAATGCAGGTAACAATGCGTGCCAGGATATTTATCTTTGCTCTTTTGGTGGATAGAGCTGACAGACCTGTGGAAGGTATCTGGAGGATACACATTAGTCTTGTAAACTACAGTATGACTGACATTTTGTGTGAGTGTAAGCAGAGGCAGAACTACCATGCAGTAGTTGCATTGCACCAGGGCCCTCAAAGCAGCCACCATTGGTAGGCTTATGGCACCTATGGTGCAGTGCAAGCCGCCCTTCACAGAGGCCAGGAAATCTCCATCCTACAACGATGGATCACCCGTTACCACCCCTATCTCTGCCCCAAAAATAGCATCATTTTGTGACCCATTGGCACCAATATACTCATCAGTAACTCATCAAGTCTATCCCAGATCATTTTAAGGCCAACCTCTGGGTGGTTTATAATGATGATGGAGATCCTTTGGCATGAATAGCAGACTCATTTCCAATCCATTTATTTCCATAGTTCATTTTGGAAGGAGGATCGCCAGGCTCTGAAGCTTTCAGGGCAGTCATTGAGCATTTTTAAAGTCATTTTGTTACTAGGTTTTTTAGTGGATGAATCTTAGAAAAATGAAGTGTGTCTTGGTTGGCTCTAGGATATGCTGTTGATGTATTAACATGGTAAGTGGTGTGCAGTTAAATCTACTAGAATTGTTTGGTTTAGTTGGCCTGTATGTATCATACCAATTTTGTGCTCAGGAGAAATTGCCTTTGTTGTAGCTTGCAGACTCAAACACATGGCATGGGGAAAGGATTTCCCTCATGGGTTCACTTTAGATAGAATATCTTCTTTATAATTTTGCAGTTTAAAACTGATGTGGTTGACCAGCACAGCATGTTTGACTTGTTTCACTGATGAAGTGTACTTGCATACCTTGCACTGGTGGAGAATGTTTTGGAGACTTAGTGAACATATTCTAATGATCATGTTTCACTGTTGCACTGCATAAGTCACGCAAAAGATTGTCCTTGAAGGGTAAAGATCAAGAACAACCGGTGGCAAGGCACTTCAAATATCATAAACCTAGTATTGAAACTCTGCACTACAAGATGATTGATCACATATCACTTTCCCAGGGGGAAGATAAAGCTAAGGTTTTTCTTTACCTAGAGACACAATATATGGGTTCATTGTTTCAATACATTAACTCCATGTGGTTTCAATGAGAATTGTTTCAGAATTGTTTCTTTTAAGCTGTTTCTTTTTTTTTTTTTTTTTACAAGTATGGGGTTTGTTTAGTTGTAGGTGTTTGGTAGCATTATAGTGTCACTAAATGATGTTGTAGCAATTAAATCCTTTCCAAGGTTGTTTGCATTGTCCACAAGGGTGACCACTAAAACTAAACATGTAGATTGACTGCAGAATTAACTTTATCCTGAAAAAGATCTTTGAGTTTTCCCCATCAGTGCTAAAGTTTAATCCAGATTCTGTAAATAATGAAACTACATTAAAATAGCAATGTAGATTTCATGCATTTGCCTGCATGATGTTAGACGTACAGTATACTTCATTATATGTCAGTTTAAGAATATTTACATTTATGCCGTCTTATTATTATGCTGTTTTTTCTTGTCTTTACAGCATTGTGTATACTTTAAACTGATGCCTGCACAGCAAATTTCAGAAGCTACACAGTACAACAAAAATTGCTCAACTATGGAACCGTCAGCATTGTGACCACTTTGCATCCACCTCTGAATCAGGCCCTCATTGCTTATATAAGCCTAGTGCACATGATTTGGTTCCTTGGTGCACTGCTCATAGCCAGTAAAAGGGGGGATGCAGGGCATACTTTACCCTGGGCCCACCTTTGTCAGGGGGCCCCTCGGCCAAAGCACATTGTCATCACTAGCTTTCCTTTTTAAGCAGCAGCAGAATCAGCAGCCAGAATGCAAGCAGGACAGTATACAGTGCAGGCAGAGACACAAGAATATCATGTTTCATGAGCTACCGACATAGCTTTCTGACCAGAGGAGAGATAGGAGGGAGGAGAGAGCTTTAAGTGACACAGGGATATCCAGCTTCTCCTCCTCTCCACCTGGGTGTCTGAGTCCTGTGTAAACTTTTATGCAACTAAGCCATTGGGGTCTAGAGATAGAGACACACAGCGTTCTCCTGAGTCCTGTCCCAGTGTGTAAGTAGTACAGAAGCTGCTGCTTTTCTTGCATGTGACAAGATAAATTATTTTATTTTTCTATATGTATTTTAAGGTTATGTTGTCTTTTTTCCACTAGAATGAAAGTTTATAAAATAGTTGTCTTTCAATTAGGTGGAGCTATAAACAGTTTACAGGCATTATTAAACTATTAGTTAAAACTAATATACACCATTGGTTTAAATTTAATATACACAATCTATACATCTTACCATGACCCATTGCAGGAGGAACAAAATGCTTTCTACCTGGATTTCCTTCTTAACTTATCATTGCAATCACCTGTGTTGAAACACCTTTCTTATCAATTAAATAGTTCAACACAGGTGATGCCAATCAGATATTAAGTGGGAAGTCCAGGTAGAGAGCATTTTGTCCTCCTGGAATGGGACATGTTGGGAGGTATGCACAATTTAATATGCATCCCCCACCTTCCATCGAGGCCCCCCTGTCTTAAGTGCCCTGGGCACCCCCAAGGCTAAACCCAGCCCTGGCACTGCTACTTTTGATTTTTACAGTGTATTCCACCTTGCCTGACTCCACTGCCTGACCTTAACTTTACTTAGGATTTGAACTATTCTTAGCTATACAAATATATTGATTTGGTGATGCATCTGCCTATTTCTCATCCTGAACTAAAATTGATCTTACTCTCTGTGTCCTGCTTTATCCTCATTGTTATCTGAGTTAGGTTCTGTGCCAATAAAAATGTTAGACTTGTTCATAAGTCTGGCGTGCAACTGGGTATTGGTAAGCACAACTTCACTTTAAAGGTACTGTAAGTGAGCTGTAATAGGCGTAAAACATGCTAGAGTAATTACTGTTTTTTTTATCAACATGGAGGGACCAGACATGACATTTATCCCTGTTAGTTTCTAAACTGCAATCCTATATAATCAACTAAATTAAATATGTGTTCAACATTTGTTGTTTTGTAATAACTCTTTTGTCTGCAGGTTTTGTCAGATAATGAAGCAAACAATTTCAATGACAGCATGAAGCAGCTGCAAGAAAAGCATTACAAGGAATTATTGATGTATTATTAATTTACTGGGACAATCAAAGGAACAAACTAAGTCAGACTTATTCAAATATGTATTTCCATTTCTGACATTCATTTATTCTTTCATTGCTCTGTGATAAATATGGTAGTTTTAAACTGTGTTTCTTGTATGTATATTGAAACTGATACAAATTTAAGGCCAAACAACACATTTGATTCAGATTAGATAGAAAGTAGATTCTACAAAGCAAATTAAAATTAGACAATCCCAGCATGAAATTCCCATCACATGCTAATAACATTCTAAAGTTACTGTAGCCTGTCAGGCTCACACTGAATCTTCCAGTTTGCATGAAAGGAGAAATCTCTTTTTTTGTTTAGAGATTTTTTTTGACTCCTAGGGGTAAATTTACAAAAAGTCAATTTTGGATCCTTTTTAAAACTGTCTCAAACCAACTCAAATCACTAGATTTTTCACTCACGTTTGACTGTCTTAAATTGGGTATTGGGTACTTGGTCAAAATTGACTCAAATCCTAATTCAATTTTCTATTGCTCTGCTATTGGTCAAAACATGTCACATGCACATTTAAACCCACAAATACTTTCATTCAGATGGTGATTTTTTTCATACCCCTGGAAAATGCACAGCATTACAGAGCCTTGAATTGCCATAATTACTAAAGCCAGAGTGCACCACATGGCTGTGTCCCTTTTTATAGGCATCATAGTGAGGTTTCAGCCAATTACAGTACACATGGTTTAGACATTAAACAGACCTGATTCAGATTATTCAATTTGTTTGAGATTTTTGGTAAATTTTGAGTCAGTTTTCAAACCAACTGTTAGTAAATGAGAGATACTGTATGTACAGTATAGGTAACTATGGGAACAGTACCGATGGTGTATTTGATGGTGTATTCTAGTCATAAGTAAATTTTTATTCAGTTTCGATTTTACCTACACTGTTCTGCATGGGATGTGGTCAATTTACCTACAATCAAAATCACAACGGTCAAAATACCGACAACCATTGACCGACATCAAAATCCCGACAAGGTCAAAATCCTGACATGGTCAAAATACCGACATCTAAAATACCAACAAGGTCAAAATACCGACATTTAAAATGTCAACAGGTCAAAAAGTTGACATGAGTTTTTATATGATTTTTTCACTGAAACCGACTTGTTCATACTTTACCATCCCAGTGGACCTGGAGGGGGAATATAAGTGTGCCTGAAGCATGGCAAGTGCGGTGAGCCATGCGAAGGGATACGGTACACTTATACGGTGTACATGTTAACCTATGTCAACATACACACAAAACCCCCAAAAAACCTTGTGTCGACTTTGACCTTGTCAGTATTTTAAATGTTGGTAATTTGACCTGGTCAGTATTTTGACCTAGTTGGGATTTAGACCGTCGGTCAATTGTTGTCAGTGTTTTGACCGTCGGGATTTTGATTGTAGGTATTTCATACTAAACCCGTTCTGCATACAGTATCAATCAATTTTCTGGCTACTTCTCTTGCATACATTGCTGTCTAAAGTGTTGATTTTTTATAATGCACATATTTGATGGTTTGCACTAGAGATGTGCGGACTCAGATCTCAGAGATCTGAGCCTGCCCAAACTTTGCTGATCCGAGGGAATCCTGCCTTGTTCAGATTCCAAAATGAGGTAAAACATCATTATTATTATTATTTATTTATATAGCACCACCAGGTTACAGAGTACATTAACAATGAGCAAAACAAGAGAAAAAGTACTTACAATTTGAGACAACTAGAGACCCCCCGAACGTCACTACCCGAGCCCGAATCCGAGCATGGCTTGGGTTTTACCACCTGACTTGGAAACCAGAACGAGGCAAAACATCATCATCCCATTGTCGGATTCTCTCGGGTTTTGGATTCCATATAAGGAGCCGCGCGTTGCCACCATTTTCACTCCAGTCCCGGAGAGTGTAACAAGAGAACATGTCTCCATCCTCAGTGTCTGTGTGGCAGGGAAAGTGGGGTGGCGATTCCAGTGCTGTCTTGTGCTGCTCAGTCCAGTGTAGTGTCTTATGCTGCATCAGTTCAGTCACAGTGGTGGTGTCCTCTGCTGCCATATGTCCAGTGTAGCTGTATAAGTCCAGTGCAGTGGTGTGGTGTTGTACTGCATCTGTACAGTGGTAGTGTCTTGTGCAGCATCAGTCCAGTCACAGTGGTGGTGTCCTCTGCTACCATATGTCTAGTGCTGCTGTTTAAGTTCAGTCAAGTGGTGCTGTGCTATGCTGCATCATTCCAGTGGTGGTGTCCCTGTGCTGTCATATAAGTCCAGTGGTACTGCCATATAAGTCCAGTGGTACTACCGTATATGTCCAGTGATACTGCCGTATATGTCCAACGGTACTGCTGTATAAATCCAGTGATTCTGCCGTATATGTCCAGTGGTACTGCCATATAATTCCAGTGATACTGCCGTATATATCCAGTGATACTGCCGTATATGTCCAGTGGTACTGCCATATAGTTCCAGTGATACTGCCGTATATGTCCAGTGGTGCTGCCATATAAATCCAGTGATACTGCCGTATATGTCCAGTGGTACTGCTGTATAAATCCAGTGGTACTGCCATATAAATCCAGTGGTACTGCCGTAAAAATTCAGTCCAGTGATACTGCCATATATGTACAGTAGTACTGCCATATCAGTCCAGTGATACTACCGTATATGTTCAGTGTTACTGGCATATAAATCCAGTCCAGTGGTACTGCGGTATATGTCCAGTGGTAGTGCAGTATACAGTAAATCCAGTAGTAATGGCGTATAAATCCAGTCCAGTGGTACTGGTGTATAAATCCAGTGGTACTGCCGTATAAATCCAGTGATACTGGCGTCCAGTGGTACTGCCATATAATTCCAGTGATACTGCCGTATATGTCCAGTGGTACTGCCATTTAAATCCAGTGGCACTGGCGTATCAATCCAGTCCAGTGATATTGCCGTATATGTCCAGTGGTACTGCCATATAATTCCAGTGATACTGCCGTATGACACTGAGGAATCCGCTGACACCGGTCTGGAGGCGGAGAAACACGTTTGCACAGGACAGGTCACCATTTTACATCATTGCAGCAATCATCTGCTCTTTTTTTATACTCTGGAGCCGGCCAGTACATTACTTGTCTGCTATGCCCCAGTGCTAAGGGTGAAGCTGTTCATCATCACAGCAATGGGGAGAGGTACTTCTGTTTGGGTGCAGTGCATAGTGCACCCTACGTGCTTGCTGGACTTTACCATATGCTGCAGTGCATGTGTATACTCAAGTTTAATACTAACTGCATTTAAGCAAAGTGCTATTCTGGAGTGCTAGCTGGACTTTTCTATGCTGCTTTGCATGTTTGCACATAAGTTAATACTAACTGCTCTTTGGAAGAAAAGTGCTTATTGTATGGAGTAAGCTGCATGTTGCATGAACTTGCTTGATTAACCCAGGATAATATGCCCTGTGTGGGAAAGTTCCATTGAGACTGAAATTGATTAGTATAACCATTTCAGGACACAGGATTGAATGAGAATTTGTCCTGTGGTGACCTGGATGTAAATTTTAAGGGCTCAATAGTGTTAGTACATTTTATATTGGATTGTATTTATTTTATGTATGTGATACTGGCTGGTATCTATATTATGATGTATGTTTATATGTTTTAAAAATTGGCTACACATGAGATTAAAGTAAAAAAGCGCTGTCTTGTCATTTTTGTATAGTTACTGCCGTATAAATCCAGTACAGTGGTACTGCCGTATTAGTCCAGTGGTACTGCTGTATAAGTCCAGTGATACTGCCGTATAATTCCAGTGATACTGCCATATAAATCCAGTACGGTGGTACTGCCATATAAGTCCAGTGGCAGTGCCGTATAATTCCAGTGTTACTGCCGTATAATTCCAGTGGTACTAGTGTATAAGTCCAGTGATACTGCCAGTGGTACTGCTGTATAATTCCAGGGATACTGCCGTATAAACCCAGATCACTGGAACTGCCATACAAATCCAGGGGTACTGCCATATAATTCCATTGATACTGCCGTATAATTTCAGTGGTACTGGCGTATAAGTCCAGTGGTACTGTCCTGTGCTGTATATTATTTACTCCAATTAAAGGGGTTATTAATATTTAATCCAAATATTTTTTACAGGGTTTGCCCTGTGTAGTGTAGGGATATGCCACATATTGTGTTATATAACTACAGAAAAATAATGGAGAACAAAAATTTGGAGGATTAAATAGGGAAAGATCAAGAATGTGCAGCAGTTCCTTCTAGTGTGGAAGCTGCTGCCACTAGTCATGACATAGACAATGAAATGCCATCAACGTTGTCTGCCAAGGCCGATGCCCAATGTGATAGTAAAGGGCATGTAAAATCCAAAAAGCCAAAGTTCAGTAAAAAGACCAAAAAAAATTGAAATGGTCTGAGGAGAAACGTAAACTTGCCAATATGACATTTACAACACGGAATGGCAAGGAATGGCTAAGGCCCTGGCCTATGTTCATGACTAGTGGTTCAGCTTCACATGAAGCCCTCATCCTTCTGCTGTAAAAATTATAAGAGTTAAGTTGGCAAAAGCACTGCAAAAGTACTGTGCATTCTAAGATGGTATCACAAATCCCCAAGGAGAGAACAAGTGTGTCGGCGGTTGCGATGCCTGACCTTCAAAACACTGGATGGGAAAAGGTGGCTCCTTCCACCATTTGCACGCCCACTACAAGTGCTGGAAGTAGCACCCACAGTCCAGTTTATGATATTCAAATTGAAATGTCAATGTTGAAGTACACCAGGATGAGGATATGGGTGTTGCTGGCGCTGAGGAGGAAGTTGACGATGAGGATTCTGATGGTGATGTGGTTTGTTTAAATCATGCACTGGGGGAGACAGTTGTTGTCCGTGGGATGAATATGCCCATTGTGATGCCTAGGCAAAATACCAAAAAAGCCACCTCTTCTGTGTGGAATATTTTCTCCACAGATCCAGACAACAGGTGTCAAGCCATGTGTTGCCTCTGTCAATCCATAATAAGAAGGGGTTAACCGGAGGGCGTGGCTTGGCTTTCACACTGAGAGGACGTGCTCTATGGCTGCTCCTGAGGGCACCTTATATTAATACTCCTTACACCTGCCTGCTCCCTCCCTGGGAATCTTGGAGTGCCTCCGACAGCCCCTCTTACCCTGCTGCAATCGCTGGGGGGGTCCCGCGGAGTCGGGGAGCGCTTTTCAGCCCTCCTGCGGATTGCGGCCTTCCCCTCAGCGTGAAGCCGGGGCCTGGAGTTGAGATCGTGGCCGGGCTGTGTATCCGGAGCTGCGCTGCCGACTCTGCGGTGCCTTCCGTGTCCCCGGTGAACATCTTGCGGGCAGCCGGGCGGCTTCTTCAACCTCTCACCTGCCGCACTACGACCCCGGAGAGGACGCGGCCCGCTGGGACGGAGGATCGAGCGGCGGCCATCTTGCCTTCGGCTGTGGACCTCGCGGGATGCCGGTACATCGGCCGGGTGAGCTGCTGACCTCCCTCCGACTACTATTCCCCCCATTGTCGCATCGGCTGGGCTCCGGCGCCGCTTTAAGCAGTATTGCTGGGCTCCCGCGGCCGTTCCTGCTGCCGGCCGGTCTCCTCCTTCTGCCCCCAGGTAACAGTCTCGGGAGCTCCCTGGGTGGGGGCGGCTCGCCACGGCCCTCGCTGCCCGCTGCCGGGTGCGCAGATGGCCGCTCTCCCTGAGGCTCCATGACCACACTGGCCAGTAGGCTCACTCCGGCTGCACCAGGCAGTGACCCTGCTCCTTTCCCCCCTCCCCTGGGCTCGGCTGCCTAAGATAAACTCCCTGCCATCGCTGGGATACCGCGGTGCATGAAAGCAGATAAAGCGTATATATCTTTACTCGGCCCTGTTGCACTGCTGCCGGTCGCTGGCTGGTCCATGGCCATGCTGGCGTGCTCTCCCCCACCGCCTGGCTACCGAAATCGGCTTTGTGGAGGATACTTACCCTGCTCTACATCACTGGTTTACACCACACCTGATTACTACTTATCTCGTCCTCTACGATGTGAGGAACACATGATGCCTGTTTTATGCTAAATCATTCTGCGGCCAGATAGCGCTAAGGGGCTCATCTTGATACTCCTTAAAGGGTCTATAGCAGCCGCATCAACCCATTTTACACTTGTGCCATCTGTTCCGCTGTACCGATAGTTTCAGCTGCTACCCGCCTACCTCTTTCATTCCATTATGTCACAGAGGAACCGCAAAACCCCTGCTCTGGCTAAGCCTAGTATCCTCCGGGCATGGGAAAAAGCAGGCGCTACACCTCGCAACTCCCCCACCGTGGACCCCATGTCGGACACCGATGATGCTCCTTCTCCGAAGACAGGTCTCATGACCCAAGATGTAATTGCTATCGTCACTAAGACCATTCAGATGGAAATTAGGTTGGTCCTAGCTAAATTCAGAACTGAACTCACTGATCTTGGCACCCGCACAGACTCCCTGGAACGTAAAGTGGATGTAGTCTGCCAATATCAGGTAGTAGTCGAACAGAAGCTATCGGAGATTCACGCGGATATGGCCCAACAGGAAGACCACTTAGAGGATATGGACAACCGGAATCGCCGGAAAAATATCCGGATCCGCAACATACCGGAGAGCGTCTACACAGAGTGCCTCCCAAGTTTTCTGGTGGGCTTGCTGCTGACTATGATTCTTGAGGTCTCTAAAGATTTCCTCCTTCTCGATAGAGCGCATAGAGCGCTGCACCCACGTCCTCCACCCACCCAACCCCCTCGGGATGTCATCCTGCGGTTCCATTATTACAAAACAAAAGAGAAATTTATGATGGCGGCTCGGAAACATCAAACAGTTATTTACTCCGGAGCCCAGCTGCAGATCTTCCAGGACTTGGCCCCCTCCACACTTCGAAAACACAGAGACCTTACCGCTATCACCAAAGTCCTTCGGGACAACTCCATCAAGTACAAGTGGGGTTTCCAGTTCCAACTCCATGTTTCAAAAGATGGCTCTCACCATTCGATTAAAATGCCCGCCCAAGGCTACGACCTCCTCAGGTCCCTTGGCATCTTTGAGTCTCTTCCTGATGAGATCCGGAATCATCTCACTATCACCTCCCCTAGAAGACCCGTGGCGCCTACCCCCAAATGGTCTACTAAATGAGCGGTTGGATTGCCCTCTCCAGATCAGTTACTATAGTTGACATTGCACATTAGTTCTCCCCTTTATCATATTATTCTTATGGTACATTGTTTTACATATTTGACTCTTATGATTTAGTGGACTGTGTGTTTTTCCGGACTCCTGTATAATGCCCCATGGTGACCCCATTTCTAGGATGGCTGCGTGCTCTGGGGTGGGCTATTGTGCCGCTCCGCACCAGGGGACGACATAGTCTTCTACAAACAATTTATCCGTTCCAAATGTTAGGTTCTTTACATATTGCCACTAGTCTCTATAGTCTTCAATGTATACCTGTCTACTTTTGCCTTTTCTATAGAGGAGTTAGCTAATTTTGCATTTAAATGTCCTCTAGCTATGTTTATTATTCCATGCTAGTTTCTCCTTCTCCCTATTACATTGTTTTACACATTTGATTTTGGTGGCTTGATGGTCTATATGTTGTCTGGACCTCCTGCACATCAGTCCTTGGTGGTCCCTTTTCTTTATATTGGTCTCGTGCCTTGAATTGGTAAGGCTAATTTACCGCTCAATCCTGAGGGACTACCCTGACCTATAACTTAGACGTGAATGTTTTGGTTACTATTGTTTTCGCAATCCACCACTGATTCATCTAGGCATTGTTGTAGGACTAACTGATGTTTTGTTTTTGTTTTTTTAAGATGCCTTGGTTGAATTCACATCTTAATGTACTGTTATTATTTACATAGATATTGTCAGCAATGTCTTCTCTTCTCTCCCTGCTCCTCTCTACTCCCTGACCTGATTTTCCCACACTCCTTACCCTGGCTCGCAGAATGTATCTTCCCTTTTTCTGTATGTTCCTCTTTTTCCTTATAATTTATTATTGGCGCTACCCCCCACACCGAAGGGGCTGCCCACCTGGCATCCGCCCCTTCACTCCTGGACCCAACCCGTTTTTAGGAAAGGGTCTATCCCTTAAGTTCGTACTTACGATCCCCCTCACCTGTTTCTTTTGTCTTTGTCTTTTTCTTCTCTCTTCAATGTCCCCTGGTCGGCCATGTCAAGGGTTATTCTTTTTACTAAGCTATGCTGTTTTGCATCCTCCATGACTCTAAAAGTTTTGTCCATTAACGTCAATCGCCTCAATTCCCTGACCAAGCGCTCCATGGCGTTTCAGTTTTTTGCCCGACAAAAAGCGGATATCATATTCTTGCAGGAAACCCATTTTAGGGCCCCTCACCCCTCTTTCAGCTCCAAACGTTATCCTCATGCCTTTTACTCCACAATGTCAGCTAAGCGCAAAGGCACTGCCATTCTGGTCCATCGCGACCTTCCCCTGGTCGTCCAGGACACGGTTCTCGATGACCATGGCAGATTTGTAATTCTCTCCGGCTCCCTTAATCAAACCCCCATCACCTTGGCATCGGTCTACGCGCCGAACATGCAGCAGGGTTCCTTCTTTAAGACATTCGCTGACCATCTTTCTAAATTTTTGAATCCCTGGGTTATTGTGGCCGGTGATGGTAATGCTACATTAGACCCCCATGTTGACAGATCCCGTCCATGCGTGGGGCCTTCTCCCCATACAAAACTATCTAAACTCCTTCAATCATGCATCACAGCTCACAATTTATATGATAGCTGGAAAAAACTTTACCCGTCCGCTAAGGGCTACACGCACTATTCCCCACAACACGATATATATACTCGTATCGATTACGTTTTGTAGATAGGGACTCCACTCAAACCCTCTTGGGCGCCCAAGTAGTCCCGATCACCTGGTCTGACCATTATGCGATATTACTTGATTTCGCTACTCCTCATAAACCCTCGACTTCCTGCAAATGGCGCCTTAATGAGTCCTTGCTTCTTAAATCTTCTAACGTGTCTCAAATTGAGGCCGCGATTCATCACTATCTTGTTGATAACAACTCCCCCGACATCTCACCAGCAATACTATGGGAAGCACATAAGGTAACACTGCGAGGTCTCCTCATTAGCCTTACGTCTATCCAGAGGAAGGTTGAGTCTAAACGGATCGCGGACTTTGAGGCTGACTTGGCTTCATTGACTCTTCGCCATCAGCGCTTCCCCAAACGCAAACTATACCTAAAGATACTTGCCTTGAAAGGGCAATTGTCACAAATCCTCACTAAGAAAACGATCAAGTCACTCTTGTGGATCCGTCAGAAATTTTACGAAAAGTCAAATAAGGCAGATACCTTGTTAGCCCGTCGACTACGCGAGAAACGCACGCTTAATCGGATACTGGCTTTGAGATGCCCTGATGGATCCACAACGTGTAACCCTAAACTGATGGCTTCCCACTTCCAAGATTATTATGCTTCCCTCTATAACCTCCCCTCCGAGGTCTCTACCGCTCCACACCATGTTTCACCTATCCAACAGTATCTTTCCTCTTGTCATTTACCGACACTCTCTGAAGCAGATCTTAAGACACTCAACGCTCCTATTACTCACGAGGAAATCCTTACTACAGTTAAGCAACTTCGCCGCTCTTCCGCCCCGGGTCCTGATGGGTACACTGCCATATATTATAAAAAATTCTCCCAAGCCCTTCTTCCTATGTTGCACTCACTCTTCAATTCATTGATGGAAGGGAGCTCCCTCGATGCAGCCACCACCAGAGCCAATATTATAGTTATTGCCAAACCTGATCGTGATCCACTGGAAATGAAAAACTATAGGCCCATTTCATTGTTAAACACAGATCTAAAGTTGTTTGCTAAAATCCTTGCGAACCGGCTCGCCCCTTATCTCCTCACGTTAATTCACCCGGACCAAGTGGGTTTCATCCCCAACCGTCAAGCTGCAGACAATACACGGCGCCTTATTGATCTCATACACCTCACCCATCAGGACTCCCTTCCGACTCTAGTGGTGGCTCTTGATGCGGAAAAGGCCTTTGATAGGGTAGCCTGGCCCTTCATACAGCAAGCCCTACAGGCTATAGGAATACATGGTCCATTTTATAATGCCATCACTTCACTCTATTTTAACCCTTCGGCATCTATCCTGGTTAACGGTCTTTCCTCCCCGCCACTACCTATTAGAAATGGCACCCGGCAGGGATGTCCACTTTCCCCCCTACTTTTTGCCCTGGTAATGGAACTGTTGGCGGCAAAAATCCGGTTGAACTCCAACATCTCAGGTATCTTGACAGGCAACCATGAATATAAAATTGCACTATACGCAGATGATGTCATTTTCACTCTGACCGACCTGCACACTTCCCTACAACATCTCTTTGAGGAGATTCAAACATATAGCTCCCTCTCGAACTATAAACTTAATGCCGACAAAACAGAGGTTCTAGATCTACATATTACCCCACGGGATCTTAGTCTTTTACGTTCCTCTTATTCCTTTAAATGGCAAAGTACTAAACTCAAATATTTAGGCATCTACCTAACCAAATCCTATTCATCGTTATATGCTGCCAACTTTCCACGTTTAATATCTTCAATCCAATCTCACCACATGGAATAAATTGTTTATTTCTTGGTTTGGTCGTATCGCGGCAGTCAAGATGAACCTATTGCCGCGTTTATTATACTTATGGCAAACCCTGCCTATTCACATTCCCGTTAAGATATTAAAGAATCTTCAGCGAGATATATCTAACTTCATCTGGGCTGGGAAAAAACCCAGAGTCAAAATGCGGCTGCTCCAACAACATCGCTCAGAGGGCGGCCTTTGTGTACCAGACCTTATTCTCTACTACCGTGCCACGCATTTGGCCTCTTGTGTTCTCTGGCACTCACCCCCGGCACAGAGAACGTGGACTTTTCTTGAGGAGCATTCTCTTCATATGTTCTCACCCTCAACCCTGCTATGGTGTCCATCCCACTCCCGACCCAACTCTACTCTTCCCTTACCAACAGTGCACTTTTCCTTGTCGATATGGGATTTTTGTACTCGCTTCTATCAACTCTGTTCTCACAACCCTTACTTAACTCCTTTATGGAACAACACACAATTCCCTCCAGGCAATAATCACTCTGCATTTCACCATTGGACCGCGCACAACATTCTTTTTCTACAGGACGTAGCCCCTCTCACCTCATTTCCATCTTTTGCGGATCTACAATCCTGCTTTTCGCTCCCCCATTCAGTTTTCTATCAGTTTTTGCAAATTAGACACTTCTATGGAACTCTCACTAAACCCACCCACCCTGTTATAGCTACCACTCTGGAGATATGGTGTCGCGGATCTCATTCGACGAAGGGACTGCTCTCTCACATTTACCGGGTGTTACTGACACACAATGTCCCCCTTAAGGAGAGTCACGAACTGGCCTGGGAGAAAGAGGTGGGAGAGACCTTAACCGTTGAGGACTGGGAGGATATTAGACAAGAAATTACCAAAAGATCTATCTCTGTTCGAATTGCTGAAAATTCATATAAACTATACTACCGCTGGTATCTGGTTCCTACTAGACTACAAACTATCTATCCCACGTGCTCGGCTGAGTGCTGGAGATTATGTGGGTGCCGGGGGACCCTGCTGCATGTTTGGCGGCCTTGTCCATTGATCCGCCAATATTGGAGACAAATCCATAAATTGGTTTTAGAGGTTACACATATAACCGTCCCTGACTCGCCTCTTTATTCGCTACTTTCCCTCCCCATTCCTGACACCTCACGCCACCAACGCGCCTTAATTAAACACATTGTGAATACGGCTAAATGTCAAATTGAATCTAATTGGAAATCTACGACCCCTCCCACTTTGACCGCTACTATTAACGCAATTTGGTTCACATATAAGCTAGAGCGAAACACTGCTGCACTCCGAAACTCCCCAGTATCCTTTACTGAAACATGGACACCTTGGACCCTACACTTTCATGCTAAACCGCCATTGACAACTATTTAATATTTAATCTGTACTATATTTATACCACAGTTTACTATTATATATGGCTCTGACTGGCCGACCTCTCTCTCTCCCCCTCCCCGGTTCTCTATAATCCCCTCCCTCCCTTGCTCACTCTTTTCTACCCTGTATCCTTCTCCATTTTGTTCTTTGTTTCTTTTTCTTCCCTTTTTTACTTTCATTGATATTTGTAACAGCTCATGTAGCCTATTTGAATGGAGGCTTGTTCGATATCTGCCAATTGATACACCTATTGAGCGCCCCCCTCCCTATTATAATATTCCATTATTTTCTTATATGCCTTTTACTGTTTATAATGGTTTACTTGCTTGTTTATATGCCTATATAATCAATAAAACGTTTTTTCACAAAAAAAAAAAAAAAAGAAGGGGTTAACCACCTAGGAACATCCTCCCTTATACATCACCTGCTGCACATTTATCAGAAGTCATTGTCAAGTTCAGAAACATTGGGTAAAAGCGTAAGCAGTCCACTGACACCTAAATACCCTCTTACTCTTGTACCCAAGCTCCTGCAAGCCACACCCCCAACTCCCTCAATGTTAACTTCCTCCTCAGTCAGGTACATCAGTAGTCCTGCAGGACATGTCACTGGCAAGACTGAGGAGTCCTCTCCTAACTGGAATTCGTCCGGAGGATCCTTGAGTGGTACGCCTACTGCTGCTGTTGCTGTCGCTGCTGTTGTTGCTGCTGGGAGTCGATTGGAAGACCACTTGTCCAACAGTCCTTTGCGAAGAAGATGAAATTTGACAGCAGTCATCCTGTTGCAGAGCAGATAACTGAGACCTTGACAGCTATGTTGGTGTTAGCCGTGTGGCCGGTATCTGCCATTAGATCAGTGGGACTTAAAGAATTGATGGAGGTAGTGTGTCCCCGGTACCAAATCCCATCTAGATTCCACTTCACTAGGCAGGCGATAACGAGAATGTACAGAGATGTCAGAAAAAAGTGTCCTCAGTGTCCTAAAAATGCAGTTGTACCCTATGTCCACTTAATCACGGACATGTTGACAAATGGAACAGGGCGGACTAAGGACTATATGACTATGACAGCCCACTAGATAGATGTATTTTCTCTCACAGCAACAACAGTAGCAACACCAGTAGCAGCATCTTGCAAGTGCCAACTCGTTCTTAGGCAGGCTGCGCAATGTATCACCACTTTCCATAAGAGGCACACCGCTGACAACCTTTTACGTAAACTGAGGGACATCATCGCACATTGGCTTACCCCAATTAGACTTTCCTAGGGATTTGTGATATCAGATAACGCCACCAATATTGTGCGTGCATTACATCTGGGCAAATTCCAGCAGTCCCATGTTTTGCACATACAATTAATTTGGAGGTGCAGAATTTTTTGAAAAATGACAGGGGCATGCAAGAGATGCTGTTGGTGGCCAGAAAAATTGCGGGCCACTTTCGACATTCAGCCACTGCATGCCGAAGACTGGAGCACCAGCAAACAAACTTGAACCTGCCCTGTTATCACTTGAAGCAAGAGGTGGTAATGAGGTGGAATTCAACACTAATTCAGAGGATGGAGGAGTAGCAAAAGGCCATTCAAGCCTATTCAACCACCTAAAATATAGGCAAAGGAGGGGGAATGCACCTGACTAAAGCACAGTGGAGAATGATTTCCATCTTGTGCAAGGTACTTCAACCCTTCGAACCTGCAACACATGAAGTCAGTTCAGACACTGTCAGCTTGAGTCAGGTAATTCCCCTTATCAGACTTTTGCAGAAGCAGCTGGAGAAATTGAAGGAAGAGCTAAGATGGAGCGATTCCGCTAAGTATGTGAGACTTGTGAATGGAGCCCTTCATTGGCTTTGCCAGGATTCAAGGGTGGTCAATCTGTTGAAATCAGAGAACTACATTTTGGCCACCATGCTCGATCCTAGGTTTAAAGCCTACATTGTATCTCTATTTTCAGCAGATACAAGTCAGCAGAGGTTCAAAGACCTGCTGGTGAGAAAATTGTCAACTCAAGCGGAACATGGCCTGTCAACAGCTCCTCCTTAATTTTCTCCCGCAACTGGGGCTGCGAGGAAAAGGATAAGATTTCCTAGCCCTCCCTCTGGCGGTGATGCAGGGCAGTCAGGAGTGAAAGCTGACATCTGGTCCAGTCTGAAGGACCTGCCAATGATTACTGACATGTCTGCTGTCATTGCATATGATGCTGTCACCATTGAAAGAATGGTGGAGGATTATATGAGTGACAGCATCCAAGTAGGCATGTCATACAGTCCGTATGTACAGTATACTGGCAGGAAAAAGAGGCAATTTGGATGCCCTTGCACAAACTGGCTTTATTTTACCTAAGTTGCCCCCCATCCAGTGTGTACTCCGAAAGAGTGTTTAGTGCAGCCAGAAACCTTGTCAGCGATCGGCTTAAGAGGTTACGTCCACAATATATATATATATATATATATATATATACAGACACTCACTTTTGCAAAAGAAAAGAAAAAAAGACCAGCACTCACGTTTTGATGATGAAAAGAAAAAAAGGGGTTTATTCCTTACAGAAAAAACATCTGGACATGATCCTAGTACTACAGCCCGACGGCCGTTTCAACTCTCCGTGGTTTTCGTCAGGGGCCCCTGAACGTGAGTGCTGGTCTTTTTTTCTTTTCTTTTGCAAAAGTGAGTGTCTGTATCAATTTCCAGGACCCTGCACCACCATGTCAGTTTAATTTGATTTTTACTGAGTGCTGTCATTCTGCTTTTTTTTTTATATATATATATATATATATATATATATATATATATATATATATTCCAAGGCGAATTGGCACTCAATAAACAGAAAACAAATAACTTGGTGCTACAGATACAAACACGTGTATCGTGCAAGCATAAATCCAATAAAAAGGATGGCACTCACAGGTTTTCCTAAAGCATTTATAATCCAATAAAATGCTTTTCAAATATCCATCAACGTTTCGGTGTTAAAACACCATCATCAGGATGCATATAAATAAACAAAAGTGACACAGACATTTGTTTATTTATATGCATATGGGAGTGTCCTTAGGTGTAGTGTACCACACCATATACCCCTTATACACATTATGCACCACAATAGTAGGACCCCTTATACTATCTAGTACTGGTGAGCCTTACACATTATCCCACACAGTATGAGCCGAAATTCACATTATACCACACAGTATGAGCTGAAATTCACATTTTAGCACAGAGAATGAGCCAAAATTCACATTAATACCACAAAGAATGAGCCAAAATTCACATTATAGCACGTGGTATGAGCAGAAATTCACATTATGCCACATAGTATGAGCCAAAATTCACATTATAGCACATGGTATGATCAGAAATTCACATTATACCACACAGAATGAGGCAAAATTTACAATATGCCACACAGTATGATCCACAATTCAGGGACAGGGAGAGTGACAGCAAGGACATAGGGATAGGGAGAGTGACAGCAGGGACAGTGACAGCAGGGACAGTTACAGAGAGACAGTGACAGCAGGGACAGTGACAGAGAGAGAGTGACAGCAAGGACAGAGAGAGTGACAGCAGGGGCAGTGACAGGCCCTGAGGACATGGGCGGATGGGCGGTGGCTGTGAAGAGGATGGTGGAGGTGTGCAGGATGTGGCCGGCGGCGGCAGCGGTGAGCAGGACATGGCCGGCGGTGGTGAGGAGATTGGCAAGCCACAAGCTAGCAGGGAGGAAGGATGCAATCATAACTGTGCCGCAGCAGAGTCTTCTTGTTGCAGGCAGGGGTGTATGATTTCCAGGGCCGGATTAAGGTCTGTGGCGGTCCTTGGGAAACAATGTTATGGGGGCCCCTATGAATAAAATTATCAAAGTGATATACATTATATATAGATAAATTGCAAGAGTCCAGCACTCCTGTGAACCACTAAAATAATTGCTGTGGTGCCCTCCTGGTGACTCAAAGTCACTAAATATTACGTGCATAAGAGGCGGCACTCAGACTCAAAAAGTACTGGTAGCTAGGTCATTTATTGGACCAGGATATGTTTTGAGGTAAACCCTCGTCGTCAGGGCCAAACAGCAGTGTTGAGAAGTGTACAATACAACATACATATATAGCAAAGTAACCAATAAACCTGAACATACTCACCTGTTCAGCTGTACCACCGCCAGCCAGTCTGCTCTGCAGTCTTCCGCATCGCGGGGTGATGACGTGTCGGGTGCGCCGGGTGAACAGGGGAGTTACCATGGAGACCGCTGGAGTGTCTGTGCGGGCACCGCTGCAGTGTCTCTGTTAAAAAACAGTGAAACAAGTTAACATCAAACATAAGTGCATCAAGTGAATGTTAAAAAAGAGACATAGAATGTGATCATTACTACTCAACTGACTACAGCTCAAAATTAAATAAAATGCTAATCAAGAACCTAGATTCAAACCTATCCCCTAATGAGTCTCATAATAGGCAATCCCCTAACTGATCTTTACCCTATGTAAAAAGTATTTACATGGGTGCTACAAGAAACACTGTAGGCTCATATTTTCATTGAGGCCCCTAGAGGCTAATGTACAGATGTAGCCACCTTTATCTTGACTGTTTCTCCGCCGAGACGGGCGTTTAGCCACGCTAAGGCGATAGCTGAGTTTAATCACAGGCAGGCGCGTTGAGACGATCTAGATACTCGTCATGCATTACACATCTCCACCACTGTGTGGCTAATGCTCCACTAATCCAGTACTTTCGATCGTACAGTATAGCGGCGGATTGATCTACAGCTCTGGCAATACTGTAGGCGTAACGGGAGGCGGTGGAAAAAGTATGGAGTACTGTACAGTACTGTATGTGTATGGAGACGCAACTACAGTAATTGTGTAAAAGGAAGAATGTACAGTACAATGTATAAACACCGTGCTTTTAAAATATA